>NW_027507790.1:36893803-37546581 GCF_037356315.1 Lithobates pipiens | reverse complement strand
ATCCTTCCGGGGCTGAAGTGGTTAAAGTAATATATGTAACAAACACTACAGCCTCCAAAGATGGGGCACACATGCATCAGAACCAGCATATGTTTTGCTTTGCTAATGGCCAAAATCATTTTTGGCTGTACTGCAGCTTTAAACGTTTTCCGAGACCATGACACCCCTGCTTCACCAAGGCGCCCGCCGGAAGTGACGTCGTCTCCGCTAGAGCCATGTGGAAGTATTTGGCGGAAGTGCGGTGACTAGTTCTTCCTGGGTCAAAGCCGGTAAGATGGCGGCGGACACGCAGGTTAGTGTGGCAGTGATTGATCTGATTGGTGTGTGTATTTATAGCCTTCGGGCCGTGTGCTGTGCTGTTGTTTGCGGGGTGTAATGTGCCGGTGGTGGGTTAAGAGGCGGCGGCCGTTTATCATATCGCCTCTCCGCAATGATGAGTCACATCCTCCATACGGTGTGTGGGAGAGCTGGGACTCCCTCATTGTCAGCGGGCCGGGCACTATTCTGCACCGTCTCCCCTCAGACATGGCGTGCCTGCGGTACATTGAGTACACCTTGGCTGGGGCAGACAGAGAGAACTGCAGTCCATAGTAATTATTAGGAATTGAGTTTACTCTAATGAGGTAATTCTGTCCATGGCTGACAATGTGTTCATCAAGACTGCAAGTTAGGAGCACCTCTTCCTGCAGGACATGAGCTGACACTGACCCCCCCCCATTCACACCTCTATGCTAAATCCATGTAACTTCCCAGGGGAAACCTGCACTGCTGGGGGGGTTACAGAGCTTGTATAGCAAAACCGAAGAACAGGCTATAAAGTTCCATTGTAGTACACTGTGAGCAGGTAGGCATTTCATTGCAGAAGAGTTCAGTGCAATGTCTCCTGCCATAAAACATACTTTTATGATCTGATTGTATGTACCCATATGACTCCTGACTCCAGCTGTGGCCTGTCCCAGCCAATGAGGCGAGAGCGAGGCCACGCTCTTTATGTAAATAGACAATGTCCATTCACAAGAGTGTTGCTCGGGAGCCCCTGTTGCAAGGGGAGGAGCCATAACTGCTGGCAGGGTACCCAAAAAGAGGAGGATCGGGGCTGCTCTGTGCAGAACATTACACAGAGCAGGTATATATCTAGGTCTAGCTCTCGATATATCTAGAGCTGCATATCTGTCTAGATCTAGATATATATTAGGGCTGTTACTGATTAAAATTTTCGTGTTTGATTAATCAATTTTTTTTTTTTTTTAAATCAGTCGACTAATTTCGATTAGTTCTAACGCACATACAGATCCAACTACTTTTAGCTGATCTCCTTGCATTGCCACTCTGCATTAGTCAGTGGTAAATGTGGTATACAATATATACAATCACCCGACACTAGTTTCCACAATCCATGACTTAACTTCACAGTTCACACAAATATGTTTTAAATTGAAACTGTAGCAATGACGTAAGTAATTTTTTTTCCACAGTAGCGTGACAATCCCTCCACCCCCAGTCTAATCACTCTCACCTTATGGCATGGACCCCTGTGCAAACAGGTGGTCATGCAAGCGGGTATCAAAAGGGTTAACACGGACCATAAACTTCTCTCACGTCTCCTTAGATCTCAGCAAGTACGCCAGGTCATGGGTAGAAAGAAAAGATCTAAGTGCTCACCGCTTAAGTATAAGATTTAATTTTTGTGTTCAAACGCAAACTACTCACATAAAGATGATAGAAACACAGCATGTAAAGCCGACAATCGTGTTAGTTCCGTATGGCAGCAGCGGGTGACGTCATGCATATCTCCTCCCCCGTACGCGTTACGTTCAATCAAAACTTCGATGTCACTGGACTCCTCCCCCTTTTGATCGATCAAAAAAAAGAATTGATTAACTGCTTAAGGACCGCCTCCTGCACATATACATTGGCAGAATGGCACGGCTGGGCACAAGTGTGTACCTATACGTGGCTTTTTAAGTGCCCAGCCTTGGATAGGGAGCGTGCTGCCAACGGCACGCTCCCGACCCAGTCCTGAGCTCCGTGGCCGTGGGACCAGCGGACCCGATCGCTGCTGGTGTCCCGCGATCGGGTCACAGAGCTGAAGAACAAGGAGAGGTCTGTGTAAACAAACCTCTCCCCTTGCTTCCTAGTGTGGCTGTCACCGAACATCTGTTCCCTTTTATAGGGAAGGACGATCAGTGACGTCACATGCCAGGCCACGCCCCCCTACAATAAAAAAACCGCATAACGTCACACATAACCCCTACACTGCCTAACGGTTAACTCCTTCACTGCCAGTGTCATTTACACAGGATTCAGTGCATTTAAATAGCACTGATTGCTGTATAAATGACAATGGTGTCAAAAATGTCCGATGTGTCTGCCATAATGTCGCAGTCACAATAAAAATCGCTGATCGCCACTATTACTAGTAAATACATTTTTTTTTTTTATAAAAATGCTATAAAACTATCCCCTATTTTGTAAACGCTATAACTTTTGCGCAAACCAATCAATAATCGCAAATTTCGATATTTTTGGTAAAAAAAAAAAAAAAAATGTAGAAGAATACGTATCGGCCTAAACTGAGGAAATTTTTTTTTTATATATTTTTGGTGGATATTTGTTATCGCAAAAAGTAAAAAATACTGCATTGTTTTTAAAATTGTCGCTCTATTTTTGTTTATAGAGCAAAAAAATAAAAACCGCAGAGGTGATCAAATGCCACCAAAAGAAAGCTCCATTTGTGGGGAAAAAAGGGCGCCAATTTTATTTGGGAGCCGTGTCGCATGACTGTACAATTGTCAGTTAAAGCGACGCAGTGCTGAATCGCAAGAAGGGGCCCGGTCCTTTGGCTGCAAATTGGTCAGGGGCTTAAGTGGTTAATCGTGGAATTAATCTTTAATTTCCACAGCCCTAAAATATATATATATTTTAAATTTTGTTACAACCTTCAGAATCTCTTTAATCATAGCGGTACCCATGACTTGACCTTCATGATTAAGCCCTAGGAGGGGTGAAACATGGCAGAGGGGAGGGAACTGTGTTTATGACCACCTGTACAGAGTAACTTACCAGTGGAATCTCCATGGAGTTCTTTCTTGTTCTTCAATTCAGCCAAATCCCATGCTTTCATCTTGTCCTTGTTCGCATTCAGCCAGCTTTATATTAAAGTGGTTGTAAAGGTTCATTTTTTATTTTACAAACATGTCATACTTGCCTGCTCTGTGCAGGGGTTTTGCACAGAGCATCCCCGATCCTCCTTTTCTGGGGTGCCCCGGCAGCGCTCCTGGTGCATTCTTTGGTGAGTGCCCCAACAGTGGGCTGCATTCCCTGGGGCACTCATGCAGGTGCGCTCATGAGTTCCACTGCTGTGTCCATTGACACAGACAGCAGGACTTGGCCCTGTGTCACTAGATTTGATTGACAGCAGCGAGAGCCAATGAGGACCCGAGTCAGCGGCTGGTGATGCTGGAAGGAACAGTTTCAGGTAAGTAAATGTAAGTAAATGTAAATGGGGGGGGGGGGGAGCTGCAGCACAGAGGTGTTTTCACCTTAATGCATAGAATACATTAAGGTGAAAAACCATGAGACTTTACAACCCCTTTAAGTGGTTCTAACGACAAGTTTTTTTTTTTTTTTTCTTAATGCATTCTATACATTAAGATAAAAAAACTTCAGTGTGCAGCAGCCCCCCTAAAACTTACCTGAGCCCCATCTCGATCCAGCGATGTTGCACAAGAGTCTCCTCTGTCCAGGACTCTCCCTTATTAGCTGAGACAACAGCGAGGCAGCATTGGCTTCTGCTGCTGTCAGTCAGTGAGCCAATGAGGAGAGCGTGAAGGGGTGGGCCCCCTGAATGGACAAACAGAGCCTCAGCGTGGGTTCCCCCATTGCAAGTTTTTTGTTATGGGGGGGCAGGAGGGAGGGGCCAGGAGCGCCAGTGAGGGGCCCGAGAGGAGGGTTTGGGCTGCTCTGTGCAAAACCACTGCACAGAGCAGTTCAGTATAATGTGTTTGTTATTTGTAAACAAAAATAACCAAGCCTTTAGTTTAGACTTTAACCACTTCTGGACCACCTGCCATCGATGACAGAGGTCCTGTCATGCTTTTTTTCTATTACAAGGGATGTTTACATTCCATGTAATAAGAATTAAAGTAATGATCCAAATGTTTTTTTTTTTTTTGCAGTTTAAAAATAATAAGTAAAATAAGATTTTTTTTTTAAAGCGCCCTCCTTCCCTTCCGAGCCTGCTCGCAGAAGCGAAAGCATGCGTAAGTCGCGCCCACGTAGGAAAATGGTGTTCAAACCACACATGTGAAGTATCGTTTCAATAGTTGGTGAGAGCAATAATTCTAGCAGAGGACGTTCTCTGTAACTCAAAACTGGTAACTTGTAGGAATTTCTAACCATCACCTATAGAGAAGTGCCAAAGTTTGTCGCCATTCTACAAGCGGGCGCAATTTTGAAGCATGACATGTTTGGTATCAATTTACATAATCTTTCTCAATATAGAAGAAAATTTGGCTAACTTTACTGTGTTCTTATTTTTTATTCAAAAAAGTGTGTTGCGTTTGTAAGACCTCTGCGCAAATACGGTGTGACATAAAGTACTGCAATGACTGCCATTTTATTCTCTAGGGTTTCTGGAAAAAATATATGTTTGGGGGTTCTAAGTAATTTTCTAGCAAAAAAAAAAATAATAATAATTTTAACTTGTAAAGAACCGTTGTCAAAAATAAGCCTGGTCCTTAAGTAGTTAAAGTGACTGTGACCGCTCACTTTGTAAAACAGCCCATTTCGTTTAAAATAGAAATGAAAGGCAAAAAAACATTTGTGTGTAGATATATAAAAAAATATATAAAAAAGGGGAAACCGTTATCTATGAGTGATCACGTTTCCTCTGTTTTCAGCTGCACAAAAGCTGGAGGAGGAGAGGCTGCAGCACACTGATCTTCCCAGTGAAAGGCTGTGCAGTGGGGGGGTCAGGACAATTATGATTATTGGGGGAGAGCACACAGAGTTCCCAGCACAGCTAGATTGCTTACCACGGTGTGTTCTGCTTAGTGTGGTCAGTTTATAATAGGAAAGCAGATTGACTGGCAGGATCACCAGGGATTTCACACAAAAGAAGTAATACAAAGAGAACAGGAGACTTTTTCATACAAGTACATGGTGCAAGGGGCACATATCAGGAATATGAAATGTTGGGTTTACAAATGCTTTAATACCTGGAGCTGCAAAAAGTACATGAGCTACTTTTGAAGCAGAATGGGGAGTTTTAGGTCCCAATGACTTCAATTGAAGAACACAAAAAAAAAAAACACACGTAGTTCAAATTTTTTGTCACATATTATTGCAGCAGTTTGGAAAATGCAGAATTTTGGTAAATACACTAAAGTTAATTTTAGGGCACACAAACACAATAAATTACCCTTTTTTTGGGATGAGTAAGTAGATACCAAACATGTCAAAACTTAAAATTGGATGCACCCATGAAACGGCAGCAAACTTCAGTGCCCCAAATTTTACATAGCCGATTTAAAAGTCCCTACAGGTCATCATCAGTTTTGTTACCCAGGAATAATGTGCTTAGATTTATTGATTTCACGCTGTGATACGTGCCAGTATGCAACATGCATAGTGCATTTGATGATTTTGTACGTAGCCCCCCCCCCCCCCCGACACATGCGTTTACGTTCATATGTGGGGGGCTTTACATTTTTTGGGGGTTAAATTAAGTGCTTGGGTGGAACTTCAATTTTATTTAAAAAAACATTTACTTTGTTTTAAATCACATAAAGGACAAAGTCACCCATGCAATGTGTTTTTTTTTTTGGTGACAAGTTCTTTTAATGAGACATCAGGGGTCTAAAAGATTTGATTTCTCACCTGTCTTTCAGTGAAGCTGATAGACCACGATCTGTAATTCTATCAGCTTCCAGTGTGGCTGGGGAAAGTAGCACGGGGACCTGGAAGTGATGATGTACACATTGCTTTTCAGGTCAGTAAAAGGAGGGGAGGATTGCAAACGCATGTTTGCTGTGCTCGCTCCCCAATACCCTGCAGTACCTGTATTGATGATTATAGGTGCATGGAGTCCAGCATACTTGGGGTGGGGGAGGATGGGAATCCTAGTAATGGGGGTGTATGGTAGCATCCTGACAGCTGGCCTCTGATTTTCAATAGATTCTTTAGGCCAAGCTGGCCAAAGCAAACTATTTCTAGTTATGAGACATGCAGCTGCTGACTTTACTATTTAAACCAGAACTAGCATCAGCAACACACAATGTACAGCACTGTGTTCAAGCGGTTCAGTGAGTCCTGTTCTGGAAGAAATTAAGTGCTGCTCGGCCATTTACAGGAAGCCTTGAATTTTTATGAATGAATACAAGACTTCCCCTGTTTGGCTAAAGTGGAAGGATGACATCACAATATCTTCCCCAGCCAATCATAAGAAGCCTTGTATTCATTCATAACGTTACAAGGCTTCCTGTGAATGGCTGATGGCACCATAGTTGGGGTTTGCTGAAGCCCGGTTAATAAAGTGAACCGTGAAATCAGAACACACAGAAAAAAGTGCACAGGGTTACAGTAGTAGAACAACCTCTGAAGAGGAAGGGGCTTAAGGCTCCTAACAGGGGTTAGGGGGTACTCTTGTCCACCTAGGTCAAAGCCAGGCTGATCCCGCTCCTTAGGGACCTACTGAAAGCTAGTCTATGTACTTGGTGAGGGCTCTCCTGGACCCCAATTAGAAAACTAAAAAGACCCAAAAGCTATAGATCATAGTCCCTGACATCAGGACAGGCCCTAAAAAACCTACCGGCTCAGTTACTGTGATTAAAAATGAATAATTGCACATTTTTTTTTTTTGCAGGTACAAATAAAAATGTGTTTTGCTAAGAGCCTGGCAGTTACACACTGACAGGAAGCCTCAATGAAATCCTAAGAGTGCTGAACAGCATCCTGATAGTTCACTGAGAACTACTAGCCAATAGATGCACAAGCTGTCAGTACTTTCTCCCATTCACAGAACTGTGTTAACGAATGAATGACACTGCTGGGTAGGCAGAACCCTGCACAGCTGTGTTTAAAAAATTGTGACAGGGAGATTGGGGAGAAGATCCCCAGCTCGCTGTCACTACAGACAGCGGATTGGGGAGATGCTGCAGCAGTGGGAACATGTTACATATTTCACCCAAATAAAACAGGTGGAACGTACAACATGTCCCCAAAGGTGAAATTATATAAAAAATAAAAAACCCACCCATGCACTGCAAGTGCTCATTTATGATATATATTCATTATTTTAAAGCAGAGATTTGCTGTGTCTTGTTCACATTTTATGCCTCGTGACTCAAGCTTTCTATAGCTTGATTTGAAATTTAGGATCGGGCCCACCCAAAGCTTTTTCTTTCTCCTGTGGATTCAACAACTAGCTGTCAAGCTCGTCTAATATAAACTGCATGTGTGACGGATTGGAGTCTCGGCAAACCAGTAGTGTGAATATGGGGAGCAGAATATCCTAATCTTTCCTGATCTGGGAATAGAACTGTAATATAGCTTAGAGTATATGTGAAACCCAAACTTTGTTCTCATTTAGTAAAGTAAAGGTTAAACCCCTTATCAGAATTTTTTGACACCTGGCTCACAAGCTGGAGATTTTGCTTTCACTTTACTGTAGACGCAGCAGGAAGTGGGAGGGATCACTCCAAGGTGAGGGAAATCCCTTCCATATTCTTTTTATAAATGTATATTCTCAATCCAGTTTTTCTCGCTTCCATTTCTCTATTTTTCTGAGAATCATTGCTCTTTGTCAGGCAAATCTACATGGGCTTAAAAGAATTGTAACTCCCCGTATGTACTTTTCTAATACACTGATGCTTTTTCATAAGAGGTCACTGGAGTTGTGTTATCAAGCATTGTAACCCTTTTTTGAATTGTAACTTTTTAAATTCATTTTTAATAAAAAGGTTTAACAAGAAGGATTCATTTTTATATTTTGTAACAAAAAAAGAACATTAAATGCAGTTAAAGGTTCAACAAAGCTTAGTATTATTTGTTACATGCATAACGTACATAATAGAAGAGGAGAGAAAAGCATACGAATAGATGTATTTGCAGCAGTTGGTATGTCAGAGATTAGATCATATACATTTTAAAAGCTCTTGGTAAGCATATATGGACAAGTAAATATACCCCAAAGTTATTAACCTCTGTTTATGCAAACATTAGTATTTATGGAGTTGGGGGCGAAGGTTTTTCTTTAGAGCGAGTCGCGCTGCGCAATAAGGATGATCCCCGCTGTCTCTGGGATCCGTGTGTTTCCCAGCAGGCAGCGGGGGACCTTCGGAAAGGGGCGTAGCTTCTGCAGAATCTACGCCGGAAGTGGGTGCAGATACCTGTACTGTACAGGTATCTGCACCCCCCTCCCCCCTGAAAGGTGCCAATTGTGGCGCCGGAGGGGGGGAGGGTTCCAACTCCACTTTAGGGTGGACCTCCGCTTTAAGTTAAAAAAACAACAACTTTCCATGTCAGTAGCCCCCCCCCCCCCCAAAACACTTACGCTGTCCCCGTCCGCACTACCCTTTCTTCCTGCATTCACGAGACAGAGGCAGCAGTGGAAGCCATTGGCACCTGCTGCTGTCAATCAAATCATGTAAGGGTGGAGCACAGGGTGGCACCAAACAGCGATGTGTTTGTCTATGGACACACACAGCCCGGTTTGGGAGTGTGCCTGCTTGCTGGTTGGAGTTCACTCTGAAGGGAGAAAGAGCCGAGAGCACCAGTGGTGGAACCCCAGAAGAGGAAGTAAAGGACCACTCTGTGCAATACCATTGTACAGAGCAGGTAAGTATGTGTGTTTTATTTTAGAAAAATAAAAATTCGGCCACTGCTGGCATATCTCGCATGTCTCTGATTATTGTCATTTTTGGTAGTTTTAGATTATCGGAATTATTATTATTTTTTGTTTTTTGTTTTTTTGATTTCCAGGCGCAGGATGCTCTGAAGAAGTTTGCAGCAAAGGTGACAACAGCCAGTGTGAAAGAACGCAGACAAATTCTCAGTGAATTAAAAGCATGCATTTCTACAAAAGGTGGGGGTCACAATACATAAGAATACTTCAACCAGATATCTTTATGTCTATTTACAAAATTTTAAACACTATGAAAAAAAAGAAACTGACAAGATAAGTAATTTTAGCAAGAGATGATGAGGTTCTTACTAAAGAGAATGCCCATGGCACCATGTGACTGTAATATATACCAAGGTTAGCTGTTGGTCTATAGGAAACTTCAGGCAGTCCCTAAAGACCCTTGTGGCATTTCCCACCATGCTGAATGAACATTAGACCTCCTTCGGGGGGTGCTCTGGCATGAAATGATGAGTGCCCTGGCAGTAGCCCCACTCGTAGCCTTGTGCCTTGAAGCTTTTTTTTACCATTTAATCAATGGTCTTCAGTGCATACTTTTATGATGTTATACCATGTGTATGTTCCAGCCACTGAGGATGCCACTTTTGGTCAACGAGTTTGGCAAGCTGGTGCATGAGGTTTTGTTTTAGTTGGTTGGGTCCTGTTGGCCACCCCTCAAATTCATTGCATTGGAACATCCCTATTGT
This sequence comes from Lithobates pipiens, assembly GCF_037356315.1. NCBI lineage: Eukaryota > Metazoa > Chordata > Amphibia > Anura > Ranidae > Lithobates > Lithobates pipiens. Next base: position 37,536,972 of record NW_027507790.1, on the reverse strand, counting down.
AATGCATAAGAAGATACCTTGTTTCCTGGGATGTACGATAAAGAAAATTGGATTTTTGGCTTACCTGTAATATCGTTTTCTTGGAGTACATCACAGGACACAGGGAGGCACCCCTCTGCCTTTTGTGGTTTATGGCTTGCTACAAAAACTGAAACCTTGCCTAACAGGGAGGGGGTATGGCTGGGAGGGCTCTTCCTGACTTTTTTGCCAGTGTCCAATCACCTGAATGGGGCAGCATAACCCTACCATGATGCAGATGTAGATATCCTGTATTCTTTGCTGTACTCAATGAGAAGGATTTTCCCAGGTAAACCAAAAAATGCTGTTTTTACAGCAAGATTTGGGCTGAATCTTACATTTTTAACTTTATTATTACCTTGGACTTACTTTTGGAAATACTGTTTGTTTTTGTATTCAGCTTTTTCTTTTTAGATAGTTCCTTGAGCTATTTATTGTTACACAAGCATCATATTTAGTGATAGTTTGGTCTATTAACAGTATTGCATAGACCTTAGATTGTAAAGCATGTTGTGCTTGAATGGCTAGATTAAATTGCATTTATGTGAGTGGAACTTCTTGCTGTTATTTGAATTTGTAAATACTGGAACTATTTCTTTCTGAAAAAACAAACAAAAATGTTATTTTATTTTTTTTCTTCATCTTTGCAGATCTGCCAGAAGCTGCTGTGAAAGGTCTATGCAGATTATTCTGCTTAACATTGCATCGATACAGGTGGGTTTGGTAAGTGTTAAATTTGGATGTGTTAAAAGGGTGAATTTATTTAAATCTAAATGTGCTTTACAGAGATGCAGCATCCCGCCGAGCTCTGCAGTCTGTCATCCAGCAGTTGGTGGAATCCCAGCCAGATGTAACAGCTAAAACTTTGCTACAGTCACTCCAGACGTTTGGGGTAGGAAACAAGAGTGTAGAACCCAGGTAAATTGTGCCATGTCATACCATGCTTTGAGGCTTTTTGGTTTCAAGAGAACTTTTATTCATCCGTTCATTTATTTTTCAGCAAAAGCAGTGGTTCTGCAGCAACCTTAGCCTTGGCATGGACTTGTGTTGTTTCTAGGGTTGTGTTTTCTGTTCCTGATAAACAACAGGGGGAAACGTGGAACAAACTGGTACGTACTTTCTGTGGTTATATAGGATGCAATATTGTAGTGGTCAGAAACCTGCTGCTACCAATTGGCATTTAGCAATCGAACCAGAAAAGGAAAATAGCTGGTTTATGTTTGTAAGATGTACCACGCTGCTGTTTTAACTGTATTACGAAGTAGATAAATTATTGGCAAGAATTTTATGTACAAGAAGTTTCAGAAAGTGAGTGACCTCTTTTTCTGCTGTTAGTTACTTGTTGGATTTGTCCTAGTATGGCTAAAGCCTTTGATATATGGTCACACCTTATTAACCTTATTAACCGCACGCTTTGGAGATGACCAAAATATTGAAGGTGCATGGCCCTGCACTTTTACATATTTATTTTGATTATCCAAGCTTTTTTCAGCCAGGGAGCTACAGCATCCTGGGGTGCCTTCTGGGTTCTTCCGGGGAGCCGTTGCAAAATGTCAAAAAATTGCCCAAAAATGTCCACAAGCTAGAAGGTGGATCAAGCCTGCCTCTTCTTCCTGTTAGACAAAGCCACAGGTTTTTTTATTTTGCAGTGTTACAACCTTAGGCACAATGCGGACCAGATGTTGGACAAAGAAGGGGACTTTGGGGTCAACAAACCCTGGGACTTTAAAGGTGTCGTAAACAATAGATGAATATTATCAAATATTCATAAAAACTATATTTTATTCAACAAATTCATGATACGGAACACATTTTTAAAAAGTACATTTCCATGTAAAATTAAGAAGCACCAAACACCAAAATTTTCTTGATTCAAGCAATTAACTAGCAATTCCACATATACCATTCTACATGTTTCACTCATCTGAGCTTCCTCAGGAGTTTTAGGTACATGATGAGATGAGCTAGAGATGAATAGAAAAATAATAAAGTTTCAAAGCATATAAGAAATGTATACAAGTATATTAAAACAGATTGATTATATATCATAATCACAATTTAATTTATATAGCATATGTGTCCACATGAGATCTTACCAGTTCTATCAAAAATATCTCTTAGGATAGTGCCAAAAGGATTTTGACATTCATAAAATCACCAAAAATATATTTTCTGTTTGAAAACGTATCAATGTGCAGAGCAGTGCAAACTCCCTCCGTCACCCATACCAAAGTCCAACAAATTGAGAACGCAGGAGGATATACTATAAATTTCTCAACACTGAGTGAAAATAAATAAATATTACCAAATATATAGAGGTAAAGGGTAAAAAAGGTTGAATTTTTTTTATTTTTTATAATAAATAAATCCAGTAATACAGTGTAATGAAAGTAAATTCCTCACCATACACAGAAGTGAACAGCCTTATATTCAAGCAGTTTAAAGAGGAAGTAAACCCTGATGGGTTTACTTCCTCTTTCATTCCCTGCAAAGGTAAAGCATAATGGACTACTATGCATCGCATAGTAGTCCATTATGTGTCACTTACCTGACACAGAAGCCAGCAAAGGCACCACTGTCACCTGTAATCTGGCGCATCCATCTTCTCAGTGGGTCTCGCTGCTCCGCCGCTGTCATTCGGCAAAGCCGCGATGACGTCACTCCCATGCATGCGCACGGGAGCTGCCACTTGCGGCATATCGCTGTTGACCGCGGCTCGCTCAGTGCGCCTGCGCGCCGCCTAGCGGTGCCTGTCTTTCGGCAAATATCTCCTAAACCGTGTAGGTTTAGGAGATATTTCTTGGACCCACAGGTAAGCCTTAAACTAGGCTTACCTGTAGGTCAAAGTTGGTTGTAAGGGTTTACAACCACTTTAATAGCTGACAGCCACCAATCTCAAAAGAGCCAGGGAAGTAAGCACCCAGAGTCTAAAACAGAGTGCAAAAAAATAAATAGGCAAGCAGAAAAATCAATAATAATGCGTATATTAGAGAGATAAGTTTGAAGGCAAGTATTAACGTTACCTGATAAGTGAGGGGTGTAGCGGCATATGAGGGTGGAGCACCTCCTCTCCCTACACTGTGAGCCAACATCAGAAAATAGCGGCGAACACCGCACTTGTATTCCTCCTGGCCCGTCGGCATCTGATGTCACTGCCGGTTCGCGGACATTCAATGAGGATTCCCCACTGGGTGGGCATATAGGCGGTGCGCTGTATGTGCCGCTAAGCACGTCGCGGTCTCTACGGCGCATGCGCCTAAATATAATATAGATTAAACATGCCGGAAGGCATGTATTGATACCGCAGGCACCATCTTGGATCAGGGATGCAGAAAGTTACATTTTGTGAGTAATTCCCTATGAATGGGTTTGGCCCAGTGGATGTAAACTGGAAATATGAACATACAGTTCAATGCTCGCAACAAGTGGAAAACATGTTCTTCAGGGGCTCCCAGAGAACCAGCGGTGGATTAACCGCCTGGTCACTGGGTGCCCCGGGTGTCCGTACGGCCAACAATAAGAGGACAAAAAGGATAGGTAAAACAAATGGAGACCACTGCCAAAACAGAATAAAGTATATTGAAATAGTCAATTATGAAGAAATTAAAATTAATGAAAAAAAAAATTATGAAGAAAAAATATATTTGATATTATATATTTGATAATATTTATCTATTTTTGTTTCGACACCTTTAAAGTCCCAGGGTTTGTTGACCCCAAAGTCCTCTTCTTTGTCCTGTTTTCATTTATTGGGATGTGGTGTCTAGTTTTTGATGTTCCTGCCCTTTTCAATAATCGGACCAGATGCTGGTGTTCTGACAAACAATTAAATCACCAGATGATAAAGAGCACATCAGACAATTCCACAGCATCCTTGTTTGCCCCTTTCTATCACCCCTGGGGTCATGTTAGCTGCACAAGGGAGAGAAACTAAGGGAGAAGAGAAATTTTGAAATATTAGTCAGTACCAGTGTGCATTGTATTACATTGCAATCACCTCTAATGTTGGGTGTCCTACATGTGTGAATGATGCTGCATTATGTAAAACTGTTTAGTGTTTCCCATTTTAGAATAGGATGCTCTGAGATTGTACATAATTTTTAAAGGGTGTTTTTACATTTCTTCAGTTTCTTCCTGGTTTCTAATCAAGGCCAAATTTATGTCATACATCCCATCTTCCTGGGTATTTTTTTTTCTTTTACCTGGAAGAGGGGCTTTCTCAGCTAAGCACACCCTCCTCCTTGCTCAGATACAGTTTGCCTTATTAGGATAAAAAAAAAAAGACATCAGGTTCAACATGTAAAAAAAACTGTAATGATGATATATGGATGCTTTATTCAAAAGGTATAGATTTCCTGAAGATTAAGAAGTATAACTGAATTAAAACTGGAATAAATGTACATGATCTATAAGTATACCACTAGTTTAAAGCGGAGCTCCAGGCTCCTTCAAAAAAGTCATAAGCTACAAATACTGTAGCTGCTGACTCTTAATTTTAGGACACTTACCTGTCCACAAACCCAGCAGTGTCCTCGCCCCAGCCGATTTTTCAATCGGCTTTTGGGTGATGCTGCCGCCTCTGTACATGCCTTCTTAATGTTGTGGAGGGTCTCTAGAGAGGAGGCGATAGCTCCTTCAGTGGATGTACAGGCATTCGCCGCAACTGGGTGCATGCAGTCATGAATGTGGACCAATTGGGAGGCCAAATAGTATAAATGGAAGTTAGGAAACGCCAAGCCCACCAGATGCATCAGCAATCTCAACGTTGCCACCCTAGGGGGCCTATCGTTCCACAAGAATGCCATACAGATTGTATCTATCCGCCTGAAGATTGACTTAGGGATTTTACATGAGGAGTAGGCTAGAATATATAACAGTTTAGGTAAATAGATAATTTTAAGGGTGTTGGCCCTTCCCATGAGGTCTAGAAGTAGGTCCATCCACTGCTTAGTTTGTAGTTGTTTTTTCGGTCAATAGGGGACACAGGTTATTTTCTATATAGGCAGACAAGGGTAACGGCACTATAACCCCCAGGTATCTAAAAGAGGACACTACCTGTAGTCTGGAGTTTGGGTGAATCTGCAGAGTTGCATCAGGGTCTAAAGGAAAAAGATTGGATTTGTCTCAGTTCACCTGGAACCCAGAGTAGTCACCAAAATTGTCAATCTCAGATAATAGTGTTTTTTAGTAAGTCTTGTGTGTCAGCCAGGTAGAACAAGGTGTCATCAGCATATAGCAAAACTCGCTCCTCTATGGTGGCAATAGGGAGGCCCTTAGCCGGGAGCTGCGAATGCGTACAGCTAGAGGCTCCATAGCTAGGGCAAATAGGAGGGGTGACAATGGACACCCCTACCTAGTGCTCCTAGTAATGCGGAAAGTATCTGTAATATGGGAAATAACTTGTATACAGGCCAGTGGGGAGGTATGGAGGAGTCTTATCCAAGCTATAATGCGAGATCCAAAGCCATACCGCTGTAATACTTGAAAAAGATAAGGCCATTCCACGCTGTCAAAGGCCTTGCATGTATCCAAAGATATAGTGGCCCGGGTAGGTGTGCAGTCATGGGGATATTGAAGATTGTGGAACAGTCTACGTATATTCATCCTCGTAGCTCTACCAGGTATGAAGCCTCCTTGATGGCTCCTGACCAGTTCCCACAACCTGGGCATTCAGACTTTAGGCCAAGACTTTAGTCATTTAGTTGGGAGTCAGTGTAACCTGCTCTGGAGGAGTATAGGTCCTTGTAAAAGTCCAGAAATGTCTCCATGATATCCCTAGGAGCGTCACTAGTCTGGCCCTGTGTGTAGTCAAGATCCGAGGGATAGAAATAGGGGAGTGTCCAGGTCTATTAAGGTAAGCGAAGAGGCACCCAGCCTTGTTGTCATGCTCAAATGATTTTTGGGTAATATGTACCATGCGTTTTTTTGCGTAATGTCCAGCAGGCAAAGTGCATATCCCCTACAGTAATGCAACCAGGTGTCCCTGTTAGCTGGAGTACGGTCAGATGCATGGGCAGATTCAGCAGAGGTCATGGCTGTCTCCAATTCCACAGTATGTTGTTGGGTATTTTTACGTAAAATTCCAGTAATGAACATAAAGTGGGTCCACTGTACTCAAGTTCTTATTCCAGTATTCAACAATACCCTTCCTACATCCCCCCTGTACTATCTCATCCTCCAACTAGTGAGAGTTTAGGCACCACACATTTGGGCCAGAACCTGGAGAAAGAAGGAGATCAACAGACAAGGGGGTCATGATCCGACACACCCCATGGTACGCAAGATTCCTCAGAAACCACTGGGAGAATGTCTTGTGTACCAATTGGCAGGTCTATGCGAGACATGGTGTGGAAAGAATCTGACTGGCAAGAGTATTGACACATATCTGGGTGTGGTCATCGCCATAGCTCAGTAAGTCCGTGGACCTGGGACCAGTCAGTAAAGGAAGGGAAGGATCTACCCCCATCCCCCAAGCAGTTCATAGCTGGGTTCATTAAAGCATTAAAATCTCCCACATACAGCAGTGGGCCTGGGGGCCTAGATAAAAGACAATTTTGTCTTGCGGTCGTATGTCATCCCGGTTGAATCCGTCGGACTTTGGTGTGATTGTGTGTAGACAAGTCCAGTTCGATGGAAGTCCATCCAAAGTCCGACGGAATTCAGTCCGTCAAAGTCCGGTCGTGTGTACATGTCGTAAGGCACTATTCAAGTTGAAGCGCAGATATACAACCCCATGCCACCCTCCCTGCTCGGGCAACCCAAACATAGCGAGCCTTGGACCCCCGAACTGAAAAAAACCCTTACTCAATGTGGGAACTGTCCCGTGGCCACGCCACCAACTGGTATGGGGGTATTGTGGATTCTGGCTTGGCTCTCTAACAACTTAAAAAGGGCAAAGAAAAAATAATACTTCCAGCATTAAAGGGGCCCAGTTTCAGGATAGTAGACTGTTAGAGTGTGTAAAGGATAGTATTGCCTTCCACAATGTGAGGGACGTGGCCATGAGGTTTATGAAAGAGGTCCAGTCTGGGAAGACTGGGTACAGTAGGATACCACATCAGGGGGAGGGACAACCATCACCCTGTGGAGCATATACCACATTTAAAGGAACATTGTGAAAACCGGTCACCTGTCTATAGAGGCAAAGGGTAATGGAGTTGTAATTAGAGAGCATAAGGGGTGCTTGTAGGGAGCACTGGCCATCCTTATTCAGTCAACCCTGTGCCTCTAAAACTCCATAACGATCGTTTAACCACGCCAGGGCTTCTTTAGGGTTGGTGCAGAAGCGAGCTTTGCCATCATGGATAACACACAGCTCAGCAGGGAAAACCATAGCATATGAAAGACCCTCGGTGCACAGGCGGGCTTTCACTGCCACAAAGGATATGCATTGTCATTGGATGTCAACTGAGAAGTCAGCATAGACTGAGATGGTGTTGCCGTTGTACTTCAGAGGACCTTTCTCTCTGCCAAGACTTAGAATGGCAACTTTATCCTGGAAGTTGAGGATCAGTGCAATCATGGATCGTGGGTGGGGCTCCTGCAGGAGTGGGACGTGAAAGGGTACGGTGCGCACATTCGATAACATAGGAGAAAAATAGAGGGCGCGGTGCATCTGTACCAAAAAACGGTCCCGTAGCCAGGAGTATAAGAATTTTTATGGTTGAGTGCCCTCTGCGCATTCAGGAAACCCCACAAAACTGAGATTGTTCCTGCCCGAATGATTTTCCAAGTCCTGTGTGATCCCGCACAGTGGCCGATAAGGGGTACACAACATCCAGCAGGGAACTTGTATGTTCTTCAGTAACCCCTGTTCTATCTTAAGTTTTGCACATCTTTTTTCAATAGGGAGAAGTACATGCGGATAGATGCTATCTGGGTAGAAAAGGCCTTGCAGTCCAGTATAATAGTAGCCAGTGTAGGCTCAGCAGGGGGGGATCTAGGGCCTGGCAGCCCTCAACTTGGGGGGGGGGGGGGCAGTCTGGCTGGGCATCAAATAGAACAGGGTTGGATTCACTCACCAGAGCTGTAGGCCATCTGAGAGGAGGCGGAGGATGGCGACGACGGCTGCAGCACGTCAGGCGGCTCTGCCTGTGACTCGGTGCCATCTTGTCATCTGAAACGGGCAAGTTGTCCCGTCGTGGGTGTAGGTGGCCCGCATTTCATGGATGCCAGTCTGAAGTGGGCCCATGAATGTGGTGAAGAGTTTGGTGCCAGTTTGGAAGAGAAGGTACCCAGGATCACTGCTGGATGCCGATTGTGAGCCAGAGCGGTGTCTCTACAAGGTCTACTCACTCCACCATTAAGCCACGCCCTTCGACTTTACAGTCTGTTCCCTACTACACATGCGCGAAGTATGCTATCCTTTGTGAATGGCCCAGCGGCAGGGAAAGGAGAGGGGGAGCCAAGCTTCCGGCTGAGTTCGCCAAGACAAACTCGTGTGACAGTGGGTACCTGTGAAAACCATGTGGCAGAGAAGGCAGACAAGTGGAGTTTCCCCTTTTGGGTAGTGTTCCGCTTTAAGCACAACAGAGGTCAGGCTTACTGCATTTTAGTTCTTCTGGTTAAAACTTTTTGCACCTTCTGAAATAATAGAACATCATTTTAGTCATATGCAAAGCAGAACTGAGCTAGGTAAAATAGTCTAAGCAAATAGGATGTGGGGGTTACTGAGCTTAATTTCTTCAAAGCACACTGGGATGTGTGCCATTTGGAATAGTCACTTTGAGCACTTTTCACACCAACTGTATTGGTTAATGCAGTCTGTTTATGGAGAAGGCAGTTCACACCAACCTGCAGTGGTGGTGTGCACTGAGGAAATATTAGGCATTTTGAATCTTATGTGGCAAAAATGTAGGCACTGGAAAAAAAAAAAAAAATACAATGTGCCACAAAGCGGAACACTCAAAAAAGGCACAGAAATGCCTATCAAAAGCAGGTCTGAGCATATTTTAATATTGTAAGTCTCAGTCTTCTAGATGCACCATGCTAATAGATTAACTGGTGTCTAGCTATATTGGCCCAAGACTGCTTCTAACATTTTGTTTGACTGTGATAGGGATATTTATTGTAGGCTTTTTTGAGGCAGGAAATTGTTCTCTGTACGCTGTAAAACTGGCAAAAAAAAAAATTGTAACGAAAACTAGGTGAAAAAAAATGAATATATATTTTTTAACATGTCAATAGTATATGCAGTAGGTTTTCTTCTTTTTAAATGTAATTGATGAGTGTGCCATGTTCTTTGTTAGGTGGAGTGCCAGTCATTTCTGTTGATGGAGATTATTGGAGGTTCACATCGACATGCTGTTCAGGGGTCTTCAAAGAGGATAAATACATTGTGGAAAGAGGTGTGTGTTAGATAATGATTTTAGTGACTATTTATTTTTTACTCTCAGATTACACCTTTTGTAAAAATATCTCTCTTCTCCAGAATGCTGGTCTAGTGGAAAAATACCTTGATGCAGTATTTAGCCTTGAGCCAAATCAGAATGTTGCTGGTATTCTCGGTCTTGCTGTACAATTCTGTGTGAAGCAGAACAAGATGGATATTCTCAACAAGTACAGGGTACGTGTTTAGAAGTGAGAAGCTTTAATGCTTTTTTTTATTTTATTTTTTATATAGAGATACAGATTGCGTGCCACCACAGTATCCATGTTCTACTCTTAGTAAATGTTTTTGGTTTTTCTAGAGTAACCTTATTGATTTCTATGTGAAGATGGTTCTCATGAGTAAAGTGAAACCCCCTAAATATATATTGGTAAGTCCTTTTAGCTCACTATATATTTTATTAATATTATATGACCGAGAGATTAAACCATTTATATAATGGTTTTACTATGCCTGATTGCAGGAGAGTTGCACGCCTCAACTTCAGTATGTTACTCATGATGAATTTAAAGAACACATTTTGCCTATGCTGCAAAAATCACTTCTTCGTAGCCCTGAAAATGTGATTGAAAGTAAGTATGCCTGGTAATGTATAGATACTAGTCTAGACACTTAGAAACTGTTTATATATGTATATATACAAAAATACACTTTTTTTTTTTTTTTTTTTTTGGGGAATCATCTTGACAGGGTCGCCTTAATGCTTTTCTTTTTCTTTTCAGCTATTTCTTCACTGTTTGCATTTGTGACCATAGACCTGAGCCAGTATGCCCTAGAGCTTGGGAAAGGGTTGGCCGGTAAGCTTGACTATTCTTTTGTACCGTTAAGTATTCAATGATTATTGGATTTTACAGTCCTTTTTGCAAATGTATATGACAACATTCTTCTACAGAAGAATCTATTACTTTTTCATACAATTAAATATACTGTCTACGGTCATTACAATATTGCTGGTAAATGTGGCTGATGTAATTTTAACTCTAGGGTTAGATTTTTATACTTCTACTTTCACTTATACTTTAGGACAATTGAAGTCTAATAACTCCCAGCTGATGGATGGAGCAGTGGTTGCTTTGCAGAACTTGGCACGTCAGTGTAGTGACCCCACTGCGGTGGAGGCATTGGCAAAACATTTGTTTGCTATCCTGGGAGGTGAGGCAAGAGCAATTTTTCCTTTTTGTTTGGCATTTATAGAAAACTATAAAATTAACCAGCTCTGTATTTCAGGTTCTGAAGGAAAACTCACAGCTGTTGCACAGAAAATTAGTGTTCTCTCAGGTAATGACAACTTTAGTCTGTCATGTCTCCAATATAAGATAACTGTTTGAGTTGCATTGTGCTTGGTTCCTTTAATTTCACAGATTACACCTCCTATTATTGCCACACTGTGGTATAAATGAAATCTATAAGAGGCTGGAAATTAAGTAAAAGTTATAAACGGATATATTTGTGACCATGAAAAACAAAATCAAACCAAAAAAAAATATCAAACTCCAGTGTATTAAAACCGTCACAATTTATTTATTTTTATTTTTTAAGTATATAGCAATCTTGTGCTTTTCATCGACTTCTCTATGGTATAATCACCACGTGTTGCATACTCCACCACCACAATCTGCTCACTTGGTGCTTAGACCTATTAAGATTGGGTTCCCCTTTAAGGTGATGCTCTAGCCTAGATGGATCCTATAAACTCAGAGCGATCCAAATATTTCTTTAAAAGCTTCCCACACTTCCACTGCTCCTTTTAAAAATCACTTATATTAAATCTGCACAGGTGCTCAAAAAATTAAAGACCATGTTTTCTGTAGTGCGTAAATATTTGCTAAACTTTAACGAAAAACAGACTTACAGGGTACTGTGCACTGGGCCGGTGCACCACAGGTTAATAGCTTTATACTGTCCCCTTAAGGAACAAATGGCAGCCGCACTTAATTTGTTTCAATATGCATTGGTCCCTTTAAGGTGTATATGGAAACCGCACTATATGACTCTCAGGCGGCGTACACACGCGGGGACTGTCTGCCGAAACTAAGTTCGTCAAACAGTCCGCTCAAACTTTTGAATGAACGAACACGCCTACACACTACACTTTTTGAGCGGACAAATACGGCAAACTTTGTTCGTCGTACTAAGTCCGCGCAACTTTTGAAATGAGCGGACTCGCCCACACACGAGGCAACAGTCCGCTCATTTCGAGCGCGTGTCAAGGTAGGCGATGTCTCCGTCGCGGGCTCCGCCGCCTGGAATGGACTTAAAGGGGAACCCCAACGCCGAAAAAAATCGGCGTGGGGGTCCCCCCAAAGTCCACAACAGACCCTTGTCCGAGCACGCTACCCGGCCGGCCAGGAAAGGGGGGCGAGCGAGCGCGCCCCCCCCTCCTGAGCCGTACCAGGCCGCGTGCCCTCAACATGGGGGGTGCCTTGGGGAAGGGGGGGGCCGCGCGGCCCCCCCCCACCCCAAAGCACCTTGTCCCCATGTTGATGAGGACAAGGGCCTCTTCCCGACAACCCTGGCCGTTGGTTGTCGGGGTCTGCGGGCGGGGGGCTTATCGGAATCCGGGAGCCCCCTTTAATAAGGGGGCCCCCGGATACCGGCCCCCCACCCTATGTGAATGAGTATGGGGTACAATGTACCCCTACCCATTCACCTGTAAAATAAAAGTACCCCAAAAAAAAACAACACACGAGATAAAATATTTTATTGCACAGCTCCGGGGGTCTTCCATCTTCGGGGGTCTTCTCGCCAGACTCCTCCGCTATCTTCTTGTAGCTCTTTTGCTAGCGGAGGAGTCCGGCTTTCTTCCTCCCCGCCGCCGGCCTCTTCTCCCGACTTCCGGGGTCTTGTCCCCCTCTTCGGTTCTTCTGCCGGGCCACCGCGCCTTCTTATAGCTCTTTTGCAGGCGGTGGCCCGGTCTTCTGTCGCCGCTGTCGCCGCCGCCTTCCGTTCTTCTTCTTGTTCTTCTTGTTCTTCTCCAGGAGATGTTGACACGTCGCTCTCTCCGGCCGGAATGCCAGAGCCGCGCTGAGCGGCCACTTATATAGTGACAATGGGGCGGTGTCACATGGTATATGTCACACGGGTTGGTCACATGGTCACCCCGCCCCCTTACGATGTCATAGTCCCCATGTGACATCAACCCATGTGACCAACCCATGTGACATATACCATGTGACACCGCCCCATTGTCACTATATAAGTGGCCGCACAGCGCGGCTCTGGCATTCCGGCCGGAGAGAGCGACGTGTCAACATCTCTTGGAGAAGAACAAGAAGAAGAAGAATGGAAGGCGGCGGCGACAGAAGACCGGGCCACCGCCTGCAAAAGAGCTATAAGAAGGCGCGGTGGCCCGGCAGAAGAACCGAAGAGGGGGACAAGACCCCCGAAGTCGGGAGAAGAGGCCGGCGGCGGGGAGGAAGAAAGCCGGACTCCTCCGCTAGCAAAAGAGCTACAAGAAGATAGCGGAGGAGTCCGGCGAGAAGACCCCCGAAGACGGAAGACCCCCGGAGCTGTGCAATAAAATATTTTATCTCGTGTGTTGTGTTTTTTTTTGGGGGTACTTTTATTTTACAGGTGAATGGGTAGGGGTACATTGTACCCCATACTCATTCACATAGGGTGGGGGGCCGGTATCCGGGGGCCCCCTTATTAAAGGGGGCTCCCGGATTCCGATAAGCCCCCCGCCCGCAGACCCCGACAACCAACGGCCAGGGTTGTCGGGAAGAGGCCCTTGTCCTCATCAACATGGGGACAAGGTGCTTTGGGGTGGGGGGGGGGCCGTGCGGCCCCCCCTTCCCCAAGGCACCCCCCATGTTGAGGGCACGCGGCCTGGTACGGCTCAGGAGGGGGGGGCGCGCTCGCTCGCCCCCCTTTCCTTGCCGGCCAGGTAGCGTGCTCGGACAAGGGTCTGTTGTGGACTTTGGGGGGACCCCCACGCCGATTTTTTTTCGGCGTTGGGGTTCCCCTTTAAGTCCATTCCAGGCGGCGGAGCCCGCGACGTCTCCGTCGCGGGCCCCGCCTACCTGCACACGCGCTCGAAATGAGCAGACTTCCCTCCGAGCGGGAACAGTTTGCTCATTTTGAAAGTGGCCTACACACGGGCGGACTGTTCGCTCAAACCAAGTTTCAGCGGACAGTTTTTCGGAATTTCCGAAAAACTTTGTTCGTCAAACTGTCCGCTGAAACTGTCCGCTGAAGCCCCACACACGAGCGGACTGTCCGCTGAAACACTGTTCAGCGGACAAAGTTGAGCCAACAGTCCGCCCGTGTGTACGCGGCCTCACTGTTCCCTTAAAGTGGTTGTGAACCCAATGTGAAAAAATGTAATAAAAAAATAACGCCTGCAAGACAAAGGCATAATGAGCAAGTATGCTTAGCATATTCGCTCATTATGTAATGAGATTAAAAGCCCTCGCTGCGTTGCCCGTACACAGCACAGGCCGGCGACATCACTCCCGGGGTTTACTTTCAGGTATCACGGCTCTGGCTCTGTGACTGGCCAGAGCAGCAAAAACGTCACTCCCACGCATCCCGGTAACGGCACAGTCTAACGTACGTGCCATTGCTTCAGTGCGCATGTGCCGATGACGTTGGCAAATAAAGGGGATATCTCCTTAAGCCGTGCAGGTTTAGGAGATATCCTGGATAGCTACAGGTAAGCCTTATTATAGGCTTACCTGTAGCAAAAAGTGGTCTGTAAGGGTTTACAACCACTTTAAAGGTGGTGGATAACCCCACTTACTGTGTGGATCTTCTGCTTTGCTTCCTGTATGGTGCACTGACATCGCCGTCTCCGCCCCTTACGGCACTGTCCCTCTGATGTAGCCATGTTACAGTGAAGTATCGCGTATTGGGTGGAGCCGGTGACCTCCTCAGGTGTGTGTGTGTGTGTGTATACATATATACACTCTCTATCCGCTTGGACCTTGAAGAAAGTGGTACAACTACCTACGATCCTCTCAAGCAGAGGATGTAGAACAAATTGTACACAATGGGATGTGGCTTTTGAGGCAAAGTTTAACAGCTTTAACTCCTTGTGAGTTTATTTTGCATGAAGTTTGGCTTTAAAGCAAACACAATAAAAAATCACTTAGTGGTGTTCCACCCCAAAAAAAAATAATTGCCTCTAAATGCCTGTTGCTAGGGGGTCCCTCGTAGTCTGCCTCCTTCAGTGCCCGGGCTCTTGAAGTCACTTCCCCTCAGTGCAGGAAGGGCTCAGCTCTGCCCCCTCCCTCTTGTCAATCATCTGGGACACATGACAGGTCCCAGATGATTGAGCGGCCAATCGCGGCATGCAGCGCCGCTCACGCATGCACAGTGGGTGCCCACAGTTACAATTACAATGCCGGCACCACCGAACAGAGGGGGAGACGAGCGGGGCTTCGATATACCCCCCCCCCCCCCCCCACATCGCTGGACCAAGATATCCATCTGTTCAGGCACCGATCGTCTGTACGATAATGGTGGTCTCTGAGGCGGGTTCGCCGCAAGGTCACCGTTATCAGCGGTGGGAGAGGTGCCACTCCCGCCTCTCACCTGTGCCCTCCGCCGATACCGATGGGTCCTTTCATGTTTTGGGTATGGAGACGAGTGAGGCTAAGATGGCCCCCAGCCGTCTCTATACCATAGCAGGGCGGAAGCGACGTCAAAATGTCACTTCCGCCCATACCTCTTTAAGGCATATTTTTTTCAAATTACTTTTTTTTTTTTTTTTTATTGCATTTAAGTCCAAATATGAGATCTGAGGACTTTTTGACCCCAGATCTAATATTTAAGAGGACCTGTCATGCTTTTTTCTATTACAAGGGATGTTTACATTCCTTGTAATAGGAATAAAAGTGATCCATTTTTTTAAACGGTGTATAAATAAAATCAAGTAAAATAAATAAGAAAAAAAAATGTTTTTTTAAAACTCTCCCCGTCCCGACGAGCTCGTGCGCAGAAGCGAACGCATATGTGAGTAGCGCCCGCATATGAAAATGGTAGACAAACCACACATGTGAGGTATCGCCGTGATCGGTAGAGCGAGAGCAATAATTCTAGCCCTAGACCTCCTCTGTAATGCAAAACATGCAACCTGTAGAATTTTTTTAAATGTCGCTTATGGAGAATTTTGAAGGTAAAAGTTTGACGCCATTCCACGAGCAGCCGCAATTTTGAAGCCTGACATGTTCGGCGTAACATTGTCTTTCACAATATAAAAAAAATGTAAAAAATTTTACTGCTCTTATTTTTATTTTTTTATTCAAAAAAGAAAGTGTGCTTGTAAGACTGCTGCGCAAATACGGTGTGAAAAAAAAGTATTGCAATGGCCGGGTGTTAGAAAAAAACAATATATAATGTATTTACATGTTTAATGTAATTTTCTAGCAAAAATATTTTTTTAAACACTGAATCTGAAAAAGAGGCCCGGTCCTTAAGTGGTTAAAGAGGAGCTCCAGACACTTTATTTTTTATTTTTTTTTATTTATTAAAAGTCATCGGCTACAAACCTAGCTGCTGACTTTTAATAAACATTTGGGTCTATTTACTAAAGCTGGAGAGTGCAAAATCAGGCTCGTTTATGCATAGGAACCAATCGGCTTCCAGGTTTTATTGCCAAAGCTTAAATGAACAAGCTGAGGTTAGAAGCTGATTGGTTTCTATGCAGAAGTGAGTTTGATTTTGCACTCTCCAGCTTTAGTAAATAAACCCCACACTCAACTGTCTCAAGATCCAGTGATATGCTCACCCGAGCCATCCCTTCTCTGTCTTCTCTCTCGGGCACCAGCTTGCCAACTGTGGGCACTCTGCTGTGACTACTTGCAGCTTCACAGCCGGATGCCCACTGCACATGTATGAGGATGCTGCACATTGTGACTGGTTCTACAGTTTTCTGGGACCTGTGACATGTCCCAGATGACTGCAGGGAGGGAAGGGGAGAGGAGAACTTCTGGTCGCATTGCCTAGGTCAGGGGTTCTCCAAACTTTCTAAACAAAGGGGCAGTTTACTATCCTTCAAACATTAGGGGGGCCGCATTGTTGCTAGTAGGAGCAAAAAATGTCCTGGCATCAGTGGGAGTAAACCATGTTCCATGATTGGTATTGGGGGGGGGAATAGTGTCTTATCATTGGTGTCAATGGGAGTAATAGTGCACCATCATTGGTGTCAATGGGAGGAATAGTGCGCCATTGTTGGTGTCTGTGGCAGAACCTGTCAGCAACATTGGGGTGAATAATGCCCCAAGAGACAGATAAAAGCAAGCAAAGGGCTGCAACCGGCCTCGGGACCGCAGTATGGAGACCACTGGCCTAGGTGATCTGAGCAGAGGTGTGACCGGGTACCTGTACCCTGGCCTCAAAAAAAGTGCCATTTGGAGTAGGGGAGGAGGCCTTCTTCTTTTGGGTGGAGCTCCACTTTATGGTCTGCTTAGTACTTGAACAAGCTAATAAGAGCATTGAACTACCCGTCGCCTAGATTGGTCTCCTTTATGAGTCTCATCAGGCATCTGATTTTGCCATTACTGCCTCTGAATAGATACTGTGTGAGGCATGGGCTCTGGTTGGCAGCTTGTAGAAAGGGTCCAGTTTTTTGTTTAGCAGCGATTTATACCTTGTGGTTTTGCAGTTTTTACTTGATTACCCACAACGATCGATTGAAAAATAATCTCATTATCTTCTCCTCATCGTATGTTGTAATAAGAAAAATATACTTGCTCTACTTTTTTTTACATGAGTTTCAAAATATACTATATTTTCTACTGTGTGGACTTTTTATACAGCAAAAGGAGCTTGGTCACAAGCATTTGGTTGAAGCAACCATTACAAAAATAACAAACCACATACTTGTTCCTGGGTTAGTGGTTCAGGTTGGGTTCACACTATTACAAATTGGATGCCGGTTCTCCACATCCAATTCGCAATAGCGGGAGATTTTGACCGTCTCTTTATGGAGCAGGTTCACACATCTCTGCTGCAGCTCCTGTGCGAATTTGCACAGGAGCCTTGTGCGTCTTTTTGGTCCGTTACAGGTCCGAATTCGGGCTGAAATCGGACCTGAAACGTTGAACGGGGGCGTACCGGACTCCTACTGTGAGCCGCACGTGAAGGTAGCTTTTTCACAGGCATTTTGAAAAATTACAAATGCTTTAAATCTAGCCAGTAAGGCAAGATCAAGGATTACTTTGTAGATTTATGTTTGACTTTCATGTCTATAAACAGAGAAGTGTATTGAATTATTTTCTCCACTCTGTTTTAAGGGATTGGCAGTCTAAGTCATCATGGAATTTCTGGACCCTCAAGCCAAGAATTAAGCAGGACTGTGTCCGAGTTGTTCATCCCATTTCTTCAGCAGGAAGGTGAGAACACTCATTTTTGTTTAACAGTATGTAAACATAATTATTATTGTATCAGAGAAAGGACTATCCTCCTTGTTAAAGGACTATTATAAGTGGCAGTAGAGACAAGTAAGCTACAAACTGATATGGAATAGTATTTACAAATCTTTATTACATCAAACATATTTAATAAAAACATTGTGGCTAGAAGCAGAGTACAATGATAATAGCCTGAGGTGTATTTTTTTTTTTTATCAGTGGGCTGAATGGTGGGAAAATAAAAACTCAGATGCCCGCATACACACAAGCAATATTAATACAGGAATCTCCCCGCTGCAGTGGCTGATCAAATGCTGGTTTTCCAGCAAGACGTTTGACAGAAACTGGTCTAACAATTGGGCTTCTGTTGAACAAAGAGCTACACACGGATCAAAGTTTGGCTGGTTCAGCACAATACGTGTATACCCATCTTAAGTCTATATCCCAATACAGCATGTCTTTATTTGTCAGGATGTTGAGCTATTGCCATGGACACTTGTGACTAATTTGCTTTTTAGCAATTATAGCTTCAGTGAAGATGCCAAAAGCCAGACACACAGACTCCATGCTAATGATAACTGTCATTTATTAATGTTAACATGATAGCACAGCTTTTCCTAACCAAGATTCCTTTAAAGGTTTCTACGGTTACATGAGCAATGAGCAGTTAATACTGACACTAATGATTTTTTTTTTTAGCTGTCTGCAAGAGGACATTTTACCCACTGACTAATAGTGTAGTGTTTTTCCCACAGACATGCACTATATAAGACGATATTCCTACTGATCAATAATATATGAAGCATTCTTTATATTGACCTCCAATGTAAGGAGCATTTTTTTTTTTTTTTACACTGGCCACCAAAGGGAGCGGGGAACTTCTTCTCCCACTGACCACTAGTAAGGGTTCCCTTCTCCCATTTTCCACTAGTTCAAGGGATGACTTTCCCCTAATGACCATCAGTGTAAGAGGGCCCTTCTCACACTGACCACCAATGTAAGTAAATCACGGCTGTCATTATGAGGGGCATTTCACTGCAGATCAATGATGTGAGAGAACCTGTGTTTCTTTTTTGCCAGTATTAGTTTTCATTTTGTTACTACCACAGATAAATGTATTGTATAGCACAGTCCTGGGTGTCAAATACGCAAAGCATGCCACATTTCTTATTCTTTACTATATTCTTATTAGTAGAATTTACTGTTCTTACTGTTCTACCTCGATTCATTGAAATAATTGAGGGAATGCGTTTGAGCTTTGTTGCCTAAAAAGACAGTGTCGGTTTGCTCAGGCAGCCACAGGATAAGGCGACAGTGTTTCTGCAAAGGGGCCTCCCGACCACCTTATACTCACCTTTCCTGTACTCCCTCATAGCGTCTTATGTATTGGCACTGAAATCATCAGTGTCCGAATGGTGGGAGAACCTAAGGGCTTGTGACCTGTAACAAAGTTTTAGTCATAAAGTTTACAGGGGCATTCTTCAAAATCATGGCAGAACTTTATTCCTTAAGACCCCTTTCACACTGAGACCGTTTTCAGGCATTTTAGTTCTAGAAATGGCGCCTGTAAAGCTCCTGAAAACTGCCTCCCATTCTCTGCAATGAGTGCTTTGACACCCGGGTGGTGTGCTTATGGGACGTTAGAAAAAGTCCTGCAAGCAGCATCTTTTGGGGCGATTTGGGAGTGCTGTATTTTGTGCTCCCAAAATGCTTCTGCCCATTGGAATAAATGGGCAGCGCTTCCAAAATGCTTTGGAAGCGCCGCCCGCAACACAGGAGTTTTAAACCCCTTCTTTGGGGTTAAAAGCACCCCGCTAGTGGCCGAAAAAGTGCTGCTAAAACGAGTGGCGCTTTAGTGTTGCCGCGGCCCCAGTGTGAAAGGGGTCTAAAGGGGAAACGATAATGTATTTTAACATACTGCTGATGAGTGAGTCAGTGGGCTTTACATTCATCAATGAGACAAACCTAGAGCTGAAAATATGTGAAAAGAAGCCAAATCTTTACCTGTTGACTCAAACTGAAAGCAAAATATTAAAATGCCGTATTTCATATTCAACTGCCTAAAATGTTTTAAAAAGGTATTTTTTTAATTTATTTTTTTGTGTCCTGACCAAAATCGTGTACGAAACCACTTAACGTTGCTCTTAAGATTTGTTTCTAAATGTTCCATGGCTTCACAGTGCTTTCACGTAGTGTACTATGGATTGTATTGATACATTTGCCTTCCTTTTTTATTTTAGTTCATGAAGGAACTCTTGTTCATGCTGTGGCTGTGCTTACTCAATGGTGTCAAAAGTTCACTACAGAGGTCCCCAAGAAGCTAATAGAATGGTTTCAGAAAGCTGCTTCTCTAAAGACCAGCACTTCAGGTGTTAGGCATTCATATTTCCAGTGTATGTTGGTGTCATTTAGAGGTGAGTGTTTGTTGTTTTTTTTTAAACTGTATTATATTTCTAACTATCTTTTCATTGGGGTCGAGGCTTTGTCATGACCATTAACTAGATAATGTCACCCGTAAAATACACCTGTCATCCCAGAAATATAAAGGATCCTTTTCAGACCTGTCGTTCTGTGAATTCTGGCTGTCATGTTGATGCTGTCACATTTTCTGGGTCACTGATTTGAAACAAGTACAAAGATATTAAATTCTGACTTTTATTTGCATTGTGCTTGTCCCGTGTGTGTGAAACCAGACACAGGCAGGCAACTAGCAATTTCAGAATGAATTATCCATGGCAACCACCTTCTATTTTTCCTGTGTAGGTGTACTTTAACCGATTCTGCACCGAAAGATTTTACCCCCTTCCAGACCCGAGGACTTTTTGCGATTCGGCACTCCGTTGCTTTAACTGGCAGTTGCGTGGTAATGCAACGTTGCACCCAAATAAAATGTACGTCCTTTTTTCCCACAAATAGAGCTTTCTTTTGGTGGTACTTGATCACCTCTGCAGTTTTTTTTTCTTTTTTGAGCTATAAACAAAAGGTGACAATTTTTGAAAAAAAAGTATCACTTTTTGCTATAATAGATATTCCCCCAAAAATATATATAAAAATATATTTTTTTCCTCAGTTTAGGCCGATTATGTATTCTGCATATTTTTGGTAAAAAAAAATCGCAATAAGCGTATATTGATTGGTTTGCGCAAAAGTTGTAGCATCTACAAAATAGGGGATAGTTTTATGGCATTTTTATTTTTAATTTTTTTTATTAGTAATGGCGGCGATCTGCGATTTTGTTTAGGACTGCGACATTATGGCGGATACATCGGACAATTTTGACACGATTTTGGGACCATTGTCATTTATACAGCAATCAGTGCTATAAAAATGCATTGATTACTGTGTAAGTGACACTGGCAATGAATGGGTTAACCACTAGGGGGTGATGAAGAGGTTAAGTGTGTCCTAGGGAGTGATTCTAACTGTGGGGGGGTGGGCTTCAAGTCGCATGACAACGATCACCGATCCCGATGACAGGGAGCGGTGATCTGTCATGACACTAGCTGGAACGGGGTGTTTACATAGGCACTTCCCCGTTCTGAGGCGCTGGTCCCACGGTCACGCTGTACGCGTCAGGCGCGCGCGCCTGCTATTCCCGGCTCTTAAAGGGGACATACAGGTACGCCCATTTGCCCACTGCTGCCATTGTGCCGATGTATATTGGTGTGCAGCAAGGGGTTAAAGTGACTGCACATACCTAAAGCAGCTTTTCATTGCCCTTGCCATAGCAAAATTCTGCGGTTATTCCAACTCCCCTGCCTCTCCTCTACATTTCTGTTGACTCATCGCGGTAGGAAGGTGCAAGTAGCTCCATCACCACTAGAAAGTTCTTGAGCTTTGCTCAATGGGATAGGCCCTGCATTTCGGTGTAGAAAGGGAAAGTAAAAGCTGCCACAGGTATGTACCATAAGGTGCCTGTGCTTTTATATCTGCTAGTGGTATTTCTTTTCTTTTTTGAAAATTACTTTAAAAGCACATTTTGCTAATTTTTCCCCCGGCACTAAATAGGACAAGTTTTCTTATATGGAAAAGGGAACCTCATTATAGATTGAGCAATATTTTATGTCAGGGAACAGTTCGGTCTCTATTAAACCTATTTCCTAGACAGTGTCCATCTTTCGTGCACATGTTGGAACACCGGCAGTTACTCTCATTTTGGTATTCTATTCGTTCGAGTAAGTCCCTGGGTAGAGATTTAACTCAACTTGAAATTCTTTTGACACAAGATCAAAAACCAAAACACGTTTTATCAGCGCTCTACAAGATGTTGATAATTAAAAATCATCCGGAGCCCCCAGAATATATAAATGGTCTAATGAGATTAATGTTCAAATTGAGGTTGGGGAATGGGAGAAGGCATTTAAGCTATCACATTGTCTATCACCGACAATTAAAGCACAAGAGACAAATTACAAGTTGCTCTCAAGATGGTATTGGAGCCCAGTGACACTACATCGTATATATCCAGAAAAACCGGATATATGTTGGCGGTGCCATACAGAGAGGGGCTCACTGCTCCATATTTGGTGGAAATGCCCCCTATTTTTTTGTTTCTGGGAAAAGGTTATGCAACTATACACATTAGTTACTGGGGAGATAATCCCAAATACGCCGCAAATTACCCTTCTCTCTATGTTACCAGGAACATATAAAAATATCAAAAAGAAGCTTCTTGGGCACTGGTTGACTGCAGCAAGAACGGTGATACCGCGTCACTGGCAATCAACTCAGTCTCCTTCGATAAACGAATGGGCCTTAGAAATGGATAATATAGAGAGGATTGAGATATTTATAGCACAAGAATTAGATTCGTATGAAAGGTGCCTCCTGGTTTGGAACCCATGGAGGCAGTATAGGAAATTGGTAAAAGCTGAAGGTAGAAGGAGGAAAGTAATGGTAGGAAAGACTATGCTGGAGGAGAGAAAAGGGGAAGGGATAGAGGGGAGAGGGGAGGGGGGAGGTGGGGCCCCCATCTCCCTGTGTTTTTTTTTTTTTGTTTTTTTTCTTTTCTTTTCTTCCTTTCTTCTTTCTTTTTCCTATGCGTGTTAAAGTACTTATGATATGTATTCACTATGTATGCAAGTAATGTATATGTTTGAAATTGTTTAAATATGTGTAATGCTTTACAATAACTTGAAATAAAATTAGAATTGACAAAAACAAAAGCACATTTTGAAAATATTCCTGTTCTTTATACCTCAGGTGATACATTGGGCCAAGCTCTAGGGCTCTTGCCTCTTTTGATCCAGACTGTGGAGAAGGCTGCATCACAAACCGCACAGATATCGTTTTTAACAGAAGCTCTTGCTGCTGCTGTCCTTGTGTGCAGATTGTCTATCATTGAAACACAAATTGGTAAGGTTCCACATATATCATGCATAAAGCTCTGTACTACTGCTTGATGTGTCTGTATAGAAAGTAGTCAGTGATAAAATAAAATGTGTTCAATGGTGGCAAAGACCGAACAAAGGACCTTTGCCATATCATTTGGATTTTTGGCGGGCGGTACAGCTGAGACACTTCTTAAATACTTTAATCCCACCAAGTAGGTATGAGCGCACTTTAACAATCTTTGAGGGATATTGTAACGGAAGCGGTGTACTGTATCAAAGTCTCTAAAATGTACGCTCTGCTGGTTGCACCCTCGGAGGACTTTAGGTTGCCCTTTTTAGGGTGTGGGAGAGAGATTTGGAAAAAAAACTTTATGGAAGAGCAGTGTACTAATATAATAAATAATACATTTGAGTCGTCAAACTGCATAAGAATGCAGGAGACAAATTTTAAGATTCTATCTCGGTGGTATTGCACCCCGGCATTTCTAAATAGATGCTACCCAGAGGTAGAGGAGGAGAGTATATTTACAAAAAAAAAAGAGGTAAGAGAGTGCTATACACTTCAGGAATATATAGATCGAATCCCCCAGGATGGAGTCTGAGATATACTTTGATTAAGGGTGAGAGATGACTTCTGCCTTGATGTAATGGGGGGATTATAATTCTAATAAAATAGTTGATCTTGTTGTATTTAGAGTGCATGGTCGTGGTCTTGGAAGAAAATTAATTTATATGTATATTAGATTAGCATATAGGCATGCATAATATGTTATATTTGATGTGGATAAAATATTAAATGGGGGGGAAAAAAAGTGTTCACTTAATGGACAACTTTTTTTGGTCATACTTCTCTTTTGGATTACAGAGGTGTTTGCCACCTGTGACCCAGAATCAGCCAACTGTGGGCTAAAGCCCACTGTTGGCTGACATCAGAGCTTCTCCAAGGATCCCGACCATATTGTTGAGATCCACCCAAATGCTTAAACGGCACAAGGCTGAGAGCCATGGCCAGCTGCTTCCACCCCCCCCCCCAGCCTGCTGGAGGGGCATAGCAGAGAGCGGTGACTGTCAGTCACCACTTTCTGTTCAGAGCCAACCGAAAACTGAATGATCAGCAGTCATGTGATTGCTCAGTTGCTGAGACGGTGGTGGGCAGCTGCAATATTAGACTGATGCTGCTGCAGCAAGATGAGTATAGTTTGTGTTTTTTTTTTTTTCGTTTCCCATATGTCTCTTTTAAGTTGCAGGCTGACTTTATTATTATTAATTTTTTATTTATTTTTTACAGAAAGCAAGCTAAACAACTTTTGGCAACTGCTGTCCGATGAGAAGAAGCAGATTTTCACTTCTGACAAATTTCTTTCCTCAACAAGTGAAGAATGTAAGTGAACTTGAATTTTGCCTTCATATATGAACATATGCTGCCATTAAGTTACTTTTGCCATGCTTTTGGCTGCTGCTTTCATAGATTTTCCTTCACTTCCTGTCCTGCAGACACAACGGAAAATTAGAGAAAATCTCTCCAGCGTGAACAAAATTGAATCTTACACAGTTATTAGCATGAGCAAGCAAAATGTTGCCTTTGCATACGTTTTAACTTTTTGGCTGTGACGCCAATGTAACTTCTACATTGTGTGGAGGACCTGCACAGCTCTATCTCCCTTTAAAAATAATTTGTATGCATCTAATGCTTTGAGTTCATGGGCTCTCAGGACCTTTAAGATCTACTATGCCATGGACTTGGGGTGCCTGACATTGGACAGTTGAAGCAGCTTAGTACAATTAAAATGCTGACTGTTCACATATAAAGGATAATTCCACTATGCGCCATTTGCATCAAAACAGGCATTTTACATAACTTTAATGCCATTTCTAAAAAACAACAATCTCTTTTTAGTGGACAAAATTAAGCTTTTCCCAACAGTTAGAACTTTTTTTCGAATGATTTAAAGGCAAGCCTTATTTGGATTTACTCTATAGCTTGATGTGTGTATAATACGCCTTTTTAAAGATTTGCTTGCATATATTTCTCCTGTGATTCTAAATGTTAAAATAATTTGATATCATAATATTTAACTATTTTTACCCATGTAGTAATTTATATTTTTAATTTGTGATTAAAAAAAAAAAATTATTTATTTTTAGCCCTTTTAACCTTGCTACAACTATGTGAGAGACTCTTACTTGACCACATCCATAGGCTGCCAGACAACCGGACTCAGTAAGTCTTTGATTTTTGTGAGAGTTGTGTCTCATAGTATAAAAGGATCAGAAATATTTATTGGCCCTGTGTTTTTTTTCTTTCAGGCCATACTATCACTCTTTGATTACTGTTCTGCTCACTCGCTCATGGAAAGTACGTAGGCAGTGTCAACAAACCATCAGAAAGCTGCTGGCATCTCTTGGTGGCACTAAGCTTTTGTATGGCCTTTTGACAGAACTTAGAACTGTGCTAAATTCAAACAAGGTAGGTGTAGTAAAAAAAGGATAATCTTTTATAATATCTGATGGTGCCATTTGACTCTTGGGATGATGTTTGTTTTTATACAGTTGCTATTAATGGATAGCGCACTAACTGAATCTGAAGAATTGACAGAGCAAGGAAAGCCCCATATATCTCCAAGAATCATACAAGAGGCAATCTCTGTCCTCACTTGTGTTCCAGGGATAGAAACTGACTCAGTGGAAGCAGAAAATCTTGCCCAGGAGCTTCTAGTATTAGCAAACCACCCTTTAGTTGGTAAGTTGTGTAGAGGATCTGTGGGAAAATATAAGCATGACAGTTCTGCTTTTCTCAGTTTAATTTTTCTCTTCTGGGACAGCATCTACATATCCAGACCTTTGGGTAGACCTTCTGCACAAAATGAAGCTTGACCCTGCTGAGTTCATTAATAAGCACTTTGATGATTTTTTACCAGTAATCATGTCTAATTCATCTAACGATCAAGTAAGTGGACCTTTAGAATCCAGAAATACTGTATACGTATTAGATACCCTCTCTTACACTGTTACCACCATTATCTAACCTGTTTCTGTTCATGGTGCACATAGCTAGTATATATAGAAATACAATGGCGGATATTTACTAAAACCTGAGCCCTCAGAATCTGTTGCAACTGTGCAAAGTAGCCAGTGTCTAGCTTCAGCTTGTTCAATTAAGGTTTGACAATAAAACCTGGAAACTGGTTTCTATACAGAGCTGCACCACATTTTGCACACTCCCAGGTGGAGTAAATTTCCTGCAATGTGTCCATCAGTTCTGTAGAAATCACTGAAAGTATTGACAGGCTAAATGCAAAATGTTTAGGCCAAGAGTGTTCAACCTGTGGTCCTCCAGCTGTTGTGGAACTAGAAGTCCCATGAGGCATTGCAACCCGCTGACCATTGGTGGCATGACACCCAAAGTCAGCAGCATGATGGGACTTGTAGTTCCATAACAGCTGGATGTATATGTGTGTGTGTGTGTGTGTGTGTGTGTGTGTGTATATATATGTATGTGTATATATATATATATATATATATATATATATATATATATATATATATATATATAATATATTTTTGCCCACTATTTGGGTTATGGTCTCTTAAGGGGGATGGTTTGAAACATTATTTAGGGGTTCTCCTCCATATTGGTTGAGGGGTTCCATGGTTCATAGTCCAGTCATAAAATAGAAGACTGATTTTCAGAACTTTCAAAAACCCTGTTAAGGAAGGGACGAATGTGACGGACCCTTTATTTCTGTGGCAGAAATTGATAGACCATTTTGTTTGCCAACAATAAGCTTTTTTTCTTTTTTTTTTTTTTTTTTAAATGAAGACTGCCGAGGAGTTCATAACTTTATTGAAACTCAGCAGTCTCAGGCAGCGCAGCTAGAGGCACAACACACCCAGGTGACTGCTAAAGATGATTATCTGAAGGGGTTGTTGCCTTGAGCAACCCTGTGAAGGTGCCATTTCTTGCAAAACCTGACTCCCCATAATGACGTGGAGGCTTTCCTGAGCATGTTTTGAGCGCACGGCTGAGAGGAAGGGACCAGCCTAATTGCCCTCTTTCTGTCAGTGGAACCGCAGAAGGTCTGCTATGACCTGCTGGTGGCTGACACCAAGGACTATAAAAAAAAAAACTCAAGGGAGATCTTTGCTCGCCTTGGGGTGACTGTTAGTCCGGGCACATAGAATCTACTTAAAAACAAATATAGGTCATGCTGTTCAATCATATAAAACACATAAGATGATTCGAACAGTCCACAAATAATGTGACATCGATGTGAAAATTTATGAAAATCAGTCCACAAGTGATGTGAAAGTAACTCTTAGTAATGATCTCCACCAAAGTTATTTAAATATCAGTGCCTCCACCAACAGCTAAAAGGCTCACTTACCAGCTCCAGTTGATCCATCATTACAAGGAATCGTTAGTGCTTGTGGCCTTAGCCCAGCCAAGGCCTTTCTCCAGGTCCAGATGGTCTTCCAACAAATTCACCCCTTGGTTCCCGTATAGGATATGGTGATATCTTTTGGAGGGATAGAGAAGAAATGTTCGGACCCCACTCACCCAGAGTCACACAGACTCACAAGCACACAGGATAACCAGATGGTTCCTGGCATTACAGCAGTTCAAGTTCATGGTAGAACACAGGCCTGGAAAACACCAAACGCAGGTGCCCTTTTTAGGGTACCTTGTATGGTGTCCCACAATGCCTCAGACACATCCACATTGAGGGGTGGGACGAGATGCATAAAGGATGGCTGGTATATTTCCCCACTATTTTGGTTGTGGTCCCTTTTTTAAGTGAGACAGTTTGAAGACCTTGTGTAATTGGGGTTCTCAGCCATGCAGGGTGAGGGGTTCTGGGGTAGTCCAGTCATAGTGGAGACTTTCAGTACTTTCTGGTATGCTAAGTCCTCCTTTGGGACCTGGAATTCAAAGATTCCAAGAGACCTTTGGGTGGGAAAGAACCATTCAAACCTTGATAACAGGGACTTTGGTCCAGATGGGGTTAACTCCTCTGCAAGGGAGTCCAGAAAAGGAGAGCAAATGGCCAAGATCGGTCTGAGTTGGAGTAGAGCAGAACACAGCTGAGGGAGGGGAGCAGTGTGAGCTAGCTTGCAGCTAAGGCACAATTGCTTTACTGTGGAGACCTCCTCTTTGGGACCCCCAAGGTAGATGGGAAATTTCAAAAACCCTGTTAAGAGATGATTGGGACTGGCAGTGAGCTGAGTCTTAATTTCTGTGCCAGAAATTGATGTACTGTTTTGTTTACTTAGTATAAGCTGTTTTCTTTTTTTTCTGTCTGCCTGTTAAGTACTGTTTGCTTTTACCAATCTACTTGGTTGATTATCTTGGGCTCCTCAAGATTAATGTGTGTATAAAATATATAGTACTAGAAAATGCATTTCCTGGAGAAAATGCGTGGGAATGGTGAATACCATCAAAACTGCCCCATCATATTGCTCTATTATAAATCAGTACATGGTGTCTGTGCTCTCCCCCGGGCTCTGTAATCTGAGATGCTCCAGCTGCCTCCCCCCACTGCCCATCACTGTGTATAAGAAGCTTTGGTAACCATTTAAACAAAACCGACAACAAAAGCCTGGATGCCCTAAATTTAATGAAATTTTCTGAAATAATCACTAAACTTAAACAGCTTTTTCACAAAAACTGTAAAAGTTATCAAACTGAAAAGATATAGCCAGGTAGCTGAATATTTTGTGAACATTTTAAAGTTTGTTTGGCGTCTGTAGGTGAAAGTATAAAGGAGCTGAAACTTTTGGGAGCGGAAGAAGATTTTAAGGATTTTAAGCATGCTCTCATTGACTTCAATGTTAAAAAAAAAAAAAAATGTGTTAAAAAGCTTAATATTTTAAAAAGTATAAATAGTAGAAAAAAAAGTTGAAGTTCACACATCAGCTGAAAGAGCAGAACATTTTAAAAGTTGAATGGCTTTAAAAGCTGAAAGTATGCAGAAGTTACGCAGAGCCAAAAACCGTACGGAATAGTAAAAAGATGATGATGATTAATAAATCGAATAACAATAGTGGGACTGCTAAAGCATTCCCACTAAGTAGACTGTTAACAGAAAATTTACAAGACAGCAGAAAATGAACTTAGAGGCCAGGTTTCCCAAAAAATTAAGTCTGCAGCTACAAAAACTGTAGTGGCTGACTTTTAATAAACCGACACCTGTCCAGGCATCTAATGAAGTCCTCAACCAGTCTGGTTCTTCACCGGACTTGGGGTCCGCAGGCATGTTGACTGTGGGAAGCCGGCTTCGACTCTTTGCAACTTCACACTGCAAGCCGTGTTGTCAGCCCCCCCCCCCCCCAAAAAAAACAAAAAAAAAATAATATATATATATTTATTTTCAAAATATGGCAAAGAGAGGGCAAGAAGGGGGAAAAAAAGCGAAACTTCTCCTTTTGGGTGATGTCCTAAAATTTTAAAACTTCTCCTTTTGGGTGATGTCATAGCATTTTATTGAAAATTGAACAGGTAAAATGCTTATGCAATACCCACGCCATGTAAGAAGATATAAATGATATTATGTTTATTTTAGGCTGTCTTGAATGCAGCTGGTACTTTGGCTCGAATATCTTCACACAAGGTTCTTCCTCAATTAGTCGGAATCATAACTGAATCTCTGCAGAATCCAGCTTTGTTTCAAGTCACCAGAGAAGAATATGCCATTATGCAAACTCCTGAGGGGGAGTTGTATGACAAATCTATCTTGCAAAGGTAAATACCCCTGGGACAGAAATAGATTTTGTTAAAGGGGAAGAGTAAATATTGATATTTACAGTGGTCTTGTAATAGACTTTTATTGCATTTTATTTGCATGCATCTAAACTAAGATCAGAAATGTGTAATGTATTGCAGCTTGTCAGTTCTTGGATGTGGTGGCTACTTTAGTTTTATTTTCTTAGGCTATTTCCTTTATTTTCACCTGGTGATCCTGCCAGAAACTCAGTTCCTTTCCTATAGTGACAAAGCTAATTCACTGCTGTATCTGTGGAGGAGTAGCATTTTCTCCCTAGGACAGATTAGGACTACAGAACTCCCCACTTCTTTCCCCATAATATAAGGGGGTGTTCCGTAGTCCACAAAGATGAACTCTGCAGCACCAATAGCAATGCTTTTAGTGCAGTAAAGGTGGAGACCACAGAAAGTTATAGATTACTGCATTTCTGGTAGAATCAATGGGTAAATATTGCATGTTTGCAAATGCTGCTTCTGCAAGTTACAGCTGCAGAGCCTGGAAGGTCAAAGCTAACAATAAGTCTGCCATGTAGATTACTAAGATATTTAGCATCCCTAACAGCCCTCTCGATGTAGTAAGATGGCTAAACTGAATCAATCTAAAATAAAGTTTTTTTTTTTTTTTTGAATTGTTAAGGTTTCCATACAGTTAAATTATTAAAAAAAACATACAGGCAATTATGTTCAGTGTTCATAATTAAAGTGCTGGATAGAAGTAACATGTAAAAGGAAAACACATTGCATATACAAATTCTTACTATTTTATCGTGTTAGTGACTGACTGTTTTTCCTTTCCAGTGCCCATCAAGATAGTTTAAAAAAAGCCAATATGAAGAGGGAGAATAAGGCCTATTCTTTCAAGGAGCAGATCATCGAATTGGAACTCAAAGAGGTTTTGTTTTTGTTTTATTTGCTTAGTCTTCTAACCAAGCAATGTGTGTGTTGGCTTCTCTTTTTTTTGTACATCATTAGGAAATTATGTAAATCTTATGCAGGCTCTTTATTAAGTTGATTGTATTGCAAGTTTTCCTTATGTACTCTGAGCAGTACTTTCTTTGACTTTGTAAATAGAATACATGCAGTGCTACTTTGTATATAGATTTTCTTTCTTTAACCACTTAACAACCGCCCATTGCCGATTAACGGCTTCAGGGCGGTTGTTTAACTCTGAGAGGCCGTTAATTGACGGCCTCCCAGAATTCTGCTCTCGCGCGCCCCCTGGGGCGCGCACACGAGAGCATCCGTGACCGCTGGGTCCAGTGGACCCGGCGCATCACGAATCTCGATTCCCTGCATTACTCTGCAATACCCTGCCATTACTCTGCAATGCCCTGCAACACTCTGCAATGCCCTGCAACACTCTGCAATGCCCTGCAACACTCTGCAACGCCCTGCAACACTCTGCAACGCCCTGCAACACTCTGCAACGCCCTGCAACACTCTGCAACGCCCTGCAACACTCTGCAACGCCCTGCAACACTCTGCAACGCCCTGCAACACTCTGCAACGCCCTGCAACACTCTGCAACGCCCTGCAACACTCTGCAACGCCCTGCAACACTCCAACACCCTGCAATACTCTGCAACACCCTGCAATGCTCTGCAACACCCGCCATTACCCTGCAACACTCTGCAATGCTTTGCAACACCCGCCAATACCCTGCAATGCAGTACTCTGCAACGCCATACTCTGAGATACCCAGCCATACTCTGAGATACCCAGCCATAGTCGGTGATACCCTGCAATACCCAGCCATAGACATCCTCCCTCCGCCCTCCGGTGCTTCTACCGAATCGCTAATACGATCAAAGCCAGAATCTTTTTTTTTTTTTTTTTTTTTTTCAGGCTTCCCAGCTTAGAGGTGAGATGCGGGGTCTTATTGACCCCACATCTCACTGTAAAGAGGACCTGTCATGCCATATTCCTATTACAAGGGATGTTTACATTCCTTGTAATAGGAATAAAAGTGATCAAAAAAATTATTTTTGGGGAAAAAAATGTCAAACTAAAATAAATAAAGTAAAATGAACAATAAAAAAAATGTTTTTTTTTAAAGCGCCCCTGTCCCCATGTGCTCGCATGCAGAAGCGAACGCATACGTAAGTCCCGCCCACATATGAAAACGGTGTTCAAACCACACATGTGAGGTATCGCTGCGAACGTTAGAGCGAGAGCAATAATTCTAGCCCTAGACCTCCTCTGTAACTCAAAACATATAACCAGTAAAAAAAATTTAAATCGTCGCCTATGGAGATTTTTAGGTAGCGACGTTTGGCGCCATTCCACGAGCGTGTGCAATTTTGAAGAGTGACATATTAGGTATCTATTTACTCAGCGTAACTTCATCTTTCACATTATGCAAAAATTGGGCTAACTTTACTGTTTTTTTTTTTTTTTTTTAACTTTCACAAAGACCAAATAATATCCACCAATTTGTACTTATTTTTACCAAAGATATGTAGTGGTATAAATTTTGGCCAAAATTTATGAAGAAAAAATTACTAATCTGCTAAATTTTCTAACCGAAACAAAGAAAAATTCATTTTTTTACAGAATCTTCGGTATTTTTTCTTTTATAGCACAAAAAATAAAAAACCCAGCGGTGATTAAATACCACCAAAAGAAAGCTCTATTTGTGTGAAAAAAAGGACAAAAATTTCATATAGGTCCAGTGTTGCATGACTGAGTAATTGTCATTCAAAATGCGAGAGCACCGAAAGCTGAAAATTGGTCTGGTTATTAAGGGTGTTTAAGTGCCCAGTGGTCAAGTGGTTAAATAAAGCAAAGCTATTAGGGCTCGTTCACACCAGCCATTGCATTGCTAACCAGGGGAGATGAGTGCAGTGATGCCGCATCCCACTGTTTCTTTTTTTTTTTTTTTTACACAGACATCTCGTACTGCTTCCAGTACGTTTTTCAGTGTACTGTTCCCGCACATCAAAGCTACGCAGTGGTGTGAACTGGGCACATAGGAGATGAGGCATTTTGCCATGTCCATGCAGTGGAACTGCTGTGAAATAGCCATCCAACGCAGTCCCACCGCATGTGGTTGAACATACCCTTCATTAAATCTCTGACTGAACTAATGATGGACACCTGAACAGTTCATACAAGTGTCTGAAAAAAGGTTAGACTGTAGAAGATGCTTATGTGAACACTGATGTCAGAGCACAATTCATTATTACCTTACCTTATTAAACACTAGAGCAAAATGTTCTCATGAAACATTTTTGGAAAGCCACTTCCACACAATTACCCTTAGTATTTTTTTTCCACATGCTTCAAAATGTGGCATTGGACACGCTTTTTTAAAGCAATTTGAATGCCAATCAAAGCCGAATTACTAAATAAAATGGTAAGCTTACAGTCCTGTTGATACGTTGTTTGCTTTGCTTCGTTCAAAAAGGATACCCCATATTGCTTTCTTGGTGCTTCAAAGCATCTCAAAAGCCTCCATAGAACGCTTTCGTACAGCACCTGAAGCTTTTGAAGGGCTTTTAAGCATTGGCTTCACTTTGTTTTAAGGGCTATTGCAGGTATGAAATATCCCATGATGCACTGGGAAATAAACAATCGAACTGGAAAGACATAGTCTGCAGTCACTTCTGGTTCATGTGTATGCATTCTGGAAGTGTTTGGTGCAGACGTAACATTTTGTGTGGAGCCAGCAGGAAGGCGAGTGGGGTCTGGACTGGAGCATAGCAACTAGCAGACAACACACATAGTGTGCAACTTGGGACCAGAGAGAGGAGGTACAGCAGAGCTGAGGGTTACTACTAAGTGGGGGATCGCAGAGCTGGGGGTTACTACTGAGCGGAGGATCAGCAAAGCTGGGGGTTAATACTGAGCAGGGGATCTGCTGCATGTTTACTAATAAGCTGGGGATTTGCTGAGTGGAGGGTACTACTGAGCCGGGGTTTTACTGGGCCCTTTTAAAACAAATAGAAAATCAATACACAGCATTTGCCAAGCTTCATTAAGGCTTCAAAAAAGCATCACTGAAGCATGAAAAACACATCAAGCATATTTAAAGGTGTAGGCACTTTAATGTGTGTTAAAGTTGAAGCAAGTGTAAATGAGCCCTTAACCACTTCAGGCCCGGAAGGACTTGCCCCCCTTAATGACTAGGTTTTTCTTTGTGATAGGGCACTGCGTCGCTTGAACTGACAATTGCGCAGTTGTGCGATGCTGTACCCAAACAAAAAAGCCTCCCCACAAATTGAGCTTTTTGTGGTATTTGATCACCTCTGCAGTTTTAATTTTTTGCGCTATAAACAGACAAAAAATATAAAAACTAATTTATTAATCAGTTTGGGCCGATATATATTCGTCTACATATTTTAAGTTAAAAAAAAAAAAAAATCCCAATAGGTGTATATTGATTGTTTTGGGCAAAAGTTATCACGTCTACAAACTATGGGATAGATTTAGGGACTTTTTTTATTTATTTTTTTAATTGTTTTTACTAGTAATGATGACGATCTGCTTTTTTTGCAAGACTGCGACATTGCGGCGGACAAATCTGACCCCAAATTACACTTTTTGGGGACCAGTGACCATTTATTACATTGATCAGTGCTATAATAATGCACTGATCAATGTAAAAATGACACTGGCAGGGAAGGGATTAACAATATGGAGCGATCAAGGGGGTTAACTGTGTTCCATAGGTGTGTTGTAACTGTAGGGGGGGGGGTTAGCTGGCAGGGACATGACAGAGATCACTGTTCCCGATGACTGGGAACAGTAGTGTAATTTCCCCTGTCAGAACGGAGATTCGCCTTGTTTACAAAAGCAGATCCCCATTCTGCCTCTGTACTAAAGCTGCACGATTCTGACAAAAATGAGAATCACGATTTTTTTTCTTAGAAGATAGATCACCATTCTCGCGGCGTATCATCTCACATTAAAACAAAAAAAAAAATTGGGCTAACTTTACTTTTTTTTTTTTTTATTATTATTATTATTCATTGAAGTGTATTTTTTCCCAAAAAATTGCGTTTGAAAGACAGCTGGGCAAATACAGTGTGACATAAAATATTGTAGCAATTGACATTTTATTCCCTAGGGTCTCTGCTAAAATATATATATAAAGTTTGGGGGCTCAAACTAATTTTCTAGCAAAAAATATTGATTTTAACTTGGTGTCAGAAAAAGATTTAGACTTTAAGTGGTTAAACTCCCTGCATTTACACTTTGTTAAAAACTTGGCAGACGGCCTATATTGTTTATTTACACACAGAAGTGTATCCCTTTTGATCTAAGAAAGAAGAGTTAGTTACAATGTTTCACATTAAAAACTTGGCAGACTGCCCAGATGTTTTCTTTTGACTGCTGAGTGAGCAGATAAGTCTCTCCACTTGTTATATGAAAGAATCGGCAAACTCTGCAATAGAGATCATCAGAGGGGTGTCGAATCAAGATCATTATTTTTTAACGATTAATTGTGCAGCTCTACTCTGTACTAGGTGATCCCAGGTTGCCAGTGGCCATCGAGTCCGCTCGACGCGCGGGCATGCTACTGCAGCATGCAACGAGCCAGCATACAGCTACGGCATTTTGTGCAGGAGAGCCAACCTGCCACCATATAACAACGGCGGCTGGTCGGCAAGCAGGTAAAGTGGTTGTAAACCCTTACATATACTAGTGAAGTGACTGGCCTCAGGTGATACACAGAAATGAAACCAATCCTCCTGTATAAGTTTTACCTGTTTATCTGCAGTCTTGTCTCCTCTACAGCCATTCAAAGTCCAGAATTTATACAGCTTTTCTAAGCAATCAGAAAATAGGGGACGGAGAGATGAATTTACACTCTGCTGAGCCCAGTGAGGAGAGCTCTGAGAGTTGATCCCTCCTTTGTCACCATTTTTCTCTTGGTGTCAGGAAAACTTGTCAGAAGTGATTCATGTTGATAGCAGAGGAATGAAGCAGCAGACAGAAATGATATAGTGCTCTTAATTGAGACAAGCACACACTACCAAGGCATATGCTTTGTTCATATTTCATGTCTGAGGTTTACAACCACTTTAAGGGTTCAGGAATCTCCAGCTGTCAAATGTTGCTTTTGTTGTTCAGTTTCTGTCTTTGTTTACTTGGTACATTGAATGAATTGAGGAAACATTTCAATAGATTTCAATGATCTCCTTTCTGTAGGAGATTAAGAAGAAGAAAGGGATAAAAGAAGAGGTTCAGTTAACAAGTAAACAGAAGGAAATGCTGCAGGCACAGATGGAAAAGGAGAGTCAGATCCGAAAGAAGCTGCTGCAGGTAAGCAGATTGCATGAAGAAATATATGGGAAGGAAAGGATTACAGCACAATCCCCTCCACTGGAAAGTTGTGTTGTAGTATTTACATATGTATATGTTAACACTGTAACCAACCTTTAGCCTTTTGCTATATGCGGGTTCTACACTGCCCATCTAAAGCCATTATTCTATAGTAAATCAGAAGGATTAAAGTTCAGAAAACATTTCAAGCAAACCTAAAGTATATGGTAATGCTGGATAAATGCAGACCTCTTTCTGTTGCTAAATTATAGAACAGATCAATGCAGTGTACCATCAACAGTTTTTCTAAACATGAAAACTTTTGATGGTTGGATGCTTTGTCCTATCTGGAAAGTTATGCAATTGAAAACAGGTTGAAATTGCCTAAAATTGTGAATGGAGATTGCACACTATGCTAAATTCTTCTGCACCCCTCTGTTCTTTAACCCACTGTATGTAAAGTAGTTCAGTCCCAGGCATGGGTTGGATCTCTTAATAGGGGACATTGAGTCAATGGCTCTAGCTCTGCCATTGCACAGATCCTGCCCTTTGACAGAACCCACGTCTCCTCACTCAGATGTCTGCCACTGCTGATGTTTAAAGGGAGCCTGAAGCCACTGTAAGGTGAATATTTGACCGCTTTGCATATTAGCTTAATGTGAATCTGTGCCATGTAGAGCAAAGAAATGGGTTAATTTTAATGCAGGTTTCCCCAGCATCATATATTTATTTTGTAATTTTGAAATTGTAATTTTCTGATTTGTGCTTCTATTTTTATATACTTAGCCTCATTTTTCTTCTTTTAGTTGGACACAGAGTTGGAAAACAATATTCGACTTCTGGACTGCATAATACAGCAGAGCCCTCCTGGTCTTTCTCAGCACATTCCTGTTTTGACTAGCTGCTTTATACCGTTGTTGAAATCTCCATTAGCTGCTGCGCGGATCCATGGTCCATTTGTGCAGTTTGCTGCTTGTGTCATACCAGTCCATTTGAAATCATTTGGTAAACATCCTTATTTTCTATTGTGACTCACAGAGCAGTTGTAAAAAAATGTTTTGTTAAAGCCTTGCATCCTTTGCATCTCTGAGAATTGGCACTAATATCTTGTTTTTATTCCATAGGAAAATTGGCTGCTTACATAACTCTTCGCTTGTTGAAGCCAGAATGTAACTTGGATGCTGCCTGGTGTCAGGAAGAGCTGCCAGTAGCTGTTAAGAGAGCAGTAAATCTCTTACATTCTTACACTGTGCCCAAACGCAAGGAAGACCCAGGTAACAAATTATAATTGCTAAAACTTCAAATGTGCAAAAGTAGAGCCTTTCACTTAATATTCCTCTTCACCTTTCTTTCATTTGTCCACGCTTAGTCTGATGTTTGACATTGCATTGAAATGTCTTTGGGTTGGGAAGCAAAAACAAAACATTCATTGGAGATACAAAGTAGTGAAGTGTTATCTGTGTAGGATTGGCAAGTGTATAGACAATACCATTGAGTACACACTGGTGGGAATCAGGTGTGTGTATATATATGTGTGTGTGTGTGTATATGTATGTGTGTGTGTGTGTGTGTGTATATATATATGTATATATATATATATATATATATATATATAGATATATATATATATATATATATATATATATATATATATATATATATATATATATATATATATATATATATATATATATATATATATATATATGCTAGTGACTCATAAAAATGCTATCCTGAATTTTTAGACTGTTTAATTTTGATACATAAAAAGTAAAGTTTTATACATTTTAGGTCTATATGTTAATACGGAAGTAAAAAATAAAAATGTTCATTCTATGGGTGGTATGTAGCATGCTTTTACAAATGTCTGAATTTATACATCAGGCATGTGTTATATTTGTGTATATTTTTGACTACAGGGACATCTCCTTTATCAGCGCCAGCATTTTCCTTTATCTTCCCTCTGTTGAAAATGGTATTATTGGAAACGAGCAATAACAGTGAAGAAACCGAAGAGCTGCTGGTGCAGACCTTACAGATAATCACTGTTCATTCCCAACTAAGATCCTCCAAGGCACAGACAAAGCTTATTGATGAGGTTAGTAGAATTTGTGCATCAAGCAGCCTGACATCCTTTGGTCAGAACTTTCTAAAGGGCAATACTACCTACTAAATTGTGTTTTCTTTTTAGAATGGGCCAGAGTTCCTACCTCGTACAGATATGCTACTCTTGTTGACTAAGGTGATTGGAACAGCCAGTCCAAGATTACAGGTGAGTAAAAGTGATCTGTAAAGTAGTATTGTTTTATAGTCAAATGGATTTGGGTCAAGTTACATTTTTTTT
The DNA here is from genome assembly GCF_037356315.1 of Lithobates pipiens. NCBI lineage: Eukaryota > Metazoa > Chordata > Amphibia > Anura > Ranidae > Lithobates > Lithobates pipiens. The sequence goes on along the minus strand of NW_027507790.1, from coordinate 37,498,508 downwards.
TTTTTTTTTTGGTCACTGGTAAGGGAGCCTGCCTGTTAGGGATATAGGTAATGCCTGAAGGAAATACCACAGTGCATATTAATGTGTACATAACACATGCTACTGTGTGCTGTGATGTGTTTTTAACCACTTCAGCCCCAGAAAAATTGGCTGCTCAATGACCGGGCCTTTTTTTGTGATACGGCACTACGTTGCTTTTAGCGGACAATTGCGCGGTCGTGCGATGCTGTACCCAAACAGAATTGACGTCCTTTTTTCCCCACAAATGGAACTCTCTTTTGGTGGTATTTGATCATCGTCTCTACAGTTTTTATTTTTTGCGCTATAAACAAAAAAAGATTGACAATACCCCCAATTTATTTTTTAAAAAAGCAAATTTTTTTTTCTCAGTTTATATTTTCTTCTACATATTTTTGGTAATAAAAATCGCAATACGCGTATATTGATTGGTTTTTGGCCAAAAGTTATAGTGTCTACAAAATAGGGGATAGATTTATGGCATTTTTATTATTATTTTTTTTTTTTTTAACTAGTAATGGCTGTGATCTGTGATTTTTTATTATTGTGACTGTGACATTATGGCGGACACATCAGACACTTTTGACACGTTTTTGGGATGATTGACAACCATACAGCGATCAGTGCTATAAACATACACTGATTACTGTATAAATGTCACTGGCAGGGAAGGGGTTAATGCTAGGGGGCGATCAAGGTGTTAATTCTGTTCCCTGACTGTGTGTTCTAACTGTGGGGGGGGGGGGACTGACTATAGCAGATGATAGATCGTGGTTCCTAGCTATTATGAACTCATGATCTGCATCTCCTCTCCTCTCCTCACACAACAGATATTTGTGTGTCTACACACACATGTCCCTGTTCTGCCTCATGGCCGGTGGTCATCGTGCCGATCTGCTGCAGTATAATGATGGTGGCTGGTCAGCAAGTGGTTAACTGCTTGCTGATCGTATAGCTTACGTATAACAGGGGCTCTCCTGCTCAGGATCACGTTCCTAGTATGTGATCCTGCACTTCCGGGTCTGGGGCACGCATTCATGCTGCTGCCAATCCACTCCCATTGTGATTATACACAGTGGGAGCTGATCTGTGGGTACTGCAGATCGCCATTCTCTCAGTAGGGAAGGCTTTGATCCTGTGTTCCAGCAAAGCAGGGATACGGATTAATGCCTTCCCCTAGTAAAAGCACCCTCCAAAGTTAACCCTTTGATTGCCCCTGATGTTAACCCCTGTCCAGCCAGTGTCATTAGTACAATGACAGTGTATATTTTTAGCACTGATCACTATTAGTGTCACAGATCCCCAAAAAGTGTTAAGCCCCATACTATCAGTTTTTCTGCTGAGCTTTTCCTTCAGGTTTACCAAAACCATGTAGTGCAAGGGCCTGCCTGATTTGCATACAAATTAAAACCCCTAAGGTTTGACCTTATATTATATGGTTTTGGCCTACGTTGTCCAATTTGTCCGCCACAATATGGCAGTCCCGCTATAAGTCACTGATCGCTGCCATTACTAGTAAAAAAAAAAAAAAAATGAATACAAATTCCATAAATATATCCAACAGTTTGTAAGCGCTATAACTTTTGCGCAACCCAATCAATATACACTTACTGGGATTTTTTTTTACCAAATATATGTAGCAGAGTACATATTGGTCTAAATTGATTAAGAAATTAGATTTTTTTTATTTTATTTTTTATTTTTATTATTGGCTATGTATTATAGCAGAAAAAAAGGTTTTCCCAAAATTGTCCTTTTTTAAATTGTTTGCACTATAAAAAAAAAAATAGAGGTGGTCAAGTACCACCAAAAGAGAGCTCTATTTGTGGGGAAAAAAGGACTGCGCAATTGGCAGTTAAAGTAACACAGTGCCATATCGCAAAAAAATGGCCTGGTCATGAAGGGGAGTAAATCTCCCAGAGGTCTCAAGTGGTTAAATCGCATTGCAGGGCTTGCTTTTGTTTCTTTCTCCCCAACTGTATTATATTCTTTTGTGCTGTAGCACATTGTAAAGTGTTACAGAAATGTAACTTGTCCTACTTTTTTCAACGCACAACAAAGTCATCGGGCCTTTTTCGTGCATTAGATAACGTTCCCGACAGTGGCTGGTGTGCGCAAGCGCTTGAAAAATAAAGTTGCTAAAGATCTTTTAGCTGCAGTTTTTATTGTTAGCTTAGTTTTTTATTTATTTTTTATAATATCCATTTATTTTTATTTTTACTGAGTGCCATTTAAAGTCAGATGAAAACTTAACTGTTCCTTCCAAGCCAGCATGTTCTTTAATGTTTTTCTGAGGATAAGGTCTAATTGCCCATTGTAGGGCATCCCTCCTGCACAACATTTGCTTTTCCTTCAGCTAGTGCAATATGCCTTGTTGGGAAAGATGATTCAGATTACAAGGAAAACTCAGAGGCTCTAAACTGGGCGATATAGGCCACACTCTGTCAGGAGCAGGCTGGCCATTTTATATGTAGAGGTAGCTCTAAAGAGAACCATTTATGATAAAAGGCAAACATTACATAAAAGTGTTTGACATTAGTATTTTAAAAGTTGAAATTTGATCAATTTTTGAAATGTTAATATCTTATTGATATTTCAAATGTTTCCTCTCCTCTAAAGCCTTTTGACTACTCTGTGAAGCAGTATAACCATATGGGCATATGGGTGCAAATCGCCTTGTGTAGCTCAAGGAATAATAAAAGCCAGTGCTTTTTCAGTCTGTAGTGGCCTTTTTCATTTGTAGATCTTGGCTTCCCATGCACTTACATCATTATGCACAAGCAGCGGAGGAGGAGAAGGCTGCACATATGCAGAACAGGAAGAAATAGATGTTTTACTTCAAGCTTTGCAGTCATCATGCTCAAATGTGAGAGATGCTGCTTTGAGGGTAAGTCATCCTACACAAGCTTTTCAGTTTTACCCAATGTTAACTTGTATAGTCCTTTATTTCATGTCCAGTAAGTTGTGCAGTCATGGGTAGCAATAACTATTCTTATTTAAATAATTCTTTTGTTAGGGACTAATGGAACTTGAGATGGTTTTGCCAACACCAGAAACTGATGATAACAATGGATTGGCCTTATTGCATAGGCTTTGGGTGGTGAAATTTGATGTGGAGACTGAAATCAAAAGACAAGCCGAAGGGTAAGGTTTTTGTTCCTTTTTATAATTTTTTTTTTTTTTAAATCTACTGAGTATAAATCCTCACATGATCCTGTGTGATACATGAATAGTAGGACAATAAAAAAAGTTCATGATCAACTCAGAGCAACCAATTAAAGGGGTTGTAAAGGTTTGTTTTTTATTTTATAATTGGGTTCCTTTAAGCTAGTGCATTGTTTGTGCACTTACCTTTTCCTTCCATTTCCCTATTAAATGTATTTCTTCTTTGTCTGAATTTCTCATTTCATGTTTCTCCTTTGTCAGCTTGCCCCCATCATCCCAGCCATTGCGGCTGGGGGTTAGTTAGCATGCTCGCCCCCCTCCCTTGGGCCTACATCCCTGCGGGGAGATGCTGTGTATGTTCACAGGCAGGGTAACCATGGGCGTGTCTAAGACACTGTAGATCCGCCTCCCATTTTATTGCAATCAGAATGACCATCTCAGCAGCACAGCCTTTACTCCGCCCCTTTATTTTTAATCTGTGTATGGGCATGCTGGGGAGGTGGGAAATGAGAACAAGGCTCATTCTTTGACAGTGGCACTGCTCATGCGCGATGCTGCTAACCATCAAGGGAATTGTAGTCCGTTTGAAAACATGACGTTGCTGCACAGAGCGAGCTCTAAAAACCGGAAGCTGAGGAGATCATAGATACACTAAAGGAGGAAGTTCAGAAAAAGCATATTTCTGCAGAAATAACAGCTATATTCCTGATCTATGCTGCATATAGATCCGATATTGAGTAGCTTTACAACCCCTTTAAGCTTTCTCCAAACGTTTCCTGAGGAAAATAGCCACTGGGGTATAACCCCAAAAGTTGCTACACTTCAGCATTGTTAAAGTGTTGTTTACCCCAGCATTTCAACTTCCTGATATGTGCCTGCTGTCCCATGTACTTGTATGAAAAACTATACTGTTCTTTGTATTGCTTCCTTTGGTCGAAATCCCAGGTGTTCCTGCCAGTCCCTCGGCTTTCGCTGTTAAAAACTGATGACATTAGGGAGGAGAGCTCTCTTGGTCAGTTTCCTAGCTATGCTGGGAACTCTGGCTGCTCTCCCCCGATGATTGGACTTGTTCTGACTGAGCTGAGAGTGAGAGCTGTGCATGATGTCATACGCCTAGGCTTTTTACCAGACATAAAACAGGAAGTGGGCTGTATAAGGCATTTACTTAAAATGCCACCATCCGGAGCTTAGATGAATATATAATGGATGACTGGGTGTTGCATCACACCACAGGTTGCATACTTTACCACCACTTCCACTTACAGCCCTTTTATAAGGTACTTGGGCGCTTCCACTTGCTCTTCACTCGCGGACAGTCGCCATCAGGGACCATTTCTGCACCCTACTCAATGGGTACCCCACAGGGGAATACTCTGATAGCAATGGCAGAAACCAGGCACGTTGTAATTGATGATCCTTCCCTTGCACTAGAGCTGGACCTTATTTTTGCACAGGGTTCTGCATCCAGTGCTAGCTCTCAGACACTCAACAAGCAGCCTACCTAACCAAGGCAGATTTTTGTGAAACTTTGACATAATTTCTTAGACAACTAATGGCTTTAATGCCGCCGTCCCTGTCCAGAGCTCAAAAGCACCTGGCTACTTCTCCACCGCTCCCATCTCTACCTGATTCGGATGACGATATGAGTGCTCTAGAAGAAGCAGACATAGAAGGGAATGAAGAGGATCCAGAGACAGTGTTAAATTTAAGCTGTGGGAGATTTCTCACCCCCAGGCTCCCACACATGTAATGTTACGGCTTCATGTAATATGTTTGCCATTGTTGGTATGCTCACTTCTGCTGTGCGCAAAAGAATTGGCATTGTCGCACTTGATTCACCTCCATCTCGCCATGCTTCTTTGGGTACTCGCAGACCTTTCCCATTTATGAATGAATAGAATTGTCAATCTGTGGTGATTGGAGCAATCTAGATAAGATTTTCACCCTTCCGAAAATCATTTCCAAGTGGAAGAAACTTGGTCTGCTCTGGCAATAGACCCTGCTGTTTGCCTTAAACATCTTACTGTACCTATAGAAGATGTTCCTTCTTTCAAAGACTTTGCTGACAAAGCTTAAAGGCTCTCTTAAAGTCTTCCTTTACACTCCCAGGCCAAGGTATTTAAACAGCTATTGCTGAAATTTCTCTTTGTCAAACTGCAGATAACTGGACTAAGGCAATAAACAACGAACACAATACTGTATTCAAAGACTGAACCTTGGATGTGCAGTAAACTGCTGCTTTGCTCTTTTGTGTGGATACTCTAGAACAAGTCATGACAAATCTCCAGAATGGCACGGATTTCTGTTAATATGTGCAGAATCTTGTGACTCAAAGCCAGGTCAGCAAGATGCTGCCTGTAAAAGGTGCCTCACATGTTTATGCCCTTTGAAGGAGGACATCTTTTTGGTAAGCCACTTGACAAAATCATTAAAGATGTCTTAGGAGGAAAGGTCCTTCCACCACAGAGGAAAGGTTCCAAGATGCCCTTTCTCAAGGGCTTCTACCTCCTCAAAACATAGTGCACCTAAGCACTCTAGCCAAGCCTCAGCTTCTCAGCCTAAGTTCAGCCCTTCCTTTCGGTGCAAGACTTGGAATGCAAAATCCACCCAGTCTACCCACAAAGCCGCCTTCCCAATGAAGGAACGCCCTCACTCCGAAGAGTCACAAACATCACCAAGCTGTGGGTTTAATCAGTGATTTTACAGGGGTACAAATTAAAGTTCCAAACTATACCCTCTTACAGCTTTCTTCTTTCAAACCAACCAAATTCTACTCTAGGACAGTTGAATTTGCAGAACACCCTAAACCAACTCTTGTACCTCTGGAGCACAGGTTCAAAGTATTCTATTCAAACCTGTTCATGGTACTAAAACCCATTGGGAGGATTCATCCTATCCTGGGCCTAAAATCCCTAAACAAGTGCCTTCAAGTTCCAAAGTTTTGTATGGAATCCACATCATCAGTTGATTGCCTCTTTGAAACAAGGGGCATATCTGGCATTTGTAGACATCCACGATGCTTATCTGCATGTTCCTGTTTTACCTAACACATCCATGTTTTCTGACCTAGGAAATAAACGCATCCACTACTAGTGCCCATCGCTGCACCAGATCCCCCACCTCCGTGACTAATCCATATAGGCGGGTGGGGGGGGAAATGTGTTGGAGGCATAGCCTAGATGAAGTTAGGCTGAACCTGTATTTGTTTGTTGACTCTATACTTTGGGTTGGTGTGTGGCAGCTTCGGTTTCTTTTTCCCAGAAGTGTATTTAAACTTATTAATCAAGACAAATGTGAAAGGATAAAAATATAAAGAAATTCGAATCCTAAACAGTGTTTCCATTCAATTCAGCTTAAAAAGACATGGTAAATATAATTATAACAAAAGATCAATGATCTTAGGCAAACAGTCAAAAACATAAATCTCCTTGTGCACTTAATGTAGGTCTTCTCATGCAGAAGTGAACCAAAGTGCCCCCCCTCTTCACATGGTGCCACACAAACTGTTCACCTATATACATGGACCTAGGCCAACAAGTGCTTAGTTGGTACAAGGGTTCAATTCATCCACTCGCTCTGGTGAAGATCAAGCCCAGTAAATGCAAAGGGTTAGTCAGCAGATCACTCCAAATACAGTAACACACAAAAGGAAAGCCTCGCTCTGCGGTGATCACTAGCAACTTCCTAAGTTCAGCGTGATGACGACATCTATCGTGTTGCGTCCTTGTGAGACTTCAGCAGAGAGACCCTCTGAAGTCCCATAAGGATGCAATGCAATAGATGGAGCCAACTCAATGACGTCATCACGCTGAACGCTAAGCTGCCTTGATGTCGTCGGAATCTACCTCAACTCTACAGCTTCTGTGAGGGAGATGGACTCTGTTCTACCATCAGGACCTTGCAAGAGACGTCCTGCTTCATGAGCCATCATTGTTGGGCCTCTGTTGCCTAGTTTTGTAATGCCACCACCTTTTCTTTTGTTTATCCCTTTTTATATGCCAGGGGGATGCTGTGATGCAGGCATGCAAGTGTATTTTATTGTGAAAGAGACATTTGTCTCTCCTGCAATAAACAACCTCCAGTGTACAACAGCGAAAAGTAACACCACTGCTTATTAAAGTGAAAGTATCGCTAATGTAAAACCCCAACCCCCCAGACATAATTTAAAGTTTTTTTTTTTTGTTTTTATTTTGGGGGATTGTTACCATTTTCTAACAAGTAGCTAAATGGCATTGGTAAGAGTCCTTTCTCCCCCATATTTGAGGCTACCTCAAAAAAAAAAAAAAAAAAGCAAGATTTGTGTGATAGGAGGACAGGTTTGCAAAACACTTTGTGGATGTTTCTGGGAATATTTTGATTACGCCAACATGACCCTATTATTGATGTTTGTTTATGCTTTTTTTATTCCCTGTGTCATCACAGGTTTTGGGACTCGCTTGACTTGAAATTGCAACCAGACCTATGTTCTTTGCTCATTAAAGATGTTATTCATCATGAGGAAGCAATGAGGCAGGCGGGGGCTGAGGCACTCTCTCATGCTGTGGCAGAATATCGAAATCAAGCCACAGAGGTCCTGAAAAAACTTGTGGAGCTGTACCACGAGAAGCTTTACGTAAGTTCTGAAGTAAATCTTCATTGCAATAGTTTTGTAAAATAAAGGAATAATTACAGGGAAAATAACTTCTATCCTGAGTTCATGTGAAGTATAATACCTAGTTAAAAACAAAGCAAATAAGAAATAAGATTATGTGCCTGACCAGCACAAAAGTGTCTGAAAGTGATTGTGAACCATTCATTTTTGTCTTTCGTTTTTAACAGACAAGTTATACTTACCTGCTCTGTTCAATGTGTTTTTTTTGTTATACTCCTCTCTATTCCCCTGTCCATGCTTTTGGCTCCTTAATCCTGCCTGCCACCATCTCCCCCCACCCCCCATGAGTGCCCACCATGGCAAGATGGTTGCTATGGTGGCACTCATGCAAGCTCACTCCTGAGCCGCCTGTGTGTGTCCATAGAGCGCAGCTTGCTCCAACACCCTGCTCCCTCCTCACTGTCTGTGATTGTGTCAGAGCCTATGAGGAGGGAGAGAGCTGCTGCTCTCATACACATCACTGGCTCAAGATCAGGCTCAAGTAAGTATGAGGGGGGTTGGGAGCAGAGAATGCAGTAACATAAAAAAAAAAAAAACCTTCAGCCTTTTGAACCGCTTTAATGTTACACTGCTGCTTTTAAAAACCTTTTGGGGAAAAATAATAAATGCTAAAGTTTCTGCAAAAAAAAAAAAAAAATTTCGATTTTTATTTATTTATTTTTTTCCCACAAAAGCCCGGAAAGCATTGCACCTGTGATCAGTAAATCACGACTGCAGTGTCAGGCTCCTGCAGACTCCCAGTATGGCTGTCTGTCTCTCCCATATGGGCAGACAGTTGCTGAAGATCAATGAACTATGAGAGTGCTCACCGTTGCCCTTGTAGTTCATTGAGAAATACAAGTCACCTTCCGCAGTGGAATACAGGACTTGTAGTCTGTTCATTCAGACTGCTGTGGATGAATGATGCAGCTGTGTGTGCTGGAGCATGTTACACCCTAAATATGGGTGTAACATATAACAGACTCCCAGAGGTGAGCTTACCATATAGGAAGGGACCGCTAAACTAATATCGGTGAATAGATAAAGGTCACATAGCAAACAGACAGCCTTAGGACACCTATCTCTGTTATCAGTCAGCCCTCACTAATTTCTAGTGCCTACACAGAAGCAGTTTATCCAGATCAATGAAATCTCAGTAAAAGTTTTGGGGGGGAGGCAAATGTTAAAATCACCCCCCAATATTAGCTGGCCTCCCCGGAAGGTGGAAAGGGATTCCAGAACAGAGTCCAGAAAAGTAAGCTGCTTACTATTCGGGGCTTACACAGCTGAAAACTTGCGGTCAAAAATGGTGCCTTTAAGAAGCCCAAACCTACCGTTTGGGTCTGTTAAATTTTCCAACGGAACAAAAGGGCATAGTTTGTGTATAGCGATGGCGAGATCCCCAGATTTTGGTCACGGGGGAGTTTGTCAAGTGCCATAACTTATATAGGTGAGTAGGGAGACGGTTCATTGCAAAAATTTGGTTTTTATGTGTATGTGTGCCCCCAGACATTTAGTTTCAAGCCACAACTTACTGTGTTTTGAAGGGGAGCCCAGACCATGGACATTGTACTATACAACTTTCATGGAGGCCATGATGGAGGGTAACACAGAGGGACATCGGGACCCCCATTTGGAGGAGAGAGAGACCCACAGCACGCCAGACCAGGAATCGGGGAGTACCGATAACGCATTAAGCAGGAATAAGAGCCTAGAAAACACACCACAGTTATGGCATTTAAAAAAGACAAAATGAAGAACATAAACACAAAAGCCCAAAGGGCACACCAAAGTACCAAAGTGCAATGGCAATGGGAGCCGCCACTCTGTCATCAAGGCAAGGAGACTCTGGAGGCCAGCGAGCAGCATTAGGTCCCAAAAAGGGAACATAACTCTGAGGAGTTGACCTACTGGGGGTAGGTGGTAAGGCATGGAGAGAGTTCTAGTGAGGAGCCACTACCAGCATGAGGTGGTGGCTTGCACCTCAACTTATTGCAAATAGTAGTACAGCAACCGGGGGAGAGGGAGAACCCTCGGTGTAGCAGAGAAGCCTGCAGCGGCTGGTTGTTAGTCAAGTTGGCGAGGTGGGAGAGATATCTTTGGGGATGTTCTCCAATCGGGAATCTCCACAAGAGACAAGCCAAGGGAGTTCAGAAATTGCGGTAGCTTATCCTTATTCCGCAAGGTGAACTGCTGGCCATCTTTGACCGAAAGACTAAAGGGAAATCCCATCTCTAAATCAGCTTTTCGTCTTGCAGAACTTTTAATAGCTGTTTGGGGGCACGGCCATTGCATTAGCTTGCGTCTAGAAATATCTGGGAAAAAAGGTTAGCTTGGCACCATCGAAATCCATGTGACCGATTCCTCTGACCTGAAACATGATGCGTTCCTTTACTGAATATTTGTGCAGATGTCTCTGGGCTTATCTGGATCCTCAGATGATGGCCGGAGAGCTCTGTGGGCATGGTCCATTTCTATGTGATCTGGTGCTTGGCAGCCTAAAATCTGCTTAAAGACACCCTGCAAAGTGGGGACTATGTGCAGTGGCTTCTGGCCGACCTCTGATGTGGGTGTTCAAGCGACGTTCCGCCGAAAATTAAAAAAAAAAAAAAAAATAATCAGACACTCACCTGTTCCACGGTCCAACATTGCGGGTGTATGAAGCCCCGCTCCTCTCCACGGTGCTGGCATTCTTAATATGGGTGCCCTGCTGTGGATTTAACTCTGCAACTCCTGTTCTCAAAGTCATCCATTTGATTCCCCCCCTTGATCCCAGGGCCTGATTGATAGTTTGTAATTTTGTAGTAGTTTGTAATTCCAAAGCACTCATTACAGAGTAGGGTTTCATAACTGAGATATGAAGCTGTCCGCACCTCAGTTTAAGCATACTACTGTGTGCCTGCCCTAGGATCCCCTAATCTAGAGACACCCTGTTGAGCAAATTTCTACCAGCGTTTGATGTTTAAGACCACACCAGTGTATCGTTTTAATTGTGTATTTTCTGTTTTTCTTTAGAGGCCACCACCTGTTCTTGATGCTTTGGGACGAGTAATATCAGAATCTCCTCCTGACCAATTTGAGGCAAGGTATTAAAAATCAAGGATACTAAAGCATTTATGAATTCTGCAATAAAGATAATGTGTGCAGGTCTGAAGACATGTTATGGTAGTATGGATCCTAGACAAACCAAATTACTATAGTTTTGCTTAGAATGTTTAAGGTTCGAGTTATATTGGTGTCCTCACCTGCTTGATATTTAACATTATAGTGGCATCTGTTTATCAGCACTCTCACACAAATCCCTATACCACAGCAAGTTAGCCTTTTTAGATCACTAACTCATACAGGATTTTTTGCTCATTGTACAGTGCTTTCAGGTTATTGGTTATTGCCCAGGCTTGTTAAGAAATTCTCCCTAATGCTGGATCATTATGGAAAGTTGCATGCAAAATGTTAAGTAACTAATAGATAATAACAACTCAAGCCAAAGATTTTTTTTGTCTCCTAGAGGGAAAACTTACACATATTTAGACATTTATTGCTGTCTGCTTTACCAATAGGGAGATTTCCTTTACATCCCCTTAGTGACAGTGGTCTAACGTTTCAACCCCTCTTTCACTCCAAAGTCCAAAATGTAAACCGAAGTCTTGTCTGACATTACACTGAAAACTATGCAATATAGTTATAAAGCAGTAAATGTGGCAGTTACCAAACATTCACTGCAAATAAATCAATCACAGAAATTTAAAAAATTTGCCACCAGTAAGACCCCTTTCACACTAGGGCGCTTTGCAGGTGCTACAGCGCTAAAAATAGCGCCTGCAAAGCGCCCTGAAACAGCCGCTGCTGTCTCTACATTGTGAAAGCCCCGAGGGTTTTCACACTAGAGCGGTGCGCTGGCTTGGTGTATACGCTGCTGCTTCACCACTCCTGCCCATTGAAATCAATGGGGCAGCGCAGCTATACCGCCGGCATAGCACTGCTGTAGCAGCGCTTTGCAATGATTTTGAACCCTTTCTCAGCCGCTAGCGGGGGTTAAAATACACCTCTAATAGTGATGTCTTAAAATGTGAGTTTCTTTATATTTGACATTGAAAATAAAGACTTTGATTTCTGCATTTGCATAGATGTGGTGTAGCTTTGGCATTGAACAAGCTTGCCCAGTATCTTGACAGCTCTCAAGTTAAACCGCTTTTCCAGTTCTTTGTCCCTGATGCCCTTAATGATCGTCACCCTGATGTCAGAAAATGTATGCTGGATGCTGCTTTGTCTGCACTGAACACACATGGAAAGGTGATTGAAGTCTTGCATAAAAATATGAAAACCTAATCATGTTTGTAATGCCTTATACTGTATTTAGTAAGAATTTCTGGTAATATATACAATTCTTAACTCACTGTTGATAAATATTTCTACATTTCAGGACTGTGTTGGCTCTTTACTACCAGTGTTTGAAGAATTTCTGAAGAATGCACCAAATGATGCTAGCTATGATGCTGTTCGTCAGAGTGTTGTCATTCTTATGGGCTCCTTGGCCAAGCACTTGGACAAAAGTGATCCTAAAATTAAACCTATTGTGGGAAAACTTATAGCAGCTCTGTCAACGCCATCACAACAGGTGTTCTTTCTCATACAAAGTTTGCATTCTGATTAGCATTACCTTCTGCGCCGTGCTTATGACCTTCTTTTACTGTCTCTCAAAGGTTCAGGAATCAATTGCCAGCTGTCTGCCTCCTCTGGTGCCAGCAATTAGGGACGATGCTGGTAGTATGATCCAAAAGCTAATGGCCCTTCTTCTAGAGTCCGATAAATATGCAGAACGAAAAGGAGCCGCCTATGGTTTGGCCGGGCTAGTGAAGGGTTTGGGCATCCTTTCCCTGAAACAGCAGGAGATGATGACAACCCTGACAGAAGCAATTCAAGATAAAAAGAATTTCCGGCGTAGGGAAGGTAAGAAAGTGATGGTATAGACCAGGGTCTTCAAACTACGGCCCTCCGGTTGTTCAGGAACTATAATTCCCATCATGCCTAGTCATGTCTGGATATCAGTTTTACAATGCCTCATGTGACGTGTAGTTCCACAACAGCTGGAGCGCCATAGTTTGAAGATCCCTGGTATAGACACTTGCCAAAGAAAATGTAATGGTATGCATCCAAAACTGACACTTTTTTTTTTCCCCCAGGGGCCCTCTTTGCTTTTGAGATGCTTTGCAATATGTTAGGAAAGTTATTTGAGCCATATGTGGTTCATGTATTGCCTCATCTCTTGCTATGCTTTGGGGATGGAAACCAGTATGTGCGAGAGGTAAGTCTTAATCTTACAGAATCTTGTATGCTTAAAAAAAAAAAAAAAGATGGTGATTGAAGTTCTTTAATGTCATTTCTGTCTAATTCAGGCAGCAGATGAATGTGCCAAGGCTGTAATGAGTAATCTCAGTGCACACGGTGTAAAGCTTGTATTGCCATCCCTTCTGGTGGCTCTTGAGGAGGAATCCTGGAGAACTAAAGCGGGTAATTCTATATATTTATTTTACTGTTGGCTGTGTCAGACTAGGTGGGATTTCATCAGCCATCTGCCAACTTTAATTAGAATATTTTATATGTCACACTATGAGTCACTGAGACACTGAATAACGATGTCCTGATGATGCTGTCTTTTTGTAGGATCTGTGGAGCTGTTGGGAGCTATGGCTTACTGTGCTCCAAAACAGCTATCCTCTTGTCTCCCTAGTATTGTGCCCAAGCTCACTGAAGTGCTTACAGACTCCCACGTAAAAGTACAAAAAGCTGGGCAGCAGGCCCTTCGGCAGATTGGCTCTGTAATTAGGAATCCAGAGATCTTGGGTGAGTTTAAGTTGTATTGCAATGCAGTATCCTATTGTTTGTATTTGTAAAGTTTAATATTACAAGGTTTAATACCTGTGTGTTTACTTTAAAATGTAATAAACTCAGTGTTATGCACATTTCTTTGATTTCTATTTCTTTCATTCTGTACTTTGGATTTACTGTCATTCTTTATAAGGTAACGTTGGCTTTTGTTTCTCCTTTTTAAAGCTATCTGTCCTGAGTTGCTTGATGCACTAACGGACCCCTCAAGAATGACACAGAAGTGCCTACAAACATTATTGGACACCAAGTTTGTTCATTTCATTGATGCCCCCTCACTTGCCTTAATTATGCCTATAGTACAGCGGGCATTCCAGGACAGATCTACAGACACTAGGAAAATGGCAGCACAGATTATTGGGAACATGTACTCTCTGACTGACCAGAAGGTATTGTTTTGCTAGTTGTCCTGGATTGTCTTACACGTTGTTTTTTGCAAGCAATAATACCAGTTCATGGGAGAGAGATTAGAATGCATGTATTTCACTTTGTTTTTCAGGACCTGGCTCCTTACCTCCCAAGTATCACACCAGGGCTCAAGGCATCCCTTATAGACCCTGTTCCTGAAGTAAGTTTCTTTGGGCATTGACCACATTTTCTGCAGTCCACAGAAATAACTTCCTGATAACATCTTGGATTCTTTTTTTTTTTTATATAGGTTCGTACTGTGTCTGCTAAGGCCTTGGGTGCTATGGTGAAAGGAACAGGGGAGTCTTGTTTCCAGGATTTGCTGCCATGGCTGATGGATACTTTGGCATCCGACTTCAGCTCAGTGGATCGCTCGGGTGCTGCACAAGGTAACTGCTATGGCATAGAAATTGTTTTATATTGAGTGCTATGTAGGAAAAATTAACATGATCCCGTTTGCTTTTCCCACAGGTCTTTCAGAAGTAATGGCTGGTTTAGGAGTTGAGAAACTAGAAAAGCTAATGCCAGAAATTGTAGCTACTGCCAGCAAACCAGACATTGCGTCTCATGTCCGTGATGGTTACATTATGATGTTCATTTATTTGCCAATCACTTTTGGGGACAAATTTACACCTTATGTTGGTCCCATTATACCATGCATTCTAAAGGTAACTTGCTTGTTTGAGTACTAGGGATCGAATTTATCATTGCATTTTCTTTTAAAAATTTGCTGTCAGCTTTGTTTATTTAATGTCAAGTTTGTTTTTAATCATGCTGAAGAGGTTTGCTATCTCTGTATTTTATTGCAGGCCCTAGCAGATGAAAATGAGTTTGTACGTGATACGGCACTACGTGCAGGTCAAAGAGTCATCACCATGTATGCAGAGACAGCCATTGCACTCCTCTTGCCACAACTGGAGCAGGGTCTGTTTGATGACCTTTGGCGAATAAGGTTCAGCTCTGTTCAACTTCTTGGAGACCTGCTGTTTCATATTTCTGGAGTGACTGGAAAGATGACCACAGAGACCGCCTCTGAGGATGACAACTTTGGGACTGCACAATCCACCAGGGTAAACTACCAGACACTATTGTATAGAAGCAAAGCCAACATACAAACTAGATCAGTGATGGTCAACCTAAAATTAATAGAGGGCCTCAAATGCGGCACCCAACCCTTCCAGAGGGCTGCGCAATAGTGTGCCTTCATGCATCAACTCCCGAAAATTTCAGTCCTTTTGCATTTTTTTATTTTTTTTTATCTGCATACAGCAACACACACTGAAGAGACACCGGCCCCCCCCACACCTCCATCCCATGCCTAATATTTGATAGTGATTTTTGTGAAGCATTAACATAAAATTATCAAATAATATTATGAAAGCATTAAACACATTTTTAACTTTACCTTGCAATTGTTTTTAGGCCATCATTTCTGCACTTGGAGCTGAAAGGAGAAACCGTGTGCTAGCTGGATTGTACATGGGACGTTCTGATACACAACTGGTGGTGCGCCAAGCTTCACTTCATGTGTGGAAAATAGTAGTTTCAAACACTCCTCGCACACTCAGAGAGATTTTACCTACTCTTTTTAACTTATTGCTGGGATTCCTTGCTAGCACCTGTGCTGACAAGAGAACGGTAAGTAAAACAGTATGTATTCCTCTTAGCCCTAAAATGACATCCTTATAACAAACTAAAATCAGGGGCTTTGTTCTTCCTTTTAGATTGCAGCCAGAACACTTGGGGACCTGGTCCGGAAACTTGGGGAGAAAATTCTTCCTGAGATCATTCCAATTTTGGAGGAGGGTCTGAGGTCGGATAAGAGTGATGAAAGACAGGGTGTGTGTATTGGTTTAAGTGAGATCATGAAATCAACAAGTAAAGATGCGGTAAGTGGTAAAAGACAATAACACATCTGATCATTTTCATACAGTTTAGTGTGGGCATGCTGCATTTTTTGAAATCTGCCAGAAGCATTCATTTTAACCCCCCATTTATTCTGAACTATTTTCATTGTTTTTACATTTTAGGTGCTGTTCTTTTCGGAATCCCTAGTACCGACAGTGAGGAAAGCTTTGTGTGATCCCCTTGAGGAGGTTAGAGAGGCAGCTGCCAAAACCTTTGAGCAGCTGCACTCCACCATTGGTCATCAAGCACTGGAAGACATTCTGCCATATTTACTGCAACAATTGGTAATTACATTTATAGCAAGACAAAGCTCAAATCTTAATCTCAGCTCCAATCATTTAAAAATAAACTTTTTCCGTTTACATTTGATTTGTGTACACTGAAAATAGACAGCTAACACTTAACCATACCTACCTTAAAGTGGAAGTACACCCTCTTATCATTTTCAGCCAAGGAAGCTGCCATCTTGACCTCTGTTTAATCTTCAACTGCCATGTTGTTGCACATGTGATCAGTTATGACACCAGCCATTGGATGGTTTAACAGTTTGTTTGAGAGCACAACTAATGTGACAGTTACATTCCTGGCATGCTGGAAGTTTAACTATTTTTTGAAACTGTTAATTTAATGGGTTTACGTCCACTTTAAAGAAGAACTTTATTCAAACAGTCAGGAACTGCTTGGCAACTGTTCAGACCATGAACATTTATGTCAGAAGTATGTAATGTACAATATAGTCCAGGAGTCTATTAATCTGTGCATAGTTATTTTTTCTTCAGCTAGCAAGTTCCTTCATCCACACAATCGAGGAGGATGGAAAAAATCCAATTCCTCACCTGGGTCAGTTTGTCCCCAGTATAATAACCCCCCCCCCCCCCTCCAGGTCAGTCTGTCCCCCAGCATAATTCCCTCCCCCCCCCAGGTCTGTCTGTTCCCCAGTATATTATCCCCCCAGGTCAGTCTGTACCCCAGTATAATCCCCCACAGGTCAGTCAGTCCCCCCAAGGTCAATCTGTCCCGCCTTATAATTTCCCAACCCCCCCCAAGTATCGTATCCCACAGGTCACTCCTAAACTGGTAACCTGTAGAAATGTTTAAAATGTCATTAATTTTTAATTACCGTAGTAGCATGCGCAGTTTCAAAGCATGACATGTTAGGTATCTATCCACTTGGCGTAACATCCATCTTTCACATTTATACAAAAAAAGGGGCTTACTTTACAGTTTTTTTTTTTTGTCTGTTTTTTTAGTTCATGAAAGTTTTTTTTTTTTTTTTCCTCCCCCCCAAAAAAGACCGCTGCACAAATACCGTGTGACAAATTTGCAATGATCACCATTTTATTCTCTAGGGTCTCTGCTAAAAATAAATATATATATTATGTTTGGGGGTTCTAAGTAACTTTCTAGCAAAAAATACTGATTTTCACTTGTAAGCAACAAATGTCAGGAATGGGCTTAGGCATGAAAGGATTAAGTCTCCTTAATGTATGATGTCCTCCCATAGGATGATGAAGAGCTGTCAGAATTTGCCCTGGATGGACTCAAACAGGTTATGGCAGTGAAGAGTCGTGTTGTACTTCCTTATCTTGTCCCAAAGGTGAGTCATATAACACAATTGCTGTAATAATAAACTAAACAAGTTTGCTATTGTTCTGCAACTGTTCTAATAATAATTTTTACATTTTGGTGGTTTTGCAGCTTACAAGCCCTCCAGTGAACACTCGTGTCCTGGCCTTCCTTTCTTCAGTGGCGGGTGATGCATTAACCAGACATCTGAATGTTATCCTGCCTGCTGTAATGACTGCACTGAAGGCACATTTGAGAACAGAGAATGAACAGCTGGTAATAAAACTGTCAACAATTAAACTAGATATACCAAAAGTACTAAACCACATTGGTTAGGGGTCATGTGAGATGAATGGTGAATTCATTGCAGTTTTTAAACATACTGTACATAATCTAGCCAAGTAAAATAGTATTTATACGTCATTCTTTAGATGAACTGAAGTGGTTTGGATAAGTTCTAAAACTGCTTCAACATTACAGAAGTCGTCCAGTTGAATGTGGCTAACTACTACTTGATATACCATGACCTATGTAAATGAGAACCCTTACAGACAGAATTTATGTGCTATTAAGCCCAAAATGAAAAGGTTTACGTCCTGCTACATAGAATATTGAGCTTATATGGTTCATGTCAATAGAGGGGCATTTCCAGGAGATCTTGATTTGGCTACATACTAAAAATTGTGATTGTTGGTGTCAGCACCATCTACACTGGCCATATTTATATATTCCCAGCCTAGGTTAACATTATACAGGGAGAAACTTGGCATCTGAGATATGCAGCTATGTTTGTAGAGACAGGAGGCCTTGCGCTTCATATAGGAAAAATCCTGTTAACGGGCCCTTGTATTAATTTCCTTAATGCAATTGACTAGTTCTTATTAACCCCTTGGCACTAGCACCACCCGTCTCTTTAAGGAGTTTTAGATGCCAAGAAGCGGACTGGGTTTATACGCCACGATCAGCGGTCACATGATTAGGAAGCTCCCGATTGCAAGCAACGATCAGGAGCTTTCTGTTAGCTGCTGGGAGCATGCAGGGCACGCTCTTTTGGAACAGCTGTGTTTGCAATGCGGTACGCAAATATGCGGCCGCTTGGCATTGAGGCCCACCCGAGAGGCCACATATGTGTGCCATTGGTGCCAAGAGGTTAAAAAGTAATGCCAAGATCAAGAGAAACTGTGTAATTTATTGTAAATCAAATAGAAGAAACTGAGTGCACTGGCCTTGTAAAATACATTTTACCATTTATTAGATACCAAACATAAATATTTGATTTAAATGCTCACAAACATAAGTAAATGAGACAGCATATATGTATAAAACAATTCTGCTGACTGGAAAAGAGCGCTCATAATGCAAAGAATCCAAAGCATGCTTCTAACCATCAGGGATGGTCATAATCTAATTGTGCTATAATGGCTAATTTGTTTCTATGGTCCCACCCCTTTCAGCAGAGCCTCTGATGAATAGTAGGGTGAGACTCTAAAAATGTCCAGGCTCTGCTGGCTGACAAATTGTCTATGCTTGGGATGTAAATGGCAGCCAAGTCTGGGACTTTAACAACTTCAATACAGGGCACTTCCTGCCCAGGACAATTTTCAGCCTTTTGAATGACAATTGTGCGGTCATGCAACACTGTACCCAAACAAACATTTTTATCTTCTTTCTTCCCCCACAAATATGGCTTTCTTTTGGTGGTATATTATCACCACTGGGTTTTTTATTTAATTTTTTTGCACTACAAATAGGCAGCACTGATGGGCACTGCCATTTTAATGGGCACTGATTGGCATCCCTGGTGGTCTCTAGTGGGCACCCTGGATGGTCTGCACTGATAATGTGCTGATTATCAGCTCAGACCCCCCCCATGTCAGGAGAGGAGCCGATTGGCTCTTCTCTACTCATGCCTTGACAGCGCGAATAGAGGAAAAGCCGATTAACTGCACTTCGCAGTTACCATGTGATGAACTGTTATTGGACACAGCTGATCACATGGTAAAGAGCCTACGTCAGGCGCTTTACAGGGATCGGAGATGTGGTGTGTCAGACTGACACAGCACACCACTGATCCTGACATTCGGCGGAGCCGCGATGACCTCACTCCCGATGGGTTTTACTTCCTCTTTTGCTCCCCGCAAGGCCTGCAAATGAAAAGCATAATGGGCTAGTATGCATTGCATACTAGCCCATTATGACACCTGCAAACGAAGCCTGCACCGTCCCCTGTGCAGGCCGCTTCCATCTTTTTAGCTTTCTTTCTTTCAGCAGCATTTTATACAGGGACTGCTGAAGGAGAGCCTACTACTGAGCTCTGAGGAAGAGGGGTTGGTCCCCTCGAAACGCGTCAGTGGGTGGTGAGTGGTGTGAGCTACTTTTGTGACCTCTGGAGAGTCCTGTCCGTCTGGTACTAGATGCTACCACTTGATGGCTACTCTTACTGTCTTACTGCAAGATTTTATACGATTGAGTAGTTTTCTTTTTAGGTCTTCAATAAATACGTACCTAAAGGATAATGCACAAGGCTGGTGCGCCCTCTTTTCTCTTATTGACTTCTAGGGTTCCCCACCCTTGAAGGCAGCAAGGCCAGTGTATGCTTTTTCATAGCCGGTCTGGTGGTCCGCTTATGTGCAGGAGGGCTTTCGTTTTTGTTTTTGTAATAAACTTCCTGACTAGTCCAAGGTCCTGCAGCAGGGTTTGAATGCCTGACCGGTATATGAAGCTGGTGGTCTACTTGGTTCGGACCTGACTTGCGTATGTGATCCTTTGAATGCTCTCCCGCTCCTTTCCAAGCTCACCGCCTTGGTGGGTGCTGCTTTGGCTCAAATGTTGATCTCCTGAAACTCTGGAGGGGCCTCCTTTTTCCAGGGTGACAATCTCCATAGGGCTACATTGGATGGCATCATTGACAACCTTAGGAATGGCAGGAACACTGTCTTCCCAGAAACCAAGCAGAGATTAAAACCACGTTGAAGATCCGGGCCTTCAGTCACTAGTCACAGGAAACTTTGAATTTCCCTGGCTCCTCTGATAGCCACTCCAAACTTTTCGAGGCCCCAAAGGGCGGTGCCAAGCATCCCTGGACTTGCTAATCCATCATGACTGCAGACTCCTTAGCATAACTGTTTTGCCCCCACTCTTTTTTTTTTTTTTTTTTTTTTTTTTTGTAGTTGGGGTCATCTTTGCTGTTGTTGGGCCTGTGGACCTCAGTTTTGGCATTCTGTAAATCCGCAAACAGATTGCGTCCAGCTATAAAATTGCATCTCTATCCTTTCCGTCTGAGAGATTCTTTTTCTCCAGTCTTCAACTGCCAACATGGCATCTTTGGGATTTGTGTGTGTCGGGCAGGACATTCTTCCTCAGGGAGTGACTGTTTGCCAGAACAGTTCTGCGGGTTTTAACTCCAATCTGTTCCCGATCCCAAGGAAGGACAGGGTTCAACCAATCCTGGACCTCCTAAA
Organism: Lithobates pipiens; assembly: GCF_037356315.1. Classification (NCBI taxonomy): domain Eukaryota; kingdom Metazoa; phylum Chordata; class Amphibia; order Anura; family Ranidae; genus Lithobates; species Lithobates pipiens. The sequence continues at coordinate 37,477,466 of NW_027507790.1, read as the reverse complement.
TTGCCTTGTGACGTTCTTGAAATTTGGATGGTTGTCTTGAGTGTCTGGCCTGCTTGGAGACAAGAATCAGGCCTAAAGTGTTTCTCCAGGTGGACAAGCTTTGAAAGCTTTGGACTGCAGATCATTTACTCTTGTGACACCAGTGGTACTCCCTGTAGTTTTGCATGCATGCTTTGGTACTATGGCATGCACCTTCAAGGCAGTCCTATATGTGCAGTTCCTTACAAGAGTTCTGCAACAGGGAGTCCTGTTGAAAGGGGACAAACTTCCGCTGCCATGGATGGCCAGATTAATCTGGGGTGGGCGACATTGGTTTCCCACCTCCTGGAGGAGGTGTCTTGCTTCCAGCAGGCCTGGGAAGTCCTTTCTCACCTTCCATTGCACAGTGGTTCCGAAGGAAGCCAGCCTGTTCGGCTGTGGTAAAGTCCTTGGTTTCCTGGCGGATTCAACAGATGTGTGGCGGCACCATAAAATCAGTATCGCATCATTTACACAATTCCAGCGACCGTGTCATTGGATTTGATTGACAGTAGCAGGAGCCAATGGCTGCTCTGCTATTTATCCAATCAAGAGCCGGAACCACGTGCAGAGAGGGACAGCGCGTCGGCCGCTGAGTGAAATACAGGCTCAGCTAAGTAAAACGCGGGGGGGCTAGGGGGCTGGTCACTGCCAGGTGTTTTTTCACCTTGATGCATAGGGTGCATTAAGGTGAAAAAAACGAGGGTTTACAACCCCTTTTAAGAAGAGTCTGTGGCCACCAATGAACATGTAAAAGAGAATAGGATTTTTGTTTGTCACAGTAAAATCCCATGCTCTGAGTTCATTGAAGGACACTGCACCCACCCCTCATTTGGAGTTTTTATTCCGACACTGCTTTGTGACTAACTAACTACCTTTCCATAGCAGAGAGGTTTTATACTAGAAGGACTGCCCATAGGAGGTGATTTGTCCATCAATGAACCCATAGGAAAGGATCTTATGGTAACACAAATCACCTTTTTTGAGCAGCCAATCAGTGCCTCTGGTTTATATTAGAACCTGCCTTTTTCCCAGGCCTGTAGTAGGCCTGCCAAAAACAGGGAATTGGTGAGACAAATGGACTCAAAAGTAAACCCTCCCCATAAAATATAAGTATACACGTGTTCTCATTAAACATAACTTTTATAGAGCAGCAGTGGGAGGGCAGCAGATCTAAAGTTAATTTAGGACTTTAACGTCCAACGAACAGTCAAATTAAACATCTATTCAGTGTGTGAAATTCTAGAATTGTTTAGCTGTTTTTGATTTAGTGTGTGTGTGTTATAAAATCTCTTGCATGTAATTAGGGATGCACCGAAATTTCGGCAGCCTAAACATATCGGCCGAAAATGCCCTTTTCGGCAATGTGCCGAAAGGAAAAAAAACGGCCGATAATTCAGCCGAAAATGGGGCGAGGCCTGGGTGGGGGCGGAGCACCGCAGGAGAGCCGTCTCCGCCCTCTGGTCAATAGAGCGCCGGGAACATCACAGCTTTAATTTCAATAGCTGTGTGTTCCCCCGTCGCATACAGCCCCTCCCCCTTGTCCGGGGAACTGTGATAGACAGATTACCCGTCCAGATTGGACGGGTGATCGGTCTATCACAGTTCCCCGGACAAGGGGGAGGGGCTGTATGCGACGGGGGAACACACAGCTATTGAAATTTAAAGCTGTGATGTTCCCGGCACTCTATTGACCAGACGGCGGAGGCGGCTCTCCTCTCTCTTCGCGGCAGACTGGCTGCACGGGGGACAGCAGACTGGCTGCACGGGGGACAGCAGACTGGCTGCACGGGGGACAGCAGACTTATCTCTTTTATCATGCCGCCAGTCTCTGACCACCTCCTGTACCATGCTGCCAGTCTCTGACCACCTCCTGTACCATGTCCCCAGTCTCTGACCACCTCCTGTATAAAAATATTTTTTAAAAAGTAATTTTCGGTATCTGTGCTGTTTCGGTTTTCGGCCTAGTGTATTTTTCATTTTCGGTATCTGTTTCCGCACCAAAAAACCCATTCAGTGCACCCCTACATGTAATTGCACTATTCCAAGACATTTTTTTTTTTAATTACTTCTCTTGACTTAGGTGCCAAATTCTTAATGGTGAATATACCTTTCAAGCCACTTTACGCTTTTGTGTTCACCCTTTAGGAACTTGCAAATTGCCAAGCTGTTATTTTGTCTGTAGAAGATGATGCCGGACAGAGAATTGTAATTGAAGATTTATTGGAAGCAACTCGCAGTTCTGATGTTGGAATGCGGCAGGCAGCTGCAATTATCCTAAACATCTACTGTGCAAAGACTAAAGCCGATTACTCGGCACATCTTCGCAGCTTGATGTCGGGACTGCTTCGCTTGTTCAATGACACAAACAGTTTGGTTTTGAATGAAAGCTGGGATGCCCTTAATTCTATCACTAAAGTAAGTACATTTTAAATAAAAAGGATATATAAGCATACCGTATATACTCGAGTATAGGCCGACCCGAATATAAGCCGAGGCCCCCAATTTACCCCCAAAAAAACTGGCAAACTTATTGACTCGTGTATAAGCCGAGGGTGAGACATGCCTGTCCATCCCTGTGTGTGTGTCCGTCCATCCCTGTGTGTCCGTCCATCCCTGTGTGTCCGTCCATCCCTGTGTGTCCGTCCATCCATCCCTGTGTGTGTGTGTGTCCATCCATCCATCCATCCCTGTGTGTGTGTGTCTCCATCCATCCATCCATCCATCCCTGTGTGTGTGTGTCTCCATCCATCCATCCATCCATCCCTGTGTGTGTGTGTCTCCATCCATCCATCCATCCATCCCTGTGTGTGTCTCCATCCGTGTGTGTGTGTGTGTGTGTGTGTGTGTGTGTGTCCAGCCTACCTTTGTCCCGAGCCTCCGTCCCGTGCCTTGCCTCCTTGCCTCCGTCCCGTGCCGGGCCTTGCCTCCTTGCATCCGTCCCGTGTCGTGCCTTGCCTTGCCCCCGTCCCGTCCCGTGCCGTGCCGTCCCGTGCCCTCTTCGTCGGCGGCCATTGTAAGTTCAAAAGCTGCGCCGCCGCCTTCGCCTGTGATAGGCGGAACACTGAATTTCCCAGCAGCCTGTGTTCCGCCTATCACAGACGTCGTATCATCCTCGTCCGTAGTACGAGGATGATACGACGTCCGTGATAGGCGGAACACAGGCTGCTGGGAAATTCAGTGTTCCGCCTATCACAGGCGAAGGCGGAGCCGGAGGCGCGGCTTTTGAATAGAATGGCCGCTGTCTGCTCGACACGCTGATCGAGCGGGCAGACAGCGATGACTCGAGTATAAGCCGAGGGGGGCACTTTCAGCCTCAAAAAAGAGGCTGAAAATCTCGGCTTATACTCGAGTATATACGGTAAGTAAGGATATGCTTAAATGTGCACACTTTTAACTAAAATGAAATTTGCAGAAATTAGATGCTGCAAGCCAGTTGACAATGATTGATGACCTGCATAGAGATATTCGCATGGTGGGAAATGATGCCAAAGGAGAAAATGTACCAGGATTTTGTATTCCAAAGAAGGTAACCCATTCAATTATACAGATATCAGCTGTTTTATTGTTGTTTGATTGCGTTGTAACCTTTTTAAATTAAATTTCAGGGAGTGACTTCAATTTTGCCAGTGCTTAGGGAAGGTGTGCTTACAGGGAATCCTGAACAGAAAGAAGAGGCTACCAAGGCACTTGGCCTAGTTATTAAGCTGACTTCTGCACAAGCCTTGCAGCCTTCTGTGATTGGCATCACTGGACCACTAATCCGTATTCTGGGTGATAGGTTCAGCTGGAGCGTGAAAGTTGCTCTTCTAGAAACATTGAGTCTTCTTCTTTCTAAGGTAAAATTTCCTACATAATTGCCAGCTAGTTTATGATCAGTAAATGAGTGTTTACAAAAACTATACTACAGATGTTTTTGTTTTTTGTAGGTTGGCATTGCATTAAAACCATTTCTTCCACAACTTCAAACCACATTTACTAAAGCATTGCAAGATTCCAATCGTGCTGTGCGTTTGAAGGCGGCCGATGCCCTGGGAAAGTTGATCGTTATCCACACAAAAGTGGATCCACTCTTCACTGAACTTTTGAACATCATTCGCCAAAGTGAGGATTCTGGCGTGAGGTAATGCCCTGTCTAAGAGACCCAATGGAAAGCATAGTTTGTGAATTGATATGTATTTTAGATATGTGTACCAGTTGTCACCATGCTGCACAGAAAAAAGATAACTCTGTCAGGTTTTAAGTATATTATGTCTGAAATTTTTAGGGAGACCATGCTTCAAGCTGTGCGATTCATTATTCAAGGTGGTGGAGGAAAAATAGATGCAGCAATAAGGAAGAACTATGTGAGCATGTTGATTGGGATGTTGGGACATGATGAGGTAATTTTAGCTTTACAATCTACTATCTTTTATTTTTTTACTTGTTTAACAGTTTGCACCAGATAACAGTGATATTAAACATGGACTGCATACAGTTGTATAGTGCACATTCTGAGTCAGCAAAAGACCGCAAACCATAATATCTGACAATTATATAAGAGGTATTGTACATATAGAAACAAAACTGCAGCAATCAAAAAGATCCAATATGCTGGTGTATCGTACATCAAGCAAAATAAGACTATGTAAGCTAAGGAATATATCGAATCCGTATAAAACAGTCTTTTTAAAGTGATTGTAAAGGCTCATGTTTTTTTTTTCTTAAATAACGAACATGTTATACTTACCTGCTCTGTGCAAGGGATTTGCACAGAGCGGCCCCGAGCCTCCTTTTCTGGGTCCCCCGGAGGCGCTCCTGGCTCCTCGTGGGGGCACTCGTGCAGGTGCATTCCTGAGTCCTGCTGCTACTTCAATTGACACAGACAGCAGGAATCTGCCCTGCCCCTCGTGTCACTGGATCTTACTGACAGCAGCGGGAGCCAATGTCTTCTGCTGCTATCTATCCAATGAAGACCCGAAACAGCGGTTGGAGCTGCTCTTCTCATCCTCGAAGCTGGAACGATCGGGTTCAGTTAGGAAAAAGACGGGCTCTGGGGGGGAGCTGCAGCACAGGAGGTATTTCACCTTAATGCATAGAATTAAGGTAAAAAAAAAAGTGAAGGTTTACAGCTCCTTTTAAAGAAGTATGTTCCCCCCCCCAATATACTTAGGTGGATGTAGCATCGGTCTGATGCTGCACCTGTCGTCCCGTCCCCCCTCCCCCCGCGTCTCTGCACTGGGAACCGAGCCATTGAACACTGCTAATGGCTCGGTTCTCTCAGCTCCTCCACGCTCACTAGAGCGTTGAGCTGTGGAGGGTCAGGGAGTGGCTGTCTCACCGGTTTGCTGAGAGGTTGAGACGGCCATCGATCTGTGTGACGTCAGCAGAGAGCAGACCTCAGACCGCTCTCTGCTGAAAACCGGTCATAAGTGCAAAACGACTTCTTTAAAAGTCATTTGCCAAATATGCAATATGCATCTCTCATATTATGTTTATATTCTGGAGTAAACTAAAGCATTACTAAAGCAGAGGCCCCATAGAATAAAATGACAGCTGTTGCAATTTTTTATGTCACACCGTATTTGTGCACCATTTTTTTGGGGGGAAAAATACGTTTTAATTAAATGAAAAACACACAATATGTAACCTAATTTTTTTGTAAAATATAATATTGTTACGCCGAGTAAATGCCTAACATGTCGTGCTTTAAAATTGCGCATGTGGAATGGCGCCAAACTACAGTACTTAAAAATCTCCATAGGTTTGAACATTTTTACAGCTTACCAGTTTGCTAATCTCTATGGTCAGCCACCCCACCTGTCGGATTTGTTCCTGGGCTTCCCAATATGCCTGATAAACACTGGAAAACAGGGGGTGGGGGCTATCCTTCCTGAAGCTTCTAAACGTTACTCTGCGGCTAATCAGCTACTCGGATCACATTTTAAAAAAAAGCGGTGGTTACTGAAAATTTTAATATGGGAGTTATTTAGCTGTATTCTAATTGTAAAATGATGACGTATATTTAGTTAGGCAGTCATCAAGTGGGAAATCTACATACAGACATATGTTTGTGCTTTATACATATTTAAACATTACTGTGATTATAATGTAAAACCTCGTTTACACTTGTGTTACCATTTGTGGGGATGCTGTGTATCACCTCCTCACCGCCTATTTTAACCCCCTAATGACAGACCACTGCGCCAAAGCCACGAGTGTTGTGGGGCAGTTACACTTGAATTGGTCATGTTTGGCGGGCAGTAGTGTTCGTCAAATGTACAATTTCTGCTGCGTCATGTATAAACCCACGGCCACAACCTTTTCAGCTAAAGGGGGGAGCGGTTGAGGGGCGGTAAAAAAGTGACTCAAGCATGTGGTTTTACCACACCTCAACTGCTAGCTTAAACGAGGCCTTGTATCATCTGTAATTTTGTATTGTGTCCTCTTTTGTATCAAAAAATTGTGGTTGAAGGGAAAAGGTGTTCTTGTCCATAGAAATCAACCAGATGGATCCCTGTTATTTTTCCTTACTGTCTTTTGTGCCAATAAGAAATGTTCCTCCTTCAGGGCCGGTTCATACCAGAACATGGTGCAGGAAAGGCACATTCTATGTGTTTCTCGCATCGAGCTGGAAACTCTCTGCCTTTTGTGATCTGCAGCAGGTACCAGTGCATTATTAATGGCACCCCAAATGCAAATCGCAAATGCAAATCGCAAATGCAGTGCGTTTGTAGCAAATATTCACATGGTGCCACAGTACTATGCAATTTGGTACAGTGTAGTACAAGCACTAGGTTCTCCATGTTCTGATGCGATTTCAGTCCATTCAAATTAATGGAATACAAAATCGTGCCACACAAGAATGCGTTGGAATTGCATGGGAACGTTCCTGTGTGATTCTGATGTGAACTGGCCCTTAGACCTGTTTAATGCTGTGCTTTGTTTTATTTACTATATTCACCTTTACCTGCTTCAAAACTCCTTTACTGTTATTTCATTTTCAGGATGCTACACGTATGGCATCTGCTGGCTGCCTTGGAGAGCTCTGTGCCTTTCTTCCTGATGAAGAACTTTCTGTAGTTCTACAACAGCATCTCCTGGGTTAGTAGACCAGGATTACAGTTGCCTAAGAGTTTGCTTGTTTGTCATTTCAAGCCTTAGACCAGGGTCGGCAACCCTTGGCTCGTTGGCCGCAACCCCCAGCCCGCCACCGCTAGACGTCTGACCAGTCAGTGCCTGTTATTCACAGGCACTCCGCCTGCGGACATTTCTGTCAGTATCAAAGGGCTGCATGGGGGCGGGGACCGCTGGAGTTAACGTTTTACATTTGACAGCAGATGATTGGTTGCTGGGCGATCCTAGCAACTAATCGCCAGCCTGTTAATGTGAAAAGGTAACCAGCAGTTCCCGTCCCCCATCCCAGCCCAGCGTTACCGATCTCTGCTTGCTGTACACCTGTGCAAGGTAGGAGAGTTCTACCTACACGGCGTGTGTGGTGGAGGGGGATAGAGGTCACTATGAGGGGGGGGGGGTACAGAGGACACTACTGTGGGGGGGGGGTGCAGGGGACAGTAGACACTGCTTTGGGGGCACAGGGACCCCATCTCCAGACTATGCTGTCTGGCAGGGCTGGAGTTATCCACCCTTGGTTGCAAGGATGTGGGAGGGGGCAGTAAAATCAGAATCCCCAGCCACGTACTTCCTCAGGGTGAACTGGCTTTGTATTAGTGAAGCACCTTTTAAAGTGAGGTAAACCAGTACTGTTGTTATTACTATGTTAGGATTATTATTATCTTCATTTATTAGCAGGTGAATGTGGCCCTCCATGCATTCACATACATTGAATCTGGCCCTTAAGTGGAAAAAGGTTGCTGGCCCCTGTCTTAGACTAACAGATTCAGTGAAAGTGGAAATCCATTTCACCCATAACCCAAATATAATATTTGGGCAGTCTTAGCCTCTCATTATTAGTCTGTGCATAATATAAAGTTTTAAACAGGTGTGTGCCATCATTCTGTCCTGGGACTTATGGTCAGTTATTTTGATTCAAGAATAATGTTATCTTATGTTTTTTTTTTTTTTTTCTTTCCCCATATACAGCTGATACTACTGGAATTGACTGGATGGTTAGGCACGGACGAAGCATGGCTCTAGCTGTGGCGATTAATGTAGCATCCAGCAAGTTGTGCACAGCAAAATTCTCAAGCAATGTTGAGTCTATGGTCTTAAATAATGCTACAGCAGATAGGGTAAGGACAAATAACTCGTTAAGTGTCGCCTTATATTATATTTTGTTTAGACATAAAATTATCATGGCACTTTATGCGCCTCAATTATATGAAACCCCTAACATTTGTAATGTTTATATTGATTGAATGACAATTGATTATGCAATTTTTTATAGATTCCTATTGCAGTAAGTGGCATCCGAGGAATTGGATACCTCATGAAATATTATATTGAAACTGAAAATGGAAATTTTCCACCCAAACTTGTGTCCCTGTTTGTAAAGGTAGGTCTGTGAACTACTCTTTGTGACATGAAGCAAATATAATTAAAAGCATTTTTGGGAAAAACTATGATTTTAAAATATAAGGATACCCAGAGAACTGTAAAACATTCCTGTCCCCAATAACAGCATAGTCGCCAGAACAGGAAGTGAAAACAAATTTCAAATGGGATAGAGTCTGCAATATAATTGTTTCCCCAACTTTACTAAAGTGTGTCCTTTTTTTTTTTTTTTTTTTTTTTTTTTTTACATCGTTCCTGTTTTTCCTCTCACTTCCTGGCCAAGTGACTATGTTGTCACCAAAAGAAGCAATGAGGGCAATAAATTGCAGTCACTCTTTCCAACATAAAAAAAAAAGTAGTTGAAGTAGCACTTAATGTTGAAAGTGATTTAGGTGAAGGCAGATATAATCGTTTTGCGGTCAGCTGTTTTTTTACGATTAACCACTTCTGGAGCAGCGACATACCCACATGTCACTGAACTTTTGGTGGTTACACTGTGATGATGCCTGCAGCTGCAGGCATCATCATTGTATTGTTTTTTAGAGCTTGGGTCTGCTGTCTTGTAAAAGCAATTCTAGCATCTAACTATCCGCTGGATTGCTTTTACAAGTAGTGGGAGGGGGCGTCCCCTCCTGCTGCCTTTCTGTAGTTTGCTCAGGCTCTCCTGTCTCACCTGGAGACTCGAGCTACCAGCCGGAACGTCGGCTGGCTGGCCGGAAAGCCAAACAAAGCTGGGATCAGCTTTTATCAGCTCCGCTATGGTAATCCAGAAGCGATGACCTGGCATCAATTCTGGTTTACCCAGATCTCAACGGCACTATTTTAAAAAAAATAGAAAACCCTGATCTTGGTGCTTTGAATGATTTTAAGGGCAGAAGAGTGATTTGGGGTCATATAGACCCCCAGATCTCTCCATAAGGAGTACCTGTCACATGCCTATTGCTGTCACAAGGATGTTTACATTCATTGTGACAGCAAAACAAATAAGAAATTCAAGAGTAGCAGTGGAAAAATAAAATAAATGAATAATAAAATTAAAAATTTAAAGAGCCGCTGTCTACAGCCAGATTTAGAGACAACTGGGTTGTAGGCAGCTACCTTCAGGCGACTGGATGCTGGTAAAAATGTGGGTATTAGATTTATTCTCCTTATTGAGTGTACTTTTGAGTGTCTGTTGCACTTAGCGATTTTTATTTTTATTTTTTTAAATCAACTTGTATCACCAAGCTGTGCCCACAGCCTCTCGGGCAGCTTCTGGATTGGTGTCTCATGGTGAGAGCTTTGGGGACCATACCTGAACCCGGTCAGCGAAGATGCGGGATGACCTGTAATCTTGCTTTGCATCCTGCTTTAGGCACCCACTTTGGCACTTAGTGCAGTGTGTTGTGTTAGTAACAGGATGCTATACAGGTTCAGGGAAGAGGCGAGCTATAAAGGTGTAACCCAGTTCCTAATGGCCCCCTCGCTGAGGAGGTATGCCCTTCCAAAAGTGGCTGAAGTCAAGGGTGTAGGGGTTCATTTCCTATCCTCCCCAGTAATGGAGTTGTTTGTTTTGGAATCTTGAGCAAAGAACCCCTGGATGGGATTTCTCCCTCTCCCTCACTTTGTAATTGAGTTTCAGCTCACTGGTCAACACCACTTTCTCTCTGTTGTACGGGCCTAGTTTACAGCTGGGCAGACCATAATTAGTTTAGCCACTCAGGCACTGCCGAAGACAGCCCTGGGCAATCCTACCTCATTCCCAGGGCTCCTGAGAAATGTGAGTGTACTAAGCATGTGTAGGATGGAGCGGCGGCCATATTGCCTCACTGCTTAATGAAGCACACATTTTCAGGATATTGTCGCAGGTGCCAGATCAAGGCTAAAGGGGACATGACGCGCAGGCAGAGCAGCATAAGCGGACACAGGAGGCACTGCCCATACTCTCCCCTTCTGATATACAGGTCACAGTGAGTACTCTATAAAGGGCTCCCTCTCACTTACAATACGGACCTAAGGAGGATAGGGTCATATTTTTTGCGTGCAATTTGTTAGGGGAATTGAATAGTGTTGGCGCTTCAATCTTCATGGCACTATGGTTGATGTGGTGTCAGGATGATTGAAGCTCATTATTTTTATTACATTGTAATATAAAATTAAATGGTTCAACTCACCATAAGGCAGAATCAGTGGGAGACCTGAGCGTGTCCCTTGCCACTGTGGCCTGCCACCAGATGCAGCTTGTCACATCGCCTACCACCTGATGCAGCTGGTCACTTGCCACGTTGCCTGCCACCGGATGCGGATTGCGGCATTGCCTGCCACCAGATGCGGATTGCCACTTACCTTGTCGCCTGCGACCAGATGCGAATTGACACTACCCTGCTGCCAGCTGAAGCTTCCCACTGTTTGCCTGCCACCAAAAAATACCAGATGCAGCTTGTCACTTTTTAGATGTAAAGGCAATTTGGTGGCAGGCAACAGTGACCGCAGAGAAAGGGGCTTCTCTCCCCAGCTTTTCAGAACATGTGCATTGGTCAAGTCCCATAGTAAGGGTGGGCAGTGAGCGATGTCGTCTCTCTGCTGCCCGTGGCTGCACAGTGAGGGCGGAACTGCGGTGATGCAGGGCGGGGGCGCTGAGAGATTGTCATCTCTCTGCTTTCTTGTCTGTCTTCCCGCCGGCTCTCTAATGCCGACTGCCTGCCTGCACTCTCATGCAGCCAGGCTGCAGAGAGGCCGTGGCCGGGTGGCTGGTGACCCCTGCTATAGAGGACTCATGTCTGAAAATAATAGATGATCCTCGAGGTTAATTGGCCTATTTACTGTCCCAACAGATCCCTAACAGCCCCAATAGAGGATCTCTTCTCTTTAACCACTTAAGGACCGCCGTATTGCCATTATACGTCATCGCAATGGCACAGGCAGGCACAAGCACGTAGATGTACGTGCCTGCCTTCCAGCGGGTGGGGGGTCCGATCGGACCCCCTCCCGCTGGATACGGCGGTCCGTTTCCCTCCAGGAGCGATCCGTGATGAGGGGATGGCCGTTGGTTTCTGGCCACCCCCTCTCGATCGCTCCTGGCCGATGACGAACTTCCTCCCACTGTGTATTGTTTACACAGGAAGGAGGAAGTGATGTCATTCTCCTCGGGGCGGTCTTTTTGACCGGACTACGAGGAGAAGACTAAAAGTAAGTGCACCAAAACACTACACTGACACATAGGTACATAAACCCCCCCCTCCCCCCCCCCAGTCACAGTGTCACTGATTGCATTGATCATTTCTTTACTGATCAATGCATTCAGTGTCAGTTGTAAAAGTAAAAACTGTCAGGGCAGTTAGTGTTAGGTCCAGGGTAGCCCCCTATCACCCCCAATAAAGATTTAACCCCCTGATTGCCCCTAGTTAACCCTTTCACCCCCTTTTGCCACTGTCACTAAGCGATCATTTTTCTGATCGCTGCATTAGTGTCACTACTGTCGCTAGGTAGCTAGTTATTTTTTTAGGTTCACCGCCAGGTTTTTATATCGCTAGGTACCCCGATATACTACCCAATAATGGTTTTAACATCCTGATTGCCCCTATTTAACCCTTTCACCCCCTTTTGCCAGTGTCACTAAGCGATCATTTTTCTGATCGCTGCATCAGTGTCGCTAGGTAGCTAGTTATTTTTTTAGGTTCACCGCCAGGTTTTTATAGCGCTAGGTACCCCAATATACTACACAATAATGGTTTTAACCCCCTGATTGCCCCTAGTTAACCCTTTCACCAGCGATCACAGTATAAGTGTCACTGGTGACGCTGGTTAGCCAGTTAGTTATTTAGGTTCCCCGTCAGGTTTTTATATAGCGCTAGGGACCCCCATATACTACCTAATAAAAATTTGAACCCCCTGATTGCCCCTAGTTAACCCTTTCACCACTGATCACCGTATAAGTGTTACGGGTGACTCTGGTTAGTTTGCTTTTTATAGCATCAGGGCACCCACCATTTATTACCCAATAAAGGTTTAACCCCCTGATCACCCGGCGGGTGATATCAATTAGGTTTTAGGGTCAGGGTCTGCGTCGCCCCAGGCAGCGCTAGGTTAGTGCCAGTACCGCTAACACCCACGCGCAAAGCATACACCTCCCGTAGTGGTATAGAATCTGAACAGATCAATATCTGATCTGATCAGATCTATACTAGCGTCCCCAGCAGTTCAGGGTTCCAAAAAAACGCATTGTTAGCGGGATCAGCCCAGATACCTGCTAGCACCTGCGTTTTGCCCCTCTGCCCAGCCCACCCAAGTGCAGTATCGATCGATCACTGTCACTTACAAAACACTAAACACATAACTGCAGCGATCGCAGAGTCAGGCCTGATCCCTGCGATCGCTAACAGTTTTTTTGGTAGCATTTTATATTTAAATCCGGAAGGTAGTGCTTGGTTTTCGGGGTCCCGTACGTGGCTAGGCTCCCAAAAAGTCCCCCACATGTGATATCCTCGTACTCGGGAGAAGCAGCAGAATTTATTTTGGGGTGTAATTTGACTTCTGCCCATAGCATGTGTGAGCAATATATCATTTAGTGACAACTTTGTGCAAAAAGAAAAAAGTTTGTAATATTCCCACAACTTTTGGCAAAATATAAAATATTCCATGGACTCAACATGCCTTTCAGTAAATAGCTTGTGGTGTCTACTTTCCAAAATGGGGTCATTTTGGGGGGTTTTGTGCTATTTTGGCATTTTATGGCCTTCGAAACTGTGATAGGTAGTGAGGAGTTAAATCAAAAATTTGCACCCTTAGAAATCCTGAAGGTGGTGATTGGTTTTCGGGGTGCCGTGCGCAAATAGACTCCCAAAAAGTCCCACACATGTGGTATCCCCATACTCGGGAGAAGTAGCGGAATATATTTTGGGGTGCAATTCCACATATAACCATGGCATGTGTGAGCAATATATCATTTAGTGACAACTTTTTGTAAAAAAAAAAAAATTTTTTTTTATTTTTTGTCATTATTCAATCCCTTGGGACAAAAAAAAAAATATTCAATGGTCTCAACATGGGCCTCAGCAAATAGCTTGGGGTGTCTACTTTCCAAAATGGGGTCATTTGGGGGGGTTTTGTGCCATCTTGGCATTTTATGGCCTTCAAAACTGTGATAGGTAGTGATAGGTAGTGAGGAGTAAAATAAAAAATGTATGCCCTTAGAAATCCTGAACGCGGTGCTTGGATTTCGGGGTCCCGTACGCGGCTAGGCTCCCAAAAAGTCCCACACATGTGGTATCCCCGTACTCAGGAGAAGCAGCAGAATGTATTTTGGGGTGTCATTTCACATATGCCCATAGCATGTGTGAGCAATATATCATTTAGTGACAACTTTGTGCAAAAAAAAAAAGTTTGTAATATTCCCGCAACTTGTGGCAAAATATAAAATATTCCATGGACTCAACATGCCTCTCACTAAATAGCTTGGGGTGTCTTCTTTCCAAAATGGGGTCATTTTGGGGGGTTTTGTGCTATTTTGGCATTTTATGGCCTTCGAAACTGTGATAGGTAGTGAGGAGTTAAATCAAAAATTTGCACCCTTAGAAATCCTGAAGGTGGTGATTGGTTTTCGGGGTGCCGTGCGCGACTAGACTCCCAAAAAGTCCCACACATGTGGTATCCCCATACTCGGGAGAAGTAGCGGAATATATTTTGGGGTGCAATTCCACATATAACCATGGCATGTGTGAGCAATATATCATTTAGTGACAACTTTTTGTAAAAAAAAAAAAATTTTTTTATTTTTTGTCATTATTCAATCCCTTAGGACAAAAAAAATAAATATTCAATGGGCTCAACATACCCATCAGCAATTTCCTTGGGGTGTTTACTTTCCAAAATGGGGTCATTTGGGGGGGGGGTTTGTACTGCCCTGCCATTTTAGCACCTCAAGAAATGAGATAGGCAGTCATAAATTAAAAGCTGTGTAAATTCCAGAAAATGTACTCTAGTTTGTAGACGCTATAACTTTTGCGCAAACCAAAAAATATACGCTTATTGACATTTTTTTTACTAAAGACATGTGGCTGAATAAATTTTGCCCTCAATGTATGACTAAAATTTAGTTTATTCGATTTTTCTTATAACAAAAAGAAGAAAATATCTTTTTTTTTCTAAATTTTTGCTCTTTTTCCATTTATATCGCAAAAAAAAAAATCGCAGAGGCAATCAAATACCATCAAAAGAAAGCTCTATTTGTGGGAAGAAAAGGACGCAAATTTAGTTTGGGTGCAATATTGCATGACCGCGCAATTACCAGTTAAAGCAGCGCAGTGCGAAATTGGAAAAAGACCTTTGGTCCCTAAGGTGTTTATTGGTCCGGGGCTGAAGTGGTTAAAGACACCATGGATAAGAGACTTGTGGTCTCTTTCAAATCTTGTTTTACTCTGATTTATCCGACAATGTAACCTGTTATCACTGCTATAGTGGGTAAGCTAGGCTCTGGGGGTATGGACAAACACATATCCTGAGAACTAGGATCCATTTCAATGGGCGCTGAGCTTCTTCAGCACTTGGAACACCTGTTGACTACTCTGAGGTCTTGCGTTGCTGTATTGCCTGACTCACTGCGTCAGATGTCCAGGGTTCTGTCCAGATGCGTAGACTACAGTTACCAAAATACTGGTCAGTGGAGTAGGTGTTCCCTTTTTAGGAGGACAGCTCTTTGATGAGGAAACGGACTTGACTTTTTAATGAAAAAGCTCACTGGGAGGTAAGAGCACCTTGTTGCCTGGCAAACACAAGGCTACGATGCAAGTCCTTCACAGGCCTCGTTTTCCAAGTCCGCTAAGCACTGCTCCAAACTTTCTGCACAATAAGCATTCTTCTGCATTTTTTTGAGTGTGGAGACAACTGTTGGCCTTCTCAGCTATCAGGGTTTGGGACATTCCAGACCTTTGGGTTCAGTCTGTTTTCACTCAGGGCTACAAACTGTAATTCCTCTGTCCCCTGCCCAGTTCATGACTTCAAACCTGCTCTCCTCTCAGTTGCATGCATTGACTCGTTGGCTTACCCTTCGTCAGCTTCTGTCCTTAGGAGTAATTGTACCTGTGCTAGTGGGGGAAATGTTTTTAGGGTTTTAATCCAATCTGCTCACAGTTCCAAAACCAGAGACATGTCAAATTTTGAACCTCAATGTCCTTAACAAGTACTTGAGAATACGAAAATTCTGCATGGACTTCGGCAGGTGCGCCATTGCCTCACTTCAAGGGAACTTCATGGCCTCTCTGGACATCAGAGATGCTTAGTTGTATGTCCCCATTTATTTTCTTCATCAGGCATTTGCCCTGGGCGAGAAACATTTCCAGTTTATAGCGCTCCCTGCCAACGGCCCCTGGAGTGATCTCAAAGCTCTTGGCCCTGGTTCTTGCCTTGCTCTAACAACTCAGAAGGAAGTGGATCTAATTCCCTGCTCAGTGCAGAGAATTCATGTTCCAGCACTGTCAGCCATACACATGCCGGGTGTAGAAAATTGTCAGGCAGACTCTCGGCCTTCTTGGTCGCTGGCTTTGATGGGCTGGCTGTTGGATCATTCCTACAATGTGCCAGAAAATTGCCCTCACAAAAAGTCTATCACCACACCTGGAAGGCTTATTTTGCCTCTTGTGAACATTGAAAGGCAGTCCTCGCTAGTTCCCCATGGAATGTATCCTGACTGTACTTCAATCAGGGCTGAATCAGAAGTTTGCTTTGAGTACTATCATGGGCCAAATTGCACTCTGGTCAAGGCCTTTTATGCAAGTGGTGGCTCATATTTTCCCCACCACACAGTTTCCTGTGGCTCTGTGAGACTTGAATTTGGTACAATCAGCGAAGCATGCTCCTCCCTTCTGAACTTATTAAGAATTCATTCTTGGCCAACCTTACTCGCAAATAGTTTATTCTGATTGCTGTCACCTCTAATAGTGTCAGAGCTGGCTGTCTTATCTTGTTAAGGAGCCGTTCCTAGTCGTTTAAAAGGATAAGGTTGTCCTTTGTACTTTATATGCAACATACAGTGATAACCAAAAATAAATATATAAACAAATGAACAATTCAAATCAGAAAAAAAATCTATAAAAATAGTGTGTTAAATCGATCAATAAATCTATAAAAAAATATATATATATATATTTTAAAAGCTTGCATCGGCATATCAGAGTAAAGACAAAACCATATACAAATGGCCAGTTAGTCATTGCATAGTGAAGATAACCGTGGGTTCATGCCCACTTAGCATGAAAAAAAAAAGAGAAACACGCTATAAATTCACTAAAACAGTGCACACACTCAGATAAGTACAGAAGGGGAAACAAGCCTTCTGGATGCCATTACAGTGCGTTTATCTTGACATGGGTGCAACATCTTATCTCATTTGGAAGGGGGGGGGAGGGAGTTGAATGGGGGAAGGTCTTGTATAGCCACCCTGGCAGGGGAAGGATGGGTATATACTATACATACTGAAGGTATTTATCAGATAAGCAAATTAGTGAAGTCATCTATCTGGTCTGCCATTCCTCAGACATGTCTCAAAGGGCAGAGGTCAGCTGTTCTCTGCCTTCTATGTCGTTCACTGTGGTCTCCGCTGTTTCCATATACTGGGGATACAGGCTCTCGCTGCATTAAGCACATGTCTGAGTAGAAATGTTTTTATGTATTTTGCTATATATATATATATATATATATATATATATATATATATATATATATATATATATATATATATATATATATATATATATATATATATAAAATATGATTTCTTGGAAATTATTTCAGAGAATATGAATAACATAAAAACTTTTTTCACTCATGGTTAGTGTTTGGTTGAAGCCATTTATTATCAATCAACTGTGTTTACCATTTTTAAATCATAATCTCAACTGAAACTACCCAAATGACCCTGATCCAAAGTTTACATACCCTGGTTATTTTTGCCTGATAACATACATACAAGGGGGTTTGAATGCCTATTAAAGGTAACCATCCTCACCTGTGATCGGAAAGGGATATACAAAAGAGATCCAAGGAATTGAGATGGTCAATTAGCAGTGTTCAAACTGTAATCAAGAAGTGGAAAATGAGGGGTTCTGTTGAAACCAAACCACGGTCAGGTAGACCAACTAAAATTTCAGCCACAACTGCCAGGAAATTGTTCAGGCTGCAAAGAAAAACCCACAAATAACTTCAGGTGAAATACAGGACTCTCTGAAAACATGTGGTGTGGCTGTTTCAAGATGCACAATAAGGAGTCACTTGAAGGATGGGCTGCATGGTCGAGTCGCCAGAAGAAAGCCATTACTAAGCACATGCCACAAAGTATCCCGCTTACAATATGCCAAACAGCACAGAGACAAGCCTCAAACCTTCTGGCACAAAGTCATATGGAGTCATGAGACCAAAATTTTGCTTTTTGCACACAACCATAAACGCTTCATTTCGAGAGGAGTCAACAAGGCCTATGATGAAACGGCATTCCTACTGTGAAACACAGAGATGGATGTTTTG
Source organism: Lithobates pipiens (assembly GCF_037356315.1). Classification (NCBI taxonomy): domain Eukaryota; kingdom Metazoa; phylum Chordata; class Amphibia; order Anura; family Ranidae; genus Lithobates; species Lithobates pipiens. The sequence goes on along the minus strand of NW_027507790.1, from coordinate 37,459,460 downwards.
GGGATGTATGAGCTATAAAGGCACAGGAAATGTCAAAATGGATGGCAAGATGAATGCATTATGTTATCAAAAAATACTGGAGGAACATTTGCATTCATCAGCCAGGAAGTTGCGCATGGGACGTACTTGGACATTCCAATATGACAATGATCCAAAACACAAGGCCAAATCAACCTGTCATTGGCTACAGCAGGATAAAGTGAAGGTTCTGGAGTGGCTATCTCGGTCTCCTGACCTCAATATCATTGAGCCACTCTGGGGAGATCTCAAATGTGCAGTTCATGCAAGACAGCCCAAGAATTTACAGGAACTGGAGGCTTTTTGCCAAGAGGAATGGGCAGCTTTACCATCTGAGAAGATAAAGAGCCTCATCCACAAATGCCACAAAAGACTTCAAGCTGTCATTGATGTTAAATGGGGTAATACACGGTATTAAGAACTGGGGTATGTAAACTTTTGATCAGGGACATTTGGGTAGTTTCTGTTGCCATTATGATTTAAAGAGTAAACAGTTTACTGATAATAAATGGCTTCAGCCAAACACTAATAACCATGAGTGAAAGAAGTTTTTGTGTTATTCATATTCTCTGAAAAATGAATATATAAAATATATTAAGATGGGGTTAAAAGAATGGCTGCTGGGTCTTAAAACAAGGAGGTATCATTATGTTGCTGATCAATTTGTAATATCTGTGGCTCTCCATCAAAGTAGGGCCAATCGAGGGATGGGTGTACTGCCTACCTGCTCAGGGGAGGCCTACAATGGGAAAGGAAGCAGCCTTTTGTTTTTGAGGTGTGTGCCTACGCCAGTCTACTACTTTTGTCATGTAGACTGCCGTGTAATACAAGACAGGATCCGGGAATCCTACTCCCACCAACAAGAGGGCTCTGTCAATATGGGGCGTCTTACTGTTCCATACAAATCAAATAAATGCCGAGCAGATAGTGGTATAAACATTTTTTTTAATTGTTACAAAAATGCTGTGCAAATCAGTGAAGGTGCATCAATTCAATACATCAGTGTTCCATTCAACAAGAAATGCAGTAAAAAAAAAATACTGTGCAGAATCAATCCAGCTGTACGTAATCAACTATCAAGGCCATAAACCATGCAGTATTTAAACAACCAAAGTGCCTGTGCTTCACATCCTTCATGATTCACATCATGATGGGTAGAACTCGCCAGATTTGACCACGTGTTACAAAATGGTCAAACGGCACAAGGTCACATTGTTTGAGTAACATTGTTTACCACTTCAGCCCGGAAGGTTTTACCTCCTTAATGACCAGACCATTTTTTGCGGTATGGCACTGCATTATTTGAACTGAGAATTACGCGGTTGTACGACGCTGTACCCAAACAAAACGTCTTTTTTTTTTTTTTTTTTTACACAAATGGAGCTTTCTTTTGGTGGTATTTCATCACCTATGCGGTTTTTATTTTTTGTGCTGGAAACAAAGAGTGACAATTTTAGATTAATATATATTTTTACATTTCTGCTATAAAACATATCCAATAAAAATATGTAAAAAATCCCAATTGGTGTATATTGACTGATTTGCGCAAAAGTTATTTAGTCTACAAACAATGGGATATTTTTATGGCATTTTTTAATTTTTACTAGTAATGGCAACGATGAGCGACTTTTATAGGGACTGTGACATTTGCGGCTGACAAATTGGACAATGAATTTACACTTTTTGGGGACCAGTGACAGTGATCAGTGCTAAAAAAGAAAATGCATGGTTACTGTACAAAGGACACTGGCAGGGAAGGGGATAACATCAGGGTTGATCAAAGGATTAAGTGTGCTGCTAGGGTAGTGATGGTGAACCTTGGCATCCCAGATGTTTTGGAACTACATTTCCCATGATGCTCATGCACCCTCAGTGTAGTTGAGAATCATGGGAAATGAAGTTCCAAAACATCTGGGGTGCCAAGGTTCGCAATCACTGTCCTAGGAAATGCTTTCCATCTGGGGGGGGGGGGGGATGGGGTGTGGCCTGGAGGAAGAGAGGCATCTGTGTTCCTGATTAGCAGGAATCGCAGATCTCCTCTCCCTTTCTCTGTGACAGAACAGTAGTCTCCGTTCTTTACATAGGCAGACCGCCATCTTGCCTCCCCTAGGAACAATTTTATGGGTGGCTGGTGGCCACAGGACCCGCTGATTGGCTCCCACTGTGTCCAATCACAGCAGGAGCGGATATCCGGCGGTGCGCACCCCAGACCCAGCAAGAGGAAACGATGTACAGGTACGTTGTTTCGCGCAGTCGGCCGCCCCGCAGTATATGCATGGTTGGCGGTCCCGAAACAGTTAAACACAGGAATCCCTTGGTTCACATGATCTCTGTATCATTACTAGGATGCTGATGTACCTCTGTGTATCTATCACTTCAGGATTTTACTGTATGAAATGCACCAGGAATTTGGTTTTAACTATAGATTAGCACCATGTAATTCACTCGCTCTGTAATCTTGTGTACATGGAAAACATTTGTGTTCATTTACAAAAATTTTCTCCTTGCAGCATATTAACATCAATATTTTGTGTTTTCGCACAGTGTCTTCAGAACCCTTCCAGTGATATTAAACTTATTTCTGAAAAGATGATCTGGTGGTCCAATAAAGATCATATGCCTCCATTAGATCCTCAGACTAGCAAGCCGATACTCAAGGTGCTGCTAGACAACACTAAGGACAAAAACACGAGCGTTCGAGCACACAGTGACCAGGCTATAGTGAATCTTTTAAAATTGAGGCTGGGAACTAACCTATTTCAGGTAAGGAAATTAAAATGTGTAAGGTTACTTGCGCATAATACTGATGTATGAACATCCGATATTCCTGGGAGAAATAAATGGGAGAATGGGCTGTATTGCATTGCACATATTTGTGCGTATAGGTACATGCATGAGAAAACTCTTTTAGTTTTTTTTTTTTAACCGAGGCATGGTGGAGTATACATGTTTTTTTTTTTCTGATATACAGTGCCTTGAAAAAGTATTCATACCCCCCAATACTTTGTAGAGCCACCTTTTGTTGCAATTACAGCTAAAAAATCTATTTGGGGCTATCTCTACCAGCTTTGCATGTCTAGAGTGACGTTTTTGTCCATTCTTGGCAACATGGCTCAAGCTCAGATTGGATGGAGAGCGTCTGTGAGCAGCAATTTTCAAGTTTTGCCACAAATTCTCAATTGGATTTAGGTCTGAGCTTTGGCTGGGCCATTCTAACACTTGAATATGCTTTGAACTAAACAATTCCATTGTAGCTCTGGCTGTATGTTTAGGGTCGTTGTCCTGCTGGAAGGTGATCCTCCTCCCCAGTCTCAAGTCTTTTGCAGACTCAAACGGATTTTCTTCTAAGATTGCCCTGTATTTGGCTCCATCCACCTTCCCATCTACACTGACCAGCTTCCCTTTCCCTGCTAAAGAAAAACATGCCCACAACATTGTGATGTGCAGTGTTGGTTTTCTGCCACACACAGCGTTTTGCACTTAGCGCAAAAAGTAAAATTTTGGTCTCATCTGACCAGAGCACCTTCTTCCACATGTATGCTGTGTCCCCCACATGGCTTCTCGCAAACTGCAAACAGACTTCTTATTGCTTTCTTTCAACAATTGCTTTCTTCTTGCCACTCTTCCATAAAGGCCAGATTTGTGGAATGCAGGACTAATAGTTGTCCTGTGGACAGATTCTCCCACCTGAGCTGTGGATCTCTGCAGCTTCTCCAGAGTTACCATGGGCCTCTTGGCTCTTCTCTGATGAATGCTCTCCATGCCCAGTCTGTCAGTTTAGGTGAACAGCCATGTCTTGGTAGGTTTACAGCTGTGCCATACTCTTTCCATTTACGGATGATGGATTGAACAGTGCTCTGTGAGATGTTCAAAGTTCTTTTTTTTTTTTTTTTTTTTATAATCTAACCCTGCTTTAAACTACTCCACAACTTTATCCCTGACCTGTCTGGTGTGTTCCTTGGCCTTCATGATGCCGTTTTGTTCACTAAAGTTATCTAACAAACCTCTGAGGGCTTCACAGAACAGCTGTATTTATACTGAGATTAAATTACACACAGGTAACTATATTTACTAATTAGGTGACTTCTGAAGGCAACTGGTTCCACTAGATTTTAGGGGCATCAGAGTAAAGGGGACTGAATACAAATGAATGCCACACTTTTCAGATATTTATTTGTAAAAAAAAAAATATTGAAATCCATTTATCATTTTCTTCCACTTCATAATTTATGTGCCACTTTGTGTTGGTCTATCACATAAAATCGAAAAAAATACATTTGCATTTTGGGTTGTAACCCAATTTTGCTATCATTATTTGTGTACTTAGTTCTGAAGTATGGCTTTATCCAGAAACCTACATGTTATACCAATATATCCAGTCAAACATGGCTTAAATTCCAGTAATTTCTGTTACTGGACATGTAGAGCTAGAGCAGTGGTAATTTTATGTATTTCTGGAACTAATTTGTTAAGAAAATTTAAAAATATTGCTATATTGCCATTTGTTCTCTTCTGTTATAATGGTGCATTCCTTTAAAATATTCACCATCATCAATTATTTTTTCAAATTTTTACCAGGATATGACTAAGATACTGGACACAGCCAGCCTAGAGATGCTAAACGAATGTCACCGAAGGTCCCTGAAGAAGCTTGCAGCTCAGCCTGACTCCAATGAACAGATTGATGAAACTATTTTGACGTGATAGGGAATCTTAACTGTTGTATCAACATTTCACCTCTCAATATCTATTAAGTATGCCTGTCAGAATTAAAATTCAAGGGCTGCTATCTGAGGATGCTAGTTGCCTGGCTGAGTTTGGCTTACTTTAGAGCCACCAATCTGGAATAAGCATGCAGCAAATTAAGCAACTCAAAGAAAACTGACTTCCTCATCTCTTTTTACTTATTCCAGCTCAGTAATGAAGCCATTAAGTCAGCATGACAGCCAAGCAGCTGGCATTTTCAGAAGACCAGTAATGCCTACATATTTCTTTTTAAGACAGGTTTCCCTGAAATGTTTTGTTTCTGAATATGCACTTATTGTGTAGTGCATGGAGACAATGAAAACCTTTTGGCTTTCTAAATGTTTAATGATAACGTAAGTTTCTTTATCCATGCAGCCTTTCCAAGAGTTGCTAAAAAAATAAGTGTACAACAAGTATGAATTAAAATCATTTGTTGAAATTAAATTGTTACACTTACTATTTGTCTTGGATCAAATGGAACGCCTGGTCATGTTTCTTAATATTTTCTGTCACCTAGATCAGCAGTCTCCAAACTTTATAAAGAAAGAGATAAGTTGGTCCACACTATCCCAGAGACACATTACTGTTAAAGGTACCTCATCCCCTAATAATTCTATAAATATTGTATCCAAGAATAGGAAAAGGGGGGGGGGCAGGGGATTTTTTTACGGTACACTATATAAAGAAACAGAGATTTCTTAAAAAAGAATTCATAGCTTTAATATTGGAAATATGTTAAAATTATTTTGGAAAAACCAAAATAGCAAAAATATAATAACAAATACACTTTTTATACAAAAGATTACATGACACAAAGTATAGGGGATCCTGAAAATGTTAGTTGCTGAGAATGATCATGTGTCCTCCCGACATGTTTCGCGTTTTTGCTTCTTCAGGGGAGTATGCAACTAACATGAACATAAACACAAAAAAAGGTTTAAGAATACAGAAAATACATTTATGCCATACAATTGGATACACATAAATTTCAGAACATTAAGTATGAAATTGGTCTCAATTCGCTCAGTCCAAGGAGGTACTATGCTTACCCAGGTATAATCATTCCCGGCATCGCAACCCACAAGCCAATAGATGGTGAAATAGGTGGCAAGAATTGGGTGACAGGATCAAATGCTAAAAACAACCCAGCCCCACGCAGGGCATAGATGGAGGTAGACAAGCGCTACAAAGATCAAAAACAAAATCCAGAGATAAGTACCAAGTTTACAAATCCAGCACAGGTATTGAAAAATGTTAGTTTGTAACAGAAAGGGTAACTGATATCAATCCCTAAATTATAAGAGGGAATTGGGGCTGAAAAACAAGCCTCCATAGTAGAACATGAGATACTCATTATCAAAGGAATGAAACAATTGATTTTAATTACGCTGAATTGGTAGCTTGTAAAAAGTGGCTGCTGGGGATATACTACCAATATACTGTTAAAGAAAGTGAAAGGAATAAAAATTATTTTTACCTGCAGTTAGAGTCAAAGATGGAAGAGTTAATTCCATATGATAATATTGGTGCAGTACAAATGCAACAGATTACAAAGAAAGAATCAATTGATTCAGTGTGGTATTTTGTAAATTACAGAGTGCAGCGGTATGCTGCCACTGCCAGGCTTGCTGAACCTACAAGCAAATAAAAAGAAGGATGAATAGATATGGGTATAGAAAGATGAGAAACAGTGTTGTAACAGTATGAAGTTCAACTAAAAAAAGTATATTTACCAAAAGGAAAAGTCAGCGTGGCGGTAGTATCTGTGCTGAACCTGCACTACAGATGAAGTGACAGCGCTGCCTTTTGTATCCCCCATCCATCGAGCCGGCGTCTGACGTCACCGGCTCGATGCGGACAGCCATAGGTGGAAGCAGTGAGCATGTGCAAAGCCTTCCAAGTCGGCATTTAAACTACCAACCCCATAATGCCTCAGTGCTGACACGAGGTTCATTTGGATACATGCTGATGGAGATAGGGCTATGCTAGCTCTCCGCCCTTATGGGGCGGGAAGACACAAGCCTGCATAGAGGGCAGATAAAACGACGATTGTCATGGCTTTTAACCCTTGAGGGGATTACATGCTCCCTTCCACCTCAAATCGGGAGCCGCCTGGGGATATGACCCAGCGGCGCCCTTGGGTGTCCATATGCCCTTGCATACTTGGAGCAAGGGAAGATAAAAAACAGAGGATCCGGTCCCAAATCACAAAATAGTAAGGCTTAGGAATGCGGTGTAGGGAAGGAGGGAAAAAGCAAAGCTCCTCAATGTGGGTGGGACTCATAGAGAGCAACAGAGATCCCCAAGTGTGCAAACCATGAAACCCACCTTGGGCCAAGCATAGCGAGACATTAAACGGTATATATTACCTGTACAGCGTTAATAGTAATTAGAAATGACATTTTTTGATGTACAGAGATATTTTTAAATATAACATAAACATATCAATAAAGAAAAATAAAAATAAAAATAAAATAAAAAAATAATAAAAAACAAAAAGGAAAACCAAATAAATTGGGGAGAGGGTAGGAGGAATAGAGGGAAGGGGGAAAGGATAAACAAAAAGGGGAAAAAGGGATATCACTTCTCTCTCTTCATGCCAGGCTCCACGGGGGCTCACAGCTGAGGTATGAGGGTTCATGAAACAAACAAACAGAGATTAGCTATAGAAAAGATCTGTAGCTTATATTTTCATTGAAACCAGGGTATTTTGTGGCTTTTAGGATAAAGATCCACTTGGCTTCAGTTTGTAAGAGAAGCTTGTCCACTGAGCCACCTCTTGAGTTTAGAGGTATATGGGCCAGGGCTGAAAATCGTATCCAGTTGGGGTCAAAGGCATGATGGGTGCCTATGTGCCTGCTTATGGCTGTAATAATTTTTTTATTGAGAATGGGTTTGATGTGGTCTTTTATGCGGATAGAAAATAGTCTTTTAGTTTTACCCACGTAAAATCCTCCACAACGGCATTGGGCCAAATACACAACGCCTGGAGTGGAGCATGTAACGTGGAATTTCGAAACAAACAGGTTGCCATTTGGCAGTCTGATCTTTCGAGAATTATATATATAGGGACACATGTCACATTGCCCGCATGAATAAGTGCCTGGATATTTAGGTTTAGTTTCACCTGAGGAGTCCTGAAAGTGACTTCTAACTAAGCTTCTTCTAAAAGCCGACTCTATTGTTAATCAGTACATAAACGATGTACCATCAATCACCTATATGAGACCTCAATCACTCAAGGACAGCTTAGTTAGAAGTCACTTTCAGGACTCCTCAGGTGAAACTAAACCTAAATATCCAGGCACTTATTCATGCGGGCAATATGACATGTGTCCCTATATATATAATTCTCGAAAGATCAGACTGCCAAATGGCAACCTGTTTGTTTCGAAATTCCACGTTACATGCTCCACTCCAGGCGTTGTGTATTTGGCCCAATGCCGTTGTGGAGGATTTTACGTGGGTAAAACTAAAAGACTATTTTCTATCCGCATAAAAGACCACATCAAACCCATTCTCAATAAAAAAATTATTACAGCCATAAGCAGGCACATAGGCACCCATCATGCCTTTGACCCCAACTGGATACGATTTTCAGCCCTGGCCCATATACCTCTAAACTCAAGAGGTGGCTCAGTGGACAAGCTTCTCTTACAAACTGAAGCCAAGTGGATCTTTATCCTAAAAGCCACAAAATACCCTGGTTTCAATGAAAATATAAGCTACAGATCTTTTCTATAGCTAATCTCTGTTTGTTTGTTTCATGAACCCTCATACCTCAGCTGTGAGCCCCCGTGGAGCCTGGCATGAAGAGAGAGAAGTGATATCCCTTTTTCCCCTTTTTGTTTATCCTTTCCCCCTTCCCTCTATTCCTCCTACCCTCTCCCCAATTTATTTGGTTTTCTTTTTGTTTTTTATTATTTTTTTATTTTATTTTTATTTTTATTTTTCTTTATTGATATGTTTATGTTATATTTAAAAATATCTCTGTACATCAAAAAATGTCATTTCTAATTACTATTAACGCTGTACAGGTAATATATACCGTTTAATGTCTCGCTATGCTTGGCCCAAGGTGGGTTTCATGGTTTGCACACTTGGGGATCTCTGTTGCTCTCTATGAGTCCCACCCACATTGAGGAGCTTTGCTTTTTCCCTCCTTCCCTACACCGCATTCCTAAGCCTTACTATTTTGTGATTTGGGACCGGATCCTCTGTTTTTTATCTTCCCTTGCTCCAAGTATGCAAGGGCATATGGACACCCAAGGGCGCCGCTGGGTCATATCCCCAGGCGGCTCCCGATTTGAGGTGGAAGGGAGCATGTAATCCCCTCAAGGGTTAAAAGCCATGACAATCGTCGTTTTATCTGCCCTCTATGCAGGCTTGTGTCTTCCCGCCCCATAAGGGCGGAGAGCTAGCATAGCCCTATCTCCATCAGCATGTATCCAAATGAACCTCGTGTCAGCACTGAGGCATTATGGGGTTGGTAGTTTAAATGCCGACTTGGAAGGCTTTGCACATGCTCACTGCTTCCACCTATGGCTGTCCGCATCGAGCCGGTGACGTCAGACGCCGGCTCGATGGATGGGGGATACAAAAGGCAGCGCTGTCACTTCATCTGTAGTGCAGGTTCAGCACAGATACTACCGCCACGCTGACTTTTCCTTTTGGTAAATATACTTTTTTTAGTTGAACTTCATACTGTTACAACACTGTTTCTCATCTTTCTATACCCATATCTATTCATCCTTCTTTTTATTTGCTTGTAGGTTCAGCAAGCCTGGCAGTGGCAGCATACCGCTGCACTCTGTAATTTACAAAATACCACACTGAATCAATTGATTCTTTCTTTGTAATCTGTTGCATTTGTACTGCACCAATATTATCATATGGAATTAACTCTTCCATCTTTGACTCTAACTGCAGGTAAAAATAATTTTTATTCCTTTCACTTTCTTTAACAGTATATTGGTAGTATATCCCCAGCAGCCACTTTTTACAAGCTACCAATTCAGCGTAATTAAAATCAATTGTTTCATTCCTTTGATAATGAGTATCTCATGTTCTACTATGGAGGCTTGTTTTTCAGCCCCAATTCCCTCTTATAATTTAGGGATTGATATCAGTTACCCTTTCTGTTACAAACTAACATTTTTCAATACCTGTGCTGGATTTGTAAACTTGGTACTTATCTCTGGATTTTGTTTTTGATCTTTGTAGCGCTTGTCTACCTCCATCTATGCCCTGCGTGGGGCTGGGTTGTTTTTAGCATTTGATCCTGTCACCCAATTCTTGCCACCTATTTCACCATCTATTGGCTTGTGGGTTGCGATGCCGGGAATGATTATACCTGGGTAAGCATAGTACCTCCTTGGACTGAGCGAATTGAGACCAATTTCATACTTAATGTTCTGAAATTTATGTGTATCCAATTGTATGGCATAAATGTATTTTCTGTATTCTTAAACCTTTTTTTGTGTTTATGTTCATGTTAGTTGCATACTCCCCTGAAGAAGCAAAAACGCGAAACATGTCGGGAGGACACATGATCATTCTCAGCAACTAACATTTTCAGGATCCCCTATACTTTGTGTCATGTAATCTTTTGTATAAAAAGTGTATTTGTTATTATATTTTTGCTATTTTGGTTTTTCCAAAATAATTTTAACATATTTCCAATATTAAAGCTATGAATTCTTTTTTAAGAAATCTCTGTTTCTTTATATAGTGTACCGTAAAAAAATCCCCTGCCCCCCCCCCTTTTCCTATTCTTGGATACAATATTTATAAAGAAAGGGTTTAATGTCCTTCAGACTTTAGGGGGGACAGACTGTGGCCAGTAGTAGGAGCCCGAGAAGAAAATGCCCCGGTATCATTGGCCGTAGGCACTGTCTCAGACCTTTTGGCCGTTGGGGGAAAAAAATAAAAATTGACATAAGGCCTGTGGTCAGTAGGAGGAAGAATGGTGCCATATCGTATATTTCAATGGATGAAATTAACCCTCCATCGTTTGTGTCAGTGGGAGGAATGGTGCCTCATCATTGATGTCAGAGGAAATAACCATGCCCCAAGGGTGGCAAGCTATGGGTGCATCCAGTCCAGGGACCGCAGTTTGGACACCACTGATCTATATCATATATCTAGTGGCATTAAATCGGAATCTAACATAATTATTCCTCATCCAACTTCTGTCTTTCTGAATTATGTGGGGTTTAAAACCCTTTGAATTCATGTTCTACATATGTGGTCGTCTTTAGCAGGAGTACAATTTTAAAGCAGCCTGTCTTAAAGTTTTCAACACAGAGGAACCCTTGAAATAACTTTCTGGTCTCAGGGAACCCTTACCAAAAAAAATACATCTACAACTCATGATATATTGGTGTCATGGACAGTGGGAAGAATGCTCCTTACACTTGTCATTGGGATGCGATGGGATAGAGGGAGCTTATCCGAGAGGCAGAAATTGCTCATTGCCCAGGGAACCGTTGGCAACCTCTGGAGGAACCCTGGTTGAAAAACCCTTGTTTGAAGTGTAAAACTCAAAGGTAAAGATATTTGGTTTGAACTGTAAGTTGCTGATAAGCACCCATCTTGAGGAAGATGTTTCAGATGGATGTAAATGGCCTCTTTCACATCTCTTAGGAATCGTATCTCTGTGTTTCACCAGTCATCCATATGCCTTCTGAAGACAGAAACAGACTACAAAGTCTAGATTTTTATTTTTACTACCAACACCAATCTTGACAACAGTTGTCAAGCAATTGGCTGCTTTAAAGCTGAACTCCAGGCATCAACTTTACTTTGCAGTCACAGGTTAGAGGCAGGAAGATGAGTGAGCTGTGTTGGGTTAATTGCAGCAGAAAAAAGGTCATTGGGCTGGCTGTACGGTCTGGTGGGGATATGTACATCTCAGGACTGGATGAATAGAAATACAAACACTTGCCAAATAGGAAAGCTTCCATATAGGAATTTCAACTGCATATTTAGTGGTTTGTGTAGAGTTTACACTTAAAATAAAAAACAAGAATGTGTGTCCCAAGAAAAAATTTGTATTAGTTTATTAGTTAAAAAATTTGTATAAGGGAAAATGTAGTGTATTGCTAGTAAGTATATATTGTGAGTTTATTATAGATGGGTTTATATACATTATAGTAGAACTATAGGCAAAACTTTTTCAATTTTTTTTTTAAATTTTGAATAGAGTAAGGGAGGGTTATAACCCCTGCCAGATTACTTTTCACCGTCTGGCTATGTGACAGGAAGTGAAGGAAACTCTCAGCAATGGAACACAAAGTGAGGGGAAATCCCTGGACATTAAGGGAATTCCTTGAGGACCCCCAGGTCACCGGAACTAGTATCCCCACTGGAAGATTTCCCCTCTTTAACTTTTTAGGGGGGTAACCCAAAATTTGGGATTTTCTTTTACTTTCACTGATAATGGTAAACAGGACAAATGGAGAGGGTGAATCTCGTTAACGGGGCACAAACAGCAATAAAAACCTGACCGATTTGAATCCCTCTCCACTCCAATCCAAAATGGGGGGAAAAAAAAAGGTTTGGGCTTTAGTTATACTTTAACCACTTCAATACAGGGCATTTTCACCCCTTCCTGCCCAGGCCAATTTTCAGCTTTCAGCGCTGTCCCACTTTGACGATTCATGCGACGTTGTACCTAAATTCAATTTTGATTATTTTTTTTTCCCCACAAATAGAGCTTTCTTTTGGTGGTATTTGATCACTTCTGCGTTTTTTTTTTTTGTGTTTTTTTTTTTTTTTTTTGCACTATAATTAAAAAAAAGACTGATAATTTTGAAAAAAAACACAATATTTATTACTTTTTGGTATAATAAAAAAAAATTGCGTATATTGATTGGTTTGCGCAAAAGTTATAGCGTCTACAAAATAAAGGATAGATTTATGTCATTTTTTTTTTTTATTAACTTTTTTTTTTAACTACTAATGGCTGCAAACGGAATCGGGGGCTGCAGTATGAGTCCTCTGACCTTCTGTTTTTTGCTGTGTCTCCCTCTCTCCAGTTGCTTTGGGACATCCCACTTAGTAACTGCCATGGCTCTGTGTCCCCTGATGTAAGAAAAGAAAACAGCTTTTTTTTAAACCGCTTACCTGTAAAATCCTTTTCTTTGATGTACATCAGGGGACACAGAGGTCATTCCCTTCTTGGTATACACTTGTATTGCTTGGCTACAAAACTGAGGACTGCCAGTAGTGGGAGGGGTTATATAGGGAGTACATTGCTTACCTTAGGGTGTGCCAGTGTCCATCACCTATCAGTGGCCCTATAACCCACATAGTAACTACTATGGCTTTGTGTCCCCTGATGTACATCAAATAAAAGGATTTTACAGGTAAGCTGTTTTAAAAATCCTGTTTTTCCTCAAGCCATAATAGGATTGGCTAGCAGCTTTAATCGCATCCCAGAATGGGATAAAATGTGACATGTCCCTTTCCATTACCCAGGACCCTCAAACTGAGGATCTGGGGGCGGGAGAAGATGAATTTCCCTAGGGACGTGGAAAGGCTGATGACTCCTCTTCTAAAGGGTCAAATCCATGGGTATCAGTTTCACAATCTGAAAGATTGAAAGTGCATTTTTGCTACTCTTCATTGAATCGGTTGATATGCCCACTTTTTGTTTGGGTTCACTAAAGCCTTCCCAAGCTGTGCATGTCTTTCCTGTCCATCCATTGCTGGAAAGACTTATGTATTCTGAGTGGGATCACCCAGATAAGCATTTTTTTTCCTTCTATAATGCTTTATCCTATGGAGGAAAAATTCACTTATAGGAGGGAGATACCAGCAATTGTCGCTGCTATATCCTCTGTGAATGAAAGTTTGACTTTTCTGGTAGACCATGCTTATATGCTTAGGGAGCCAACGGATAAGAAGTTGGAATTCCTATTATGAAAAAAAAAAACTTTCTCTGATTCAACCTACGCTAGCAGCAATTGGAGTATGTCAATCATTGAGAGACCAATTTAAACAGGTGCTCAAGGTTATTCCTGATCAGCAGACCGGGTTTTTAGCTGAGTTACCAGCGGCATTATGTTTAGCAATAGACGCCATAAGAGATTCTATTCTTCAAGCCTCGCACCTTAAGCCTTTTGCTGGTGCATAGGCATAGAATCTTGTGGTTGAAAGATTGGTCAGCCAAAGCGTCCTGCAAAGCTCCTGGCTATTTTTCCTTTTTGGTGAACAGCTGTTTGTGGATGATTTGGATAAATACATCCAAAAGATTTCTAGTGGAAAAAGTACCCTTATGCTAGTTAGGAAGGGGAGTAATCGTATTTCATTTGAACAAGCTCCTTCTCCAGTGTCAGGAGCATCTGCCTCCAGGCAGTCACGATGGCCTTCGCCGTCAAGTTCAAGAGGGGAACTGGAGCCTCCTTATGAGGGGGCACCCCCGCTCACTAAAAGTGGGGTGAAGACTTCTGCAGCTGTCTCCTCATTTTCTCAGATTCCAGAGGAAAATAAGTGTCTCTTTCAAGCATTGGACCATCTTTTGTCTCAAAAAATTGACTTAGTGGTTCTCCTGCAAGAGCAGGGATTGGGGTTTTATTTAAACCTTTTCACAGGGCCAAAACAAAATGGGTATGTCAGACCCATTCTAGATCTCAAAGATCTAAACCGGTTTCTGAATATCTGCTCTTTTCAGATGGAGTCAATCCGATCAGTGGATGTAAGGTGTCCGGCGCTACCCGATATTGAAGGTGAGAACCACCCTTATTTCCACTGGATATACTATTACCACAATACAGTAGGTTGTTCGTTACAAGTTTGTAGAAAACAATCATATCCTCACTATAAAAATTCAGTAGACTGTGCATAAAAAAAATTGCAGAAAATCTTCTAAAGTGCTTTTGTGCAAAAATAAGTGCTACATATAGTACTTAATGTGAGTCACATACATTTTCACACAATTCCCTATATATATTATATTAATCACTGTTAATAAAGTTCAAAAAAGCAAAGCTGAAGTGTAACCTCACAAAAAACCAAAGACAATAAGAATATAAAACTTACTATATATACCAAACCCCAGACCTTGTATATCCAAATGTGCAAAAATGGAAAATAATCTTACTATATAAATGCGTATACCATAAATGTCAAAGAAATAAATATATGTGAAATTATGTGCTTTTGAATCAAAAATTTAAAATTTTCCCAAACATTAAATAGTGGAGCCAGAAAAATAAAAAAGAAACTAAAAAACCAAGAGCGGAGAAAGAAAAAAATAATAAAAGATAATAAAAAAATGAAAAAAAAACACAAAAAGTCTATTAATGTCCACACGTGAAAAGGAGGATTGAAAAAATCAAACAAAAATCTTGATTGTGCAAATCCAACAGGAATAAAGTGACTTTCGTGCTTGCGACTAAATTCTCCAGGTGACTGTGTGCTCCCCCACAAGGTTCCCCACTCACCGGAACGATACACCCCTACAGGGGTAATGGGCCTTCAAATAAATCTTTATACGATTCCAGACTTCAACTCCATGTGCCATGCGATTGCTCCAAGAAATACACCCCTCCAGGGGCTTTCCACCTTTAGATGCGATCCCAATTTTCAAGTATCATATACGCAATCCAAAAGAGGAGGGAGTCCAATTTAGTCCTCATAGGAGAAAAAATAAAATCTCCATAGTGTAGTAGATGATTTAACCACTTGACCACTGGGCACTTAAACACCCTTAATAACCAGACCAATTTTCAGCTTTCGGTGCTCTCGCATTTTGAATGACAATTACTCAGTCATGCAACACTGGACCTATATGAAATTTTTGTCCTTTTTTTCACACAAATAGAGCTTTCTTTTGGTGGTATTTAATCACCGCTGGGTTTTTTTTTTTTTGTGCTATAAAAGAAAAAATACCGAAAATTCTGTAAAAAAACGAATTTTTCTTTGTTTCTGTTAGAAAATTTAGCAGATTAGTAATTTTTTCTTCATAAATTTTGGCCAAAATTTATACTACTACATATCTTTGGTAAAAATAAGTACAAATTGGTGGATATTATTTGGTCTTTGTGAAAGTTATAGAGTCCACAAGCTATGGTGCCAATATCTGAAAATTGATCACACCTGAAGGACTGACGGCCTATTTCAATTCTTGAGACCCTAACATGCCAGAAAAGTACAAATACCCCCCAAATGACCCCTTTTTGGAAAGAAGACATTCCAAGGTATTTAGTAAGAGGCATGATGAGTTTTTTGAAGTTGTCATTTTTTCCCACAATTCTTTGCAAAATCAAGATTCTTTTTACTTTTTTTTTTTTTTTCACAAAATTGTCATATTATCAGGTTATTTCTCACACACAGCATATGCATACCACAAATTACACCCCAAAACACATTCTGCTATTACTCCCGAGTATGGTGATACCACATGTGTGAGACTTTTACACAGCGTGGCCACATACAGAGGCCCAACATGCATGGAGCGCCATCAGGTGTTCTGGAGCACCCAGGACAATTCTGACATTTCTCTCCTACATGTAAAAATCATAATTTATTTGCTAGAAAATTACATAGAACTCCAAAACATTATATATGTTTTTTTAGCAAACACCCTGGAGAATACAATGGTGGTCTTTGCAACTTTTTATCTCGCACGGTATTTGCGCAGTAATTTTTCGAATGCTTTTTTTTGGAAAAAAAACTGTTTTGTGCTTAAAAAAAAAAAAAAACACAGTAAAGTTAGCCCAATTTTTGCATAATGTGAAAGATGAAGTTACGCTGAGTAAATAGATACCTAATATGTCACTCTTCAAAATTGCACACGCTCGTGGAATGGCGGCAAACGTCGCTACTTAAAAATCCCCATAGGCGACGATTTACATTTTTTTTACTGGTTATATGTTTTGAGTTACAGAGGAGGTCTAGGGCTAGAATTATTTCTCTCGCTCTAACGTTCGCAGCGATACCTCACATGTGTGGTTTGAACACCGTTTTCATATGTGGGCGGGACTTACGCATGCGTTCGCTTCTGCATGCGAGCACATGGGGACATGGGCGCTTTAAAAAAAACATTTTTTTTTATTGTTCATTTTACTTTATTTATTTTAGTTTGACATTTTTTTCCCCAAAAATAATTTTTTTGATCACTTTTATTCCTATTACAAGGAATGTAAACATCCCTTGTAATAGGAATATGGCATGACAGGTCCTCTTTACAGTGAGATGTGGGGTCAATAAGACCCACATCTCACCTCTAAGCTGGGAAGCCTGAAAAAAAAAAAGATTCTGGCTTTGATCGTATTAGCGATTTGGTAGAAGCACCGGAGGGCGGAGGGCGGCGGGAGATGTCTATGGCTGGGTATTGCAGGGTATCACCGACTATGGCTGGGTATCTCAGAGCATGGTGTTGCAGAGTACTGCGTTGCAGAGCATTGCAGGGTATTGGCGGGTGTTGCAGAGCATTGCAGAGTGTTGCAGGGTATTGGCGGGTGTTGCAGAGCATTGCAGAGTGTTGCAGGGTATCGGCGGGGGTTGCAGAGCATTGCAGAGTGTTGCAGGGTATCGGCGGGGGTTGCAGAGCATTGCAGAGTGTTGCAGGGTATCGGCGGGGGTTGCAGAGCATTGCAGAGTGTTGCAGGGTATTGGCGGGTGTTGCAGAGTGTTGCAGGGTATTGCAGAGCGTTGCGGAGTGTTGCAGGGCATTGCGGAGTGTTGCAGGGCATTGCGGAGTGTTGCAGGGCATTGCGGAGTGTTGCAGGGCATTGCGGAGTGTTGCAGGGCATTGCGGAGTGTTGCAGGGCAATGCGGAGTGTTGCAGGGCAATGCAGAGTGTTGCAGGGCATTGCAGAGTGTTGCAGGGCATTGCAGAGTAATGCAGAGTATTTGCAGGGAATTGCAGAGTAATGCAGAGTATTTGCAGGGAATTGCAGAGTAATGCAGAGTATTTGCAGGGAATTGCAGAGTAATGCAGAGTATTTGCAGGGATTTGAGGGGTTAATTTTCGGTGAGCAGCGATGTGGGCACTGCAGATGCAGCCCACATCGCTGCTGACACCGATCTCTTCCCCCTCCGCTGTACCGATCGGTACAGAGAGGGGGAGGGAGCAACCGGCGTCATAACATGACGCCGGCTTGTTTACAAGTGATCACTCCGTCATTTGACGGAGCGATCACGTGGTAAACGGCCGCGATGAGCGGCCGTTTACCGTGATTCGTGATGCGCCGGGTCCACTGGACCCAGCGGTCACGGATGCTCTCGTGTGCGCGCCCCAGGGGGCGCGCGAGAGCAGAATTCTGGGAGGCCGTTAATTAACGGCCTCTTAGAGTTAAACAACCGCCCTGATGCCGTTAATCGGCAATGGGCGGTTGTTAAGTGGTTAAATATGATCAAAGATAGGGGCACTAGTTGTAATGGCAAGAAATTTTTTATTTTATTTTAAGAAGCACGTATGCCAGAAAATATATAAAAATGATTATCACAACATCCCACTTAACAGTTCATAAGCCAGTGGGAATTAATCATAAAATTAAAAAAATAAAAATAAAATAAAAACAAAAAATGACAGGACAAAAAATAAATGAAAAAACTGTCTCAAACAAGTTAAGAAACTGTAAGGAAAGCTAGCAGGGGGTAGACTAAAAACTCTCAGATAGCTCACATCACAATAATACCAAAATATTTAGTCCGCAAGAGGTCTGCAGCCTAAAGAGGACATGCATCCAAAGGATAACATTTAGTGCCAGCAGTCTGCCGTTCTAAAGTGCGGGAACCTCACTGCTAACCCCCGGGATGTAGCTATAAAAACACCCTCTGCAAGCTTCAGAAATAAAAAACGTATTCGGGACCCGATCGGAGGATACGCAGCGTGCGCTCCAACTGCGTTCCACCCGTTCGCGGCGACCCGGAAATGACGTAGTATGCGTGGCTCCGTCGGACGCGTTTCATCATTGACGTCTTCAGCGGCTGAAGACGTCAATGACGAAACGCGTCCGGAGCCACGCATACTACGTCATTTTCCCGAATACGTTTTTTATTTCTGAAGCTTGCAGAGGGTGTTTTTATAGCTACATCCCGGGGGTTAGCAGTGAGGTTCCCGCACTTTAGAACGGCAGACTGCTGGCACTAAAAGTTATCCTTTGGATGCATGTCCTCTTTAGGCTGCGGACCTCTTGCGGACTAAATATTTTGGTATTATTGTGATGTGAGCTATCTGAGAGTTTTTAGTCTACCCCCTGCTAGCTTTCCTTACAGTTTCTTAACTTGTTTGAGACAGTTTTTTCATTTATTTTTTGTCCTGTCATTTTTTGTTTTTATTTTATTTTTATTTTTTTAATTTTATGATTAATTCCCACTGGCTTATGAACTGTTAAGTGGGATGTTGTGATAATAATTTTTATATATTTTCTGGCATACGTGCTTCTTAAAATAAAATAAAAAATTTCTTGCCATTACAACTAGTGCCCCTATCTTTGATCATATTTAAATCATCTACTACACTATGGAGATTTTATTTTTTCTCCTATGAGGACTAAATTTGACTCCCTCCTCTTTTGGATTGCGTATATGATACTTGAAAATTGGGATCGCATCTAAAGGTGGAAAGCCCCTGAAGGGGTGTTTTTTTTGGAGCAATCGCATTGCACATGGAGTTGAAGTCTGGAATCGTATAAAGATTTATTTGAAGGCCCATTACCCCTGTAGGGGTGTATCGTTCCGGTGAGTGGGGAACCTTGTGGGGGACCACACAGTCACCTGGAGAATTTAGTCGCAAGCACGAAAGTCACTTTATTCCTGTTGGATTTGCACAATCAAGATTTTTGTTTGATTTTTTCAATCCTCCTTTTCACGTGTGGACATTAATAGACTTTTTGCGTTGTCTTTTTCATTTTTTTATTATCTTTTATTATTTTTTCTTTCTCCGCTCTTGGTTTTTTAGTTTCTTTTTTATTTTTCTGGCTCCACTGTTTATTGTTGTTTGGGAAAATTTTTAATTTGTGATTCAAAGCACATAATTTCACATATATTTATTTCTTTGACATTTATGGTATACGCATTTATATAGTAAGATTATTTTGCATTTTTGCACATTTGGATATACAAGGTCTGGGGTTTGGTATATATAGTAAGTTTTATATTCTTCTTGTCTTTGGTTTTTTGTGAGGTTACACTTTAACAGTGATTAATATAATATATATAGGGAATTGTGTGAATATGTATGTGACTCACATTAAGTACTATATTTAGCACTTATTTTTGCACAAAAGCACTTTAGAAGATTTTCTGCAATTTTTTTTATGCACAGTCTATTGAATTTTTTATGCACAGTCTACTGAATTTTTATAGTGAGGATACGATTGTTTTCTACAAACTTGTAACGAACAACCTACTGTATTGTGGTAATAGTATATCCAGTGGAAATAAGGGTGGTTCTCACCTTCAATATCGGGTAGCGCCGGACACCTTACATTCTCTTGAGATTATCGATTATTCTGAAAGACCCTTGTGGGGATTTCTTGGTTGGGGGGCTGCAACCCGTATATATAGATATTTGTATGCTTCTTGCTCTCTGTATTCTTTTTGGCTCCCGTATTGCCTAAGCGCGGCTTTGTTCAATATTTTTATTTTAGCTATAATCCGATCAGTGGTCTCCATCCTACAAGGTGCAGAACTTCTGGCATCAATAGACATCAGGGGTGCCTACCTCCATGTACCTATATTTCCTGCTCACCAGAAATATCTTCGTTTTAAGGTAGAAAATCTTAGTTTTCAGTTTGTAGCTCTGCCTTTCGGTCTAGCTACTCCACCTAGAGTATTTACAAAGGTCCTGGCCCTTCCTGTAGCCAAATTAAGGGCCCAAGGTATAAAGCTTACCTAGACTATCTGCTCTTGATAGACCAGTCGCTAGCCTGCTTAGACCAAAGTATGATCCACAGTCAACTACCTGGAATACCTAGGTTGGATTCTCAACCTAGAGAAATCATCCTTTAAACAAAAAAAAAAACTATCAAGATTAGAATACCTGGGTCTGATTATTGATACAGCCCAGAAAAGGGTATTCTTGCCCCAGGCAAAGATCAGAGCCATAAAGGAACTGATTCAGGTGGTCAAGGTAAAGAAGAATCCTTCTATTCAACTTTGCTTGAGGTTGTTG
The DNA here is from genome assembly GCF_037356315.1 of Lithobates pipiens. NCBI lineage: Eukaryota > Metazoa > Chordata > Amphibia > Anura > Ranidae > Lithobates > Lithobates pipiens. The sequence continues at coordinate 37,438,567 of NW_027507790.1, read as the reverse complement.
GCAAAGATGGTGGCTTCATTCGAGGCTGCTGCAAAACAGCATCTTATCAGCTTGGAACAAGAAGATCCAAGCTCTAGATTTCCCAATGTATCTGTCTCCAGGGTGCTGAAGCCTCAGTTGGTGGTTGATAACCAAGAAACTGCAGAAGGGAAAAGCTACCAGCTACCTGGAAGATAGTAACAGTGACCTTGTCCATCAATATTCTAGAGATGTGGGCAGCGTGCTTGGCCCTGAGGGCCTGGACGTTCAGGTTACGGAATTGTCCTGTCGGGATCCAATCCGACAATGCCACAGCAGTGGCCTGTATCAATCACCAAGGGGGGCACAAGAAGCCATGCGGCCCAGAGAGAGGTGAATCATATCTTAACTTGGGCAGAAAACAATGTACCTTGCCTATCAGCAGTCTTCATTCCGGGAATAGAAAATTGACAGGTGGAGTACTCGAGTCTAGAAAAACTGCGCTTGACACAAAAATGAAAATAAAATGAAAATAAATATAAAATAATGAATTGTACTAAATGAATCAACAGGCTGCAGCTCCAAGTGGGATACACACACAAAGGGAGCACAAGAAAAACTGAAGAGCTGTGCTAAATATATAATTACTGAAAAAATATATAATTATAAACAATTGTTTCATGCAATCAAAAAATTACAACCCAATAGTTTCAAATATTCATAATGTCCCCATCGGTTAAATATCACTTGCAGAAAATGACTTCCATATAGTGACAGTTCATTCACAAAAAAGGGTACAGAAAAAAAAAAATCCTCTCTGGTAATTCTTGTTAAAACACCACAGTGATTCCACACATAAGAAGGGAACAGATGCCCGATCACTGAGATGTAAATGTGCTTATCAGATGGCAAAGCGTAAGGAGCATTAAATGTAATTCATCTGCATCCTTAAAATGAGACCAGGAATTAGGGATCACCCTGGAACGGGACCTCTAAAACGTCACTCAGATCTCCCAGACTTCGCACTCCAAACATCAACTAGATATTTCACTAGTTGTAATGCAAAAATAAGGGAAGCCGCCCATAGTGTAAAACCGATTTATACATTTTATTAAAATTACTAAATTATCGCACTTACAAGAATAGTTGTATCAATCGCATGGATAAAAACAAAGCCGGCCAACGTTTTTCGGGAGCCCGTCCTCCCCTCGTGTAGCGTGGTGGCGTCGCTGCATGCCTTCCCAGATGCGTTTCATCATAGATGACGTTGTCATAGGGGAACGGGCAGCGCAGCGACGCACCACCATTTATAAGCCAGACCTCGTTCTGAGACACTAAGATCCAGCTGTCAGCGCCATTTTGGTTATGGGCATACCATCTTTATTTAGCAATGTAAATAATAAAAACACCAATTTGTCACCAAATTATCATATAATACCCCCCCATTATCACCTCCAATTACCCTAATAGGACCCTAGCAGCAATATACACCCCATCATTGTTGAAAATTGCTTATAAAATAAGCGACAAAAGGGATTGTAATAACAACTGAGACCAAGAATGTTAATTCATTCTCCCCAATCGAACATTAAGGAATTCAAAATAAAAAATAAAATGTAGAAAATGGATTAGAATTAATATAGGACTACACCTCTTTGCCCAAATAAAAAAATCAAAATTAAGTGAAAATTGATTAAAGTGTCAATAGTGCTGGGGGCGTGGCCTGGACAGCGATGGAGTAGGACGCTTGTGACCTGAGCTCCGCTCCTACCGCGATCTCCTGCAGTGATCCTGGGTGTCCACTAACTATTTTACCCGCGACTTTACCTGTGTTATACCCGTTAATTCCCTGTGTAATTTGGGATCATGTCTCCGACGAAGAAACAATCTGCAGCGGCGGCTTCACTTGAGAAATTCCGGCGGGACCATGAGGGCCAACATGGCGGACAGTCCTCTTCCCTCTGCAGAACCTGCTGCCTCGGACACGGCGAAGGTACTCGAGGCGATTTCTACCTGCCAGGCCACGCTGACATCTAAGCTTGAGGAGGTTAAGGTAGATGTATCGGTTATCCGACAGGACATGGCTAAATTGCAAGACAGAGTGAAGGAGACTGAAACCCGGATCAGCCAGGCCGAGGATGTCTTGTTCCCACTACAGCATGCCCAGGAGGATGTGCAAAGACGGCTCCAGCAACTAGCCCAGAAACAGGACGACCTCGAGAACAGGGCCCGAAGATCTAACCTCCGGTTCATCGGTCTCCCTGAGGGCTCGGAGGGGGCTGACCCGGCGACATTTCTGGAATCTCTCCTGATTAAGGCTTATGGTAGGGAGGCTTTTTCTACCTCCTTTGTAATTGAACGGGCTCACAGAATGCCTGCCCGCCCACCACCGGAGGGAGCACCCCCCCGTACGTGCATTGCCAAGCTGCTTAACTACCGGGATAGAGATGCTATCCTCCGCCTTACCCGAGACAGAGGCAACATCCCGTTCCAGAACGGGCATATATCGGTGTTTCCCGACTTCTCCGCTGAAGTTCAAAAACGTCATTCCCGATTTGTGGAAATCAAGAGGCGCCTCAGGGCACACCACATCAAGTATGCCATGCTGTACCCGGCCAGACTCCGCGTTGTGGGGGAAGATAGGGCCTACTTTTTTGAAGATCCTGAAATGGCAGTGTCCTGGTTGGATCAGAGAGACGCGGCTCGAAATCGGCCACCTCGGGACTAAATTCGACACAGGATTTGTGAGTACTCTATCTGACCCCCCTCTTTCTGTGTGCAAGCAGATCACTGCCGGTCTGCCTATGTTTGGTTCACTGAACACAGTCCTTGTGATGATACCCATGTTCCCCCCTTCTACCCTAGCTGGCTGCCACCCTTGCGGTTTGAAAATTTGATGCTGCCTGTGCCCACGCTCTGCGGGCCTACCCCCGTTTCACTACACACTACCCCTCCCCCCCTGAAAGTTTGGGGGGCCCGCTTGGCGGAATTCTTTGAGCCCTTTCCCTGAGTGGATGGCGGGGTCACAGGACACCTGGACTATCTGCATAGGACTGCAGCACTTTGACTTTCTCCTGCTACATGCCCTTTGTTAGACTTATACGTCCCGCTGCTGAGCTGGGCACCGCACCACTGGGAGAGGAGTGGAGAATGGACGCATGGTCCGGCTCCGGCCTATACGCCGGGTTATGACGAGGAAGACCTTGGCTTTGTCGCTGGGCACATACCTGGCAGAGTCCACCCCCATGGCTTATTGTTACTGACATTGCCAAGTGTTTAATGGTTTGTTCTGGGAAGAGAGCTCCAGCCAAGTTGGGGTGGCTGACAGCAGGGAGGGTGGGGATGGGATGTAAATGTTATGTTACAGGTTTTTATGTTATATGCTTAGTTTGTGGCACAAGCTTTAATTGGTCATGGTACAGACAAATGTCTCTTTTTTGTATCTATACTGATAATTATGGGGATGGGTACAGTCCTGCCCGGTGGTATGAATACTATTTTCCTCCTTGTGATAGTGGTTGAGACCATACCATGGGTACCCTTAAGTTACTGATGTGGAATGTCCGAGGGATTCAGGATAAAATTAAGCGGGCGGCAGTGTTTGAATGTCTTAAAACCTATAGAACGGATATCACGGTTCTGGTGGAGACGCATGTCACTGGGAGATTACAAATAGCTTTGCGTCGCCCATGGATTGGCTGGGCCTAACACGCCACCCATACGTCCTATTCCCGTGGGGTGTCTATATTGGTAACTAAGACGGCACAGTTTACTTTAGTTTCATTGCAGACAGACCCGCAGGGCAGATATATATTTATACACTGCTTTTTGCACGGCGAACAATACATTATTCTCGCCTATTATATACCCCCGCCCTATGATCATAGACTAATTACAGAGGGACTCTTTTTTTATGGCTCAGCATCCCAATGTCCCAGCAATTTGGATGGGGGATTTTAATATGGTTTTGAACCCAGGGGTAGATAAAATGAGCTCTAGTCGAGGGGGACCTCAGCAGGGGGACACTGGCCTAGGCCGCACGTTTCAGGAATTCTCCCTTACTGATCTGTGGCGATTTAAATATCCGACTAAACGTATTTACTCCTGTTTCTCCGCAACTCATTCCCCCATGTCACGCATTGATTACATTGCTGTATCCAGTCAGTTGTTACCCAGGCTAGTTGACACGGGCTATTATGCCAGATCACTGTCGGACCACGCCCCTTGCTGGGCAACGTTCTCACAGACCCGGCCCACTGGACCAAAACCATGGCGGCTTCACCCTTTCTGGTTAACCGCCTTGAGTGAAAGTGAAGATTTAGGGGGCGAATGGCAGTTTTTTTTTTTAATACTAATCGGGAAACGGCTTCGGCTGATTGCTTTAACACACCGGATCAACCGGTTGAAGCGTACCTCCAAGACTCTGATGTCCAATGCCCTGAGGGAGCTGGACTCGGTGACCACTGACTTCACCACTGACCCCACACCTGCTAAGGCCCAGATGCTAAGACACCACACAAGGATAGTTGATCACCTCCAAATTGAACAGGCTAAACAAAAGCTGTTTTTTATTAAACGGGTGTTCGAGCAGGGGGAGAGAGCGGGAAAGTTGTTGGCCTACTTGGCGCATCGGGACTCCAAACCGATTAAAATATCCGACTAAATTGGCCACTCCAAACCCCCGGTGGTGGTTTCATTGACTGACAGTGGGGGTGCGGAAGTGACTGATCCGCCAACAGTGGCCAATATGTTTCATGCTTATTATGCTACCCTTTATGAGTCGCAAGTACGTACGCCGAGAACTGAGACGGGCAAACCTCCGGGATGTCTCTCTTCCCCACCTGTCCGAAGCACAGGTTAGGACGCTTGAGGCTCCGCTATCGGCGGATGAGATCAGTCTAGCGATAGCATCCCTTGCAGCGGCTAAGGCCCCTGGACTGGATGGTATTCCCCTGGATTTCTATGCCCACTACTCTGAGATACTAGTGCCAGAACTACTGAGACTATATACGCACATATTTGAATCTGAGTACCTACCCGATACTCTAAGGCAAGCTGTTATTATAGTGATACCCAAGCCAGGAAAAGATCCCCACTCCCCAGATTCCTACCGTCCCATCTCGCTGCTCCAGACAGATATTAAAATATTGGCTAAAGTACTTGCCACCCACTTGAGTGGCATCATCCTATCACTTATTCACCCTGATCAAACGGGATTGATGCCCGGGAAGAACACGGCCATAAATATCCGTCGTTTATATATGAATATCCAGGCTGGGCATGACAGAATGGGGTCGAGGGTGGTAGTGTCACTAGATGCCGCTAAGGCGTTTGATTCCATTGAGTGGAATTATCTCTGGGAATGCTTGGGTAAATTTGGGTTTGGCCCTAATTTTATTAAATGGATTACTCTCCTATATTATCGCCCAATGGCTAGGGTAGCAGTCAATGGATGGGTGTCGGACCCCTTTCAGTTAGGCCGTGGCACACGTCAGGGTTGTCCACTCTCTCCTATGCTGTATGCTTTGGTGGCAGAACCGTTGGCTGCTGCACTTCGGGCGCACCCGGATGTAGTAGGCCTCCGACGTGGCTCTCTGGTGGAGTCAGTAAGTATGTACGCAGATGATACTTTACTGTATTTAGAAGACTCGGGCCAGTCGTTGAGAGTTGCCCTGGGGGTTATAGAGGAGTTTGGTGGTCATTCCGGTCTGCATATTAATTGGACCAAGTCACAGGTTTTGCCTCTCGACTTGTTCCCCCCAGACCGGGGTGGCGCTTCTCTCCCGCTCTCCAGGGTATCTTCCATCCAGTATCTGGGGGTGCAGGTTACGAGAGAGCCCGGGAATTTGTCCATTGCAATCTTGAACCATTGCTTCTGTATGTGAGGGAGAAGACTAAGGCATGGTCCCGTCTCCCCATTGGGGTCATGGGACGGGTCAATATTACTAAAATGATCCTATTGCCTAAACTCCTATATGTACTTTGGCATTCCCCTGTCATGGTCCCTGTGGTGTTCTTTAAAACGCTGGACGGTGTTCTGAACACCTTTATTTGGGGCCCATCTAGGCATAAGTTGGCATGGAACACACTTAAAAACCCGACATCTATGGGGGGCTTGGCTCTCCCTGATTTCCACACATACTACATAGCAGCGCAAATTTCACATTTTTATCACCTTCATAAAGCAGACAGTCACAGATACCAGGCCTTGGTGGGCGGTAGAGCTGAATCCCATGTTTATACTCCCCTTCAGATGATTTTTCGTGGCGGCGGGGTAAGGGATGCCCGGGCCCAGATCCTACCACACCACCGGAGTATTTGGAAACTGGCCCTTAGATTACTGGGAGCAGACTATTACCACTCACATACTCCGTTATGGCGCAACCCCCTACTTTGTGAGCTACATAGCTTACCCGATGTAGAATTGTGGGCTACTAGGGGGGTACTCTACCTGCACCAGGTGGTGACTCCTCTGGGCATAAGGGATTTCCCCTCATTACAAGTGGAATTTAACATACCCCCTCACATGCACTTTCGATACTTGCAATTGCGACACGCGCTCCGTGCGCAATTTGCTCAGGGCCTCCCGGGTGTGCAGTCGTTAGCTTTGACAGACGTAATTATGGGGGACGAACCGACTAAATTGATTTAGACTCTATACGGCTTACTCCGGGCCCGCTTAGTGGCGCAAATCACTGAACGGGCTAGGATGAGATGGGAAGAAGATATAGGTCCCTTTGATGGGGAGGAATGGGAGGATGCTCTCGAGAATATTAAACAGGCTTCACTTAACTTACCTGACCGACTAACGCAGTACTACGTGGTACATAAGTCATATCTCACCCCTGTCCGGATAGCTAGGTACCACCCTGACTACAACCCGGGGTGTCCCAGATGCTCTTGTACGACTGGTACTTTCTATCATCTCATATGGCAATGCCCAATAATCCAGGAGTTTTGGGGGCAGATTATTAAGTTCCTACACGACCATATGGGTTCACCCCTTCAACTTGACCCTAAGAGTTGCCTACTCAGCATATTTCCTGATGCCACTGTTGATAAGTATTTGGCTAAGTTTTTGCACTCTGCACTGTTCAATGCACGAAAGCTAGTGGCTAAATACTGGATGCGTCCAGCTGTACCTACCATGCGGGAATGGGTGGTAGAAATAAATCGTAAGCTACCCTTGGTTAAACTAATATATAGACACCGCGGGTGTCCAGCCAAATACCATAGAATATGGGACAGGTGGGCGGAAAATCTACATACATGTGTGGAGTGAGTTGTGTTGGAGTCCAAACCACAATTGTCAGGAAACTTCTTTACTGTATGATCTATTACTGTCCTTCACCTATGAAGAATTGGATGTCTGTACCTACTGTACTATGTTATAATTCTGATGTTCAATAAACTTGTGCTGTTTAAATTAAAAAAAAAGTGTCAATAGTGCTAATAATAATAATAAAATAATATTAAATTATGCACAACATTTTATATGTAATAAATAAATTAATTATATTAAACATTATGTGTATAATAAATAAATTTAATTAATTAATTATCACCTATCAAATTGATAACCCCAAATTTACCATAGATTGTAAGCTCCTTGAGGGTAGGGACTGATGTGAATGTACAATGTATATGTAGAGCGCTACGTAAATTGATGGCGCTATATAAGTAACTGAAATAAATAAATTTGTGGTGAATGTGATCACCTGATAATTTAAATTAATAAAAATATAATTGTATATAAACTTTAAATATTAAGTGTATACCCCTATACATAAATACCCAAAAGGGAAATGTGCTAATATATATATATATATATATATATATATATATATATATATATAAAAACGCAAAAACCATAGGTCCTCTCCCATGGGCCCACATAACTCATAAAACTACGGTCACCTTAAGTAAGCCACTCCTGCATCTCAGATTGAGTTTACATGTATTTCAAAGGTCAAATAATATAAAACATTAAAATGGCAAAATTAAGAATTATCTATGCGTTTCTTCATAGATGATGTTGTCAATGGAGAACGGGCAGCGCAGAGACGCACCACCATTTATAAGCCAGACCTCCTTCTGAGACGCTAAGATCCAGCTGTCAGCGCCATTTTGGTTATGGGCATACCATCTTTATTTAGCAATGTAAATAATAAAAACACCAATTTATCGCCAAATTATCGGATAATACCCCCCAATATCACCTCCAATTACATTACCCTCATAGGACCCTAGCAGCAGTATACACCCCATCATTGTTGAAAATTGCTTAAAAAATAAGCGACAAAAGGGATTGCAATAACAACGAAGACCAAGAATGTTAATTCATTCTCCCCATTCGAACGTCTACCAAAAATCATTAACTGATTCAAAATAAAAAATAAAATGTAGAAAATTTATTAGAATTAACATGACTACACCTCTTTGCCCAAATAAAAAAATCAAAATTAAGTGAAAATTGATTAAAAGTGTCAATAGTGCTAATAATAATAGTTAAATGAATAATAAATATTATGCACAGAATTTTATATGTAATAAATTCATTATACTAAAAATTATGTGTATAATAAATTCTTTAATTATCATCCATCAAATTGATAACCCCAAGGTGATAAACACCAAATTTGTGGTGAATATGTGATCACCTGATACAGTTAATAATAAAAATATAATTGTATATAAACTTTAAATATTAAGTGTATACCCCTATACATAAATACACAAAGGGGAAATGTGCTAATCAACACATTCTGTTTACAATAATCTGTATGTGAAAAAAAAAAAAATATAAAGCAAAACCCATAGGTCCTCGCCCACATAACTCATAAAACTACGGTCACCTTAAGTAAACCACTCCTGCGTCTCAGATCGAGTTTACATGTATTTCAAAGGTCAAATAATATAAAACATTAAAATGGCAAAACTAAGAATTATCTATAAAAGCATTAACATCCGTATCTATGTTTAATCCGTACGGGGCATAGGATTTCAAAGGGTGAATCCAAGCCATTTCAAGTTTAGATATTTCCCTCACGAGCGAGCTCCCTCGCCAGTGTAGCTTGAACTTGTCTATAACTAGAAACAAAGTTTTTGAGGGATCCTTGTTGTGTTCTAATAAGTAATGTTTAGATACAGAATGTTTTGGGAACCCTGTCAATATATTTGTAATGTGTTCATTAAGCCGTACCTTTAGTGGGAGTTTGGTCCGCCCCACATATTTCAGCCCACACGGGCACTGCAACATGTAGACCACCCCAGTTGAAGAACAAGTGACACACGGCTTAATGACATGATTGGCCCCTGTGGCTGTACAGGTAAACGTGGTGGTGAATCTGCGAGAGCATGAATTAACACACCCTACATCTTCCACACTTATAATATCCTGATAACTGGTCAAAAAAAAAACCTACTTCTTATAGGTGGGTCTATGACATTGGGTGCCAGTTAGTTTCTCAAGGAAGCAACACCCCTAAAGACTACTATAGGTTTCTCGGATACAACACTTTACTACAGCATCACTGCTAACTATATGCCAATGTTTGTTCACCAATTTTTTTATACTCTTATGTTGCAAAGAATACGCAATTACAAAGGGGAAACTTCCCTGAGTGTCATCATCTTGTGGGCCTGCCTCAACCAACAACTCCTCCTATTCATTTTATTTTTAACAATGTCTAAAGTGTCGGACAGAAAGTCCTGTTGGTATCCCTTTTTTAAGGAACCTAGAGGTAAGGACCTCAGCTTGTATGAGAAACTCCCCCAAATCTGAACAGTTATGCCTCAGTCTAATATATTGGCTTTTAGGGATTGAACTGAGCCAGGGGGTATGTTGGCAACTGTCAGTGGGGATGAAAGAGTTCCTATCAGTCTCCTTAAAGAACGTAGAGGTGACGAACTGATCATCCCTCACTGAAATGTTAAGATCTAAAAAAATGAATCATCACTTGACTCATCTAATAATTGAGTTGTATCCCCCTTTGGTTGTTAAGGGACTCCAAAAAATTTTGCAAGTCACAACTCTGGCCATCCCATAGGAGGACGACGTCATCTATGTACCTAGCCCACAGGACCAATTGTGGTATGTCTTGGGCATAGATGACATCTTCCTCCCACCTGGCCATAAATAAATTGGCCAGGCTGGGAGCGTATTTAGCCCCCATAGCTACTCCCATGATCAGTCTATAAAATTGATTATTAAATTAGAAGTAGTTATGGGAGGCCGCAAATTTAAGTAATCTCATAAGAAAAGTCACCTGTTCTTTCGGGAGGCCAGAATCTCTTTCTAGGTATACCTGAACTGCTTCAAACCCTAAGTCATGCAGAATGATCGTATATAAGGAGGTAATGTCCGCCGTTACCATCCAAATACCTGGTTTAGCAGAAATGTTGGTCAGCAAGTTAATGATATGCCTCGAATCTTTGATGTAGGAGGGCATCCTACAAACCAAAGGCTGTAAATAAGAATCTATATATCTGCCCACCCGGGACGTGATAGAATCAATCCCACTCACAATGGGTCGTCCCGAGGGGGCAGACTGGAGTCTTATGTAATTTGGGTAAAAATAGTATAGGACGGGAGTGTGCGCGGTGCCCTAGGAGTTAGATATAAGCTTTCCTTAGAATTAAGGATGCCAGCCTCCCGACCAACAGCAACTATTCTTTCAAGTTCCTTCGTATATTGCACCTTAGGGTCAGAGGGCAACACGATATAGGTATTATCATCATTTACAATTCTATTAATTTCTGCCAGGTAGTCTTTCCTATCCAGCACTACGATGCCCCCCCCCCCCCCCTTATTGGCTGGCCTGATAACAAGGTCCTTTCTGTTACAAAGTAAATCTAACCTTTCCTGTAATGATTTATTCATTTTAGCTTTCTTTACCTCCAATAGGTCGAGGTCTCTCAATACAACATCCCTAAACGCTCACAAAGATAGTGCAAGTGTCCCTGGGGGGTTGAAAAGTGAGGCATTCACCAATCCTGAATGAACAACCTGTGTGGCGACAGTACCTGTATTGTTTCTGCTAGTAATGTTGGAATTACCCATCATATACCTTTTAATATTATGTTTCCTGACAAATTTGTGAACATCCATAAAAGTTTGATATTTATCCAAGCCCTTAGGTGGCACATTTTAAACCCTTATCTAAAATCTGTTGTTCAGAGTCAGAAAAAGGTTTTGTACTTAAATTGAAAATCCCCTTCCCTGTTATACTCTTGGCCTTTTTTGCTGCTCGGGCCCGCCTCCCCCCTCTGGTTCCTCTCCTCTTTCTCCCAATCTTTTGGTACCTTGTGGGGGCTTGGAAAAACCCCAATTACTTGGTCCTGCTAGACTAGATGGACCTCTTCCCATGGGGTCCACATTGGGGGCTCGATGGGGGCCAATCATTGAGGTTTCTCCCAAATTGTGTGGAAAGGAGGATTGTGAGTTAAGTTCACCCTCAGGACCATTCCTATCACCAAGTGGGAAAAAAACTTTCCTTGTAGGAACATTATACTCCCAATCCAAGCGTCCCCCCATATTTTCATAAAAGGGGGATTGCTGGTCATAATCTCTATTGGTATTGTAACCCCACCATCCTTGATGGTTCACCTGTGGCCCCCTTCCTCGCTGGCTATACTGATAGCCCCACTCTCTCCCCCAGGGTGGATGGCTTCCATTGTATGAGGGCGGTCCTTGATAGTTTGGACCTGCCCCATACGGACCTTGAAAAGGCTTAGGGGGACCCGAAGGTCTCAAAGGCCCTCAATGAGGCAAAGCCCCTCTGTTGTTACCCCGTCCCCTCCAAGGAGATTGATAGGGATAATTACTCCCATTCTGTTGAGGTTTTCTATTAGGGTACACTCGTTTGGGGTTAAGGGATTGGGTAGGCTGTAAACCACCAACTGGCTGGGACACCTCCATCTCAATATTATTCTGTTTGGAAAGTTAATCCAACAGTTTCTTTTGCCACTCAAAGACCATATTACCATTATAGTCAGCAAGGTCTCTATTATATTTTTTCTTGGTCCTCTGATCTGTCTTTTTTCTCAAGAATTTTGAGGAGATTTTGGGACTTATCTTGATATTCTTCACTCTCTTTAGCGGAAGGGAGTTTATCCTGAATATTTTTAATCTACTCATCTAATTTGGACAATTTAGCTGTTTTCCTCTCTACCAGAAATCAGAGAAAAGAGACCCGGTCTGATTCAAATATTTGTACCATTCTTCTAGGTCTGTGTCTCCTTTTTGGGGTGCTACTTCCCACCTCAAACTCCTTGGGACCATTGCGTATTTAATATACGTTTCCAAATAAGCAATGTCCCATTTAGTGTGGTTCTCACACTAAAGGGCCACCAAAGTGGTTAATATCTAAGTGGTTTTTGAACTTTATAAAGAAGATGAAGGGGACCTGGGAGGTTTATTTATTAGATTGAAGAACCTCATGGTCTCTGAGAAGCCCACTAAATGGGACATTTCTTATTTGGAAACTTATATTAAATATGCAATGGTCCCAAGGAGTTTGAGGGGGAAAGTAGCAACCCAAGAAAGAGACACAGACCTAGAAGAACGGTACAAATATTTTAATCAGGCCGGGTCTCTCTTCTCCGATTTCTGGTAGAGAGAAAAACAGCTAAATTGTCCAAATTAGATGAGGAGATTAAAAATATTCAGGATAAACTCCCTTCCGTTAAAGAGAGTGAAGAATATCAAGAGAAGTCCCAAAATCTCCTCAAAATTCTTGAGAAATAAGACCGAGATCAGAGAAAAATATAATATAATCCGAGAAACCTACAGTAGTGTTTAGGGGTGTTCCTTCCTTGAGAAACCAACTGGCACCCAATGTCATAGACCCACCTATAAGAAGTAGTTTTTTTTTTGACCAGTTATGAAATATCTAAACTTGAAATGAATTGGATTCACCGTTTGAAATCCAATGCCCCGTACGGATTAACCACTTTCAGACCGGATCATTTTGCTGGTCAATGACCAGAGGTCTTTTTACAATTTGGCACTGCGCTGCTTTAACTGGTAATTGCGCGGTCATGCAATGTTGTACCCAAACAAAATTTGCGTCCTTTTCTTCCCACAAATAGAGCTTTCTTTTGATGGTATTTGATTGCCTCTGCGATTTTTATTTTTTGCGATATAAACGTAAAAAGACCGGCAATTTTGAAAAAAAATGATATTTTCTAATTTTTGTTATTAGAAAAATCCAATAAACTCAATTTTAGTCATACATTTAGGCCAAAATGTATTCAGCCACATGTCTTTGGTAAAAAAAAAGTCAATAACTGTATATTTATTGGTTTGCGCAAAAGTTGTCACATCTACAAACTAAGGTACGTTTTCTGGAATTTACGCAGCTTTTAGTTTACGACTGCCTATCTCATTTCTTGAGGTGCTAAAATGGCAGGGCAGTACAAAACCCCCCCAAATGACCCCATTTTGGAAAGTAGACCCCCTAAGGAAATTGATAAGTGGCATGTTGAGCCCATTGAATATTTTATTTTTTTGCCTCAAGCGATTGAATAATGACAAAAAAAATTTTTTTTTTTTTCCACAAAGTTGTCACTAAATGATATATTGCTCACACATGCTATGGGCATATGTGAAATGACACCCCAAAATAAATTCTGCTGCTTCTCCTGAGTACGGGGATACCACATATGTGGTACTTTTTGGGAGCCTAGCCGCGTACGGGGCCCCGAAAACCAAGCACCGCCTTCAGGCTTTCTAAGGGCGTACATTTTTGATTTCACTTCTCACTACCTATTACAGTTTTGAAGGCCATAAAATGCCAAGATGGCACAAAACCCCCACAAATGACCCCATTTTAGAAAGTAGATACCCCAAGCTATTTGCTGAGAGGCATGTTGAGTCCATGGAATATTTAATATTTTGCCACAAGTTGCGGGAAAATTACAAACTTTTTTTTTTTTTTTCACAAAGTTGTCACTAAATGATATATTGCTCACGCATGCCATGGGCATATGTGAAATGACACCCCAAAATAAATTCTGCTGCTTCTCCTGAGTACGGGGATACCACATATGTGGGACTTTTTGGGAGCCTAGCCGCGTACAGGGCCCCGAAAACCAAGCACCGCCTTCAGGCTTTCTAAGGGCGTTACAGTTTTGAAGGCCATAAAATGCCAAGATGGCACAAACCCCCCCCAAATGACCCCATTTTGGAAAGTAGACACCCCTAAATTTAGGGGTACACTAGTGAGACTAGGTAATAAATGGCGGGTGCCCTGAAACTATAAAAAAATAACTAACCAACCAGCGTCACCTGTAACAGTTATATGGTGATCACTGGTGAAAGGGTTAACTAGGGGGCAATCAGGGGGCTTTATGCGGTAGTATATGGGGTCCCTGGCGCTATAAAAAGCTGCCGCGAACCTAAATACCTACCTGCCTAACTAGCGTCACCTGTGACACTAATACAGCGATCAGAAAAACGATCGCTTATTAGGCTGGGTTCACACTGGAGCGATGCGGGAACGCCACGAATCCGCGGCGGGTTCCCGCATCGCATGCCTCCCAGCGGCAGTTCACACTGCCCTATGCGAACTGCTGGGAGTGTCAGTGAAATGTTAATGACACCCCCAGATCAGTTTGCATATCGCAGTGCAATCTGCAAACTCGGATCGCATGGTGTGAACACCCATGCGATCCGATTCTGCTGCGGACCAAAAAAAGGGTCCCGTGCGAATTTGCGGCGGGTGCGGCGCGCGAATTCAGCCATACTATCTGTATGGCTGAACTCGAATCGCACAGAGATCGGATGTGATTTGCACCGCAGTGCGGTGCGAATCACATCCGTTCTCATAAACCGCTGCAATGTGAACCCAGCCTTAGTGACACTGGCGACGGGGGGTGATCACGGGGTTAAACCTTTATTGGGGGGGGTTAGGGGGGTACCCTAGAGCTAAAGGGGGCTAACCCTAACTGCCCTAACAGTTATTACAATCACAAATGACACCAATGCAAAAAAAAAATGCTATTGGTGTCACTGTGACTGGGGGGGCAGGGGTGATTGGGGGGGTAATCGGGGGGTGAAGAGGGGGTGTGAGTGTGCCTGGCATGTTCTTCTGTGAAGTGTCGTGTTGGTGCAACTCACCGATCCTCTCTCCTTGGTGCCGGAACGAAAAATACCGACACGGAGGAGAGATTACATCACTTCCTCTCCTGTGTTTACATTACAGGAGAGGAAGTGATGTCACGCCTCACTTCCATTTGTCAGGAGCGACCGAGAGGGGGTGGCCATGAATGAATGGCCGCCCCCTCATCCCGGTTCGCTTCTGAACGAAAACCGACCGCCGCTGGCACCGGGGGGGGGGGGGCCCGATCGGCCCCCCACCCGCGGGAAGGCAGGGACGTACAGGTACGCCCATATGCCTGCCCGTGCCATTCTGTCTACGTACATCGTCGTGCGGCGGTCGGCAAGTGGTTAAACATAGATACGGATGTTAATGCTTTTATAGATAATTCTTAATTTTGCCATTTTAATGTTTTATATTATTTGACCTTTGAAATACATGTAAACTCAATCTGAGATGCAGGAGTGGCTTACTTAAGGTGACCATAGTTTTATGAGTTATGTGGGCCCATGGGAGAGAACCTATGGGCTTTGCGTTTTTATATATATATATATATATATATATATATATATATTAGCACATTTCCCTTTTGGGTATTTATGTATAGGGGTATACACTTAATATTTAAAGTTTATATACAATTATATTTTTATTAATTAAAATTATCAGGTGATCACATTCACCACAAATTTATTTATTTCAGTTACTTATATAGCGCCATCAATTTACGTAGCGCTCTACATATACATTGTACATTCACATCAGTCCCTACCCTCAAGGAGCTTACAATCTAAGGTAAATTTGGGGTTATCAATTTGATAGGTGATAATTAATTAATTGAATTTATTTATTATACACATAATGTTTAATATAATTAATTTATTTATTACATATACAATTTTGTGCATAATTTAATGTTACTTTAATATTATTATTAGCACTATTGACACTTTAATCAATTTTCACTTAATTTCGATTTTTTTATTTGGGCAAAGAGGTGTAGTCCTATATTAATTCTAATCCATTTTCTACATTTTATTTTTTATTTTGAATTCCTTAATGTTCGATTGGGGAGAATTAATTAACATTCTTGGTCTCAGTTGTTATTGCAATCCCTTTTGTCGCTTATTTTATAAGCATCTTTCAACAATGATGGGGTGTATATTGCTGCTAGGGTCCTATTAGGGTAATTGGAGGTGATAATGGGGGGGGGGGGGGTATTATATGATAATTTGGTGACAAATTGGTGTTTTTATTATTTACATTGCTAAATAAAGATGATATGCCCATAACCAAAATGGCGCTGACAGCTGGATCTTAGCGTCTCAGAACGAGGTCCGGCTTATAAATGGTGGTGCGTCGCTGCGCTGCCCGTTCCCCTATGAAAACGTCATCTATGATGAAACGCATCTGGGAAGGCACGCAGTGACGCCATCACGCTATACGAGGGGAGGACGGGCTCCCAAAAAATGCCGGCCGGCTTTCTGTTTGTTTTTATCCATGCGATTGATACAACTATTCTTGTAAGTGCGATAATTTAGTAATTTTAATAAAATGTTTAATCGGTTTTACACTATGGGTGGCTTCCCTTCTTTTTGAGTTACCACTAGTGAAATATCTAGCTGATGTTTGGAGTGCGAAGTCTGGGAGATCTGAGTGACGTTTTAGAGGTCCCGTTCCAGGGTGATCCCTAGTTCCTGGTCTAATTTTAAGGATGCGGATGAATTACATTTAATGCTCTTTACGCTTTGCCGTCTGGTAAGCACATTTGCATCTCGGTGGTCGGGCATCTGTTCCCTTATGTGTGGAATCACCGTGGTGTTTTAACAAGAATTACCAGAGAGGATTTTGTTTTTCTGTAACCCCTTTTTTGTGAATGAACTGTCACTATATGGAAGTCATCTTCTGCAAGTGATATTTAACGGATGGGGACATTATGAATATTTGAAACTATCGGTTATAATTTTTCGATTGCATGAAACAATTGTTTATAATTATATATTTTTTCAGTAATTATTTGGCGCAGTTCTTGAGTTTTTCTTGGACTACTTGAGTCACCAGCAGTTGTTCCCAGGAGAATGTTCCCTTCACCCTGATATTTTCCTGGCAATGTGCCAAAGATGGGGTATCCCAGACGTAGATTTGTTTGTGTCCAGGTTCAACAAGATTATCGACAACTTTGTGTCAAGAAGGATCCGCTAGCATGTGTAACAGATGCCTTAGTATTCCCGAGGAATCAGTTCTCACTGATTTATGCAATTCCTCCTATTTTTCGCAGGATCAAGCAGGAAGGGAAATTGGTGATTCTTGTGGCCCAGAAGATCTTGGTATGCAGAGATCATAAAGATGGCGGTAGGGGATTCATGAACCCTACCGCCACGTCCAGACCTTCTCTCACAAGGTCCGGTATTCCATCCTACCTCACAAATGATAAATTTAACGGTTTGGCTATTGAGACCCACATTCTGAAGAAGCGTGGGCTGTCATGTCCAGTGGTATTTACCTTGGTTAATGCAGAGAAGCTGGCTTCCAGAATCATAGATTATAGAGTCTGGAAAGCATATATCTCCTTTTGTGAAAACCGTTGCTGCCTTTGAGACGGTCAAATAACTCTGTAATCAATGGAATCGGGTAGGCATTCTTAATCGCGACACGATTGAGACCCCTATAATCTATACCAGGTCTCAGTTCACCGCTCTTCTTCACAAAGAAGAAACCAGCAGGAGACCAGGATTTGCGGATGAAACCTCGATAAAGTACGTCAGCAACATACTCCTCCATGGCCTTATTCTCCAAGACCAACAAAGGGTAAACCTGGCCACGAGGAGGTATGGCACCAGGTTGAAGGTCAATTGCGCAATCATAAGACCGGTGTGGAGGCAAACTACCGGCTTGACCTTTACCAAAGACATTGCTAAAATTGCGGTATTCCTCCGGCAGGGAGGAGAGTGAAGAGGTGCATAGGACCTTGGATACCCTCAGGAAACATGTCTCCCTGCATTGTGGTGACCAGGAGAGAACCTCAGCATGGAGCCAATCAAAAGAAGGGTTGTGCCTCTCTAACCAAGGATAACCAATAACCAGCGGAAACCTGGGTGAGGAAATAACTTGAAAATGGATTATCTCATGGTGAAGAGCCCCTACGGCCATGGACAATGGAACAGTCTCATGAGTCACATGGGCAGGCTGTAAAGGTCTCCCGTCAAGAGCCTCAATGGCAAGTGGAGTGTCACACAGCTGCAGCAGAATCGAGTGCTGCGAAACAAATGCAGCATCAATGAACAGGCCTGCAGCCCCAGAGTCGATTAGAGCCTGTATCTACTAGTGCCCACCCGAAACCCCTAATACGTAGCATCCCCTTCGCACAATTCCTGCGTTTGCGCAGAAATTGTAGCTTGGATACAGATTTTAAAATACAAGCGGATGCACTACGGGACCGTCTTCTATTGAGAGGATATTCCTCTACGGGCATGAGGAAAGCATTTAACAAAGTAGCCTTACGCCCTCGTAGTACGTTATTGCATCAACGACCTAAAGCTACAGATAAGGACTCTGTTAGATTCATTACTACCTATTCTGCCCATCATTCAATCCTTCGCGATATATTAAGTAAAAACTGGCATTTCCTTACTGACCATCATATATTAACTAAACATGTACGCTCTACCCCAGAATTGGTATTCCGCAGAGCTCGGTCTTTATGAGACCATTTAACACATAGCCATTAGTGATGGACGAACTTCCGACGGGACGTTTCGCGAAAGCGAAATGCGAACGGACCCAAACGTTCGCGAAACCGAACGTTCGCCGCGGGCCCCATTGACTTCAATGGGAGGCGAACTTTGCAAACCTTCATGTCGAATTTGCGGCCACGTGGTAATTATTAGGGGGTAAAACGTAGTCCCACCATCTGGACAATGACATAATACATGTATGAGGTGAATTTGGGATCGATAACTACAAGCATTTTTATTTTATTTGGGAAATTGTTCTAACAATTCAGGACTATGGAGCTAATGAAGGCAATGGAGGAGAGGGAAGGTCAGGGACCAGGGTAGGCAAAGAAGAGGGTGCAGGAGATGATCACCAGCAGCGTGACATACCGGAATGACACATGCACCGTGATAGAGGCATCTGACAGCAGCACCGTAATACAGAGCACTGACAGCAGCACCGTGACATACAGCGCTGACAGCAGCACCGTGACATACAGCGCTGACAGCAGCACCGTGACATACAGCGCTGACAGCAGCACCGTGACATACAGCGCTGACAGCAGCACCGTGACATACAGCGCTGACAGCAGCACCGTGACATACAGCGCTGACAGCAGCACCGTGACATACAGCGCTGACAGCAGCACCGTGACATACAGCGCTGACAGCAGCACCGTGACATACAGCGCTGACAGCAGCACCGTGACATACAGCGCTGACAGCAGCACCGTGACATACAGCGCTGACAGCAGCACCGTGACATACAGCGCTGACAGCAGCACCGTGACATACAGCGCTGACAGCAGCACCGTGACATACAGCACTGACAGCAGCACCGTAAGCAGCCCCAGGAGGAAGTCAGCACAGCACAGGGATGGTGTGATCCCCTCATAATAAGAACCCCCAGGAGGAAGTCAGCACAGCACAGGGATAGTGTGATCCCTTCATAATAAGAACCCCCAGGAGGAAGTCAGCACAGCACAGGGATATCATAAGCAGCCCCAGTAGAAATATGACACCGCTCAACCTCTTCAAAGAGGAGGGTAGGGGCATATAGTACGGTGTGCTTTTTTGGGTCAAGGAAGTGAGCCAAATGAATTAAGAAGGTCTGTGTGCTTGATTAAAAAAATAGTTTATAGACATATACATGGTCTACTGGTCACATGTGTTGAATTCCTCCGAGATCCATGCCTCATTCATTTTTAGAAATGTGAGGTAGTTAACACTGTGGTGAGCTAGGCGAGTACGCTTATCGGTCACAATCCCCCCTGCTGCGCTGAACGTCCTTTCGGACAGGACACTGGATGAGGGGCAAGCCAACAGTTCGATTGCAAATTGGGCAAGCTCTGGCCAGAGGTCAAGCCTGCCCACCCAGTAGTCTAGGGGTTCATCACTCCTCAGAGCGTCCACATCGGCCGTTAACCCAATGTAGTCGGACACCTGACGGTCTAGGCGTTCCCTGATGCTGGATCCGGATGACACCTGTCGATGGGTCGGCTGAAAGAATGACCTCATATCCGAAGTCACCAACACATCTTCAAACCGGCCTCTTCTTGCAGGCGCTGTTGGATTGGTACCCGCAAATCCTTCTCTGGGAGTGGGAATTGCTCCTCTGCCAGCGCACGCAAAAGCAGAATGCAGCATTTCTCGAAGCAAGGCCTGGAAGTGCTGCATTCTGACAGCCCTCTGCGACGGCGGTAACATTTCCGCCATTTTGTGTTTGTACCGGGGGTCTAAGTACGTTGCCACCCAGTACTGGTCCTTGACCCTCATGCTTTTTATACGGGGGTCCCTATTAAAACACTGGAGCATGAAGGCCCCCATTTGCACTAAAGTGGAAGCGGTGTGGTGGCCTGGCTCCTGCTCATCATCCAGGATAATGTCGTCCTCTTCATTCTCCTCTCCCCATCCTCGCACAACAGGGATCCCAGAAAGGTTTAAAGCATGCTCTTCTTGCTCCTGCTCATCCGCCCCGGCACCATCCTCCTCTGACTCCTCATCAGACTCCTGTTGTTGACTTGTCTCAGATAGAGTAGCCCCCCCTGGGAATTCATCCAGCATTGCGACTTCCTCATCTTCCCGCTCCTGCTCCTCCACAGCCTGATCAATGACACGACGCAATGCACGCTCCAGAAAGAAGGCATAAGGTACCATGTCACTGATGGCGCCATGGCTGCGACTGACCAGTTTGGTGATCTCCTCAAATGGCCGCAGAAGTCTGCATGTGTCGCGCATGAGCAGCCACTGGCGCGGTGAAAAAAAACCCAGCTCCCCAGAACCGTTTCTTTCGCAGAGTTCATACAGGTAGACGTTAACTGCACGTTTCTGCTGGAGCAGCCTATCAAGCATATAGAAGGTTGAGTTCCATCGCGTCGGGCAATCGCAAATAAGACGTCTGACCGGCAGATGGTGTCGCCGCTGAATGTCAGCAAGGCGAGCCATGGCCGTGTAAGATCTTCTGAAATGGGCCGAGATTTTCCTTGCCTGCCGCAAGATGTCCTGGACCCCAGGGTATTTGACAAGGAATCGCTGCACGACCAAGTTTAAGACGTGTGCCATGCACGGCACGTGCGTGATTTTGCCCTGTTTCAATGCGCTAAGCAGATTGGCACCGTTGTCACACACCACTTTACCAACTGTCAAATTGAGCGGTGTTAGCCACTCATCTGCCTGTGAACGCAAAGCTGAAAGGAGTGCCGGGCCAGTGTGGCTCTTTGCTTCCAGGCACAACAGACGCAGCACGGCATGGCAACGTCTCACCTGGCATGTGGAATAGGTTCTGGGGAGCTTGGGCGGTGCAGTGGAAGAGACGCTAGCAGCGGAAAAGGAGGAGGCAGCTGAGGAGGAGAGGGAGGAGGATGGAGTAGGAGGAGGAGAAGAAGAGTCAGGCCTGCATGCAATCCGTGGCGGTAAAACCAAATCTACACGGGTGCCACGGGTTACATGCTTGACGGCCGTCAGAAGGTTCACCCAGTGGGCAGTAAAACTGATATACCTTCCCTGCCCGTGTTTGCTAGACCACGTGTCTGTGGTCAGATGTATCTTGGCACCGACACTGTGTGCCAGAGATACATTCACTTGCCGCTGAACATGGCCATATAGCTCTGGGATGCCCTTCTCTGAGAAATACTTCCTTCCTGGGACCTTCCATTGTGGTGTTCCAATGGCCACAAATTTGCGAAAGGCCTCCGAGTCCACCAGTTTATATGGCAGTAGTTGGCGGGCTATGAGTTCTGACAAGCCAGCCGCCAACCGTTGGGCAAGAGGGTTATCCGGCATCATCATTTTTTTACGCTCAAACATTAGGCCCACGGAAGCCTGCCTTTTTGCAGAAAAATGTGAGCTTGGCGTGATGGAAGGTGGAGTGGAGGACAATTGTGAGGAGAGAGGAGAAGGAGAAGTAGAAGACGAGGCTGGACGGTGAGAGCCTGCAGTGTGGCTTTGTGTGTTCCGTTGCTCCCACTGGGCTCGGTGATGGCTGCTCATGTGCCTTCTTAAGGCGGTCGTCCCTAGGTGAGTATTGGGCTTACCGCGACTAACGCGTTGACTGCAAAGATTGCAGATGGCAACGCTATTGTCAGCAGCGGACACGTTAAAAAAAGCCCACACTGCGGAGCCATGTGCCGGTGTCCTGGGAGCGCCAGATGTGACCGTACATGGTCGATGACTCGCTCCTGATACATTTGCAGTCTGCTTTGTCCCTGCTGTGCAATGTAAGTCATTGCTGCTTCTCCTCCCTATCTGCTGGTCCATATCTCCCTCTGAACTCCCCTCCTCTTCCTCTCTTGTGGGCACCCACGTGACATCACTAGACACGTCATCATCAACGTCACCTTCCCCACCGCTATAAGTAGAGATCTCGGAGTAGGCAGCAACACCGGGGACCAACCTCCTCCTTGGGCTGATCTGGGTACTGGCGTCAGACTGCTGAGTAGCGCTTGTTGCTACCTCCTCTTCCTGATCCAATACCAAGAGTGGCTGCGCATCAGAAATGTCCTCTTGATATGGATCGGAAAATAATTCCAGTGACTCAAGCGGAAGGTATGTGGTGGTGGTGGTGGTGGTCGTGTTGTTGGTGGTAGTGTCTTTGGGGGTGCACATAGCAGAGAGTGAAGAAGAGGGTGCAGATCGAGAGGATGAGGAGGGTGCAGAAGAGTAAGGCTGAGCGAGCCACTCAACCAAGTCTGGTGCATCCTTTAAAGTAATTGAACGCACCTTCTGCAACTTCCCACTTTGGCTCAAGCCTGTTGCTCCTGCCCTACCCCTACCACCCCTGCGGAAGGGCCTGCCTCTTCCTCTGCCTGTCATTTTTTAAATGACCCTGTGACAAAACTCTTAGTCCCTATACCGCTGAAGGACTGCTGCAGTATAGGTGAGCGGTCAGCAGTGGTGCACGTCAACCCTATCTATTGTGGACCTATAGCGGTCCTTACAGAACAGCAGACTGTACCGCACTCAAGCCTATGTACCGTAGCACCCTATACCAAGTTACCAGTCCTTATAAGAACTTTTGTGGACCAAGCAGGTTGTGTATTAGTGTTTAGCAGACTGTACGTCAGTCCCTATACCGCTGAAGGACTGCTGCAGTATAGGGCAGCGGTCAGCAGTGGTGCACGTCAACCCTATCTATTGTGGACCGATAGCGGTCCTTACAGAACAGCAGACTGTACCGCACTCAAGCCTATGTACCGTAGCACCCTATACCAAGTTACCAGTCCTTATAAGAACTTTTGTGGACCAAGCAGGTTGTGTATTAGTGTTTAGCAGACTGTACGTCAGTCCCTATACCGCTGAAGGACTGCTGCAGTATAGGGCAGCGGTCAGCAGTGGTGCACGTCAACCCTATCTATTGTGGACCGATAGCGGTCCTTACAGAACAGCAGACTGTACCGCACTCAAGCCTATGTACCGTAGCACCCTATACCAAGTTACCAGTCCTTATAAGAACTTTTGTGGACCAAGCAGGTTGTGTATTAGTGTTTAGCAGACTGTACGTCAGTCCCTATACCGCTGAAGGACTGCTGCAGTATAGGGCAGCGGTCAGCAGTGGTGCACGTCAACCCTATCTATTGTGGACCTATAGCGGTCCTTACAGAACAGCAGACTGTACCGCACTCAAGCCTATGTACCGTAGCACCCTATACCAAGTTACCAGTCCTTATAAGAACTTTTGTGGACCAAGCAGGTTGTGTATTAGTGTTTAGCAGACTGTACGTCAGTCCCTATACCGCTGAAGGACTGCTGCAGTATAGGGCAGCGGTCAGCAGTGGTGCACGTCAACCCTATCTATTGTGGACCGATAGCGGTCCTTACAGAACAGCAGACTGTACCGCACTCAAGCCTATGTACCGTAGCACCCTATACCAAGTTACCAGTCCTTATAAGAACTTTTGTGGACCAAGCAGGTTGTGTATTAGTGTTTAGCAGACTGTACGTCAGTCCCTATACCGCTGAAGGACTGCTGCAGTATAGGGCAGCGGTCAGCAGTGGTGCACGTCAACCCTATCTATTGTGGACCGATAGCGGTCCTTACAGAACAGCAGACTGTACCGCACTCAAGCCTATGTACCGTAGCACCCTATACCAAGTTACCAGTCCTTATAAGAACTTTTGTGGACCAAGCAGGTTGTGTATTAGTGTTTAGCAGACTGTACGTCAGTCCCTATACCGCTGAAGGACTGCTGCAGTATAGGGCAGCGGTCAGCAGTGGTGCACGTCAACCCTATCTATTGTGGACCGATAGCGGTCCTTACAGAACAGCAGACTGTACCGCACTCAAGCCTATGTACCGTAGCACCCTATACCAAGTTACCAGTCCTTATAAGAACTTTTGTGGAACAAGCAGGTTGTGTGTTAGTGATTAGCAGACTGTACGTCAGTCCCTATACCGCTGAAGGACTGCTGCAGTATAGGTGAGCGGTCAGCAGTGGTGCACGTCAACCCT
Source organism: Lithobates pipiens (assembly GCF_037356315.1). Lineage (NCBI taxonomy): Eukaryota > Metazoa > Chordata > Amphibia > Anura > Ranidae > Lithobates > Lithobates pipiens. The sequence continues at coordinate 37,413,848 of NW_027507790.1, read as the reverse complement.
ATCTATTGTGGACCGATAGCGGTCCTTACAGAACAGCAGACTGTACCGCACTCAAGCCTATGTACCGTAGCACCCTATACCAAGTTACCAGTCCTTATAAGAACTTTTGTGGACCAAGCAGGTTGTGTATTAGTGTTTAGCAGACTGTACGTCAGTCCCTATACCGCTGAAGGACTGCTGCAGTATAGGGCAGCGGTCAGCAGTGGTGCACGTCAACCCTATCTATTGTGGACCGATAGCGGTCCTTACAGAACAGCAGACTGTACCGCACTCAAGCCTATGTACCGTAGCACCCTATACCAAGTTACCAGTCCTTATAAGAACTTTTGTGGACCAAGCAGGTTGTGTATTAGTGTTTAGCAGACTGTACGTCAGTCCCTATACCGCTGAAGGACTGCTGCAGTATAGGGCAGCGGTCAGCAGTGGTGCACGTCAACCCTATCTATTGTGGACCGATAGCGGTCCTTACAGAACAGCAGACTGTACCGCACTCAAGCCTATGTACCGTAGCACCCTATACCAAGTTACCAGTCCTTATAAGAACTTTTGTGGACCAAGCAGGTTGTGTATTAGTGTTTAGCAGACTGTACGTCAGTCCCTATACCGCTGAAGGACTGCTGCAGTATAGGGCAGCGGTCAGCAGTGGTGCACGTCAACCCTATCTATTGTGGACCGATAGCGGTCCTTACAGAACAGCAGACTGTACCGCACTCAAGCCTATGTACCGTAGCACCCTATACCAAGTTACCAGTCCTTATAAGAACTTTTGTGGACCAAGCAGGTTGTGTATTAGTGTTTAGCAGACTGTACGTCAGTCCCTATACCGCTGAAGGACTGCTGCAGTATAGGGCAGCGGTCAGCAGTGGTGCACGTCAACCCTATCTATTGTGGACCTATAGCGGTCCTTACAGAACAGCAGACTGTACCGCACTCAAGCCTATGTACCGTAGCACCCTATACCAAGTTACCAGTCCTTATAAGAACTTTTGTGGACCAAGCAGGTTTTGTATTAGTGTTTAGCAGACTGTACGTCAGTCCCTATACCGCTGAAGGACTGCTGCAGTATAGGGCAGCGGTCAGCAGTGGTGCACGTCAACCCTATCTATTGTGGACCGATAGCGGTCCTTACAGAACAGCAGACTGTACCGCACTCAAGCCTATGTACCGTAGCACCCTATACCAAGTTACCAGTCCTTATAAGAACTTTTGTGGACCAAGCAGGTTGTGTATTAGTGTTTAGCAGACTGTACGTCAGTCCCTATACCGCTGAAGGACTGCTGCAGTATAGGGCAGCGGTCAGCAGTGGTGCACGTCAACCCTATCTATTGTGGACCGATAGCGGTCCTTACAGAACAGCAGACTGTACCGCACTCAAGCCTATGTACCGTAGCACCCTATACCAAGTTACCAGTCCTTATAAGAACTTTTGTGGACCAAGCAGGTTGTGTATTAGTGTTTAGCAGACTGTACGTCAGTCCCTATACCGCTGAAGGACTGCTGCAGTATAGGGCAGCGGTCAGCAGTGGTGCACGTCAACCCTATCTATTGTGGACCGATAGCGGTCCTTACAGAACAGCAGACTGTACCGCACTCAAGCCTATGTACCGTAGCACCCTATACCAAGTTACCAGTCCTTATAAGAACTTTTGTGGAACAAGCAGGTTGTGTGTTAGTGATTAGCAGACTGTACGTCAGTCCCTATACCGCTGAAGGACTGCTGCAGTATAGGTGAGCGGTCAGCAGTGGTGCACGTCAACCCTATCTATTGTGGACCGATAGCGGTCCTTACAGAACAGCAGACTGTACCGCACTCAAGCCTATGTACCGTAGCACCCTATACCAAGTTACCAGTCCTTATAAGAACTTTTGTGGACCAAGCAGGTTGTGTATTAGTGTTTAGCAGACTGTACGTCAGTCCCTATACCGCTGAAGGACTGCTGCAGTATAGGGCAGCGGTCAGCAGTGGTGCACGTCAACCCTATCTATTGTGGACCGATAGCGGTCCTTACAGAACAGCAGACTGTACCGCACTCAAGCCTATGTACCGTAGCACCCTATACCAAGTTACCAGTCCTTATAAGAACTTTTGTGGAACAAGCAGGTTGTGTGTTAGTGATTAGCAGACTGTACGTCAGTCCCTATACCGCTGAAGGACTGCTGCAGTATAGGTGAGCGGTCAGCAGTGGTGCACGTCAACCCTATCTATTGTGGACCGATAGCGGTCCTTACAGAACAGCAGACTGTACCGCACTCAAGCCTATGTACCGTAGCACCCTATACCAAGTTACCAGTCCTTATAAGAACTTTTGTGGACCAAGCAGGTTGTGTATTAGTGTTTAGCAGACTGTACGTCAGTCCCTATACCGCTGAAGGACTGCTGCAGTATAGGGCAGCGGTCAGCAGTGGTGCACGTCAACCCTATCTATTGTGGACCGATAGCGGTCCTTACAGAACAGCAGACTGTACCGCACTCAAGCCTATGTACCGTAGCACCCTATACCAAGTTACCAGTCCTTATAAGAACTTTTGTGGACCAAGCAGGTTGTGTATTAGTGTTTAGCAGACTGTACGTCAGTCCCTATACCGCTGAAGGACTGCTGCAGTAGAGGGCAGCGGTCAGCAGTGGTGCACGTCAACCCTATCTATTGTGGACCGATAGCGGTCCTTACAGAACAGCAGACTGTACCGCACTCAAGCCTATGTACCGTAGCACCCTATACCAAGTTACCAGTCCTTATAAGAACTTTTGTGGACCAAGCAGGTTGTGTATTAGTGTTTAGCAGACTGTACGTCAGTCCCTATACCGCTGAAGGACTGCTGCAGTATAGGGCAGCGGTCAGCAGTGGTGCACGTCAACCCTATCTATTGTGGACCGATAGCGGTCCTTACAGAACAGCAGACTGTACCGCACTCAAGCCTATGTACCGTAGCACCCTATACCAAGTTACCAGTCCTTATAAGAACTTTTGTGGAACAAGCAGGTTGTGTGTTAGTGATTAGCAGACTGTACGTCAGTCCCTATACCGCTGAAGGACTGCTGCAGTATAGGTGAGCGGTCAGCAGTGGTGCACGTCAACCCTATCTATTGTGGACCGATAGCGGTCCTTACAGAACAGCAGACTGTACCGCACTCAAGCCTATGTACCGTAGCACCCTATACCAAGTTACCAGTCCTTATAAGAACTTTTGTGGACCAAGCAGGTTGTGTATTAGTGTTTAGCAGACTGTACGTCAGTCCCTATACCGCTGAAGGACTGCTGCAGTATAGGGCAGCGGTCAGCAGTGGTGCACGTCAACCCTATCTATTGTGGACCGATAGCGGTCCTTACAGAACAGCAGACTGTACCGCACTCAAGCCTATGTACCGTAGCACCCTATACCAAGTTACCAGTCCTTATAAGAACTTTTGTGGACCAAGCAGGTTGTGTATTAGTGTTTAGCAGACTGTACGTCAGTCCCTATACCGCTGAAGGACTGCTGCAGTATAGGGCAGCGGTCAGCAGTGGTGCACGTCAACCCTATCTATTGTGGACCGATAGCGGTCCTTACAGAACAGCAGACTGTACCGCACTCAAGCCTATGTACCGTAGCACCCTATACCAAGTTACCAGTCCTTATAAGAACTTTTGTGGACCAAGCAGGTTGTGTATTAGTGTTTAGCAGACTGTACGTCAGTCCCTATACCGCTGAAGGACTGCTGCAGTATAGGGCAGCGGTCAGCAGTGGTGCACGTCAACCCTATCTATTGTGGACCGATAGCGGTCCTTACAGAACAGCAGACTGTACCGCACTCAAGCCTATGTACCGTAGCACCCTATACCAAGTTACCAGTCCTTATAAGAACTTTTGTGGAACAAGCAGGTTGTGTGTTAGTGATTAGCAGACTGTACGTCAGTCCCTATACCGCTGAAGGACTGCTGCAGTATAGGTGAGCGGTCGGCAGTGGTGCACGTCAACCCTATCTATTGTGGACCTATAGCGGTCCTTACAGAACAGCAGACTGTACCGCACTCAAGCCTATGTACCGTAGCACCCTATACCAAGTTACCAGTCCTTATAAGAACTTTTGTGGACCAAGCAGGTTGTGTATTAGTGTTTAGCAGACTGTACGTCAGTCCCTATACCGCTGAAGGACTGCTGCAGTATAGGGCAGCGGTCAGCAGTGGTGCACGTCAACCCTATCTATTGTGGACCGATAGCGGTCCTTACAGAACAGCAGACTGTACCGCACTCAAGCCTATGTACCGTAGCACCCTATACCAAGTTACCAGTCCTTATAAGAACTTTTGTGGAACAAGCAGGTTGTGTGTTAGTGATTAGCAGACTGTACGTCAGTCCCTATACCGCTGAAGGACTGCTGCAGTATAGGGCAGCGGTCAGCAGTGGTGCACGTCAACCCTATCTATTGTGGACCGATAGCGGTCCTTACAGAACAGCAGACTGTACCGCACTCAAGCCTATGTACCGTAGCACCCTATACCAAGTTACCAGTCCTTATAAGAACTTTTGTGGAACAAGCAGGTTGTGTGTTAGTGATTAGCAGACTGTACGTCAGTCCCTATACCGCTGAAGGACTGCTGCAGTATAGGTGAGCGGTCAGCAGTGGTGCACGTCAACCCTATCTATTGTGGACCGATAGCGGTCCTTACAGAACAGCAGACTGTACCGCACTCAAGCCTATGTACCGTAGCACCCTATACCAAGTTACCAGTCCTTATAAGAACTTTTGTGGACCAAGCAGGTTGTGTATTAGTGTTTAGCAGACTGTACGTCAGTCCCTATACCGCTGAAGGACTGCTGCAGTATAGGGCAGCGGTCAGCAGTGGTGCACGTCAACCCTATCTATTGTGGACCGATAGCGGTCCTTACAGAACAGCAGACTGTACCGCACTCAAGCCTATGTACCGTAGCACCCTATACCAAGTTACCAGTCCTTATAAGAACTTTTGTGGAACAAGCAGGTTGTGTGTTAGTGATTAGCAGACTGTACGTCAGTCCCTATACCGCTGAAGGACTGCTGCAGTATAGGTGAGCGGTCAGCAGTGGTGCACGTCAACCCTATCTATTGTGGACCTATAGCGGTCCTTACAGAACAGCAGACTGTACCGCACTCAAGCCTATGTACCGTAGCACCCTATACCAAGTTACCAGTCCTTATAAGAACTTTTGTGGACCAAGCAGGTTGTGTATTAGTGTTTAGCAGACTGTACGTCAGTCCCTATACCGCTGAAGGACTGCTGCAGTATAGGGCAGCGGTCAGCAGTGGTGCACGTCAACCCTATCTATTGTGGACCGATAGCGGTCCTTACAGAACAGCAGACTGTACCGCACTCAAGCCTATGTACCGTAGCACCCTATACCAAGTTACCAGTCCTTATAAGAACTTTTGTGGAACAAGCAGGTTGTGTGTTAGTGATTAGCAGACTGTACGTCAGTCCCTATACCGCTGAAGGACTGCTGCAGTATAGGGCAGCGGTCAGCAGTGGTGCACGTCAACCCTATCTATTGTGGACCGATAGCGGTCCTTACAGAACAGCAGACTGTACCGCACTCAAGCCTATGTACCGTAGCACCCTATACCAAGTTACCAGTCCTTATAAGAACTTTTGTGGAACAAGTGAGTTGTGAATGTTTAGCAGACTGCAGCAGAAGGGCAGCAGTCAAGTATAATATCCTTTCTATATTTGGAAGAAAGAATATTATACATGTACAAGCCTATTACTGTACCACTGATACCAGTCCTGAAAAGAACCTTTGTGGAACTAATAATAACAGCAAGTCTTTAAAATTACCCTCACTGCCTGACAACACTGCTTCCTTCCTGTCCCTATACAAATTGGCAAAAAAAGAGAACGATTAGTGGTTACTGGAACAGCTCTTTTGTGGACCTTGATAGTAACAGCTAATGATGATGATGATGATGATGATGAAAGACTAATCTGGCTGTCCCTGTAGCATACACCGTCCTTTCCCTTTCTCTAAACTAACAAAAGACACTCAGGCTGCTGCAAGAATCAGCAGCACAGCAAACCTATCAACACCTAACACCTATACCAGTCCTGAAAAGAACTTTTGTGTACCAAATAGCTAGTGGTTTATCTCTCCCTACTCCACACAGGAACCTGTCCCTATCGTAACAGAAGAAAGAATGTAAAATGGCCACCGGATCGGGTGTATTTATAGGTTAGGGGGAATGTCCAAGTGTCCATGTGCTGTCATGTCTCAATTGGCTGTCCTGTATCACATGATAAACGTGTCACCAAAGGTTAAAGTTCTTGTATACATTAAACACGTAAGTCCGCCGCGGCGAACGACGGAAAAAGGCGTTCGAACGTGCGGACCGCGAATGTCGGAAATTCGCCGCGAAACGACCGCCGGGCGAAACGTTCGTCCATCACTAATAGCCATTACACCCCTCATAGCCAGACACTACATACCATCTGGGGCACATATAAATGTAATGATTGCCCTCGTTGCCCATGGGTTATGGAAGGGAAAAAAAAATTCACGTTGCCGAATGGTGAATTATTCCGACCACGGACTTTCTCTGACTGTGGCACTAGGGGTATTGTATATATGATGGTTTGTAAATGCAAGGCATTCTATATCGGGAAAACAATCCTGGAATTTAGACAGCGAATCGGAGATCATCTCTATTACTCGGGAAATGGAAAACTCACAATTGGGAGGCATATAGGTCTCCATCACCAAGTAACTATACCAAGTAACTATAGACCTGTTAGCTTAACTTCTATAGCTGGGAAGATACTGGAGCGTTTAATAAAAGACCACATCGACGAGTTCTTGCTGAACAAAAACACTTTAAGCAACAGACAACATGGATTCATGAAAGACAGAAGTTGTCAGACAAATCTGATTTCTTTTTATGAGGAGGTAAGTAAAACCTTGGACAGAGGGGTGGAGGTGGACGTGGTATACTTGGATTTTGCAAAAGCGTTCGATACAGTTCCCCACACACGGCTCAAGTGTAAGGTAAAGTCTACAGGTTTGGAAATATCAGTTTGTAAATGGATAGAAAATTGTCTAAAAGACAGAATTCAGAGAGTAGTGATTAATGATTCTTACTCTGAATGGTCTAAGGTTATCAGTGGTGTACCCCAAGGTTCAGTGCTGGGACCCTTACTTTTTAACATCTTTATAAATGATATTGGGTCTGGGATAAAAAGTAACATTTCTGTCTTTGCAGATGACACCAAGTTATGCAGTGGAATAACGTCCTTACAGGATGTCTCCAATTTACAAGCCGACCTCAATACACTGTCTAATTGGGCGACTATGTGGCAGATGAGGTTTAATGTTGATAAATGTAAAGTTATGCACTTGGGGGCTAAGAATATGCATGCATCATACATGCTAGGGGGAGTACAACTGGGGGGATCCATAGTGGAGAAGGATCTGGGGGTTTTGGTAGATCATAAGCTCAATAATAGCATGCAATGCCAAGCTGCTGTTTCCAAAGCGAGCAAAGTCCTTTCTTGTATTAAGAGAGGTATGGACTCCAGAGAGAGAGATATCATTTTGCCCCTGTTCAAATCATTAGTAAGACCTCACCTGGAATATGCAGTTCAGTTTTGGGCACCAGTTCTCAAAAAGGATATCGGGGAACTGGAGAAAGTGCAGAGAAGGGCAACTAAACTGATAAGAGGCATGAAGGAACTCAGCTATGAGGAAAGATTAGGGGAACTGAATTTATTCACTCTTGAGAAGAGGAGAATAAGGGGGGATATGATCAACATGTTCAAATATATTAGGGGTCCATATAGTGAACTTGGTGTTGAGTTGTTCTCTGTACGGTCAACCCAGAGGACAAGGGGGCACTCTTTATGTCTAGAGGAAAAGAGATTTCATCTTCAAGTACGGAAAGGTTTCTTCACAGTTAGAGCTGTGAAAATGTGGAATAGACTCCCGCCAGAGGTGGTTCTGGCCAGCTCAGTAGATTGCTTTAAGAAAGGCCTGGATACTTTCCTGAATGTACATAATATAACTGGGTACTAACATAGGTAAAGTTGATCCAGGGAAAATCTGATTGCCTCTTGGGGGATCAGGAAGGAATTTTTTTCCCCTGCTGTAGCAAATTGGAGCATGCTCTGCTGGGGTTTTTTTCACCTTCCTCTGGATCAATTGTGGGCATAAAATTGGGTATTTGGATTGTACGATTATTTTTTATTTTATTTATTTGTTATTAAGGTTGAACTGGATGGACTTGTGTCTTTTTTCAACCTGACTAACTATGTAACTATGATACCTCTGTTATCCAGTTCTATGTGTTGGAGGTGATCCCCCCCCAAACCCAAGGGGAGGGGATTGGGATCAAGCGATTTTACAGAGAGAAACCCTCTGGATCGAATGACTCGATGCCACCCACCCCCCTGGGCTCAATGAGACAATTTCCTATAAACATTTTCTTTAAACAGTACACACCAACATGAGGGTTTTTTTTTTTTCTTCTTCTTTCATCAATGTTTTTCTTTTCGGGACTTTTCCTTGATTATATATATATATATTGTTGTAATTATCTGGATATGTTATTGCAATAGCATGTCTGTAATGTTGAATTTAAATGGAAATAATTAACCATAATAATAAAAAACCTTTTTTGTATGTACAGGATTTTTCCTTACCCAGATCCGTCAAAGAAAAAACCCCCCCCCTTTCCCCCTCTCCCTTTGTTTTTTTTCCCCGGTGTGTGTTTGTTTCTGTGGAACCCCTGCTTAGTATCCCCCCCTCCAGCGGACATGTGCTCCTCCTGGTCTTTGGGCGGGACTTTCCCTCTCCCATGGCTTGCAGGGTTAGGACAGTGACACCAGAACATCCGTTGTCTAGTTGTTCCTTCCTGCGCACTTCCGTTGCGGTGTTATCTTACACCGCACATGCGCAGTGTGGAGGCGCTGACGGCGTGACGTCAGTCGCCGGCGGCACGCCTGGCGGGACGCTCGTTGGGGATCCCATAAAACAGCGGTCATTAGACCGCTGTGTTTGGGCAGGCGATAGCGCAGGACTTGTGGTTTCACACTGTTTTTCTACATCTACCAGGTAATATACCTTTCTGTGGAGATTTTATCTAGACCCCCTAACTGCTTGCCACTATTATATGAAGTAGACATATATATATATTTTTCTACTATCTTCTATATAGATGCAACAACACCTTACCCCTAGCCAATATACTGAATTGCCTGCAGGTTTAAGTCACTGTTTACGCTATTGAACTCCTGTGGGGTATTTGTTCCGTCACTAGATATATCCCTACATATTGTGATCGGTAAGTTTTGACTATATGGCAGAGGGGGTTTTTGGGAGGGGGGTTGGGGTGGGTGGGTGTGTTTGTGGGGGGGGGGGGCACATATATGTGTATGTTTGTATATGTGTGTGTGTGCGTGTTTTCCTTTTCTCTTCCCCCCCCCTTCCCCTGTTTTCCTCCCTCCCCTCCCCCCCGTTTTTCCTTTCCCCCCTTTTTTTTCTTCTCTCTTCGCCTCTCCCCTCCCTCCCTTTCTCCCCTCCCCTCTCTCTCCCCCCCCCTCGCCACTAATTGGGTTATTATTTTATTCACTTTACCAGAGCTATACGCACCAACCCCCCATGTCTGCCGTAGGGGGAATATAGGGATCCACTTACCTGTAATTTGTTTAATTTGACCTTTCTTTGAACCTTTGGGTAAGTTAATATCCTTATATTTCCCTTGATTTTATTCTGTATAATTACTGGCTAAACAATGTTCCAATTTTTTATATACATGAACAGGTTGATTGTTAATGACTTGTATATTGTTTATTACAATTTATATAGCTATCCTCCTGAAGAAGCGGATGATCCGTGAAACTAGTAGAGGAAACCTTTTTGTACGCCACCAGAATTGAACTCTTCTATGAGTATCTGTATATGCTAAATGCTCTGGGGTGTATTATGATTTTATCCATGATGTTTTGTATTTTGTTCTTCTTTCTTTGTATTTATTAAACATGTGTTAACTTTTATTATTATCTCCTTCTTTTTATACATAAAGTACCGGTATAGTCCAAACACCAATTATTGGTCTGGGTTGGTTATATAAAGTCAGCGTGAACGGCTACTCCAATACCCCCACACCAAAACTTCTTCATTCCTAGAGCCTGTATCTTGATGGACCAATCAGCCCAAGAAAGGGTGACCGAAACCAGGGGCTTATCCTTCTGGATAGCTGGGGACGAAACAATGCCACCTAAGGTCTGTCCATGACAGGACCTCAAGGTTCGGGCGTTCCCTGGACAGGTAGGACAAGACTTCAAAAAGTGGCCTGCCTGGCCACAATAAAGGCACAATCTCTCCCTCCTCCTAAAAGCTCTCTCATACGCAGAGAGACGCGTGAAGCCCGATGCATGGGTTCATCTTCACTGACCGACTCTGTACCAGGAGGTATGGGAGGTGAGGGAGGCATGGGTGGGACTACAAAGCTCGGAGGCAAACGTAGAAGAGGCTTCCGTAAGCGCTCCTTAAAAGAAAGTCTCTGAGTATGGAGTCAATGAGGATGGAAACGAGATCAAGCTCTCCAGCTCAGTGGGTATATCTCGGGCTGCTATCTCATTCTTGATGGAATCCGAGAGACCATGAGAAAAAGTAGCCACGAGGGCCTCATTGTTCCAAGCAACCTCTGCTGCCAGAGTACGGAATTCAATGGCGAAGTCAGCAACTGTTCTCGTACTCTGTTTGATGGACATGAGGCACTGGGCAGCAGAAGCGGAGGGTGCGGGAATGTCAAATACCCTTTTAAAGGAGGCCACAAACTTAGGGTAACTCAAAACAACAGGTTTTTGCGTCTCCCATAAAAGGTTAGCCCAGGCCAAGGCTCTCTCAGAAAGCAAAGATATCACAAAATCTACTTTGCTTCTGTCTGTGGGAAACGCCTGGGGCAGCATCTCAAAGTATATCTCAACCTGTTTGAGAAACCCTCTGCATTGAACTGGATTGCCCCCAAATCGCTGGGGAAGCAGAGCGGAACCAGACATACCTCTTATAGAGGTAATACTCAAGACGGGTGCCTGCACAGAGACTGGTGCAGCAGCAGGGACGGCCTGCAACTCAGGTTGTACCGGAGCAGCCACAGTGGGGGTTTCCATTTTGAGCCGTGTGACTCAGGAGTGTTTGTAATGCCATGGCAAACTGATCCATGCGGTGATCTTGCTCATCCAATCTGGAAAAAATATTACCAACAAGTGGATTGACTGTATCTTCTGAATTCATGGCCTTTGCCTACTGTCAGAAACCATGAATCAGACCGAGACAGAAGTACAATTAAATCACACTTGTTTATTAAATAAAAATAAAAAGGTAAATAGAGTAAGCGTAGTCAAAGCATACAATAGCAGGAAAAAACTGGATAGCTGCACACCGGAAAAAGACTTAAAATCCTGTGTTTTTAGTAAAAGTCGAGGGTCACATGACATCAAATAATCCACAGCAAAGGAAAAGGGTCCAAAAATTCTGATGTGTTTCGCACTGAAATCAGTGCTTATTCATAGCTAAGCGTAGTCAAAGCATAGCCAGAGTCCAGTAACCGGATCGAGTAGTCAGAGCTGGCAATTAGCCGACAGCTGAGCAGCCAGCCCAGAGAAGGAAGGGCTAAGCCAGCCTGACAGTCCTTTTGACAAGGAAACTAATTTTCTGGTAGCCGTATCTTCTGCAAAAAGGGTATCAGAGTTGGCTGCTCTTTCTTGTAAAGAGCCATATTTGATTATCCACAAGGATAAGGTAGTATTGCATCCTCACCCTAACTTTCTACCGAAGGTAGTGTCTAGTTTTTATTCAAACCAGGATATTGTTCTAACTTCATTTTTTCCAGAACCCTGTTCTACGGAAGGGAAATTACAATATTCTCTTGATGTGGTGAGAGCACTCAAGGTCTACTTAAAGGCGACTGCTCAGATTCGAAAAAACTGATGTTTTGTTGTGTTGCCTGAAGGTCCTAGAAAAAAGACAGGCAACATCGAAATCTACTATTTCTAAATAGATTCAGCAAGTAACTGTTCAGGCTTATGGCATAAAGAGGAGGATTCCACCCTCTCAAATCAAAAGCGCATTCTACTAGGACTGTTCGTGCTTTGTGGGAGTGCATCACCAAGCTTCCATGGTTCAAATCTACAAGGCTCCAACTTGGTCTTCAGTCTATACATATACCAGATTTTATCAGTTGAATGTAAAAAGGCATGAGGATATTGACCTTTGGGCTTAGTGTGCTGCAGGCAGCAGTATAAGTCCTCTAGTCTCATGCTGCCCTAATTCTGTTGTGTCTCCCTCCCCTCAGTTGGCATTGCTCTGGAACATCCCACATATTAATTACTATGGCTCTGTGTCCCGTGATGTACCATTAAAGAAAATAGGATTTTTATAACAGCTTACCTGTAAAATACTTTTCTTTGAAGTACATCACGGGACAGAGGTCCCTCCCCTCTTTATGGTATACACGTGTATTGCTTTGCTACAAAAAAAATGAGGTACTCCCAGTAGTGGGAGGGGCTATATAGGTAGTGGACTTCCTTTTGGTCTGTCTACTGGACCCTAAGTGTTCATCAAGATCTTTGCTCTCGTGCTAACCTTGTTTTGCCCACAGGACATTCCCACAGTGGGATATCTACTTGTCAGACAATGTCAGACGGACTGTCCAGACTCTACAAAGGTTTGGTTGGATTCTGAACCTTCATAAGTCACAGCTGGAACCGACTCATTGCTTGGAATACCTCTAGACTGCTCAGTCTAGAGTTTTCTTTCATCCACAGAAATGTCTCCCTCTTTGCTCCCAGACATGGACCCTACAGTCCAGGAGCCATCCAACTCTGCCTTATTTGCATGACTAACATTCAAGTCAGTCCCATTTGCCCAGTTCCACGCCAGCCCGTTGCAACTCAATATTCTAGCTGCATGGGATAAGAAGGTACAGTCACTGGGCCTACCAATGTGCCTGACACCCAGTACCAGAATGTCTCTGGCTGGTGGATCACCAACCCAGCCCCTGGAGTCAAGCAAATAGTCTCTTCCACTATCCTGGAAGATCCTCAGAATAAGAGGCTGGGCAGGTGTTGTGGACACCCTAACAATGCATGGAACTTGGCCACCACCAGAACCTTGTCTCCTTATAAAATATTGGTGTCCAGAATGATCTGTCTATACCCAAACTACTCAACTGCCTGGTCATCCAATTCAGATGCACAGCATCAGCCATCAGGGAGGATCTCATTGCAAGTAAAAGAAAATGAATTCTGGAAAGGCAACTCTGCAAGGAAGCAATTGAAGTGGCAGACTTTTATGTGTTTTAGGCTGGTGATAGGCTGACATCTTAGTAGATTAGGGGTATTAAATACATTGACGTATACAAGGTGCAGGATGTAGTTGTGCGGACTTTGTCACCATGTCCTTTTCCTGCTTTCCCCAAGGGACACCTAATCATATGAGAGCTCTCTCCGGCCTGAGCCCCGTGTTATCTAGTGACACAGAGCCTCCTGAATTCCTCAGAAGGAGGTCATTACTGACGGTACTAGTATTTCACGGGGAATAAGTAGACCTCGTAGAAGTCACAGGCCAGCTGAAGACAAGAGCCTCCATAGCTGCCAGGACACAAAATGGTGTCTGACCACACAGCGCTCGCTCCCAAGCCTTTGGACGGGAGCCGCCCCGAGCGCGCACCCAGGTGGGGCTCCTGTGGGCGGGGTGTGCGCATGCGCCTGTCCGCGCGGTCTCGCTGTCACTTCCGGCTGTTTGTCCGGGAAGCGGATTCGGTCGGAACGGAAAGCGCGGATCCCGGGAGCCGGCCCACCCACTGCACAGGCCGCCGTTGCCATGGCCCGGGATTACGACCATCTCTTCAAGCTGCTTATCATCGGAGACAGCGGTGAGAGCGCCTGCCTGGGATGGAGGACATGGGGCCATTCTGGGAGAGGCCCTTCTGGTCAGCTGCAGCAATGGGCACGGGGGGAGGATGGTGGGAGTGACCGCTTGGGTGCTCTCTTCTGTTGCCTCACCCCGGACTTCGTTGTCAACTCTGGAGCTGTGACTTAGTGCCGGGCTGTCCGTAGAGTTGTCACTGCCTGTGTCTTCCTGATCACTCCATACAGAGCACAGGGGGGCTGACACCGGCTGTCTATGGCTAGGCAGCTCACCTTGTGTCACCGGCCACGGGGGATGGGGTTGATGGTGCTAGAAGGGTTCAGGGCTAGGATGATACAATGGCAAGTGTGGGGGGCTATGGAATGTAGAGGTATGGGGATGGTGGAGCCCATGGAATGCTGTGTATATTGCTACTATGGGGATGGATTTATAGGATGATGGGTCTAATGGATACTATGGAAAGTGTGGGTGCTGGCTGGTATGTGCCCAGCAATGGGATACTGTTGGGGTATGGCAGGACAAGGGATGATGGGTGTAATGATACCATGGCAAGTGTCGGTAGGACAAGGGATGATGGGCGGAATGATACCATGGCAAGTGTCGGTAGGACAAGGGATGATGGGCGGAATGATACCATGGCAAGTGTCGGTAGGACAAGGGATGATGGGCGGAATGATACCATGGCAAGTGTCGGTAGGACAAGGGATGATGGGCGGAATGATACCATGGCAAGTGTCGGTAGGACAAGGGATGATGGGCGGAATGATACCATGGCAAGTGTCGGTAGGACAAGGGATGATGGGCGGAATGATACCATGGCAAGTGTCGGTAGGACAAGGGATGATGGGCGGAATGATACCATGGCAAGTGTCGTTAGGACAAGGGATGATGGGAGGAATGATACCATGGCAAGTGTCGGTAGGACAAGGGATGATGGGTGGAATGATACCATAGGAGGCTATGGCATGATGGGGGTATGGGAGTCTACAGGATTATGGGTCTAATGATACTATACAATGTGTTGTTCCTGTATGTGTCCAGCCATGGGATGAGAGGTATGATGATAATGGTAGTATGTCTGGGGTGTATTGATGTCCTGTATTAAGGCAGGGGATGATGGTTGTAATGATGTCATGGCAAGTGTCGTAGGACAAAGCACGAAGGGTGTAATAATACTATGGGAAGTGGGAGGCCATGGCATGATGGTTATAATGATACCATGAGGAGTGTGGGAGGCTATGAGATGTTGGCTGTGATGATCCCATGGCAAGTGTGGGAGGCTATGGTAGGACTTAATGGTACTATGGGGGGTGGGGGAGCCCATGGAATGCTGGATATATTGCTACTATGGGGGTTTATAGGATGATGGGTCCAATGGATACTATGGAAAATGTGGCTGCTGGCTGGTATGTGCCCAGCAATGGGATACTTTTGGGGACATGTGGGAGGACATGAAATGTTAGGTGTATTGATTTCAATACTACTAGCCTTTACTAAGGCAGGGGATGATGGGTGTAATGATACCATGGCAAGTGTCCTAGGACAAAGGATGATGGGTGTGATGGTACTGTGGGAATTGTAGGAGGCCATTATATGATGGGGTTATGAAAGTCTACAGGATGATGAGTCTAATGATACTATTGGAAAGTATGGTTGTTGGCCAGTATGTGTCCAACCATGAGATGAAAGGTGTGATGACGTTGGTACTATGTATGGGGAGCATTGGAAGACCTAGAATGTTGGGTGTATTGATGTCAATACTACATGTCCTGTATTGAGGCAGTGGATGATGGGTGTAATGATACCATGGCAAATGTCATAGGGCAAAAGATATAGAAAAATAAGCATAAAGCTCAGACATATAGGAAAAAACTCTGGAGGAAAATTCCCTAAAGATTTAGTGGGAAGAATAGGGACTATTGCGGTATCATGTAATAATCAAATGGTAATCATTAAAATTAAAATTCAATAACATTTTATTATGGATAGCTACAGACAAGTAGTAAACAGACATATACACAAAAAATCAGAACAAAGTATACTCAATCCATTAGGAGGACAGAATAGATACAAGGGTAATTGAAAAATCCCCAATAAGAAGGGATTTTTTTGCATAAGTGTAGAATTGACGTGTAAATCGACTGGTTTCGCGGCACTGGAGAAGCCACTTCCTCAGGAAACGTCACCTACAAATCTGATATATACAAGAAAAATCGTACAATATTTCAATAAGTACAATAATCTTAAATTTTTTTATGACCATAAATATATAGATAATTTGCAACCAGAAATAATAATAGTAAAAATGTCATGACTCACCCCTAGGTTTCTCAAACCCTTCAACACCAGAGCGACCAACTTTGAGACACCCAAACATAGGGTGCCTCCCCCCGGGGGCGGGCACGGGGGGGTACAATGTGTAGAGAGACACTATACACTACGGGTGGAAAAACTAAAATAAAAAATTATAATGAAATAATCTGTTTAGGGTAAGTATATGAAAAGATATTTTAAGGCCCATGGACGGGAGAATTTAGAAATTTTAATTATTGAAAAATAGATAAGTAAAATCTATCAAACCAAAAGAAACACCCAGTGGTCCATGGCCTATATATCTAGGTGACAGAGTGCTAGAGACTAAAGGGTTAAGCTAATAAGCAAAACCTACCTCAATTTTGTCAGAGGGGCAGAGCTGGTAAAACGTTCCCCACGGTTGCCACATGTCCACCCATGAGGGGGGAGAATGAACTCCTCAAGTCGCCATAGTTAGGGGGCAAGGCCGGGGGGGGGGGGGGGAAGCCATGACATGTACATCAAATATGACAAGAAAAAAACACAATATAACAGGGTTGGGGGTATGAAAGGCGCCGCTGCTGGAATTTTATTTCCAGAGCGGCGTTGATTGAGAGACACAAGCACACATACATAGCTATGGTCTTGAAGGTAATACTGACATTGTATTTTTTCCTTTATCTTTGTACTTTTGCTCTCTAACTCCAGCTTATTTGTATTTATGGGTCCAGCTGATATATTTCTACCTTTCAATTTTACACCTAGAGCAAACTCCTATGAAACTTGCTGGTCTTTTATATTGAAGATTCGTTTGGTTACATATAATGCAGCATACCTTTTTTAGCTATTTTTGACAAAATTGGGGTAGGTTTTGCTTATTAGCTTAACCCTTTAGTCTCTAGCACTCTGTCACCTAGATATATAGGCCATGGACCACTGGGTGTTTCTTTTGGTTTGATAGATTTTACTTATCTATTTTTCAATAATTAAAATTTCTAAATTCTCCCGTCCATGGGCCTTAAAATATCTTTTCATATACTTACCCTAAACAGATTATTTCATTATATATATATATTTTTTTATTTAAATTTTTCCACCCGTAGTTTATAGTGTCTCTCTACACATTGTACCCCCCGTGCCCGCCCCCAGGGGGGGCACCCTAAGTTTGGGTGTCTCAAAGTTGGTCGCTCTGGTGTTGAAGGGTTTGAGAAACCTAGGGGTGAGTCATGACATTTTTACTATTATTTCTGGTTGCCAATTATCTATATATTTATGGTCATAAAAAATTTAAGATTATTGTACTTATTGAAATATTATACTATTTTTCTTGTATATATCAGATTTGTAGGTGACGTTTCCTGAGGAAGCGGCTTCTCCAGTGCCGCGAAACCGGTCGATTTACACGTCAATTCTACACTTATGTAAAAAATCCCTTCTTATTGGGGATTTTTCAATTACCCTTGTATCTATTCTGTCCTCCTAATGGATTGAGTATACTTTGTTTGTTCTGATTTTTTTGTGTATATGTCTGTTTACTACTTGTCTGTAGCTATCCATAATAAAATGTTATTGAATTTTAATTTTAATGATTACTATTTGATTATTACATGATACCGCAATAGTCCCTATTCTTCCCACTAAATCTTTAGGAAATTTTTCTCCAGAGTTTTTTCCTATATGTCTGAGCTTTATGCTCATTTTTCTATATACATTAATTGGGACGATGGTATCTTGCTTAAACCTGAGGCAACCCCATTATTCATAGGGCAAAAGATGGTGGATACTATGGGGTTGATGGGTGTAATAGTAGTATGAAAAGTTTGGGAGGCCATGGTATGATAGGTATAATGGTACCATAAGGAGTGTGGGAGGTCATGGGATGTTGGGTGTAATGATACCATTACCATGGCAAGCGTGGGAGGCTATGGTATGAGTTAATGATACTATGGGGGGTGATGAAGCCCATGGAATATTGCGTGTATTGGTACTATGGAAGTCTATAGAATTATAGGTCTAATGATACTATGTAAAGTGTGGGAGCTGAGCAGTGTCCAGCCATGGGATGAGAGGTGTAATATTGGGGGGGGGGGGGGGGATATGGGAGGACATAGAATGTTTGATGCATTGATATTAATACTATGTCCTGTATTAGGGCAGGAGATAATGGGTGTGTTGGTACTATGGAGTGTATGGAAGTCTATAGGATGATGAGTTTAATGATCCTGTAGGGGGTGTGGAAGCTGGCTGGTATGTATAAAGCCATGGGATGAGAGCTGTGGGGAGTAGGGAGGAACATGGAATGTTGGTTGTGTTGATGTCAATACTACATGTCCAGTATTAGCAGGGGATGATCAGTGTAATGGTACTATGGGAGAGCATGGTATGTTGGGTGTATTGGTACTGTGGGATTGGAGTCTACACCATGATGGGTCTAATGATGCAATGGAAAGTGTGCGAGCTGGCCAATATGTGTCCAACCATGGGATGAGAGGTGTGATGATGGTACTATGTATGGGGAGCATTGGAAGACATAGAATGATAGGTGTATTTATGTCAATAGTACATGTCTTGTATTAAGGCAGGGCATGATGGGTGTAGTGATGCCAGTACAATGGGGAATGTGGATGGCTATGGAGTTTTAGGTGTGTGGTAGGCACTCGGTACATGTTTTGTGTCTGGCCATGGGATGCTGGGTGTAATGATGCTCCTACTACTATGGGGAATGTCAGAACTGGCTAATACATGCTCTGTCACTGGCCATGGGATATAATGGGTGCAATGATGCAATTATGTGTTGTGTGTCCAGCCATTAGATGATGGTTGTATTGATGCCATTAATGTTGATGGGAGGGGAGAGCTTACCAGTATGGGTTTTGTCTAGCCATGGGATAAAGCCAGTACTGTGGGGAGTATGGGAGCTGGCTAGTATGTGCTCTGTTAGGCTGTGGGATGATAGAAGTAATGGGGAGTGTGGGTGAACATGGGATGATGGGTGATGCAACTTGGTATTCTGCTTCTGGCAACGAGGAGGTGGGTGTAATGATGTTCATACTATGGGTAGCATCAGAGCCAGCCAGTACATACTCCAGCTGTGCAATGATGGGTGTAATGATGTTGGTATATGTTTTGTATTTGTGGGATGATGGGTGCAGTGATGCCATTGAAATTGAATGGGTTAGGCCAGGGGTTGACAAATTTGCTTGGAATCTAGGAGCCAGCTAAAAAAGTTAGGAGCCAGGTCGGTGACGGCGATCTGGACCTGTCCCTGGCCTGACATGGAGACGAGTGAGGGGAAGATAGCCCCCAGCCCCCCACATATGAGATCACCTCTCATTGGACACACCGCTCGAGTGCTAAATGGCCGCTG
This sequence comes from Lithobates pipiens, assembly GCF_037356315.1. Taxonomy (NCBI): domain Eukaryota; kingdom Metazoa; phylum Chordata; class Amphibia; order Anura; family Ranidae; genus Lithobates; species Lithobates pipiens. The sequence goes on along the minus strand of NW_027507790.1, from coordinate 37,394,314 downwards.
TGATTGGTCATTTAGCATGATCTGTGATTGGCTGTATCCAAGGGACACGGCCAACACAGAACTTCCCCGATGCTCGCCCATGGCGGCGTGCAGAGGGGAAGTAAACAGGAGGATGTCTAGGGACGCCCTCCCGGCAATTGGTGTCCGCGCTGTAGACATCTTTCGTCTATAGCGCGGGCACGAAGTGGTTAACAAAAGAATGTGACTATTATTTCCGACATATTCCCGCTCATTTACTGCCATTTCCCTGCTAAGGGTTCGATCAGGTCCGCCTGAAAAACTGACAGGTGAACCTGATCAGACAGCCCTTGTGAAAGGGGTCAAGCAGGGAGGATTACAAATAATATTTTTTTTTTCCTTAATTAAAATAATTTTTTTTTTAACTTTTTACAAAAAAAAAAAAAAAAAAAATATATATATATATATATATATATATATATATATATATATATATATATATATATATATATATATATATATATATATATATATATATATATATATATATATATATATATATATATATATATATATATATATACCGTGTTTCCCCGAAAGTAAGACAGTGTCTTACTTTCTTTTTATCCCCAAAAGCCCCGCTATGTCTTACTTTCGGGGTATGTCTTATATTGGAAAAAAATTGTCGAATTTTTTGTTTTAACCATAAAATTAACATTTATTAACAACCTGAACAGTATTGTATTCACCACAAAACAGTTTTATAAAAGGAAGTGCCAAGAATGTCTTGTTACAACATTGCATAACATGTAAAACAATGAAAAATGGTAAGAACGAACAGTGGAATACTGGAAGATAAAACAGATTTATGTGTGATACAGTACCACCTGCTGTATTTAATCCAGTGTGACACCTGCTGATACCCACTGGGTTACATACAGCAGATGATACCCCAGTATGCCAGTGTGTATGTTTTACTGATGTATGATTAATACTGTGTGCATTACCGTATTTTAAGCAGGAGGCGGCAGTGACAAGTGCAGGGGACGGCGCGGTGACGTATGGAGAGGGGGACGGCTCAGGCGTGGGCAGGAGGCGGCGCTCATTAAGATCAGAGGGAAATGGCAGACGCGGCGACGTATGGAGAGGGGGACGGTGCGGACGTGGGCAGGAGGTGGCGCGCAGCTAGATGAGAGGGAGGCGGCAATACCCCCGTGTTTCCCCGAAAGTAAGACATATGTCTTACTTTCGGGGTACGGCTTATATTAGCCGACCCCTCTGAAACTCCCGATACGTCTTACAATCGGGGGTGTCTTACTATCGGGGAAACAGGATATATATATATATATATATATATATATATATATATATATATATATATATATAAAATTTAATAATATATAATATGAGAAGCCATTTACCAGCCACCACACTCACCACACTCACCGTTGGGCAAACAGGCAGGGGAGCTTCACTCCATTAGGAATTAGCATTATTGGAATAGGGTGTAATTTCTACATCCACCACAAGATGGCGCCAGACTACCGAAAGATTTTAGAAGGCCGCAAAGCCGCGGCCTCAATTACTGGCCGGCGCGGCCCGATGGAATTGCGCGGCGGAGTTCGGGGTCCAAATGGAGACAGGATACCCCAGCAGCGTTGCCCCGGTCGCCAGGACACAAAATCTAGGCGCAAATGCGACCTGGCGACCGGGGTTTGTCGAGCCCTGGGTTAGGCTATTGGGTTATAAGTGTGTGGGATCTGGTCGGTAAATGTTGTGTATGGTGATGGGATTATAGGTGTAATAATGCCAGTATGTGTTCTGAGTCCAGCCAAATGGTGATGGGTGTACTTTGGCAATATGGGAGAACATAGGATGTGCCTTTCCATGGAATGGTAGGTGTAATTATTTCATTACAATTGAGGTGACAGAGCTGACCAGTAAACCCAAACTTTGTTTGGTTATGCGAAGATGGGTGTAATTATGCCAGTACTTTGGGAAACGTGGGAGTAGCTCAGTATGTGTACTGTGGAAGACTTTTGGCTTCGTTCACACAAGACGATTACATGGCTGTTTTTTGGCAACACGGGGATGCACAGGTATTGTGTGCATCCCCGTACTGGCAGTCCTATTGACTGTTGGGATGCAGCGGCTGCATGAACACAGCCGCTGACTTCCAACATGACATCTGTGTGGATGCATGTTCCCAAACTCACCCAGGATGCATTGCGTTCATGGCTGTGCACCCACATGGATGTCATATTGGGAGCAGTGTCTGTCCTAATAGGCAACAATGGGACTGCTGGCATGGAAATGCATGCAGCACCTGTGCATCGACGAGGGATATGGCCCTATATGGGGCCTTTGACTCACTGGCAGCTCCGTTATTATATATGCTGTGCGGCTTATACTTATAATGCTTGTATTTTATTTATTTTTCATTTTTAGGCCACATTCACACCTAACGCCAAAGGCTAACTCCATTTTTAAGACCTTGCGTGTCACACTCATATTTAGAATGTAGATATTTGCCAGCACACCCAGGTTCGGCACAAAGTGGCACCAAATGGGTAGTTTATTGCCTGATCAAGAAAGGTGCAACGTGCAGGACCCCTTTGTTCAGGCATGTGATGAACACTCATATTTAGGGTGTAGCCTGGCATTGCATCTGCTGTCCACTGATCAGTTGCAGTGCTTTGCAGGTTAATTTTCTCCAAAAATTATAAATCCACATTTTTATTATGCAAATATGTGCATTTTTTTACAGGGATTGACAAATCCCAGCACCAGGTCACCATGGCGACTAGAAATTACATCTTGGCACGTGGATTTTTGTCAGCCTAGATGGCCAAGGTATGGGAGGTTGTAAACTTGCTGGACTGATGCTTTCACAGACTGACCCAAGCTGGCAGCTGCATTCACAGAGAGCCGTAGAACTCGCACACCACCGGCTGCTTGGTGTGACAGTGAGCCACCTTGTCGCTGATCACAGGAGGGGGCCAGGATCTGGACTCTGGCTGGGGATTCTCCTAACTCAACTGCTCGGTGTGACAGTGAGCCAGTATTGCTTCTGATCGCAGGGAAGAGCCGGACCCCGGCTGGGGATTCTGCCTAGCCCAGCTGCTCGATGCCAGCCCTCACTGTTGTGCCGCTGATCACAGGGGGAGGGGAGCCGGACATGGCTGGGATTTCAGCCTGCTTGCTGCCTTACTGAAGAAGAGATCCAGTCGGAGACCAGGGGAGCAAGTTAATTAGCTTTGCTGAAGAGATCCAGCAGTACCCAGCCAGGGGTGTCAATCTTGATGAGATCAGCTCTTCAGGAATCCAGAGCTTGCAGGGTCAAGGGGAAGCTGCAGAAGGTGGGGGTGGGGGGGTGCGCTAAATTCTGCGGTGGCTCCTGCACAATGTCGGCTAGCTGAGAACCCTCGGTAGTGCTTATTCGTGCCGCCACCACATCATCAGTGTCTCAAAAAAAGATAACAATTTCTTGTAGGTTCAGTGTTGAGTGACTGCGCAATTGTCATTAAAAGTGTGACAGTGCTGAAAATTGACCTGGATGGTGAGGAGTGCCCAGTATTGAATTTGTTAACCTCTAATAACAAAAAAAAAACTTTAGTTCTGCTTACCTGCAGCAGCGCTTAATTTATTATTTTTTGCTTCCTCACATACTGGCGCCTTCTGTGTAAACCTGTGTCCTGCATCTGCAAAGATACACATCAGGGCTACATAAGTGAAGAGGTTTTATCGCTGAGAAAAAAACCAAAAAACTTTTGTTAGTTTAAAAAATAAAATAAAAATGGCTACCTAACATTTTTAGGTGGCCCCTAGATTCAAAGCAAATTTGCCGAGCCCTGATTTATAACTTTTTTTGGAACATGGGGCCATAACCATTAAGGCCTCGTGCACACTGGACATTATAAACGCCAGTAGCATTAGCTGTAGAAGGAGTTTTTTTTGCAAAACTATACTCCCACAAAAGCTTATGGGTCAAGCGCGTTTCAGCACTTTTAAACTTTTAGCAGAGTTAGTGTTTTTACAGCTGAAAAACTCCAACTAGTTCTTGGGTGTTTTTCCAGCCAGAAAACACCCCTGTGAAATACTGATAACAGCCTATGTGTGCATGAACACATAACATGCTGGGGAGTTTGTCTGCAGGAAAAAACGTCTGAAACCGAAAACAGCAGCTGTAAAAACATCCAGTGTGTATGAGGCCGAAAGCTGATCTCTGTGTTTTTTAGTGAAGTTGAAAATGCTCATTTGGACCAAACTTCACTTACGGATGTCGCAACTGTGTGCACTGTATGTAGTCTCAGCTACATGTCTGACATCAGGAGTTCGTGCCTAGCTCTCAGAACAAAATCGAATCAGACTGAGCACTGCTTAGTCATTCACAGGGGGCTTTGCATTCTATATAATACAGTTTTCTTTAGTTGAGGTGGATTATGTGTCATTCATATGTGAGGTGGACTATCTGTCATTCATAAAATTATAAAGCTCCCTGTGAATGGTTGATCAGCCCTCAGCCTGGCTAGATTTTGTTCCAGGAGGAGAACGGGGAGTCCCCATTCTGCTGCACTAAGTGCTGTATACTGTATATAGCTGAAGCTACATATGTTAGTACAGTGCAGCCTCTACATCGGTTAGTGAAGAAAATATTTAATTTGGACCAGATTGGGAATAAAATGGAGATCAGATTTAAAATTGCCTGAATATGCTATAATGTGAATATAGCCTTATACCATTAGGACATTTAGCTGTGCTGTTTAAAGAGAATATGTAGCCACCTTATTGGTCTTTATGCCCAGTCAACCTACAGCCCATTACCCATTTCATAGGCATGTATGCACACACTTTAGAGGTGGAGTGGAAGAAGTCACTTTTTCTGTCCTTATGAGCCAATAATAAATTCTGGGTCTTGCTGGATTCATTAGGCCTAAACAGATTTGTGCAGACTGCCCTTTTGACAGAAAGTGGACATTCATTGTTTCTGTAATCACCGGACATGCTTGTCAGCTTTAAAGGCGTTGTAAACCATTGTCGTGTTTTTTTTTTTTTTTTTTTTTTTTTTTTTTTTTCACTTTAATGCATCCAATGCATTAAAGTGAGAATACACCTGGCAGTGACGGGTCCATTAGCCCCCCCCCCCCGGTTTTACTTACCTGAGCCCTGGAACCTGACCCGACGTGGATGCCCTGTCTCTCTGAAGGGGGTTCTCTGCTCTTGATTGGATAGATTGATAGCAAAGCAGCCATTGACTTTCGCTGCTGTCAATCAAATCCAATGACCTGGGCCGAGTCATACGTTCGGTGGCTATGGACGCTGAATGCTGGGCTCAGGAGCACGCCTGCAAGGTAACCCCCTCAGGAAGCATTTCTCTGAGGGGGTAGAGCAGGTTTGGGGCCACGCTGTGCAAAATGAGCTGCACAGTGGAGGTGCAGTACCTTACTGAGATTGTTTTTCCAGAGCAATGAAATTGCGCTGGTTTTCGGCGACAGGGCACTGTACATGTCGCGCCGGCTGCAATAGGAAAATGTCGCCTTTTCCTATTGCAGCGAGCGCGATAAAAGCGACAATGTTGCCTCTCTGGAGCCGGCATGGCTTCCCCTCCAGGGGCGTACCAGGCCCTTAGGTCTGGTATGGATTTTAAGGAGAACCCCCTACGCCGAAAAACAAACAAACGCAATGGGGGTCCCCCGGAATCCATACCAGACCCCTATCCGAGCACGCAGCTTGGCCTGTCAGGAAAGGGGGTGGGGACGAGTGAGCGCCCCCACCCATTCCTGAACCATGCCAGGCCACATGCCCTCAACCTGGGGAGGTGGGTGCTTTGGGGAAGGCGGGGCGCCCTGCTGCCCATGTTGATGAGGACAAGGGCCTCTTCCCGACAACCAACAGCCAGGGGTCTGCGGGCGGGGGGCTTATCAGAATCCGGGAGCCCCCTTTAATAATGGGGGGCCCCAGATCCGGACCCCCCTCCCTATGTCAATGAGTAGGGGTACATCGTACCCCTACCCATTCACCTGGGGAAAAAAAAGTGTCAAAAAAACGCACAACACAGGTTTTCAAAGAAATTTTAGTCGGCTTTGGGGGTCTTCTTCCGACTCCTTCACACTCTACGGCGTTTTCTCCGTGCTCTCCGATTCTTCTGCCGGTTCCTCCGCTATCTTCTTCCAGCTCTTTTGCTAGAGGCGGCCTGGTCTTCTGCGTCCTTCCTTCTTCCCTCTTCTCCTCTTCCGATGTTGACACAACGCTCTCTCCCACTATGCCATGTGAGCGCTGCCCGGTCACTTATATAGGCATGGGGCATGGTCACCGGGTGATGTCACACGGTTGCCCCACCCCTTATGACATCACATTCCCAGCATGCCCGGGACTTGACATCATAAAGGGCGGGGCCACCATGTGACATCACCCTGTGACCACGCCCCATGCCTATATAAGTGACGTGCAGCGCTCAAGCGCCATTACATTGGGAGAGAGCATCGTGTCAACATCGGAAAAAGCAAAGAAGAAAAGAGGGAAGGAGGACGCAGAAGACTGGGCCACGGCTAGCAATAGAGCTGGGAGAAGAACCGGAGAGCGCAAAGGAGTCAGAAGAAGACCCCCGAACCTGGCTAATAAATTACTTTGAAAACCTGTGTTGTGTGTTTTTTTTCCCAGGTGAATAGGTAGGGGTACGATGTACCCCATACTCATTCACATAGGATGGGGGGCTCCCGGATTCCGATAAGCCCCCCCGCCCACAGACAACCAATAGCCAGGGTTGTCGGGAAGAGGCCTTTGTCCTCATCAATATGGGGACAAGGTGCTTTGAGGTGAGGGGCCTGCAGGGCGCCCCCCTTCCCCAAAGCACCCACCCCCCCCCCCCCCCCATGTTGAGGGCATGCGGCCTGGTACGGTTCAGGAGGGGGGTGCTCGCTTGTCCCCACCCCCTTTCTTGACCGGCCGGGTTGTGTGCTCAAATAAGGGTCTGGTATGGCTTTTGTGGGGACCCCACGCGTTTTTTTTTTATTTATTTTTTATTGTGTGGGGGTTCCTCTTAAAATCCATAACAGACCTAAGAGCCTGGTATGCTCCTGGAGGGGAACCCATGCCGGTTTTTTATTTAAAATTTGGCGTGAAGTTCTCCCTCAAGATTGACACTAAACACAGTGCCTGGTATTGGCGGGAATACAAGTCGGATCCCTGCACTAGTGTAAACCCGGCCTCGATGTCAGAAATGCTTGTCGCTCATTGGGAAAGGAAAATAAACATTTTTCCTTACCTGATGCGAGCCGGCTTGCCGCTGGCTCCCACAACGAGGCTTGCAGGGTGTCAATTTTGCAGATAAAAGCGGCGAGATTGACACAATATTATTGTTAAAAAAAAAACAAAAAAAAACGAACCATTAAAATCACTTTAAAGCAAACCTTGCACCCAATGCAAAACCAGCTCACATATTAAACGTTACTCCTCCATGTTTCACTTGAAATCCAGCTGTTGAAAAAAGTCATCTGTGGAGAAAAGTTTGATACCCAGTTGATGATGGCGTATTTCTGAGATCCTTGGAGTATCCTAAAGCTCAAGGAAAGACATTCTCACGCACTGCCGGAACATCTGTTCTTGATATTTGGGATCCTCCACATTGCCAAGATCTCACCAGAAGCATTGCAGCATTACCCCCACATGTGTGGAAGTCAGGTGTAAGGCAAGTATACTTTAACTTTTCTCTACAGTTGTAAAGCAGGGATTTTATTTGTGGTGCAGTATTTGATTAAGGGGATCCAGCCGTTAAGTGCTTTAACCACTTCAGCCCGAAATAATTTACCCCCTTCCTGACCAGAGCACTTTTTGCGATTCGGCACTGCGCCGTTTTAACTGACAATTGGGCAGTCGTGCGATGTACCCAAACAAAATTGACCCCCCCCCACCACAAATTGCTTTCTTTTGGTGATATTTGATCGCCTCTGGCTTTTATTTTTGTGCTATAAACAAAAAAAGAGCGTCAATTTTGAAAAACGCATTATTTTTTACTTTTTGCTATAAAGGTACGTGAAGGTACGAAGGTTCAGAATGGAATCGGTTCGTTCCGTGGTCGCTGCTCTTCATCAAGGGGGTTTCTTGGCATCTTTGGACATCAAGGACGCATACTTGCATATCCCCATATGCGTCAGACATCAGAGGTTTCTGCGATTTGCTGTCCGGGACGAGCACTACCAATTTGTAGCTCTTCCCTTTGGCCTGGCGACAGCACCAAGGGTATTCACCAAGGTGCTGGCACCAATTCCTGAGAGCGGCTTCTGCCTCAAAATTAAGGGAGGATGTGGCGATCGCCATATAGACTCTCCGGGAATTTGGTTGGGTGTTGAACCTCCAGAAGTCGGTGTTGGTGCTGACTCAAAACCTGCAGTACTTGGGGTTGATTCTGGACTCCTCAGAGGCGAGAGTTTTTCTCCCTTTGGACAAGCTGCAGACTTCAATCTGCAGTGCAGTTATTGATGGCTGGCAGGTGGTCGTCGCTGTGTTTTTGCATGCGAGTTCTGGGTCATATGGTAGCCACTTTCGAGGCGGTACCGTGTGTTCAATTCCACACTTGAGTCTTGCAGAAAGAGATCCTGTCCAAATGGGACAAATCTCCGACATTCCTGGATTGTCAAATTTGGTCTCCGGCCCTTCGGTCCGGGAAGTCGTTCCTTCCTCTTCATTGGACGGTGATCACGACGGACGCCAGGCTGACCGGCTGGGGTGGAGTTTGGGGCATCCAGTCAGCCCAGGGCCGCTGGACGCAGGAAGATTCCCGCCTGCCAATCAATGTGCTGGAGCTTCGGCCGATCACATGGTCCTAGAGGCTGCAGGGGCGTCCGGTCAGGATCCAGTAGGACAATGCCACGGCGGTGGCGTATGTCAATCATCAAGGCGGGACAAGGAGCTCAGCTGCAGCACTGGAGGTCTCCACATCCTACAGTGGGCAGAGTGGCCAGCTCTGTCAGCCATATACATTCCGGACGTAGAAAACGGTCAGGCGGTTTACCTCAGTTGTTAGTTGCTGGACCAGGGGGAAATCGTCACTGCATCCGGAAGTGTTTCGACTCATTTGCCGAAGGTGGATCTCTTAGCCTCTGGGCTCAATCGGCAGGTACATAGGTTTGTGGCCCGGTCAAAAGCTCCCTGGGCGGACATGTCAGACGTGTTGGTGGCTCCATGGGGGCGTTATCGGCTTTCCCCCGCTCAGATGCCTCCCTCGTCTGCTCCACAGAGTGGAGGCCGAGGGGATTCGGGTGATTCTGTTTGCCCCAAATTGGCCTCTGCGTCCTTGGTACACCGACATAGTACGAATGGTGGCGGATTTTCCTTGGCGGCTGCCGATGCGGGAGGACCTGCTGTCGCAAGGTCCGATACTTCATCCTTCTTTACCATCGCTGGCTTTGACAGCATGGCTGATGAAAGCCAGGTGCCGAGGGACCGAGGACTGTCGACTGCGGTAATTTCCACTCTGCCGTGGGCGCGGAAGTCTTCTTCCTGGAAGATTTAGCATCTCTGTGTGTGAGGAGATGGGGTGGCGTCCACGTAAATATACAGTTTCCAGGATCCTGCTGTCTTTGCAGCAAGGAGTGGATCAGAAACTTGCATTGAGCACCATTAAGGGGCAAGTATCAGCTTTGGCTGTCTTTTTTTTTTTTTTTTTTTTTTTTTTGCAACTCACTCATTGGTGCGTATGTTTTGTTCAGGGGGTTCGGCATGTGGCTGCTCTGGTACGACTGTCACTGCCCTCGTGGGATTTGAATCTGGTGCTCTCTGTGCTTCAGAAACCGCCATTTGAAAATATTAGGGAGATCCCGTTATTGACACTCTCTCAGAAAGTAGTCTTTCTAGTGGCTATTATATCTGCAAGGCGGGTTTCTGAGTTGGCAGCCTTGTCATGCAAGTCCCCCTACTTGATACTCCACAAGGATAAGGCGGTGCTGCGTCCACAGCCTTCTTTTCTTCCGAAGGTTGTTTCGGCTTTTCATCTAAATGAGGACATTGTGCTCTTGTCTTTACGTCCTCGGTCATTGCATCCCAAGGATGGGGTTGCTTTACATTCTTTGGATGTGCTCTGAGCTTTGCGGGTGTATCTGTCTGCTATGGCTCCCTTCCGAAGGTTGGGCTCTGTATCGGTGGCTGGTCAGAAGAAGGGCCTGGCAGTCTCGTCTGCCACCATTTCTTGGTGGATCAGACAGATTGTGGTTCAGGCTTATGCCATAAGGGTGGCGGGCGCTCCCCCTTTCCTTTCACGGCACATTGTACCAGGGCAATTGGTGCCTCTTGGGCTTTCTGACATCAAGTGTCCATTTCCCAGGTGTGTAAGACCTGGTCGTCCATTCACACTTTCACCAAATTTTACAAGGTTAATGTGGGCGCATCTTCAGATGCATGCTTCGGCCGCAAGGTTTTGCAGGCGGCCGTTTGAGGTTGCGATTCCTCTGAGGAGGAGTTCTTTTCTTTTTTATGGGTGGAGTTTATTTTCTTTGTTTCCACCCCTCATTTTTGACACTGCTTGGGAACGTCCCTAAGATTAAAGAACAAAAGAGGAAAAAAGGATTTTTCTACTCTCCGTAAAATCCCTTTCTTTGATGTTAATTGACGGACACAGCACCCACCCCTCCGATTTATGTTTGTACTGCTTTTTGACGAACAGAGCTGCTGGGAGCACAGTGGGGGGTTATAGCCAGTAAGGCCACCCCTGGGCGGTGCTGTTGTTCTTTATGTTCTACCTAGTCCTCTCCTGAAGGTAGTGATATAACCCTAAGGTCAAGATTAAAGTTCTGTGTCTGTCAATGAACATCAGAGAAAAGGGTTTTACGGCGAGTACAAAAACCCTATTTTTAGAGGCCCTAAAATGGCCGGACAGTACAGTAAATGTATTTACGGTAAGTGGCATGGGAAAATTAAGAAATGAAATACTTTTTTTTTTTTTATATAACACACAACATAGGTATACTTAGTTACATCCCAAAAAAAACATTGTTGGCTTTTGAGAAAGGGGTTACCATGTGTGAGATTTTTTTTTTTTTTTTTTTACATCCCAACTGCATAGAGGCTCAAAATACAAGAACACCTTCAGGCTTTCTAGGGGCATAGGCTACCCATCTGATTTCTGACTGCCTATCACATTTTTGGAGGTACTGGAGCACTAGGACAGTGGAAACACCCACAAAATGATCACATTTTGGAAAGCAAACACCCAACGTTTTTTCGTAGCGGCATAATGCATTTTTGCAATGAGTTTTTTTGGAAAATGTAGAAATAAAATGACATTTTTATTTTATTTTTTACACAAAGTTGTCAATAAGCGACTTCAGACAATATCGGCGCACTTAGAATTATATCCCAAACGCATTCTACTACTCCCGAATGTGACAATGCCACTCGTGAGACTTTTTCGGAGCCTAACTACATAGAGGCGCCCAAAATCCAAGGATCGTCTTAAGGCTTTCTAGGGGCATAAATTACACATCTAATTTTCTGCCAAACTCACATTTTTGGAGGCCCTGGAACACCAGGTCAGTAGAAACACCCACAAAATGACCTAGTTTTGGAGAGTAAACATCCAATGGTATTTTTAGGCGGCACAGTGAATCTTTTGAAGACTACATTTTTTTGCCACAATTTTGGAAAATGTTGAAAGAAAATTAAAATGATTTTGGGGTCTCGCAAGAATGTAGTCAGCAGAACGCGCAGATGCATCGCAGCCTGTGTTATCCTTGTGATTGGCCACAGCAATCACATGATACAGGGCCAAGAACAGCAGCCCTGTATTCTGATCTGTGATTTGGGGGAGTACATACAGGTATGTCTTCCCAGAATGGCGCTTGTCTATATAGATAAGACTGGGTGGTAAGCAGTTAAAGGTTCCATCTGTAAACTCATGACGTGAATTTTCACGCCTGTAAACTCCTCCTCCAGAACTGTGCTCCTCCCCTTGCCCAACCCAGAAAACAAATGCCTGAACTGTGATACAAGTGCAAAAACACTTGTACAAAGCTTGTAAAATTGGCCAAAGCAGCTAGGAATACACTCTGCTTAGGTGTGATTGCTAGCTAAGATCAACTGGAAATAAGTTAGTTTCCTGAAAGGCTCCATGGCAGCATACGTGTGGGTAGCCCCGCCTCCACGATTACCCAATAGGACCCAACTCCCATAAATCTTTGCTCCTGGCCACTATCGGTGTTCCTTTTTTGTCCTCCCCAGTAGGACCAGATGGTTTCTTTCCTGGAAATAAAACTTCACGACGATCGATTGGCTGATTGACTGAGAAATTTTCCTCCGATAGGCCCTGACTGTTAAGCAGGGTATGGAGAGTATTTGCAGAGTAGCGCTGAAGAAAGGATTTCCTACCTGAGTGCGCACGGTCTGTGTCCCGTTGTTATGGGTGACCATTATCTGCTGGAGGTATGGCGTGTGTGTTCCAGTCCGTTCGGCCAGGTGATCGTTGGTGGAGTGGTGAGCCTTTTATCTATCCATGGCAGCATTGTATTTGTGTGTATTTCTTTTGTTTGTCTTGCGGTCTCCTCCATGCCGTTTGCGTTCGCTTCCGCGTTCCAGCAAACCTCTCTCCTACTTCCGGGTTATGCAGGCGTTCTGCGCATGTGCGAACCCGGTATGAGACCGAGGCTTGGTTCCCGCGCATGCGCGCGAGCGCCTCGCGTCTGACGTCGGCGATGACGTCACGGGCGCCAAATTTAAAAGGCTTTGGAAGCTGTCAGAACCCTGGGAATGTTTGCAGTGGTCGCAGCGACTTCCCGGGGCTGTCAGCGCGGCGGTTTAAGGTAAGAGCGTGTCCCTTAGGCTGGGGAAATGCTTTTTAAAAAAAAAAAAAAAAAAAAAAAAAAAAATGTGTGTTTTATTTTTTGGTTGCAGTGTTTCTTAAACTGTGGGTTTATTGTGAATATGGACGCCTTACTGCCTCCTAGTGGCCAGCCCGCTCATGTTAGGTAGGTCTTTTAGTATTTATGCTTTTTATATATTGGAGAGAGTGTTTGGCATAGGTAGGATTGACTGTATATCCTTTTCTCTCTCTGTCTGTTTTACCCTTACAGCCCTTCTGGGTCTGATCCACAACCTAACACTTCTAGACGCAGTGGATCATCAAGATCACACCGCCATAAATCCTCCTCAAGATCTAGCCAGCATAGGTCAAGATCTGAACAGCATAATAAGAATTATTCTCACCCCCCTGCTGCTCACTCCAGCAAGCGTACGGAAAAATCATGCTGGGGGTGCAGGATGCCTGTTCTTTCGGACGTATCCTTATGCGATCATTGCTTCTCCAAAGCTGCAGATGAAAGGGATGGTGCAGACCAGCGTTTGGAGTCAATAGTAAGACGGGTTGTGAAGGAGTCTCTGCAGGAGAGGGATGCTCTACAGCTGTGTGAATCCCCGTCAGAATTATTGGCTCCTCCACCTGGAGAGAACCCATTGCAGGAGACATGGGAATCCTCTCAGCCAAGCCGCCTATCTGCTCCCATCTCAGATAGTGAATCTGACTGTGAGGATCCTGGTTTAGGTTTTGACTATGGACTGGTGCCTTCATTGGTCAAAGCAGTGAGAGAGGCTCTGAAGTGGGAAGACCCTATTACTTCCCCACCAAAGCAGAGAAAGTTCTTTAAACAGCTCAATAAGGAGCGACAATTTTTTCCCTTCCTTTCAGAGTTGGGTGACATTATTACCGAGGAATGGAGCAAGGTGGATAAAAAGGGTTCCATGCAGTCAAAAATCCTGAAATTATATCCCTTTAAAGAAGAGGATGTGAAGCACCTGGAGTCAGCACCACTGGTGGATGCAGCGCTCATGCGTTTGGTGAGATATGTAACCCTACCCTTAGAGGATACGGTATCCTTTAAAGATCCTTTGGAAAGGCGGATCGATTCAGACCTTAAGAGGATATATCTGACTTCTGGAATGGCTTGCAAACCAGTGCTTGCAATGGCAGCGGTATCCAAGGCCATAGAATCATGGGCTGATTCTGTAGAGGAATTCCTGAGGGGTATTTCTATTGAATCAGCAAAAGACTCCCCTATTCAAGAAATCAGGATGGCGTCTGCCTTTTTGGGGGAGGCATCTATTGATGTTATCCGCCTGATATCTCGGGATATGTTAGCAGCAGTCTCAGCTCACCGTGCGTTATGGCTCCGTCCATGGCTGGCGGATCCAGCATCCAAACAGGCCTGGTGCCGTATTCCCTTTGAGGGGTCATCTTTGTTTGGTAACAAGCTGGATACTGCCATATCCCGGGCTACAGGTGGGAAATCTGGGTTTCTTCCCCAGGACAGACGTCTTCAAAATCAAAGGCGTCCATTTCCTAGAAGACAAGGCCCTGATCGTGCCAGGGAGGCGCGGAGCTATAGACCTGGTCGAGAATTCTCAAGGTCATGGAGATCCAGGCAATCTTCTTTCAAAAATACCTCAAAAGGGGGTTCGTCCGGCAAGCAGGATTCCGCGAAATCCTTTTGAAATTGGGCCCGCTCAAACTTGTCAGGTGGGGGCTCGTCTTCTCCACTTCAGGCATGTTTGGGCGGCCTCAATTCGGGATTTTTGGACTGTAAAAACAATTTCCTCAGGTCACAAGTGGGGTTTTATCAGCACCCCAAAGCTAAGATTTATTCCCACAAATCTTCCAGAATCAAAAGAGAAGAAACAAGTCCTATTGACCTACGTGAACTCTTTACTGGATCAAGGCGCAGCCGTTCCCGTTCCAGAAGAAGAACGTGGAGAGGGCATGTATTCCCCTTTGTTTCTGGTTCAAAAGAAAAACGGCACATGGAGGCCGGTAATAGATTTGACCCATCTCAATTCCTTCATTCGCAAAGAGAAGTTCAAGATGGAATCTCTGCTTACCATCCAGCAGTCCGTGTATCTGGGGGACTGGATGATATCAGTCGATTTGAAGGACGCTTACTTCCATGTTCCCGTGGCAAAGGAGTTTCAACAATACCTCCGCTTTGCAGTAGGCATTCAACATCTTCAATTTACATGTCTTCCCTTTGGGTTAACAACGTCCCCACGGGTCTTCTCCAAAGTTCTTTTGGCAGTTGTGGCCTTTCTCAGAGTCAAAGGTGTTCGTCTCCATCACTATCTCGACGACCTTCTTCTGCTATCCCAGAACAAAGATCAGCTCTTGGAGCACAAAGACCTAGTCATCTCCACTCTACAGGAGTTCGGGTGGCTTCTGAACTTAGAAAAGAGTCACCTAGATCCAACTCAGTCTCTTGTTTTCCTAGGGGCGCAGTTCAACACAGCAGAAGGTACTATCGCCCTTCCAGAAGAGAAGGTTGGAGTCATACGAGACAGGATTCATGCAGCCCTTGCAGCATCCCATCTCTCGGCTCTCCAATGTCTGAGGGTGATTGGCACAATGTCAGCCACCATTCCCATGGTAAAGTGGGCCCAGTGGCACACTCGTCCCTTTCAGAAGGGGTTTCTACAACAGCGGGACTTATCCAGCCAGACACAGCGCATATTCCTCACTCCAGCCATGAGGACGTCTCTTCTTTGGTGGCTACAGGGGAAGAACCTGCGCAACCACCATTCAATCATTCCCATCTCATGGGTCACGGTAACTTCAGATGCCAGCAACCGAGGATGGGGCGCTCACTGCCTTTCGGAGGTCGCTCAGGGCAGGTGGACGTTTCCATCACAGAGAGTCGTCTCCAATGTTCTGGAGCTAAGAGCGGCCTTCCAGGCGCTTCGGTCATTCCATCATCTGACAGCGAATGCCTCGGTCATGCTAAGGTTGGACAACACAACCGCGGTGGCTTACGTAAAGAAGCAAGGGGGAACTCGCAGCTGGTCCCTGTTACAGGAGACGGAGCCAATAATGAATTGGGCTCAGAAGAATTTGTCCAACCTTTCTGCAGTCTACATCCCAGGGGTGCAGAATGTTCAGGCGGACTTCCTATCGCGTGTCGAGTTGGACAACAACGAGTGGTCTCTACACCGGGAAGTATTCGATTGGCTCCTGACCTTAGGATTGTCCCTGGAAGTCGACTTGTTCGCTTCCCCGTGCAATCGGAAGCTTCCGAAATATTACTCAAGGTTCAGGGATCCCCAGGCATATGGGATAGATGCCCTCACAGAACATTGGAAGTTTCAGACAGCTTACGCCTTCCCTCCAGTTCCGGTGATCCTGCAATTCCTTCGGAGACTCAGGTCAGAGAAGGCGGAGATTCTCGCAGTAATTCCTTTCTGGCCCAACAGACCTTGGTTCCCTCTACTGCTGCTCCTCAGTTATCAAGAGCCAGTTCCCCTGCCTCTCAGGTCGGATTTGCTATCTCAAGGCACAAGGTTACATCCATGCCCATCATGTCTGAACCTCAAGGTATGGTTTTTGAGAGGGAAAGGCTAGAAGCTCTTGGTTGTCCGGAAGAGGTCATCCCAACCCTTCTCAATTCCAGACGCGGGAGTACTAATAGGGTATATGAGCGTATATGGTCCAAGTTTTCGGCCCATATGTCCTCCAGAGAAAATTCTTGCAGTTCTCCAACAATACAAGACATACTAAGCTTTCTTCAAACAGGCCTTGATTTACCTCTAGCTATCAGTTCATTGAGAGTCCAAGTATCGGCTATTTCAGCCTTTACGGGTATTTCCTGGGCAAACCATGCACTGGTACAACAATTCTTCAAGGGAGCTACTAGGCTCAGACCCCAAAGAAAACCAAGGTTTCCTAAATGGGACCTCCCTTTAGTGCTGGATTTTCTCTCAAACCTTGGAAAGGATTCTACGGAGCCTCTGTCCATAAGGGATCTCACTCTCAAGACCATCTTCTTGGTAGCTATAACCTCAGCCAAGAGAGTTTCTGAGATTAGGAATCTAGGTTCGGAAGAACCCTTTCTGACTTTCTTTCCAGATAGGACAGTATTGATTCCCATGTTGGGATCGCATCCCAAAGTAACCTCGGTCTTCCATGAGAATCAGGAAGTTGTGCTTCCCACTTTCAAAAACTCAGAGAGTCAGGATGTTCATCCTCTGGACGTAGGACACGCGCTGAAACAATATTTGGAAGTCACAGCTCCCTTTAGACAAACGAAATTTCTTTTTGTTCTCCCTCATGGCAAGAATAAAGGATTGCGAGCTTCGGCTAGATCTATCTCTACCTGGATCGTTCAGATCATTCAGAGGGCGTACAGAGCAAAGGGCTTGGCTCCTCCTGAGGCATTTACGGCTCATTCAACACGGAGTATTTCAACATCGTGGGCAGCTTCTCGCCATGTGGCGCCTGAAGTTATTTGCAGAGCGGCCTCTTGGTCTTCTATTAATACCTTTGTTTCTCATTACTGTGTAGAGCCAGCGGCTCTGTCTTCTGTTAATTTTGGTTTGCAAGTTTTGTCGGTTGACAATGCTAAATAAACTTTTGTTCTTTGCTCGACATTTTGCCCACCCGGGTGTGTTTGGCGAGTTATTTCCCACACGTATGCTGCCATGGAGCCTTTCAGGAAAACGGAAAATTTATATCAAATACTTACCGTAATTTTCCTTTCCTGATAGGCTCCATGGCAGCAGGAGTTCCCTCCCAAATGTCTGGAGTCGGCTAGTTACGGAACACTGATAGTGGCCAGGAGCAAAGATTTATGGGAGTTGGGTCCTATTGGGTAATCGTGGAGGCGGGGCTACCCACACGTATGCTGCCATGGAGCCTATCAGGAAAGGAAAATTACGGTAAGTATTTGATATAAATTTTCCGTTTTTTTTTCTTTTGGCAGTGATTATGTACATTATCTTCTGTAAAAAAACATTTCCTTAATACTTTGTTTCCAATTGCTTTTTGTGGTTGTGGTTATTTGCCTGTTGTGAGTTCTTGTTTTACCTTGAGTGTTAGGGCTGTGTGTTAAAATAAATGATACACTCGGCCATACTGTAAAACTTTAATGCAACCAAATACAATTTTACATTATCTTTTTAAATCCCCACTCCAGGGCAGGAAAAAATATCCTTGCAAAGGGGCCCACAACATTGCAAGGGTTAGTGGTAGAGGAATAAGATGTAATATCCTAGAATTCCGCAAAAAAAAAGTAAACTATCCATTGGCATAAAATGGAAGTTGATGGTTAGCGAACTTCACGATATCAAGAGATATACCGTATTTATCGGCATATAACACGCACCACAAGTTTAGGAGGGAAGTTTAAGGGAAAAAAAATACATTTTAAATGCCCATCAACCTTGCACACTGTCCACCTGCAGCCTTCCCCAAATTTTGCACCATGTTTTCATTTTAAATTTAGATCTTCGGCTCCTCGCCGTCGACATAGACCGAGCCCATCCCGCCCCTTGGCCCGGGTCCTATGATGGACGCAACTCCGGTCCAATGACGTAAAGGCTAGGAGGCGGGACTGGGCGTGACTGAGAGTGGAGCAGAGTACACAATACGCTCGGCTCCGTAAATGTCGGTGGCGCTCCACAGAGCGCTGATCAGTGAGGGTTCGGCGTATAACACGCACCCACGATATTCCCCTGATTTTAAGGGGGAAAAAAAGTGTGATGTACGCCGATAAATACGGTATAACAAACTCGATGCTCTTGCAATTTTCCCATTTTTCTTGACTGTAATGTCAAAATATAGCACATTTTCTTATTTTAATTGTTTACTACTAGACACAAGGATTTATAGACCCCTGGCTATAGGCTAATTCATTCAGTTGATTGGACACTACAAAGCTTTCAAGGACACTTTGACGCATTGCAGGAAGAAAGGTTTTAATCCACCAGCAGAAGGTCCCAAAGCCCACCTCCAGGAGCTTCTACCTCCTCAAAATGCAAAGCACCTAAGATCAGCCCTTCTTTTTGGTACAAATCTTGGCCAACAAAGCCCAGGATGTGTTCCAGATAGACCTCTTTCCAATGAAGCGGTGCCCCCACCCCTAACGGCAAGGAATGTCTGTTAGTTTGCCTTCCTATGGGTCCCAGACTTGAGGTTTCATTCAGAACCCTATGCCTTCGCTGCTTTCTATTCCCAAATTAACCAAAAAACTGCCCAAAGACAGTCAATTTCAGAATGCCCCTGTATCCGCTCTTGTCCCAGGGAGTGGTCCATACCAACTGGATTAGTCCAGTACTGCCACAAGACAGGTTTTAAGGATTCATTTCATTCCAGTACCACAGTCCAAAAGGGGCTTTAAACTTACTCTGGACCTATGCTGGCCATACACTATAGGAAAAATCGGCTGAACCCATTTTTAGGAAAAACGAACATTCGGCCTTGAGAGCAAATGATATTGCCATCATGTAATGACTGATAAATCGTTCAGTGGACATAAATTTAATCTTTTTTTTTTTTTTGATCTTTTTTTTTTTTTTACATATACCTAGTGCAAACCGTTTGGACGGGAAACACAACCTTTTCAATTTATAGTTCGGTCGGCAGAAAATTTCCTAACTTGTCTTTAGTATTATCGGCTCAATACCGTCCCGAAGATTATCGATTTTTGTGCCCATTAACTGGCCGTAAAAAACAAACTGTCTAAATGACCGAATTTCGGCCGATTTTTCATATAGTGTATGGCCAGCATTAGACTAATATCTTTTTAATTAAATAATTTTGCATGGAAACCACAAGACAGTAATTGCCTCTTGGCGACATGGGTAATAATTGCATCTATAGATATCCAAGATACCTAGCTACGTGTTCCCATTTACCCACTTTTTGCTTTCTGCACTGGCAGGCAATCACTTCAGGTTTGTCACTCTGCTGTTTAGCCTATCACCTGCTCCCATAGTATTCTTAAAGGTCCCTAGGAAAGGTTCTTTTCTTGCCCTTATCAGAACTTGGGTCCTCCAGGTCACAGGCTGTCTAGATGACCTTCTGAAGAATTTGTGTTCATCTAGTTGTCAGCACACATCCACAGGGCAAGTCATATGCTTCAGGCATTTGATGGAGTGATTAACTTTAAAAGAAAAACCTGCTTTTTAGTCTACTCTTCACCTGGATTACTTGGGTCTGGTGCTGGGCAAATCCCAAGAAAAGGTTTTCCTTCCAGAAAAGGAAATTTCTCAGAGCCCATGGTTGAGAATTAATCGGAGGCACCCTCCATTCTGCGAGGTCACCCAGTCAGGGTGCAGTCAGATAATGCCAGGGCTGTGGCCTTCATCAATCATCAAGGGGGCCTGAGCCCAAGGGGATCATTCAGCTTTGAAAGATGCAAGTCAGATAATCTCATGGATGGGATAACTCACTGTCCAGTAGTCTAGGCAGTCCACCTCCCACGAGTATAAATTTGTAAAGTGGACTAACTTAGCTGCCACCACTTGGATCAAGAGGAATGGGTCGTTCACTCAGACATCTTCAGTTTGATGTAAAAAAAAAATGGAGTACTCTGGATCTAGTCATCTTAACCTCCAGATTCAACAACAAACTTCCACTGTAGCCAGGACCAGGAATTCTCTAGCGCTAGCCTCGGATGCCCTAATAATTCCCCGTTCTCCGCTCTCCATCCAGTGCGAATTCTGTCTCTCGTTTAAAAAGAGAGCGAAATAGATTTTAATTTTGCAGATCTGACCCAAAAGAACATGGTACACAGAAATACTCAGTCCTCTAGCAGAAGATCCCTGGCCTGTTCCCAACAGGCAAGATTTGCTTTCTCAAAGTCTTTTATTTTATTTTATCCTGCTTCTCAGTCTTTGGCTTTTAACGGCATGGTTGTTGAAGCCAAGGTCTTAAAAGGCAGAGGGGTCTCTGAGTCTATTCCAACCTTGCTAAAAGTAAGAAGTGCCACTTCTAGGAAGATCTACCACCGTACCTGTTAATTCTTTGCCTGTTGTGACAGGCACAGACACTTCATTCCCAGAGGTTACTCTGTGCCTTGCATTCTGGGCTTCCTACAATCAGGTCTTCACCAGAACATGGCCTTAAGCACTCTGAAAGAGAATGGACAATGCTGAGACCCATCCTTACAAAGATTTTTGGCTTCACTCATTTTACATAAAGCCCCCGCTTGCAGCAGATTTTCCCTGTTTTGGCTTTTTCTCAGGACCTCACAAGGGACACAATTCTTCTAAATCCAGCATTATGAAATGTATTAGAAATCTGAGCATTACAGCTTACACTACCAAGAAAAAAAATCTATGCTTTTACATGCCCAATCTGTCAGATCAGTGGGAGTTTCCTGGGCATTTTGGCACCAGGCTTAAGTAGCCCAGCTGTGTTAGGTTGGCCAACTTGTCCTCTGTTCATACCTTCTCAAGGTTCTACATGGTAGATGTCCAGTATTCTGCGGATGCAGCTTTCATCTTGCATCATTTGATTTTCTCTTCAGGCTGTAGAGCTATCCTTTCCCCCTATTATAACCTACAGTGTACTGTATGCTCTCGGGATTATATGAAGGAAATGGCAGCACATGCACACCTATGTGTAAGTGCTGCAATTTATTATGAATCGCACCCAATTGCCCATATTCATTTTATGAACAAAGAATCTGGACTGCAGTGCAGCACAGCACACAAATATGGATGTACAGGTCTATTACATTTTTTTTTTTTTTTTCTGTTGAAGCTCATTAGAGATATCTTGGAGAAGTTGTTAATGTTTCTAGAAAAAACTAGTTGGAGTTAGACTTTAATGCTACCTAACATGGCATCTCGTGTATTTAAAGAAGTATGGCTAAAGCTTTTTTGGCCATATGTGTATGGATCACAGTAATGCAGTTCATTCTGAACTCCTGTGACCCATCTTCAGGCAAAAGTGGGCTAAAGTCCAGTCAACTGACGTTATTCAGCTGGTCCTGGCGCTGGATCAATTCTGACTTTACAGCCGGAATCCACCTATATGCCTGACAGCTGACTTTGCCTCTCAGAAAGCTGCTGGGAGACTGAACCAGCTGCTCTCGACTTCACCACAGCCCAGCGCTCCAGTGTGTGCTAGAAAGATGCTAAGAGCGTAGGGGAGAACTGAGTGATCATCGGTTTTTGATCTCTCAGCGCAGAGACAGCGGGGGACAGATGCAGAATCGAACTAAGATGAGGATAGTTTTTTGGGGGAAACGCCATACTTTTCTTTTTAACTAGTTCAGCTTGTACCCCTTCCACCCTGTTATTCCTAGGCTCTCTCGCTCTTACCGGGAGCCTAGGACCACATTCGCTGACTTCCCCTGTAAACAAAGAAACTGGAAGCGATGATGATTTTGTCACTACCGGTTTCAGATCCTCCATTTTCTGCCTGGGGCAGCCAGGGGAATATCTAACCCAGCAGATCTGTTCTCATTTAGATGCTGTGAATTAAAGCACAACACCACCTGCATGTGAGTGTGGTGGTCTTTTAATGCCAGTACTTCCGATTCACAATTAGAAATATAAACGCACAATACCTTGCTGCCCTCTCTGGACTGGGGGTGTCCCAATAAAACTAGAAAAAAACGCAAGAAAAGAGGGCGCACCAGTCTAGCGCATTATCCCAAAAAACATTTATTATAAATCTAAAAATCTACTCGTAATATATGACTGACAAAGCACATCAAAGTAGCAGAATAGTCCCCTCCACTCTGCATGCTCCTGAGCTTGGGAGGACGTCCTTGGGATCCTCAAAGCCTTTGGGTCTGCGGAGGAGTGTTACCCTCCAAATTGTCCTCCCAAGCTCAGGAACACTCGGCGTCGATGGACAGATTGTGTTACTTTGTCAGTCATATTGTCTGTAAGTAGGTTTATTTACATTTTTTTAATGATGTTTTTTGGGATAATGCGCTAGGCTGGTGCGCCCTCCCTTTTATGGCTTTTCTAGATGCTTTGAAGGGCAGGGGGAGACTTTGGGGTCTATTAGATCCCCAATGTCTCCATAAAGACTACCTGTCACCTGCCCAGTGCAATCACATGAGGTATATTAACCCTTAGTGATGGCAGTAAAAATAAAGAAAAGTTTAAAAAAAAATATGCACACCCAGGCTGCGTGCATGTGTGCAAACTGTGATTGTACCACACCTGTGAAATTGCTGTGAGTGTAATAATTCTAGCACAAGAGCTCCTGGTTAACTCTAAACGAATGAGCTGTAAAGGCTCTTAAAGCGTTGCCTATGGAGATTTTTGGGTACAGCCGTTTTCTACGATATCATGGGCGCACACAATTTTAAGACTTGTCATGTTTGATATCTATTTACTCAACGCAACCTCCTATCTTATATTAAAAAAAAAAAAAAAAAAATGGTTATTTGTGTGTTTGCATTAGAATTAATTTTATTATATATTTTCCTGAAAATTTGCATTTATAGTGACATGAAATTGCAACCAAAATCTTTTTATTCCTCTGCTTTCAGAAAATATATATTTGGGGGGTAATTGTTGTTGCCAAAAAATTAAGATTCTTTCATGTGTGCAAAAACAGACATTTTATTTTGTACAGACTCCTGCTTCCACCTCTGGCGCTGTCTTGTGTAGTGGGAGAAATTTGTGACAAACTGGGGCAAGGTGGAGAAGGACAGGCTTTGTTTTCAACCACTGCACCGAGCCGTGTCGTGCTTTGTTGGACAGCAGCCAGCTACAGGGCACTGCTTCACCTTTTGGTGCTTGTTTGTTTAAAATCCACTTTCCCTGATCTTTTTCTATGACTTCATTTTGCCCCCTTCCGCCTCTCTTGCATTGGAAACTCCCAGGAATCCCTGGGATCCTCTCTCACCCTACGTTTCCCCAAATCAGGGTCCACTTACATTTATACTACTGATGGTACTAATTTGGACTAATTTCTATTGCTTTATAACACTAAATGAAAAGTTGTATTTTCTGATTCTTTTTTTTTTTTCAGGTGTTGGGAAGAGTAGTTTACTGCTAAGGTTCGCGGATAACACTTTTTCAGGTAATTTTGTTTATTTTGTGAGCACATCATTGCAGCACTAGTTTGAACGTAATGGTCCTATAGTACTTTGTGTGCGTTTGTAGTTGGGGTGGCAGGCTTATGTGCACTGTTATGAGCCGCCTGTTGGCTGCACTATACAAACCCATACTATATTCTACCAAATGCTCTAAATTGACAAATTTTGATCTGTTTGACTGAATGATTAGCAAACTGGGTTTGACCATGCTTCTGTTAGTGTAGAAAGAGTTAACATTTCAGTTAAAGGTTACGTTCATGCCATGCAGTCAAAGGACCCCAATAGCTATTAAAATCTGTTCAGTTTTGTACAATGTTTATTACTTTTATTGTAAGACCAATGCCCTGAAAGTCTTGCAGAAAACTTCCCAGTTAGCCTACCTCACGTACTTAGTTTTTAGGACATGAAAAACATCTTTCTCTTTTTTTTCCTCTCCTTTAAAGAGGTGATAAACCTAGAAAAAAAAGATCCCGGTCCTTTAAAGCACGTTAAACCGCATAGTGCTTGTGCAGTGTCATATGGCCCTTTCTATGCTGTAAAATACCTGGTTGCTGATCCATGATATTGTGGTCAATTTACATGCCTCCGTCATCCAACTGTTAGTCTCTCCCTGCCTAACACTTTCTAGTGTGTGAGCCACTCGACAAATCCTCCCCTCCTGCCGCTATTCCGTGTGGCAGTAAAGTTAGTGATCACAATTACTGCTAGCCCCTCTGTTAGAACAAGATATACTACAAGGTGTATGTGTGTGGTTTTTTTTTTTTTTGCAACTAAATACTTTTATTTCACATTGCTGATACACGGTCACGTGACCGCCCGGTTGAGGGGAATCTCAACCCCTCCCACTTTAGTGCTTAGATTGGGAAATGAGTGGTGGGCAGTCACGTGACTGCACATCGGCGATATAAAAAATGGTATTTGGCTGCAGAATAAAATAAACCCTCGTTTATCATAACTGGTTTTTGCCAAGGGGCTGGCAGTAATTGTGAGCACAGAGTTTAAAACTACTTTAATGCAGGGAGTGCATGTCTTAACAACAATGCTAACTGGGAGTTTTTTGACCAGGCTTCCAGTGGGGTCCAAAAGGAAATGAATGAATGTTGTGCAAAGCGGCACAGCTGAACTTCGCCTTTTAAAATATGTAATTGTGAACTCCTTTTGCCTTTGAAAGGAAAATGTGTAATCCTGTTGAGCAAGTTTTTTTAATCCAGACTGGATATTATACAAAGTCCTGACCACTTCTCTCCATTGGTATTTGGTGGTGAAGGTGCATCAGGTCTTTCACTGCTGTTCTCTAACACTGGAAAACTTAAACCTTTCATGACTAACCCTATTTTTGACATGTGGTGTTTACAAGTTAAAATCCATATTTTTTGCTAGAAAATGACTTGGAACCCTCAAAAACTATATATATATTTTTTAGCAGAGAATCTAGAGAATAAAATGGCGATTGTTGCAATATTTTTACACGTCACATGGTATTTGTGCAGTGGTGTTTCACTTTCATGAATAAAAAAAAAAAAAAAAAAAGTAAAGTTAGCCCAATTTTTTTGTATAATGTGAAACATGATGTTATGCCGAGTAAATAGATACCAAACATGTCATGCTTTATAATTACACGCACTTGTGGAATGACAAACTACGGTACCTAAAAATCTCCATAGGCGACGCTTTAAAATTTTTTTTTTACAGTTACCAGGTTAGAGTTACAGAGGAGATCGAGTGTTAGAATTATTGCTCTCACTCTGACGATCGCGGCGATACCTCACGTGTGATTTGAACACCGTTTTACATATGCGGGCGCGACTTGCGTATGCGGTTTCTTTGCTGCGCGAGCTTGCAGCGACGGAGGGCACATTTTTTTCCTTATTTTAAAATGAATAAATTGCTTTTTAAAAAAAAACAAAAAAAAACATTTTTGATCACTTTTATTGCTGTCGCAAGGAATGTAAACATCCCTTGTCACAGTAATGGGTGTTAACAGGTACTCTTTATGGAGGGATCCCTCCTGTGCACTTCAAAGTATTCAGATCGCCATTCTCAGTGATTCTGTATACTATATATTTTTTTAAAACCAGCGCCATTGGCAGCCGAGTAAACGGGAAGTGACGTCATGACGTAGCTTCCGTGTTTATGATCAGGAGACTGGAATGAAGCCGCTTACGGCTTCAATCCAGTCTGACCCTAGCCGCCAGAAGCGGCGGATTGTTGATCGGGGCTCCTGATGGAACGGGAGCCCCGGTAAGAGCGGCAGGAGGGGGGGGTCGTCCCCTCCCGCTCCCCTGACATAACAGCCAAGTGGCTTTTAGCCGTATTGGTGGTTATCCTCGGAAAGCCGATCGCCGGCTCTAAAAAAAAAACTGTACCGGGATGGTGCCTGCAGCTGCGGGCATCATCCCGGTATAACCCCGGAAAGCAAAGTATGCACTTCTGCGTACGCCCGGCGGCAAGGGGTTAATTCCCAGCATTGTGCAATTTAATACAGCCTGCTGTTGGTGCTGCCCCTTCCTCTGTCAGTCCTGATGTGCAGGGGATTACTGGTGACTCTCACCTAGACAGAGTGACATATTTTCAAGTACATTTTTAGTATAACTGGAGGTGTTTTTAAATCTGACTAGTTGTTTGTCATTTTATACAGAAATTATAACACATTTGCTTTCAATACTAAAAAGACAGCTGGACTGCTGGTTATCACTGGCAAGGTTCCTGGCAAAGGAACCTAATTTGAAAACTGTTGCTGTCAAGGGTTTTCCTAACTGAAAACATTTTAATATTTAATACCCTTCCCCTCAGCACTTATCCTAAACGTCTTTCCTTTAACAATTAAAGTGGAACTTCAGACACAATGTGCTTAAGCTGATAACACACAGACCATTCTAATTTCTCATGTCTTTATTGAACACCCCTATTAAACATTCACAGCTGTGGAGGTAAAAGTAAATTTACTTTTCGAGTTAATAGCTGGTTGAACCTCCATTGGCAGGAATTGACTTCAAGCAAGCGCTTTCGGCAGCTCCAGATCAGACCTGCACAATTTTCAGGAGGAGTTTTTGACCGTTCCACTTTACAAAACTGATTCACTTGAGACACATTTGTAGGTGTCTGGTGTGAAAGACATTTCAAGGTCATTCCACCCCATTTCTATGGGGGTTAAGGTCTGGGCTGTGACTGGACCACTCCAAAGGGCACATTTCTGAAGCCAGCCTGCGGTAGATTTACAGTGCCTCGAAAAAGTATTCATACTACTTGAAATTTTCCACATTTTGTCATGTTACAACCAAAAATGTAAATGTGTTGTATTGGGATTTTATGTGATGGACGAACACAAAGTGGCACATAATTGTGAAGTGGAAGGAAAATGATAAATGGTTTTCAATTTTGTTTTACAATTATTGGAAAATTGTGGCATGCATTTGTATTCCGCACCCCTGAGTCAATATATTGTAGAACCATCTTTCCTTGAAGTTACAGCTGCAAGTCTTTATGGGGCTGTCTCTACCAGCTTTGCAAATCTAGAGTGAAATTTTTGCCCATTCTTCTTTGCAAAATAGCTAATGCTCTGTCAGATTGGATGGAGTCTTGCCACGGATTCTCAACTGGATTTAGGTCTGGACTGGGCCATTGTAGCACATGAATATGCTTTGATTTAAATCATTCCAGTGTAGCTCTGGCTGCATGTTTAGAGTCCTTGTCCTGCTGGAAGGTGAACCTTCGCCCCAGTCTCAAGTCTTTTTTGCAGACTCTAACAGGTTTTCTTCTAAGATTGCCTTGTATTTGGCTCCATTCATCTTTCCGTCAGCTCTGACCAGCTTCCCTGTCCCTGCTGAAGAAAAGCATCCCCACAACAGGATTCCACCACCATGTTTCATGGTGGGGATGATGTGCAGGGTGATATGCAGTGTTTAGTTTTCCGCCACACATAGCATTTTGCTCTTGGGCTAAAAAGTTCAGTTTTGGTCTCCTCTGACCAGAGCACCTTCTTCCACACATTTGCTGTGTCCTCCACATGGCTTTGGCTTCTCGCAAACTGCAAATGGGACTTCTTATGACCTTTTTCTTTCAACAATGGCTTGCTTCTTGCCACTGTTCCAAAAAGGCCAGATTTGTGGATTGCATGAACACGTGAGTAATAGTTGTCCTGTGGACAGATTCTCCCACCTGTTCACTAAGGTTCTCTAACAAACCTCAGAGCTTCACAGAGCATCCGTATTTTTACTGAAATTAAATTACACACAGGTGGACTCTATATACTAATTAGGCTTCTTCTGAAGGCAATTGATTCCACTAGATTTTAGTATCCTAGTAAAGGGGGCTGAATACAAATGCACGCCACGCTTTTCAGATATTTATTTGTAAAAAAAAAAAAAAAATTGAAAACCATTTATCATTTTCCTTCCACTTTATGTGCCACTCTTGTGTTGTGTTTTTATTTTATTTTTTTATTTTATTTTTTTTGTGTTTGGAAAACTTTAAGGGGTATGAATACTTTTTCAAGGCACTGTACTTCGATGCTTAGGGTCTAGGGCAGTGATGGCGAACCTTGGCACCCCAGATGTTTTGGAACTACATTTTCCATGATGCTTATGCACTCTGCAGTGTAGTTAAGCTTCATGGGAAATGTAGTTCCAAAACATCTGGGGTACCAAGGTTCGCCATCACTGGTCTAGGGTCTGTCCTGCTGCATTACCCAACTTCTTCTAACCTTGAGCTGACGGAGCACCACTCTGACGTTTTCCTGTAGAATGTTTTGTTAAACTTGGGAATTTTTCTCCTCGATGAGAACAAGTGGTCCAGGCCCTGAGGCAGCGAAGAAAGGATAATACATGATGTTCCCTCTACCATACTTCACCATTGGGATGATGTTTTGATGCTGGTAAGCTGTGCTCTGTGTGTCATACATAGTGCTTGGTATTCCACCTGCACAATTCAACTTTTGTTTCATCAGTTCACAAAACATTTTCCCTATATTGCTGTGGTTTGTCAAGGTGCTCTTGGGCAAACTTCAGGAGTGCAGCAATGTTTTTCCTTTTTTTGTTTTTGAGAGCATGGCTTTCTCTGGTGTTCTGCCATGGACACCCTGCCTGTTCATAGGCTTACATATGGTAGGCTCATGAACAGGGATGTTTGCCAATTCCAGTGATATCTTCAAGCTTTTAGCTCTTTACTCACGTGTTCTTCTTTACCTCATTGAGGATTCTGTGTTGTGCACTGGGAGTCATCTTGGTGGGCACCCATTTTTAGGAAATAGTCGCACTACTAAACTATCTCCATTTATAGACCATTTGTCTAACTGTTGACTAATGTATTTTTTTTTTAGTAAATATAAACTGCTAGATACCTTTTTTTCTCATCAGCGGTATGTAGCAGTCTTGTGACTTCTATCAGTGTCTGGCCGAGCACTGGTTAAAGCTTGTAGGAGGAGTTTTAATTTTCCTCCTGCCTTATGAAATTGCATGACTCCTGACCTGGACAGTGCCAATTGGCCTTGTGCTGATCACGTGCACCCTCCCAAGAAAAAAATCTCTATCAATACACACCAAATGGAGCATGTGCAGAGAGCCACCAAGGCTCTTTGCCATCATCAGATGGCTTGGGGACAGTAAAAGATGGGGAGGATCAGAGAAGACAGGATCAAGCTGCTTTTTTTTTTTTTTAACATAATGTGCAGGATTACACCTTAGGTTCCACAGTGAGTAGAGCTGCACGATTAATCGTTAAAGAATCCAGTTCGTAATTCTATCCCCTTCGCAATCTTTACACAGCATTTTCACAAAAAAAAACAAAAAAACAGGCAGCCTGCCAAGTCACAACATCGCTTAGAAACATTTGTATCTTTTCTTTTAGATCAAAGGAATGAACTTCGGTCTGTAAATTAGGTCAGTTTGACCACTTAAAGAGGAAGTAAACCCTAATGGGTGTTATTTCCTCTTTGTTTCCCTGCAAAGGCAAAGCATAATGGGCTACTATGCATCGCATAGTAGCCCATTATGTGACACTTACCTGCAGGAGACACCCGCAATGTCCCCGTCTTCCTCACTAGTAGCGAGCGTCCATTCTTTACTCCTCTTCCTTCTGGGGCTGTGAACTCCAGCTCTGTGACTGGCAGGAGTCACGTGATGTCACTCCCGCTCGTGGGAGCCGCCTTTAACGGCATGACCTGAAAACGGCACAGCGTGCCCTTTCTTTCTAACTCCGGCGCATGCTCGGAAAAAATTGCCGTACGGCGATTTGCAAATATCTCCTCTTAGACCGTGCAGGTCTGGGAGATATTTCAAGCACCTACAGGTAAGACTTAATCTAGGCTTACATGTATGTTAAAGTGGTTGTAAAGGGTTTACAACTACTTTAAAGACTAAACCTTTTTCTGAGATTTGTTGCTTTACAAGTTAAAATCTGTATTTTTTTTTTTTGCTAGAAAATTACTTAACCACTTCAGCCCCTGGAAGAATTTACCCCCTTCCTGACCAGAGCACTTTTTGAAATTCGGCACTGCGTCGCTTTAACTGACATTTGCGCGGTCGTGCGACGTGGTTCCCAAACAAAATTGATGCCCCCTTTTTTTTTTCTCCCCCCCACAAATAGAGCTTTCTTTTGGTGGAATTTTGAAAAAAAAAATTTTTTTACTTTTTGCTATCATAAATATCCCCCAAAAATATCTAAATAAAACCAATTATTTTCCTCAGTTTAGGCCGATACATATTCAACATAATTTTGGTAAAAAAAAAAAATCGCAATAAGCGATTGGTTTGCGCAAAAGTTATAGCGTTTACAAAATAGGGGATAGTTTTATGGCATTTTTATTAATAATTGGTTTTTTTTTTTTTTTTTCAATGGCGGCAATCAGCGTTTTTTTTAATCAAGACTGCGACATTATGGCGGACACTTCGGACATTTTTGACACATTTTTGGGACCATTGTCATTTATACAGCAATTAGTGCTATACAAATGCAATGATTCCTGTGTAAATGACACTGGCAGTGTAGGGGTTAAGTGTCCTAGGGACATTTTTTTAACGGTGGGGCGGCGTGGCTGTGTGACATGTCACTGATCTCTGCTCCGGGAGCAGAGATCAGTGACACTGTCACTTGGCAGAATGGGGAGATGCTTGTTTACATTAGCATCTCCCCATTCTTCCTCCCCGTGAGCCGATTAAGGTCGCCTCTTAAAGGGCAACGTACAGGTACGTGATTCTGCCTGTACGAGCCCTTCTGCTGACGTATATATCGTCGTGAGGTGGTCAGCAAGCGGTTAAAACGTGTGTTTTTTATATATATATATATATATATATATATATATATATATATATATATATATATATATATATATATATATATATATATATATATATATATATATATATTTTTTTATATATAAATAAATTGGCAGTGGTTGCAATATTTTATGTCACCGTATTTGCGCTGCCGTCTATCAAACGCAATTATTCTTTTGGCAAAAATACACTTCAATGAATTAATAAAACCTTTTTTAAAAAACTGTTTTTTGTATAATGTGAAAGTTACGTTGCGAGAATCGTGATCTTTTTTTCTAAGCAAAAAAATTGTGATTTTCATTTTGGCCAGAATCCTGCAGCTCTAATAATAAGCATGCTTTACTGCATGTAAAGACTGATTTTACTGTTGTGGCTTTAGTAACACTTTAACCTTATTGTGTTTGTCTATTGTTGTGACTTTTTATGCAAAATGACTGCAGAACCAGTTAATTCTTTTTTTGCCACTGTGTATACTGATTAATACAATTGCTGTATTTAGGTAGAGACAGTCAAGTGTGCTTACATGCACATGTGCTGACTAGGAGAAAACGGCAGAAATTACTCATTTAAAGTGGAACTTCCTCTTTAAGTACTCCTCCTTGCCCCCTGACATGCCACAATTGGAATGTCATTTTTTTTTGGGGGGGGGGGGGGGGTTGGGTTCCTGGTTTGGAGTGGAACTTCCTGTCCCACTTCTGACCGCTTAGGCGATTCCTAGGTGGCCCCCTCCCTTCTGGGCAAAGTTCTGGGACACGTGACAATTCCCAGCGCGGCTCGCGCAGTGCGTGCCCAGCTGTGAAGGCGTAAACTGTCACAGCCGGGCGCCCACACTCAGTGTTGGCGCCGCGAAGAGGAGGGGGAGGGAACAGAGGCTTCGGGTGGCTGCATCGCTGGACCGTGGGACAGGTGAGTGGTTGTTTGCTGAAAGTCAGCAGCTATACTTTTTGAAACTGCTTGACTTTTAATAAACTCAGAAAACAGTGGAACGTTTTAAGCGTGGTCTAGTTGTATCTCTGCAGTAGGTAGGTCAGTTCACCATCCTAGCTATGGGCAGCACTTCTACAAGAAAGCCTGCAGAGGAAAGGTAGTAGAAGGTAGTGAAGGCAGCAAAAAGATTGAAAAAGTTCTCCCTCCTTTCTCCTCCCTCCTCCTTTCTCCTCCCTCCTCCTTTCTCCTCCCTCCTTCTCCCTGATCCAACCCTGTACACATATAACCAATTGTGGTATTACCAGGAGCAGAAATACATTGTAGTGTGTTGATGTGCGGTCCTCATTACCCATTAAAATAAATCTTTACTTGTGTTTATACAGACGGCGTATTGAGACTTGCCTGTAAAATATTTTAAACCCATTTAACTGAAATTTTAACATTTTCTATAATTGAATCCTATGCAATGCTCCAAAAAAACAAAACAAAAAAAAACAGATTTCACATCTGATACGAATGGCCATTCAAATCTGATCGCAATAAAACACAAAATCAGTTTGTACAAGTTACGCGCTTAAGAATTTTACTTTTTTTTTTTTTTTTTTTTTTTTTTTTTTTTCTTTTATAGGCAGCTACATCACAACAATTGGAGTTGATTTTAAAATCAGAACAGTGGAAATCAATGGGGAGAAAGTGAAGCTGCAGATTTGGGACACTGCCGGGCAGGAGAGATTTCGGACAATAACATCAACGTAAGAATGCACAGGAAGCAATATGTCCGGGTATTGTGTGGGGTTGGTGAGATGCTAATGTTCTGTATGGGAAATGACATGCTTCAAAAAGATGCTAGTTTCAGCTCCGTTCACACGGTTTTTGTCTTGTCCACTGTGAAAAGTCACATGTAATTTATTTTTATATTGTTAATAAACCACATTGTTTCATTTAGGCATGGCTGGTATTTAAATTACACGAGAATTGTGTAACTATCGGTTTTAAATTTGAGAATATTTTAGTAATGTGACTTAAAGTGATGGTAAGACATAAGTTATTATTTTTTTCAAAAAAGTTATACTTACCTGCTTTGTGCAATAATAAAAAATAAAATAAAAATTAGACCCTGCAAGGCAAAGGCATATTGAGCTAGTATGCATAGCATACTAGCTCATTATGAATAACTTACATGAAGCCCCCGAAGCGACCCTCGTTGTCCTCCGGCGCCACCATCTAACCCGGAGTGACTTCCAGGTATCGCGGCTCTGGCGCTGTGACTGGCCGGAGCCACAATGACGTCACTCCCACGCATGCCGTTAGCCATGTAGACAGCGCTGCCGGTCTTTTGCGAATATCTCCTAAACTGTGTAGGTTTAGGAAATATTTCTTGTACCTTCAGGTAAGCCTTAATCTACGCTTACCTGTAGGTAAAAGTGGTCTGTAAGGGTTTACACTTTAAGACACAGAGCATGGTTGGACCCCGACTCCCACTCCTTCCTCACTGGCTGTGATTGACAGCAGTGGGAGCCAATGGCTCCCTGCTGCTCTGTCTGAGGAGGGTGAGAGCGGAGAGAGCCTCTGCTCTTGTGCACATTGCTGGATTGATGTGGGGCTCAGGTAAGTATAAGGGGGGAGCTGCACAAAGGTGTTTTTTTTTTTTTTTTTTTTTTATTACCGTAATGTAGAGAATGCATTAATGTAAAAAAAAACCTTCAGTCTTTACAACCACTTTAAAGTGTATAATGAATGTACTATAAGCATGCTGCCCTAATAACTGGCGTGCCCTTTGAAATCTGAATGTTTCAGGCTCCATGCACACTGGAGCTCATAAACTGCAGTTTATTGGAGTTTGGGCGTTTTTTTTTTTTTTTTAAAAAGCCCTAAACTCCACTCTGTGTTAGCCTGTGTCCATGCACACATGGACTTTTTTTAGCTTTAATGAGCAGTGGAGTTTATGGGCTTTTTTCTGAACGCCATAAATTTGCGTTCAAAGTGCCGTTTTTTCACCGGCAAAAAACGTCAAACGCTGATAAACGCTCATAAACACGTGTTAATTAGTGTTCGGCATTCTATTTTTTTTTTAATGCATTGTGGGAGTTTGGAATGCACTGTGGGATTTTTGAAGTGTTGTCTGTGTATCTTTATTAAAAACGCCCATAAACACTAACACTCATAAACGCTAGTACAAAACGCTGTTAACGCTGGTTGAAAAACCTGCTTTTTTCTGCCAGCAATCTGGCGTCCAGAAAAAGCTTTTTTGAGCTTTAGTGTGCATGGAGCCTAACTGCTGGCTCTGAGAAAAAAGACAGATGATATTTAAAACCATTTTATAAACCAGTCCTTCCTTTCTGCTAAGCTAGCTAGTACTACATGTTTTCAGCATTTGCATATCTTGCCCCTTGTCCTTTAGTTCTATGATAAATGCCTTTTGCTTTTTCCTTTTGATTTAAATTCTGTGTCCTTCATACTAAAGCACAGCTTTAGCTTCTGAGTTATCTTTGGTAAATAGCCTGTTTAATTTACCCTGTAAACTTTCTGCTATTATGTCATCCCCGTACACACGGGCAGAATATCATCTAAAACATCAAGTACTGTAGAAACTAGCCAACGTTTGGCCCATGTGTACAGCTGCTTTTCTGACAGAAGTCGATCTCACGACCAGCTTCTGTTGAACGAGGATGCTGGAAAACCAGCTGCTGATAGACATCCGATCAGTTAGTACAGCGAGCTCCTCTGTTTTATTTTTTTATTTTTTTTTATTCAGCCCGTTGGGTTGAACGAACAAAACTTACCATGTGTATCAGGCATTACACTTCTTGGGATAACCATACACACATCTAATTGTACAATCATCTTTATATCTTCCAACAACTATGTAGTGCAGGACCTGCATAACTTAGTATATATTTATTAGATTCGTTTTCTAAATTGGTAAATCAAAAGTAGATTGTCCAGAGAGCTGGCACTACCCGAATGTAACATGCATATCCAGCTTTATGCAGATCGTATACTATAATACTATCGTAGGCCTTCTACGGGGCGAAGCTACTAGGGTCACTAAGGTCGCACTTGTGACCAGGCTCAGAGGGAAGGGCCCCGGTTTCTTGCACCAGGGCCCTGAAGGGTTCTAGCTACGACACTGGCTATTTCATGTGGTTTGTGTTTTTTTTTTTTTTTTGTTATGGCCTCTTCACGAAATTTTCCATCAGCATTTCCTCAGCTGTTTTATCTATTGTTAACATCTTCTCCAGTTAGACTGCATCATGTTTTCTGCATGAACAAATCTCTAAAAAGGGCCATAAAATTCCTTTAGTAACATATAGGTATAGCATAGTAACATCTAAGTACCTTTCTTTATGTATAAGATGAGGTATGCTAAGGGTACACCTCATTTCTATTAGTGTGTCATATATATTTTTTTTTCTTGCAGATATTACAGAGGGACACATGGTGTTATTGTTGTTTATGACGTTACCAGTGCAGAGTCCTTTGTCAATGTAAAAAGATGGTTACATGAAATAAATCAGAATTGTGACGATGTGTGTCGAATATTAGGTAAGCGTTCTATGTGACGTTCTCACAAAATACAAGTCCGTTCCAATTGTTTCTTGACGTAAGTTGTTTTTCTACGAACAGTGGGAAATAAGAACGATGATCCTGAACGGAAAGTGGTGGAAACTGAAGACGCCCATAAATTTGCTGGACAGATGGATATACAACTGTTTGAGACTAGCGCCAAAGAAAATCTAAATGTTGAGGAGGTGTGTACTGGCTCTGCTTACACAGTGCTTGTATTTGAGTTTTATAGATTTGCTCTGTTGTTGACTGGCTGGCCAGTCAAGCACACCACAAAGCATAGGCAAATGTGGGCAATATTTTTTCACATATTTTCTTTGAGTATAGTAGTTCTAAAGGCAAAGGTTTTATTTTTATTTTTTTAACCATAATGCATGCTGTGCATTAAGGTAAGTAACCTTCAAATGCTTTTGTCCCTTCCAAGAGGCCATAGTCCCCTGCTGCTGTCAGTGAAGTCCTGAGGAGGGAGTGGGAGGACATGGCCAGGAACAGCCTGGCTTGGGAGTACATCAGCACGAGTGCCCCCTCAGCAGCCAGCTTGCTATGGGGGTATTCAGAGACAAGTAGGTACCAAGAGGGCTGGAGGGGGACTCCAGAAAAGGAGTAAAGGACTGCTTTGTGCAATACCAATGCACAGAAGAGGTCAGTATAACTTTTTTTTTTTTTTTTTTTTTTTTTTTTTTATATACAATTAAAAAAAAAATGTAAAATTACAATGTAACAAAGTTTACCATAAATCATAGCCAACATGCAGAAAATAGTGTGCAGAGAAGTTCGACATCTATATGGACCTCACTTATTGTTTTAATGTAAAAAAAGAAAAATTATGCATCTTCATTTTAAGCTAGTATGCTCCCTCATAAAATGTTTTCCATGCAATCTTTTTCTGCTATGCTGAAAAAAATTAGTTTTTACAAAAGCTCAGGTTGCAGTGGAGTGGGACAGAGCTGAGAATCATTTCTGCACCGTTTCTTCATATGGCTCAGTAGAGCTTGTCAGACGAGCAGCTTCTGATTTTTATTTAAGTGGTATAAGACTCTTTTTAGGTAGTAGAAAATAGAAAACATTTAATGTTAATTGGAAAAGATAAATTAGCCACTTGCCAACCAGCCCACGTACATTTACTTCATCAGGTTGGCTCTCCTGCGCATACCGACGTACCTTTACGTTGGTCCATACAAGGAGGATAGCGGGCATGAGTGCGCCCGTGGTTCCCGTGGACTCAATGTCTGCCAGCGATCACTGTGTACAGAGGCGGAACGGGGAACTGCTAAACGAGACAATTCCCTGTTCTGCCTAATGACATGTCAGATCTTTTGTTGCCAGTGATCCGGAAGAGTGATTTTTGCACTGATCAATATAATAATGTCACTGGTCCCCAAAGTGTCATTTGGAGTCAAATTTGTCTGCTGCAATGTCGCAGTCCCGCTAAAAATCAGATCGCCGCCATTACTAGTTAAAGAAAAAAAAAAGTCCTTTAAGTCTATCCCGTAGTTTGTATAAATGATAACTTTTGCGCAAACCAATCAATATTGCGATTTTTATTTATTTTTTTTACCAAAATTATGTAGAATACATATCGGCCTAAACTGATGAATACATTTTTATTTTTATTTTTTTTGATGTATTATAGCTGAAAGTAAAAAAAAAAAAGTGGTGTGTTTTTTTTTATTTTTATTTTTTTGTTTTTTTTTTCATTATTATTTTTTATTTTTTCCCAAAATTATCTTTTTTTTTTTTTTTTGTAGCACTAAAAAATAAAAACCAGAGAGGTGATCAAATGGCACCAAAAAGCTCTATTTGTGGTTAAAAAAAAAGGACATCAATTTTGTTTGGGTACAGCTTTGCACGAGCAATTGTCAGTTAAAGCGACGCAGTGCCGTATAGCAAAAAATGGCCTGGTCATTAAGGGTGCAAATCCTTCCAGGACTGAAGTGGTTAAACAGAAGTAAAATACAAAGCGTCAAAAGCATCATAGTATCCCTTTTAATCGTTATGGCAAACAGTTGATGAGTTTAATTATTAGCTACAAGTCATGTCTATTAAGGAACTAAAGAAAATATACAGCTCAGCAGAGGCTTTCTGGAAAAAAATAGTCTGAAGCTTGGTGTATGTGGAGGGAGACATTGTGGGTTTAACGGGGTTGTATCATGTTTATAAGAACCAATCATGCCCTAGGTATTGTCACACAGGGGGTTTTGTGATGGTGATAAAGGTAAGGAGAAAAAATAATTACAATATATTACCTTAAAAAAAACATTGTAAATGCCCCTTCCATGTTGACATGCATAATATACACACGCCTTAGCATAGTGGGGCAAGATACTTATTTGATCCCCTGCAAATGTTGTACGTTTGCCCACTTGCAAAGAAATTAAGGGTTTATCATTTTTTATCATAGGTGTATTTTAAATGATGGAGACAGAATATCAACCAGAACTCCAGAAAAAACAAAAGACATGGTACAAATGTTATAAATTGAGTTGCAGTTCAGTGAGTAAAATAAGTATTTGATCCCCTACCAATCCAACAATAATTCTTGCTCCCACAGATTGGCTACAGTATGTGCTCATCAGATTAGTCCTGTAAGTTTAAGAAGGTGCTCCTAATGACAACCCTTTATTATGTGTATAAAAGACACCTGTCCAGAATCTTTTCTTCCATTCAAACCTCACCATCATGGGCAAGACCAAAGAACTGTCAAAGGAAGTCAGGGACAAGATTGTAGACCCACACAAGGCTGGAATGGGCTACAACAGTGGTTATCAACCCTGTCCTCAGGACCCACTAACAGGCCAGGTTTTATGTTACCTTGGGGAGATACAAAATAGACTACTGCAATCACTGAGCAGCAAATTATATCACCTGTGATGTATTTCAGTTATCTTGCAAACCTGGCCTGTTAGTGGGGTGGGCCCTGAGGACAGGGTTGATGACCACTGGCCTGCAAGACCATTAGCAAGAAGCTTGGTGAGAAGGAGAAAACTGTTGGAGAGATTACTTACAAATTGATGAAACACAAAATAACCATCAATCGCCCTCGGTCTGGAGCTCCATGCAAGATTTCTCCTCATTGGGTATAGATGATCATGAGATAAGTGCAGGATCCACCTAGAACTACACAGTAGAAGCTTGTGAATGATGGAGGCCATGTGATGTAAAATCTTGGATGAGAACCTTATTCCCTCAGCCAGAACACTGAAGATGGGTCTTCCAGCATGACAATGACCCAAAACATACCACCAAGGCAACAAAGAAGCACATTATTGTTATTTAGGGGCCCAGCCAGTCTCCAGACCTTAATCCTATAGAAAAGTTATAGAGGAAGTTGAAACTTCAAATTGCCAAGCGACAGCCAAGAAACCTTTAGGTTTCAGAAAAGATTTGTAAAGAGTAGTGAACCAAAATTCCTCCGGAGATGTTTGCAAACCTAGTAACCAACTACAAGAAAAGTCTTACCTCTGTGCTTGCCCACAAGGGTTTCTCCACCAAGTACTAAGTCATGTTTTGCTTGGGGATCAAATTATTTTACTCACTGAAATGCAGCTCAATTTGTTTGTATTTGTATCTTGTGTTTTTTTTTCTCGATTTTTTTGGTTGATGATATGGGTCTATTATTTAAAATTATACCTATGATAAAAAAAATTTATAGACCGTTAATTTCTTTGTAAGTGGCCAAACTTACAAAATCTGCAGGGAATCAAATAATTTCCCCACTGTATACAGATTACACACTTTAGCTATTCCTGCACACGCCAGAATAAGAGCAATACATCTTGAAGCATCATTTAGGGTTTATACTGGATTGATGTGCAGAAAAGGTTTTTAATGTAAGTTTATTTTTGCTCAAATATACTATAAAAAAATAAAAATAATGCGACAATAGTGCTTCAATATCCGTGTGCTGCTATCAATTAAATTTTCCAAAAATGTAATTTATAGCGGTCCACAGATATTGAAGCACTATTGTCATGTTATTTTTATTTTTAATTTTTATAGAGCAGCATACTCAGTATATTTGAACAAATTTTGCATGACTTATGAGACCTGTATAATGCTAAGTGTCTGTTAACCCTATAGAGGTACATAGTGGTGCCTCACAGGACATTGCATTATTTATTAAGTTTTTATTTTATTTATTTTTTTATTTTTTTGAGGCTGTGCATGCAGTATTTTTTTTTCTTTTTAAGTCAAAAGGTTTTTATTGCAAAAGAAATGCATTGAATCAAATCATACATCACATTACACTTGAATTTGTCAGTGAAAGAACATTGACATAACCATTAGTCATTCCCTTCAATACCTGAGTTGCAGTGAGTATTCAGTGTGTAGCACATATGTTTATTTCTGTATGGTGATACTCTGTGATCCCCTGCCATGGAACTGGCAGCCTCAACATCCCCGCTTTTTTCCCTACAATTATTTCCCTGGGCATTCATTATGTTTATGGGCATCTGAGCAGCCTCATCTGTACCAGTTCCCTGGGACTAATCCCGGGTGTATTAAGCCATGCTTCTCAGGGTACCCCCTATACTGATAAATGTATTTTTCCATGGTAAGGGTATTACCCATGTGCTGAATCCAGGATTTAACCGATGGCGGAAAGTGGCCGATTTCCAACTTGTAAGTATTGTTTTCCTAGCTTGGAATCGGATTCTGGCAAAGGCCATCCTGGTAATTTCCTCTGGAATTGCCCCCTCCAGTACTCCCTGAAGGCAACCTAGTGGATCAAGAGGGACATTAGTTTGGGAAACCTGGTTAAGCATGGCCAGGACCCCGTTCCAATATCTATGGAGTTTGGGGCAAAGCCAGAGGAGGTGTATCAGGTCACCTGGCACTATCTTACACCTGCCACACATCGAATTGGGTAGTTGGCCAATTTTATGAAGTTTTACTGGGGTATAATGTGCCTGCAACAGGATATACATTTGGGATACTTTTTGCAATGCATTCAGCGAACATTTGTTAACAGCTTGAAGTGCCTCTTCCCACTGCTCTCCTTTAATTGGCCCTAAGTCTGCCTCCCACTGGATTGCTGCTTTCATGGGGAATCTAAGTGTGTGGATAGAAGCATAAGATAGCATTGGGATATTATACCCTTTGTGTCCGTTGCGTTTTGTAGTGTAAAACAGGAGTGGGTGATTGTTCCCATTGCACTGTGGTACCTTGTGCTTTAACGGCGCGCTAGTTGTAGGTAGTAAAATGGCATGCTGGAGGGCAGTGCAAATTTAGAGTGCAGGCCAGTGAAAGAGTAGTCTCCCATTGTGAAAGACATGCCTGAGGTGAGTTATTCCCATGGGGGCGCCACCTAGGTCTCTGTTTCTCATACGATTTATTCCTCCATAATTGGCTGTAAGCTGTGTAACCCATTACATGCTGCAATTGTTTGATCTCATTTCACACCTTCTGAAGGAGTGTGTAAGTGGGCACTTGTTGGGCCGTTGGAACAGCTGTGCCTCCAGGCCCTCCGGTACGGACTCCACCCCTGTCCCAGTAAGTAGGAGCTTGGCCTACGAATCGGCCGGCTTGGGAGTTATAACTCCAATCAAGTGCTGCAGCTGTGCAGCCAAATAGTATATCCAAGGGTTGGGGAGTGCCAAACCACCCCCCTTCTTTGGATATCGTAATTGAACCAGTTTGATCCTAGGGGGCTCGTTGTGCCAAAGGAGTAATCTGAATAGAGAGTTGACCACTTGAAATTTTTGGAATAACCACAGGTGTTTTGTGAAGCAGGTATAGCGTTTGGGGCATAAGGATCATCTTAATTAGGTTTGTTTTCCCCGCCAAAGACATTGTGAGTTGGTTCCATATGTTTATTTTGTCTCTGAAGCAAGTCCGTAAGGGGTATATATTTTGGCTATAGTAGTCAGCTTGGGCGAAACGTGGATACCTAAGGATTTAAAGGAAGTTACTTCAGGGGCAGGGGAGCTCTGTGTCTGACCCAGGTGCCCCATCCAGAAACATCAATGCGGTTTTGGACCAATTAATGGTTAAGCCTGAGTAGTGGCCAAAATCTGCGATGAGTGACATTGCATGTGACAATGATTCGTCCTCGTCCTCCAGAAAGAGGAGCATGTCATCAGCGTAAAGCATTCATTTCCCATTCAAGTCACCATAGCGAAATTCCCTGATCTGTGGATTATCCCGCACCTGTGCAGCCAAAGTCTCAATGTTCAGTGCAAAGAGCAGGGGGGGCAAGGGGCAGCCCTGTCTAGTCCTCCTGCCCAGTGCAAAGGCAGGAAACATCCTGTCTGACAAGCGTATGGCAGCCTGTGGAGAGCTATACAGTAGCTTTGTCCACTTGATAAATCTAGGGCCAAATCCAAATTTGGACAGTACAGCCCAGAGATGGCACTAGCTGACACTGTTGAATGCCTTATTGGCGTCAATAGACTACAGTGCCTATCTGCTGGGGTCTGCATGTTAGAAGACTCTTTTATTTTTTAAGATTAATTGCAGTTGATTTTCAGGGCATGAAACCTGCCTGGTCCGGGTGAATAACGTTTAGAACAATCTTGTTAACCCTTAAGCCTAGGATTTTGGCTGGTATTTTAACGTTGCTTTGGAGCAATGAGATTGGTCTTCATGAGCTGGCCTCTAAAGGGTCCCTGCGTGGTTTGATTAACAGTATATTTGCCCTGGACATAGTGGTAGGTAGCTGTCCTGAGTCAAGTGTGGCATTAAATACTTACAGTAGTTTAGGTAAAATTGCCTCCCCATATTGGGTATACACTTCATTGCAAGCCCGTCATCCCCTGGTGCCTTACAGGTAGGAAATGAGGCAGCGGCCTCCTTCAGCTAGTCTAGTGTAAACGGAGCTTCTAGCTCCAGGCTAGCTTGACAGGTCAAAGCCGGTAGAGACATTGTGTTTTTAGATAATCCTGCAATACCTCATCAGTGTAACTGTCACTAGGCAAGTCTGCATAGAAAGATGCTAGTTCTGTAATTATTACCTTGGGGTCATTAACCAGC
Organism: Lithobates pipiens; assembly: GCF_037356315.1. Lineage (NCBI taxonomy): Eukaryota > Metazoa > Chordata > Amphibia > Anura > Ranidae > Lithobates > Lithobates pipiens. Next base: position 37,351,812 of record NW_027507790.1, on the reverse strand, counting down.
TACCCATTGGTACAGTGAATGGCTCCTATGGCTGGTGTGGACTGTTGGGACCGAGCAATCCTAGCCAATAATCTACCTATTTTCTCACCTTCGTCATAGAAGGTCTGCTTGGTGAAAAAGCATTTCCGCTCTGCAGTGGAGTATCTCAACCGGTCCAGGGAGTCCTGGCTCGATATCCATGCCTCCCTCACAGTCAGATGGGTCAGTGACATAAAAGTTCCAACTGCCGCACCTGATCCTCCACCCACTCCTGGAGAGCTGACGAATTTTGTTTTATGGCCTCAATTTCTGCTATGAACGTGCCGCTAAGGCATGACTTAAAGGTATCCCATTTCATTAACAGATTGGTGTATAATGGTTATGCCCTCTGTTTGACCACCCGCTCTGGTGAAGAAAAGTGTTTTAGCCAGAAGGCGTTTCGTTTCCAAGGGGTTCTCGGCAAGGAGACAGCTGGATGGATAATTAAAAGTGCCACCATAGGGGAGTGGTCTGATATGTCCCTAGGAAAGTACTCCACCTTGGTAACCAAGTTAAGTATATGCGAGGAGCCTACACAGAGATCAATGCGGGAGAATGAACCATGAGTTTTTTGAGAAGCAGGAGAATACGTCTGTCCAACCCACCTCTGACAGCAGACGGCTTAAAATAGTGCCTCTGCCACCCAAGGGAGGACAGACCGGAGGATGCCTATCCAGCCTGGGATCCAAGTAACCGTTAAAGTCTCTGATGATGGTGGGGACTTCAGGCTTGTCAATCGGGTACGACAGAAGAAGCTGCAATATCGCTCTAGAAATTGGAGGGGGAAGCTACACAAAGACAGTAATCACATTCAAGGTAAACAGTTTACAGTATAGAAACGTATATCTTCCCATGGGGTCCACCACAGAGTCTAATTCCCAGTAGTCCAAGGCCTTATGGACCAGTACACTCACTCCGAGGGTATGCAGAGTGCGTGGAGTGGTAAGCCTTGCCCACCCAGGAATATTGTAAAAATGTTGCTGTCTTTCGTGAGGTGGGTTTCCTGTAGGCCTATTATGGTCCGATGGAATTTCTTTTGACGAGGGCTAGTCATGGTGCATTTTAGCAGATCATGCACGCCCCGGACGTTCGATTAAAGTGGTAGTCATATTAAACGCAGTAGATTAGCACAGTGCTGGTATGCAATGTTCCTGAGCGCGATAGTGACACAATCTGCTCTGTAATCGGTCATTTGCTCCAGGAGGCAAATGGTTAAATACTGAAGAATTGTCAGGTGCAGGTCAAAAAAACATTGAAGTGTTTGATTTCAAAACAAAGCGCAATTAGACTGGGTATAGGAAATAGCACATACCCTGGCCGCCTAGCAGCTGTCGCTCTCTTGGATGGGGTGGGAGCAATCTGCCACCTTCTCCCCTCAGGCCAGTTACTGGTTGTAAAATGTGCCAACTGGGCACCAACAAGAGTGTCCCTTCAACTGGGACATGCTGAAGCACAGTAAGAGCGTGCAAGCTCGACTCGCACACTGAATTTAAACTGAACTTGGTGCTATTCAAAGCGCTGGTTTAAGCAACCTGTAAAGTGTCCCGCTGTGTGTATAGTAACCTTGTAGTGTCGGCAGACATCGTACCGGCCATGCCATGTTTGACTATGCGTTAGTCTCCCGTCAGCGTTTTGGCGTATTTGGAGGTCCTGCTCGTTGTGGTCCAGCCAGGCAGCTGCATCTGAAGCTGATTCAAAGAAAGTGGCTTGCCCTCTGACACTGACCCGCAGTTTGGCTGGGAACAGCATGGCATAGGTCACCTGGATTTTTTTGTAGGCGTTTCTGAACCTCTGCAAATTTAGCTCTTTTGTTGCACCTTTGCCGAAAAATCAGGATAGATTGAGACTTTAGTTCCATTAAAATGAACAGCCTTTCTCCCTTGCAATTCTAAGTATGATTTCACGATCTTTGTAATTCAAGAGCCGTGCCAACATGGATATTGGTGGATTGCCAGGGGGGAGGGGCCGCGGTGGGCCTGCTCAACCACAGTGAGGCGAAAGCCTCCCTGCCAAATATATCTTGCAGCCATTGCTCTGTAAATGCTGTGGGGTCTCGGCCCTTGACTTTCTCGGGGAGCCCCATGATGCGGACATTGTTCCGCCTTAAGGGTTTCTCAATGTCGTCTCTTTTGGCCTGTGCTGCTTGTTGTAGTGGTGTCCCTAGTGAGTGGAGGTATCTGATCTTCCATCTTGCTAATTCTGCCCTCCACAGCCCAGGTTCTCTCCCTAATTTTCTGGAGGACCTGTCTCATAAGGGACACTGTTTTTGGTGAGACCCCCAAACGGCTCTTTCATCCACTGAAGCCGTGCATTGCTGAACAGCATGCAGGATTTTGTTCAGTGTGGGTTGCTTTGTGTCTTCCTGCAGTGTGTCAAACAGGTCTGGTGTAATTTGCTGAGGTCTGTGATGGACATATAGGTGCATCTATCATAACCCCTTCCCGCCCAGCCTATTGTAAAATGATATCCCCCCCAGAATTGCAATCCCGTGAGCACCCTACGATCCACGTTCCGGCACAATCTGTCACCTTCCGTGTCCAGGGACATGGCCGATGACTGATCACTGTACTGGGCCAACCCCAGCAGATCATATGACAGTTGTACACAATGAAAAGCTTTGTTGCTTGCCTTTCATTGTGTATCATTATGATGAGCTTTGTGATTGGTCACAGTCATCACACGGTACAGACAGGGCCAGTTACAGCCCATCTGTACCATGCGATTAGCTGTGTGGCCAACCACAGCTCTTCACATTTAGTAAACACTGAGTAGTTTTCATTCAGAAAAAAAAAATGGTTGCTTATATTTGTAAAATGCAGTTATAAGCAATCGTAGTGTGTAAAATTAAAAATATCCTGATCACCTCCCCAGAGTTGTACAGTAATACTATCGTAACGGTGTATTTCTCTGGTCACTGTATGTAATACTGTATTAATAATGTCACCAGTCAGTGTCCCTGATCACCGTCGCACCAGTTGTATGATAACTCTGTACTACCCTGGTAACAGTATGTGAAAAAAAATTACAATTTCAAAAAACTCGCCATACCTCTTACTAAATACCTTGGACTTTCCAAAAAGAATTAAGTGTTAATACATCAGTATTGATCAATTTTCAGATCTATATATCCCACAGTGTTTTGGACTTTATAACTTTCCTACAGACTAAATAACATACAATGATTTGGATTATCCACTTGCCTACTGGGCACTTAAACCCCCCTCCTGCCCAGACCAATTTTCAGCTTTCGGTGCTCTCACACTTTGAATGACAATTACTCAATAATGCAACACTGTACCCAAATGAATTTTTTGTCCTTCTCCCACAAATAGAACTTTTCTTTTGGTTGTATTTGATCACCTCTGGTTTTTTAGTTTTTTGCGCTATAAATAAAAAAAGCGTTAAAAATTTGAAAAAACACATTTTTCTTTGTTTCTGTGATAAAATTATGAAAATTATTAATTTTTCTTCATAAATTTTGGCCACAATTTATACTGCTACATATCTTTGGTAAAATTATCCAAATTAGTGGATATTATTTGGTCTTTGTGAAAGTTAGAGAGTACACAAGCTGTGGTGCAAATCATAAAAAATTTATCACATCTGATGTACTGGTGGTTAAAGGAAAGAGGGCTTAAATGGGAATACCGGGTAGTCGCTCACACCAACCCCATATGTAGTTCCATTCGGCCATATAATAAATTGGACTATACCGGTACTTGGTAATGGAAAAACACTAATAAAATTTAAAATCAATATAATGTTTAATAAAGATATAAAACAAAACAACACTGAAATATCACTTGAAGAAGTACAATAATATGCACATCACAGTTGAGGTATTCCTGACGGGTTCTCCATAGGGAACATTCAACCGTAGAGAGTGCACAATAAATTTCCTCGACTAGTTTCGCGGGAAAAGGCCCGCTTCTTCAGGAGGATATATCACAGTTGAGGTATTCCTGACGGGTTCTCCATAGGGAACACTCAACCGTAGAGAGTGCACAATAAATTTCCTCGACTAGTTTCGCGGGAAAAGGCCCGCTTCTTCAGGAGGATATCTATATAAAAGTATCACAATCATTAGATAATACACACATGTAAAAATATAAGCAATACAGTTATCATAATGTTATTGATTTTACATACACAAATTCCCTATATGTTTAAAAGAGGAGGTCAGCTCACCCTACTTCAAGGAACAGGCTGCAGGTAAGGAGATCCGCAAAGTCCCCCCACGGTGAACATGGGGGATTGGTAAACGCCGGCTCTGGATAAATAATATTATAATAATTTATCAATTAGGTAGGGGTATATCTTGAATTAAGGAAGAAAGGGGAAGGGGAGGGAAGAAAAAGAAAAAGAAGAAAGACCTCGTGAGGGTGAAACCGTGATATTAAGTGACTAAAAAAAGTGGGGAAGGGGGAGGGGGAGGGAGGAAGGGAAGAGGGAAAGGGGAAGGGGGAGGGAGGGAAAAAAGGGGGGGGGGTGAAGGTGAATTGCTGCAGGTGACTGCATATAATTACCAGAGGTATAAGGTCAAAAGTGATTAAACCATAGAATTTAATATAAATGTGTGAAATTTATTAACAAACCAAACGTGAATAGTCAAGTGTATCCATGTGGATTGAGCAGTGTAGAAGGAGGAAAAGAGAGAAACCCTTCACCCCAATAAGAATCCTTAATTCCAGAGAAGGTTACAATAAAAATGAATCGGCTTACCAACAAGCCAATCAAGAAATCATGTAAAGACAGGACATCAAGGTTGAGCTGGTTAAACAAGCTTGTAAGGATACTGATCTGATACTCAACGAACGGTACAATATCCTTACAAGCTTGTTTAACCAGCTCAACCTTGATGTCCTGTCTTTACATGATTTCTTGATTGGCTTGTTGGTAAGCCGATTCATTTTTATTGTAACCTTCTCTGGAATTAAGGATTCTTATTGGGGTGAAGGGTTTCTCTCTTTTCCTCCTTCTACACTGCTCAATCCACATGGATACACTTGACTATTCACGTTTGGTTTGTTAATAAATTTCACACATTTATATTAAATTCTATGGTTTAATCACTTTTGACCTTATACCTCTGGTAATTATATGCAGTCACCTGCAGCAATTCACCTTCACCCCCCCCCCTTTTTTCCCTCCCTCCCCCTTCCCCTTTCCCTCTTCCCTTCCTCCCTCCCCCTCCCCCTTCCCCACTTTTTTTAGTCACTTAATATCACGGTTTCACCCTCACGAGGTCTTTCTTCTTTTTCTTTTTCTTCCCTCCCCTTCCCCTTTCTTCCTTAATTCAAGATATACCCCTACCTAATTGATAAATTATTATAATATTATTTATCCAGAGCCGGCGTTTACCAATCCCCCATGTTCACCGTGGGGGGACTTTGCGGATCTCCTTACCTGCAGCCTGTTCCTTGAAGTAGGGTGAGCTGACCTCCTCTTTTAAACATATAGGGAATTTGTGTATGTAAAATCAATAACATTATGATAACTGTATTGCTTATATTTTTACATGTGTGTATTATCTAATGATTGTGATACTTTTATATAGATATCCTCCTGAAGAAGCGGGCCTTTTCCCGCGAAACTAGTCGAGGAAATTTATTGTGCACTCTCTACGGTTGAGTGTTCCCTATGGAGAACCCGTCAGGAATACCTCAACTGTGATATATCCTCCTGAAGAAGCGGGCCTTTTCCCGCGAAACTAGTCGAGGAAATTTATTGTGCACTCTCTACGGTTGAATGTTCCCTATGGAGAACCCGTCAGGAATACCTCAACTGTGATGTGCATATTATTGTACTTCTTCAAGTGATATTTCAGTGTTGTTTTGTTTTATATCTTTATTAAACATTATATTGATTTTAAATTTTATTAGTGTTTTTCCATTACCAAGTACCGGTATAGTCCAATTTATTATATGGCCGAATGGAACTACATATGGGGTTGGTGTGAGCGACTACCCGGTATTCCCATTTAAGCCCTCTTTCCTTTAACTACAAATTCTGGATGATGGTACATTATACAATACTTATAAAGATTTAGACCAGAGGCGATACTCATAATATGTGATGTACTGGTGGCCTATCATTTCTTGCGACCCGACCAAGACAGAAAAGTACAAATACCTCCCAAATGACCCCTTTTTGGAAAGTAGACATTCCAAGGTATTTATTAAGAGGCATAGTGAGGTTTTTGGTGGTGTCATTTTTTCCCACAATTCTTTGCAAAATGAAGAAAAAAAAAAGATTTTTTTTGTTTTTTTTCCCCACAAAATTGTCATTATAATAGGTTATTTCTCTCACATGGCATGTGTATACCACAAATTCCCCAAAATACATTCTGCTACTCCTCCTGAGTATTAAGATACCACATGTGTGGGACTTTTTCACAGCCTGGACACTTAGAGAGACCTAAAATGCAGGGAGTGCTGTCACGTATTCTAGGAGCATAAATTACACATCTAACTTGTTGACTACCTATTACACTTTTGAAGGCCCTGGAGCACCAGGACGATGACACGTGGCACTGATGGCACATGACACTGACAACAGCTGGCACTAATACGTGGCACTGGCACATGACACTGACAACAGATGGCACTAATATGTGGCACTGAGGACAGATGGCACTAATATGTGGCACTGAGGACAGATGGCACTAATATGTGGCACTGGGGACAGATGGCACTAATATGTGGCACTGGGGACAGGTGGGCATGTGTGTGTTTTACTGTGTGTGTATACTCACTGACACTGCAGCACGGAAGCTCTCCCTCACACGCTCTCTGTGTGAGGAGAGGAGCTGGCAATGAGAGATGATCCATGAGAGATCACCTCTCATTGGACAGGCCGATTGAGTGCTAAATGGCTGCTGTGCTTGGCCATTTAGCACGATCTGTGATTGGCTGTGTCCGAGGGACACGGCTAACACAGAACTTCCCCGATGCATGCCCACAGCGGCGCACAGAGGGGGAACTAAATGGGAGGACGTCCAGGGACGCCCTCCCGGCAGATAGCGTCCGCTCTGTAGCCGTCTTTTGGCTGTAGAGCGGGCACGAAGTGGTTATTTTCACCAAAGAAATGGAGCAGAATACATTTTGGCCTAAATTTATGGAGAAGGATTATTTGCAAAATTTTATAACCGAAAGGAAGAAAAGCGTTTTTGTTCCAAAAATTTTCATATATTTTGCACAAAATAAACCCAGTGGTTATTAAATACCACCAAATGAAAGCTTAACCACTTCAGCCCCAGAGGATTCGGCTGCTGAATGATCAGGGCATTTTTTTGCGATTCGGCACTGCGTCGTTTTAACTGACACAAATACGCTGTCACGCGACGCACCCACACAAAATTGATGTCCGTCCCCCCCCCCCCCCCCCCCCCATATAATTTTTCTCAGTTTAGGCTGATATGTACTCTACATATTTTTGGTTAAAAAAAATAAATCGCAATAAGCTTATATTGATTGTATTATAGTTATAGCGCCTACAAAATAGGGGATAGATTTATAGCATTTTTGTTATTAATTTCTTTTTACTAGTAATAACAGTAATCTGCTATTTTTAATATTATTTTTTTTTTCCCTTATCAGGACTGAACATTATGGCGGACATATCAGACACTTTTGACACATTTTTGGGACCATTGGCATTTATACAGTGATCAGTGCTGTAAAAATGTCACTGGCAGGGAAGGGGTTGTTCCCTATGTGTGTTTCTAACTGTAGGGGGAGGGGACTGACCTAGAGGAAGTGACGGATCGTGGTTTCTAGATAATAGGAACTCTCGATCTGTCACGCCGCACACAACAGGGATATGTGTGTTTACACACATACACGTCCCTGTTCTGCCTCTTGTGCCTGCGATCACTCATGTGGGCATCGGCACCACCGCTTATCACAAAAATGATAAAAAGAAAAAATTCATATGGGTAAAGTGCGTATAGTGCAATTGTCATTCGAAGTGCAACAGTGCTGAAAATTGGCCTGGGTGGGAAGGGTGTAAAAATGTCTGGTTTTGAAGTGGATAAAGGTGAAAAATTATCAGCCACTTTGTTTAATGACACTATATAACTGCTTCTCTTCATCCTGGCCATTGGGAAAGGGCAAGCTGTTGCACTACTGGATTGGCTCCATGGGTACAAAACAAACAGCAGCATCTTGTCAACCCCCCCCCCCCCCCATTGCGTTCTTTCAGAAAGCTCCTGTGTATGTGTTTTTTAGTTAAAGATTTCACAGCGGTAGTTTTCTTGGCCTCCAACCAAGTCATCTCTTGACCAGGGCTCATTTCTCTTATGATAAGTATCCCTGTGGGGAGGTATTTAGCACTTTACCCAACTTGGAGATTGGTTTATCCGCAGCAAAACACAAACACAAATGGATGAGTAGGAAAGGAGGTTTGACAAATACACCGCAGGGATTTCCACGCTAAGATAATTTAGTTGCAGATGACTGGAGAAATCAATAATACATCTTTTGAAGAGTAAGATCTGATTTATAAATAGACACAGAGGCTGCCTTCTCTTCATAATTAAATGCATGCTTATAAACTACAGATGTTTAGATTTTGGTTGGATTATAAAGTCTATAGGATCTATAAGAATATAGGATCTGCCATTGAACAACATTTTTAAAAGGGTAAAGCTCAAGGTGTGTTCCTTCATTATCTTGTGAGTCACTGACCCAGAACAAGCATTAGCAGGTGACATGATAACCGATAAGCTCACACTTGTTCCAGCTCAGTTATTTGTCAGATAATGGCAGAAGGATTAGAAGAGCACCAGACCATGTACCTTTAAAAAGCGAATTGGCAATGGCAGCCTTTTCTCTAAGGCCATGCACTACAGTATAAGGGCAGCTAATCGTCACGTTTTATCTTGAAATTCAATTTTTACCTGTAAAGTTTACAACAGCCTTTTTTTTTTTTTTTTTTTTTTCTTTTTACAGATGTTTAATTGCATTACTGAGCTAGTTCTTCGAGCAAAGAAAGAAAACTTGGCAAAGCAACAACAGCAGCAACAGAATGACGTGGTGAAATTAACCAAAAACAGTAAAAGGAAAAAGCGATGCTGCTAGGTGCGGGCACAGCACACAGAGGCTGCTCTTAATCCGAACATTCGTTCCTGGAATGAAGAGTAACTGTGCCATGGGCAGCGCACAGCTTTCAGGGGTTGGGGCATTTTCTCAGTTTTGTGCTGTTAATTTAAGAATTTCTCAAGGTTTTCTATTGAGAGGCGCTGACACCTTTTTATTGCTGTGCCAACAAGGTGTTGTGGATCCTTGTCATCCCCTTGTCACCCCTGCTCTTCTGGAGCGTCTGCTAGGAAAGGACAGTTGCAGTGCCTACCCCTTGGACTGATTAACAAGAGTCTGTACATACTGTATATTGCGTTAACCAGCCTCGCCTCCCTCCTTTCGCTTTGGCTTTCACCTTCCGATCGCCAAACTGTCGTATTGCGCAAATATAAACTGATCACATTTTTAAAGATTTAGGACAGTTGGCATCTTTAACCTTGAGCCTGGTGTCTGTCATGCCTACTAGGGGAAGAATCACTAGGCCTTGCTGTTATTTTGCTTCCCTGCTGTTTAGTTTTTTTTTTTTTTTTGTCAATATTTAAAACCATGCTAAAGAAAACCAACCATCTATTACATTGACCAGAGCAGGACTTGCGACTTCAAAGTCACTTTGTTTTTAACGAAAAGCTGGATGGATCCTGAACTGTTAGCAGTTGTTTGTTACAATCTCTATCTCAAAAAAAAAAAAAAAAATTGTGAATTTAACAAATTATGTGGGTTAAAAAAAAAAAAACTCTGCCAAATTTTTGTACCATCTTCATAAATAGGATCAAAGTTAATAAAAAAAAATGTGAACTTTGGGTCCTGAATTTAAAACAAAAAAGCAGTTGTCTTGTGATGTCAGTGTGTGAAGTAGAGGGGTTGGCGTTGCACTGGTTGTGTTCAGATGGGCATTGAAGGAACAATAAACCCAGAACAGAAGTGATACTTTACTAAAAATCTTTTTACCATATTCAGAAATATACATCTTAATGTGAGTCTGCCTAGAAGTGGATACATACATACAGAAGCTATGTATCCAACTTTCTGTAATTAATGGAGGGACACAGCAGGCCTCATATTTGCTACATGTAGAGGCTGAGCTCCAAACATTTTTAGACCTCTTTCACACGGGGCGGATCAGTAATGATCCGCCCCGTGATGATCCGCTCGCTCAGCGGGGATCGCTCCATTGTCCCCGCTGAGCTGGCGGCGGACAGGGCGGTCTTTGCACACTGTGCAGGGACCGCCCCGTTAGCTCTCCGCTTTCCTCTATGGGGATCGGATGAGCACGGACTGTCTGCCCGTATTCATCCGATCCGCTCTGCAGACGGACAGAAAAATAGGATTTTCCTCCGTCTGCAGAATCGGACAGTTGCGGAGGCGGACAATAGCGGGTGTCTGCGGATGCTCATCCGCAGACACCCGCTATCCCATAGGGATGAATGTATGCCCGTATTTCATCCGCAAACGGATGGATGAAATACGGACATACCATCCGCATGTGTGAAAGGGGCCTTAAGCTTCTATTCTATTTATAGTGGTAGCAGAATTCCTTTCCCCCCCCCCAATGCGTTTCTGCTCTCTGACCCACTATGTCACCATAGGACCCATTAGTGATGCAGGGACCCGCAGGAGGAACAGGGGAACAGCATCGACACATCCAAACGTATGATTGAAGTACCTTTTAGTGCCTCAGCTGTGGAACAAAGCACATTTTAGAACTCCATCACCCACCGTAGGAATTCATATTTTTATTTAAAATTCACTAGCTCTGGATAGGGCTGGGGAAAAAAATCGATTTAAATCTTGAATCAAGTTGAGAGGTCAAATTGATTCAAAATTGAAGCGAATAGTTTTTTTTTTTTTTTTCCACCACCGCCTGGGTCCTGAGGTGCGGGCAGGAGGAAATCCTGCCTGCAACTCCTCAGAACCAGCGCGATGTCATCAAAAAAACAAACAAAAAATATTTGAATCGTGAATTGAGTTTTTAGAAAATTGCCCAGCTCTAGCTCTGGATTTGTGCACTCATCTGTCACACACTGCTTATACCTGTAGCAAATGTGGGATAGTAAATGGTTCTTGAAAACCCATGAGGTTAGAAATCTAGCAAATGCCTCTGTGACCAAGCACCTTGTGTGTGAAATAGGTTGGAATTCGCTTCTGGATGTCAATTGCTGTCATATAACCCAACTCGTTAATAATGGTCCTGATCAGCAGTCCATCTTGGTGAAATCAACTACTGTTTCAGTTAGACCTACAACTGCTGATTTGTAAGGGTGCAAGCCCTATAGATTTTATACCGATCCTGGCTTCACTAGTTAATGAGTCACTAATCTGAAATATGCACCCCGGGAAGTGTACCCTTCTGCCACTGCTGTTCCTGGTTAGTGACTCACTTTGTATTGAAAGCAGGGTGATATTTCCTGGAGGCTGCAGGTTTAGAGCCAACGCAGCAATGGCAGCTACCTTTTTATTTCTGTGCTCACATGTTCCATTAAATTTTGTTTTGGAAATTCTTGGTCTGTGAACGTAACTTTTAGGCAAAATTATTAAAACTAGCATTGACTCTACTTTTGAAAAACTGAATAAAAGACAGATGTGCGAAGGAAAAGGACTGTCCCCATATCATACCACATTTCTCTTGGATTAGCTCTGATAAAGTGGTCAATTATATTTATCTGTGAATGACTGTGTATTTCAACATGTAATTAAAAGGCTAGCGCCATCCAAAACTTGGTGGTTAGTAAGGGTCTGAAGTTCAAGTCCCTTACAAACTAAAGGCTTAGGGCCTTTTCACATGGCCCTAAGCAATATGTCCTATCATAGTTTGTCTCCATATTATTTGTTCTGCAGCTGGACAGAACTTGGCATTCTTTTATTAATTAACCACTGCAAGGTCTACAAGAAGCCAGCTTATGTAAATCCATGCAAAACTGAAAAAAAAAAAATTGAGTGCAGCTGGTCTTTTACAGACCCTTGCGGAAAATAACATCAAAGGTAAGCACAAGAAACATGGAAAATCATAGAAATATTTTATTCCAGAATTTACAATAAAAAGCATAATTTGTACTAAAATATGACATTTTTATATCTGTTTGTTATAAAAAGAAAACTGTATGCAATATAAAAACTCTGCTTCGTCTATATACATAGAGCATTTCTCAATACTTGAGCTGTAAGGTAGGGTCAGGGGCAGTTCCTCTGCTGTGCTCTGTCTGGAAGACCAGAGGTAGGGAGTCTATTCCTTGGAATGAGAGCAGCTCAGGATCTGTCTACAACAGTTATACCTGCTAAATTCATTTGTCAAGGAAGCTGTGAAGTGAATACAAAACGGATGGCTCTAAAAGTGCAAGGTGTTCTCTATGGATAAAATCCAGTGAACAAAGCATTGTTCTACAAAATAGAAAACACATCTAAAAGAAAAGTAAAGTGTGAATGCAGCTTAGCCCCATAGACTAAGTATAATACACTTAGAGTTTTTTTTTTTTTTTGTTAAATGCCGGCGAATTTGCTCATTTAACCAAGCCATAGACGGTTCAAATCTCTGCCAAGATTCGAACCGTGTATGGGCAGGCTGATTATACCTAATTTGATCAATCAGTCAACTTGGGTACAACCAGCCTGTTGGATTTTACATGCGTTTATTGCTAGTGGCTGTTACAGCAACTAGCTATAAACACTGTTCTACCAGCAGGGATGGCTTTCCCCACTCCCCATGCTGGGAGAACACAATGGCTTCGCTGGAGGGATTCCCCCATCAATACTGGCTGTGTTGATTGGGGAATCGAGCGATTTTCTTTTAGGAAAGATAATTGCTCCATCTATGGCCAGCCTTAGGATGGTTTTAGGGATCATCGATGGTAATACTTTTTTAAAATCCCCTCAGAATGAATTTACTCAAACAAAAGTCCATCATGATTCATAATACATCAACTGTGATACAGTTGCAGTTAAGCTTTTGTTTTCTTTAGAAATGAAAAGAGACTTCTCCCTTCAGAACCAATGGGCTCTTCTGGCCGCTCTGTGCGATTCAGAGTGCTAACTTTGCCACAGTGCTTAACGTGGTGGCCCCTGGAGAAGGAATACACAGACTGGCTCCATTCCTTCTGGTGTTTGTCCATCAATTGCTGATCAATGACTCTGTGCATGTCATCCTGTTATAAAACAAAAAAAGGTTAGTGTAAATCAGTCAGTACATGATGGCATTAACTACACAAAATGTTAACTTGTCACTGCAAGACAGGCAAATGAATGTACCAAGAAATACGTTTATACACAGGCTTAAACGAGCAATGAAGGAGTGAGTAGTGGGAGATGACTCTATAGCAGTAAAGAGAACCTGTTGGAACAACATGCAGCATAACTGAAGCACCCAGATTTCTATCAAATAACACAGTGAATTTGGCATTGATATTTTCCTTCTGTTGATGCAATGAGACTATACAACAACCCTTAGCACTAAAACTGATTTTTGTTAGTGGTAGCTGCACAAATATGCACACTTGTAATGTGAACAGTGCAGCATTGTTATAGATTTTTGTTAGCCCTAACCTAAACCTGTGGCTGTATTTAGATAGTAAAACACTTGTCTGTGCTATTCTATTTCAGTGGTACCTCAAGACAAAATGTGGCAACTTAGTCAGTAGTTCAGGTAATGCCTGAATATGACAACACAATTAAAGAATAGTCATTTGAACCCTTGATATTTGTTATTTAAAGGTATAATTGTCTTTTAGCAGCAATGAGACCTACCACAATAATTAAAATATCAATGCTGATATTTTAGAAAAAGTGACTAGGGCCTATGTCTCAGTAATTAGGTTAGCACATACTGTACATCTGTAGCCAAAAGTTTTGAGAATTACACAAATATTGATTTTCACAAAGTCTGCTGCTTCAGTGTTTTTAGATCTTTGTTGATATTCCTATGGTATACTGAAGTATAATTTAAAGCATTTCAAGTAAGTTCCAAAGGTTTTTCTTTTTATTGTCCATTACATGAAGTTTATACAAAGAGTCAATATTTGCAGTGTTGACCCTTCTTACAAGATCTCTGCAATTCGCCCTGTCAATGCTGTCAATCAACTTCTGGGCCACATCATTCTTGCATAATCATAGCTTGGAGTTTGTTAGAATTTTTTGGGTTTTTTATTTTTTGCTCACCTGGGTTTTGAGAATTGACTATTAAGGTCTGGGGAGTTTCCTGGCCATATCAATATTTTGTTCCCCAAGGCACTTGGTTATCACTTTTGCCTTAGGGCAAGGTGCTCCATCATGCTGGAAAAGGCATTGTTCGCCACCAAACTATTCTTGGATGGTTGGGAGAGGTTGCTCTCTGAGGATGTTTTTGTACCATTCTTTATTCATGATGTGTTCTTAGGCAAAATTGTGAGTGAGCCCACTCCCTTGGCTAAGAAGCAACCCCACACATGAATGGTCTCGGGATGCTTTACTGATGGCATGACACAGGACTGATGGTAGCGCTCACGTTTTCTTCTCTAGATTAGGTTTTTCAGGATACCCCAAACAATTGGAAAGGGGATTCATCAGAGAAAATTACTTTACCCTAGTCCTCAGCAGTCCAATCCCTGTACATTTAGCAGGATGTCAGTCTGTCCTAGATATTTTTCCTGGAGGGAAGTGGCTTCTTTTCTGCCCTTCTTGACACCAGGCCATCCTTCTAAAGTCTTTGCCTCACTGTACGTGCAGATGTACTCACACCTGCATGCTGCCAATCCTGAGCAAGCTCTACACTGAGCAGCTGAATCAACTGTAGGAGATGGTTCTGACGCTTGCTGGACTTTCTTGAGCGCCCTGAAGCCTTCTTCACAACAATTGAACCTCTCTCCTTAAAGTTCTTGATCTGATAAATGGTTGATTTAGGTGCAATCTTAGTAGCAGCAATATCCTTGCCTTTGAATTCTTTTTCGTGCAAAGCAACGACTGCACGTGTTTCCTTGCAGGTAACCTTGGTTAACAGAGGAAGAACAATGATTTCAAGCACCGCCTTCTCTTTTAAAGCTTCCAGTCTGTTATTTTAAGGCTACTTTCACACTGGGGTGGGTGTCGGCGGTAAAGTGGCGCTGTTTTTAGCACTACTTTACCATCTTTTTAACGGCGCTATTTGGCTGCTAGCAGGACAGTTTTAGCCCCTGCTCGCGGCCAAAAAAAGGGTCAAAAGAGCCGCTGCCCCATTGATATCAATTGGCAGGGTGCATTAGTAGCGGTGTATACACCACTCCTACAGCACTGCAACAATGCTGCTTGCAGGATTTTTTTTTTTTTTTTATCATCCTGCAAGCGCCCTGCTCTTTCACACTGGATAGACAATAGAGACTCTTATAGGTGCTATGCAAATGCTATTTTTAGTGCTGCAGCACTTGTAAAGCACCTCTGTGAAAGTAGCCTAACTCAATCAGCATTACAGAGGGATTTCTGGCCTTGTCAAAACTGACACCTGTGTTAGGGAGAGAATCACTACTAGGATGTCAGCTGGTCCTTTTATGTGGCAGGGCTGAAAGGTAGTGGAAATGTTTTTTTGGGAATGAGTTCATTTTAATAGCAAGGAGGGACTTTGCAATACATTTGATCTCTCTTTCATAACATTCTGGAGTATATGCAAATTGGCATCATAAAAACTGAGGCAGCAGACTTTGTGAAAATTTTATATTTTTCATTCTCAAAACTTTTGGCCAGGGCTGTACACTAATAAAGCTCTTCGCCTGTAGAATATTGCAGATCTGGACCTATTCCCTGTATAACAAAAAAATCTTCATACTGCTGCCAACTGGACACTGGCAAACAAAAAAAAAATTGTAGGGCAGCACAGGATAACCCCCCCTCCTACCACTGGTATCTGTTTTTAGGTAATGTCCTAGGACAATTGATGTGTTTGTTTCAGGGGAAAAAAATATATAATTTGCTGGCATTTTGTCTTTAATCGAGATTCTTACATCTTGGCTACAGCTCTACTTCACTGCTCTATGGTTGGAGCTCCTTGTCCTCTGCTTGGCTTTTAGAGTGCCATACCTTGATCTTGCTGGATTGGATGTTGCAGGGCTAGCTTGGAAGTGACCAACCGGCACTTGGTTTCACTTAAGTTGCTTTCAAGACCTCATTCTGCTAAAAAGTTAGTTATGGAGTGATTTCCAGGTCCAGAGATGTTGACATTGCCTCAGCGCCTGCCCTGTATCTAAAGACTCACTATATGAGTAGGTTGAGCAGGCTGAGCATCAGTAGCCACCTCGTGGTTTGGACCACTTGGCACCTTAAAATTCCCATACTCTGCTTGTCTCAACCTCAGAAGAGGTTAATGTTGAGGGAAGGGGCACTGATGTCATCCTCTGGGAGCAGTGTCTCAGTGCTCTTTCCCAGCTTTCAGTGTTGAGAAAGTGTCTCTCTGCTCCCAATTTGCAATGATAGGAGGATAGCCGATCTTTGGCCCAATCCTCCTGCCTGTCTATGGTCACCTCTGAACATCCAACCCCCATTGGCTGCCAGCTGCCTCGTGTTGTGAGTACTTTAGGTGTTTCCTTGCACCCTGAGTGTAGTTGCTTTGCTGCCACAACATTTCTGTATTTAGACACAGAGGGAAAGGTCCAACTGCAACAGGTTACTATAGTTTACACACTCCTAATGATTCTTGGGATATTTGCTCTGTGCCTCCTGAAAGCACCAACAACTGCAATCCAGAATGCTGTTACCGTTAGAGGTCGACCGATATATCGGCCGATATTTGCCGTTTTTTAAATAATCGGCATCGGCCGATTTGAGCTGATAAAAAGCCGATTTAGAACTACAGCGGGACTTTTCTATTACAGAAGTCATTTCAGTCAGTGTAAGTTGCCTGAGTCGTCATAGCAACACTTTCCTCCTCTCTGGGCAGGCTGCCAAGAAAAGAACTAAATGATACAATGTTTACACTTGAATGAATGAAGTCATCTCTGTGTGTAGAAGTTCTCAGTTTAACCATTTAAAGACTAAATCTTTTCTGACACTTGTTGCTTACAAGTAAAAATCTTGTATTTTCTGCCAGAAAATCACTTAGACCCCCCAAAAATGATATATATTTTTTTAGCAGAGATCCTAGGGAATAAAATAGCGGTTGTTGCAATATTTTATGTCACACGGCATTCACAGAGGTCTTTCAAATGCATTTTTTTTAGGAAAAAAATACACTATTTAAAAAATAAAAATAAAATAAAAACAGTAAAGTTAGCCCATTTTTTTTTTTCGTCCAAAAGTTTTGACTACCTGTTTTTATTTAATATATAGGTTTTTTTTTTTTTTTTTTTATCTAGATCATACATACAAGTAAACTGATTGGGGGTTTTGTTTTGTTTAATAAATGTTTAAATGTAAGAAATTTTCTGTATCACTTATGAAGTTGCTTTCACACTGGAGCGGGCAGGCGTTGATGGTAAAACGCAAGTTTTAGCGGCTCTTTACCATCATTTTAGCGGTGCTATTAGGCTAGTGGGGCACATATAACCCAGCTAGCGGCCAAGGAAGAGGTTAAATGCGCCCATGAAGCACTGCTGCCAAATCGCATTGCATGCGCTTCGGCAGTGGTGCCCATTCATATCAATGGGCAGGAGTGGTGGAGGAGCGGTATACACCACTCCAAACGTGCTGCTTGCAGGACTTTTTTTTTTAAGATCCTGCCAGCGCATTGCCTCAGTGTGAAAGCACTCTGTCTTTCACACAGACTGCAGGGGAGCCATTTTACAGGCGCTATTTTTAGCCCAAAAGCGCCTGAAAAACGCCCCAGTGGGAAAGGTGTGTTAGATCAAGGGGGATTAAAAAATAAAATAAAAAAGGAAAAATAAATAAATAAAATAAAATCGGCCTAACATATCGGCCCAAAAAAAAATCGGCATCATATATCGGCTATCGGCCGCCATGATTTCTAAATATCGGCATCGGCATCGGCCAGAGAAAAACCCATATCGGTCGACCTCTAGTTACCGTATGATTTTAGAGATTGCATTGTCATCAGAGTTCCCTACCTTATCCAGAGGACCTCTACTAATCTCACGTAAGACTTTGCAGCCAAATTAATATTTTTATTTCAGGTATTTATATAGAGCTGACAATTTAAGCAACACTTTACATATATTGTACATTACACTCTAAGGTCTCTATTGCATATGCATGCATACACATCCTAGAGCCAATTTGGACCAGAGCCATTTAACCTACCAGCATGTCTTTGGAATGTGGGAGGGAACCACATCCACTCTGAGATATTCCTGTATGGGAATTGGAAGCACCCTTGAGAGTTTGACACACCCCAAGCACTTATTCAATTTGTTCTCGTTTTGGGAAGGATTTTTTCTAAATGGTGGTCTATAACTACAGTAGATCTTACAGTGTTCCCCCTGAACAGGTAGACCACTAAATCAAATGTGGAGAGCACTCTGGTTAAAGTGCTGGAATGCAGACACTGTCCAAGGAGCACTTGACCCAACTCGTCTTCGGGAGAAGATGTCTCTTTTGATCTACCCTTAATATGATCATCAAGGCTATGATTGGAGGTTGCCTAAGCATGAGACGACTAAAAAAAAAAAAAAAAAAGATTGATCGTGCCCCTTTTCTTTTCTTGTGTTACACCTGGATTTGGTATGCCCAGGTCTTCCACATCTGGTTCTCTGGTCCCCTGCAGGGAAGCATTCAGTAGAACGACGTGTGCCTTCCACATTTCTCAATTAGAGATGTTTGCTGTCCAAAAGCATTTAGGTATAGTTTCCCCTAAAGATCTTTGTCCTAGCTCCTGTACTAGCCTGGCCTTAGAAGTTATATGCCTGCCTCTTAGGTAATTTCTTACATAGTAGACCTTTGTCTCATTTGGGACAGTTATGTGCAGAAGTTGTACATGGTTTCCCTGAGATCCAACAACCTTGTCCCTTCCCAGTTTTTGAAAATCATTACCATATGGTCAGAACATGTACAGGTTGATCCCCCAAACTTTGAGATTCCAGCCTCACTTCTGCATCTTGGGTTCTCTTCAGAGGACTGGCCCCTAGTGCCTTCTTGTGGGACACTCAACTGACCCTCTGTGGAGATATCTATTGATGTGGGCTCTAGTGGACAGTGTTTTCCTATTGGTCAAAATGTCTCCAAGATTAGGTTGGATTTTGTATTGATGGGTTGCTTTTCCCTGAGTGTAGGCAGTTCAAACCTGCACAGTTCTACAATGGTGCAATCTATGGCTTCCTCACTTTTGTGTGTCCCCCCCCCCCCCCCCCCACAACTGCAGGAGAATCTTGTGCCAAGTGCTTTCTTTATTCCAGTCTCTTCCTAGATTTTTCACTGGTTGCGTACCAAGTTTTTAAGCAGTTTCTGACTGGCGATTGTCATCTTAAGCTTTTTTTTTTACTCTTGGAAGGTCATGTAATCGCAGAACTATCGTCTCCTGGCCTTCATTCTGTTGCTCCAGCACAGGTGGTTCTTTGTACATCACAGAATGTTTTCTTGGATGGTTCTTCTGATAAGAAAAGCTTTTGAGGAGGAGCAGGTTGTCTTGCTGTCAGATAAAGAGTGTGAATAATTGTGCTCTGATTAGCAGGACCAGGCAAATAATGTCTATATTGAGTAGAGGTATTCAAACGATGAGGTCTTCAAACACTTAGGGCAGCACTCAAAGAGGGGAGCAATCTCTAGTAAAAGATAAACAGAAGAAAAGGTGCCTCTAAGTGCAAATTTAAAACTTGTAATATCCCCAAAAAGGATTAAAACACAGGATATAAAAATGGAGGGAGCATTTCACGTTTTTAAGGCAGGTGATCTGGCATCAGGAAGGTCCCAGTGTGTTATAGGTTTCCAGGGGTGTCGATATGCAGCAGTGCTGGTCACCCTGGGATCTTCTGCTGCTGCATATCGAAACCTTTAACACACTGGGACCTTCCTGAGGCTGGATCACCTGCCTTAAACCCATGTAAAATGCTCCCTTCATTTTTATATCCTGTAAGTGTTTTTAATCCTTTTTGGGGATATTGAAAGTTTTAATCCTGCATTTAGAGGCACCTTTTCTGCTGTTTGTCTTGCTGTCAAACTGGTGTTTCAGTCCTTACCCCTCTGTTCTTTCCAAAGGCAATCTTCTGAGGGTCAGTTTTTGATGAGTTGAATGTCTGCTCAGGCATACATTCTTGCCATGGAGTTCCTTTAATTGTTATGGGATCAGGGCAGTTAAGGTTTGGTCTTTTTCTATTAGACTCTTTGTTCTTTTTCTTCTACTAGGTCATCTTTCTTGGGGTCCTGGGTTTGGTCACAGTTATGAGGGAGCCCTCTCTCCTCTTGCTGATCATGGTTCAGGTTATGGGTTTTTCCTATAGGATAACATAGCTCCAACCAGAAGGATGGAACAGTTTGCCCAATTTATGGTATGTTCTTTAGTTGGTCTCCCATGTCAAGGTTATCCTGGAATACAATTTTTTATTTTTTTTGCCAGTGTTAAATCCCCCTTGAAGGCACCAGTGAAACGCACCATAATGACTGCATCTCTCACTGAACTCCAAGAAAAAGAGTACAAAAATCCTATTGGGCATAGTACATGCCAACTATTTTTCTTTTACTCTGCTAACCGCTGGTTCCATATAAACATGACAATACAGAACCCAAATTGTGAAAAACTAGTATCCAACCATCCATCTACTGGGAAAGAACTGCCTGTTTACTGATTTTTTTTTTTTTGCATGCATTTAATGTTCATATACACTCACTGGCCACTTTATTATGTGAATCTGTTCAAATGCTTGGTAGCACAAGTTTCTAATTAGCCAATCACATGGCAGCAACTCAATGCATTTTAGGCATCTAGATGTGGTGAAGAGGACTTTCTGAAACCGAGCATCCGTATGGCAAAGAAAGGATATTTAAGTGACTTTGAAAGTGGCGTGGTTGTTGGTGCCAGATGGGCTGGCCTTAATATTTAAAAAAAAAAATGACTGATCTACTAGGATTTCCACACACAACCATTTCTACAGTTTACAGAGAATGGTCTGAAAAGAGAAAGTTGTGTGGACAAAAATGCCATGTTAATGTCAGAGGAGAATGGGCAGACTGGTTTGGGATGATAGAAAGGCAACAGTAACTCAAATAACCACTTGTTACAACCAAGGTATGTAGAATACCATCTCTGACCGCACAACACATCAAACCTTGAAGCAGATGGACTACAGCAGCAGAAGACCACACTGGGTGCAGCTCCTGTCAGCTCAGAATAGGAAACAGACTACAATGCGCACAGGCTTGCCAAAATTGGACAATAGAAGATTGGAAAAGCGCTGCCTGGTTTGATGAGTATCGCTTTCAGTTGTGACATCCAGATGGTAGGGTCAGAATTTGGCATAAACCACATGAAAGCATGGGTCCATCCTGCCTTGTATCAACAATTCAGGCTGGTGGTGGTGTAATGGGTGGGGGCTATTTTCTTGGCCCCTTAGTACCAATTGAGCATCGTTAAAATGCCACGGCCCACCTGAGTATTGTTGCTGACTATGCCCATCCCTTTATGACTACAGTGTAGCCATCTTCTGATGGATACTTCCAGCAGGATCATGTACCAGGTCACAAAGCTAAAATCATCTCACCCCTGGTTTCTTGAACATGACAATGAGTTCACTGTACTACAATGGCCTCCACAGTCACCAGATCTCAATCTAATAGAGCAGTGGTTCTTATCCTCAGTCCTCAAGTACCCCCAACAAGCCATGTTTTGAGAACTTCCCTTAGATAAAAATAGCTCTTATCAATACCATGTCATTGATATTGATTTAAAGCAGCTGTGCAAAGTAAAGGAATACCTGAAAACATGGCCTGTTGGGGGTACTTGAGGACTGAGGTTGAGAACCACTGTAATGGAGCACCTTTGGGATGTGGTGGAAAGGGAGATTCGCATCATGGATGTGCAGCCGACAAATCCCCCACAACTGCGTGATGCTATTCTCTGAAATGATTCCAACACCTTATTAAATGTATGCCACAAAGAATTAAGGCAGTTCGAAAGGCAAAAGGGGGTCAAAACCCAGTACTAGCAAGATGGACCTAATAAAGTGGCCAGTGAGTGTACATGTGGAAGAATAGGCACAATTTGAACCTTCAGTTTAGTCTCTAAATTATTGAAGGCTAGTGTTTTTTTTTATAAAATAGCCTATGCACGCAAGTATCCCCAATAGGTTTAAATATATAGTGAATCTTTTTTTGTTAAATGTTGTTTAATATAGGTGCATAGCTGTAGGCCATTTCCACCCCCCCCCCCCCCCCCCCACACCAAAAGCAAAAAACTCCCAGTTCCTGTTGACCAAACCCTGTAACTGAACTGGGACTGGGGTGATGACCACTTGAGAGAAGAGTTGCTCCAAGTCTGGCCAATTTGACAGAATAAAATGAGGTAGGGAGTGAAACTAATTTGTATCCCTTGGATATGAGGTCCTGGAATCAATCATGTGAAATATCCTGGGACTGTATGCTGACAGACACCCCCCCTTTTTTGACTAGTAGGGTGTCCCTTCATTTAGAAGAGAGCTTGATTCCGGACTTTGGAGAATTTGAGGGCCAGGGTTCCTAGCAACTGAGTTCCTGGCGTAGACTTGGCTCTGGGGGCCTAATAAAAATGAAGCAAACACTTTTTCCATTGCAGAAGCAGAGGCTTTAACTCAGGGGTCTCAAACTGGCAGCCCTCCAGCTGTTGCAAAACTACAAGTCCCATCATGCCTCTGCCTGTGGGAGTCATGCTTGTAACTGTCAGCTATGCCTCATGGGACTTGTAGTTTTGCAACAGCTGGAGGGCCGCCAGTTTGAGACCCCTGCTTTAACTGCTCTGGGTTTTGGCTTAGGCAGCAAGGTAGTCTTGTTCCCTGAGTTTCTTGATCTAGGTCTCTAAGGGTTTGCCAAACAGGTGCTCTCCATCAATTGGGTCAAATGATCCACCTAGTATGAGCTAAAGACCCATCTTGGATACCTGGTGAAGAGTATTTATTAGCATGTCAATACAATAGCATAGTGCCACTGGGAAGAGCTCCAGCTACTGGAGTACAGAAGTATCCTAAGCCATGGATTTGGACCAGATGACAGTAGTCTGCACAAAGCCATGGTGGCAATGGTATGTTGCATACCAGGGTGAGCAAGGCCTTTAAGAGGGCTTCTAACCTCTTGCCCACAGAGACCCTCAATATAAGAATATTCTCAATGGGGCTGTAAAGGTTTTATTTAAGGCACAAAATCGCTTGGTCTACAACCTGTAGCGTCCACGTCAAGAACCCCTCTTTAGGGTAACTGCTGAGCAAAATTTTAAAGCCAGTCACCATACAACACAGTGTAAAAGTAAGTCTATTGGGAAGATCTTTGTGGGCCAAGGCATTTTTAAAAAATCACAGCCTAGTGACATTTCATAAGTTGGACACGGGATTCTCTAGTTTTACACGTGCTCACTGTACAAGGATAGAACCAGTATCCTTGCATTTAGGAGAAATGTCTGTGGACTGATCCTCCTCCGGTCCTCAAAAATAGACAGCAACATCCTCCACTTCCTCATCCGAAGGCACAAGGGCAGACAGAGACAGGTCAAAATGAGGTCTGGGGAGGTAAGGATGAGGGGGCTCGCTTTTGGCCAGTCCAGTATGAGGCCTTCCAAAAGGCAGATAGTTTTTCCATCAATTTAGGCATAGCTACAGAAAGATGTTCCCTGAAGAGGTAGAAGTCCCAGAGCCAGATAGTGTGCCGTATGGGGTAAACAATGTGGACTGTAGAATCAGAGCCCTTAGGGGGATGCTAGCTAGATGAGAGTTGGCAGACCCAGACCCCTTGTAACCATGATCTGCCATGTGTGGTAAGGGATATTCATGACCTTTACTGCAGAGCAGGAATAAGTGCTTCTGTGACTGGTCATCAGAGGCAGAGTGGGTCTGTATGACCACGGATTGCTGTGCTGTGAGTTCTGGCAGGGATCAGAGGAGCAGCCAGTGTGCAAGGAGAAATAAAATAGTGCACACAGTACAGCCAAGCAAGAAGGAAGTTGAGCAGGTACCCAGGTGGCCACAGCAAAGGCACTAAATTTGAAAAGATGTTGTACTGTCCCCTACGGCTGGCTGCAAAAAAAAAAAATCACAGCCAGTGCGCCATAGGTAACGCTGAAGAGACTAGAGCGCAACAGTACACTTGATGCCCGGGTAGGGATGAAGCCCTGGCTAACCACACAACTCACAATCCTCCCATGTCAGTTGAAGGTGGATTATAGAGACAAACCCCCTCTGAATCTTTGCCCTTCCAACAGGCTCACCCCCTAAGGGGTCTTCAGAGACAGAATTCTACTGGCAGATGAACCGTATAGTACACCCTGCAGCATGCTAAGGTGAGTGCCTAAAGCAGAATCCAGTGCCCAAAGCAACATTATAGGTTGGACCTGGATCTTCTGGTGGGATAGGAGAGTTTTAAAGAAAAAAATAATGAAGGAAAAATATTTTACGACTCTCAGAGCAAAGAAAAATTGCCCATTCTTGTAGGAAGACTAGCAAGCAAATAAAGCATTATGGCAGTGGGAGGGGTTACACCGGACTGTTCTTACAGCTTTTCTTTGCCAGAGTTCAGTCACCTGAAGACAGCTGCATAAATCATTGGTTGCAGAATTACCATCCCGTGTTCTGTAATGTATGCCCAAGAAAATCTAATTTCCTTGTCGTCTATAGAGGGACACAGGAATTCAGAGGTTGTCAAGTTATACTGCCACCTACAAGAGGTTGGGACACTGGCAAACAGAAAAACATGTAAACAAGCTCTTTTATAATGCCTCCTCTACCCAGCATGCCTCGGTTTTTTGCTACTGTTCTGTCCTAGAGGTTGGACACTTTTTTCAGTTCTGCTGAAAACCATCAAACTATTTCTACCCTCTTAATTTTTATGGTATTTTTCCTTGGTGACTTCAATCAAGATTCCTTGCTCCACTGCTGCTTGAACTGGTCTCTACACAGTAGCTATCTGGATCACCAACTTCTCAGGACCCTGCTGAACTGAACATATGAGGCTAGCCTGGATAATGATCTGTGGGTACTGGGCTTTGCACTGTGCCACTTGCCAGACCTTAATATGCTGCGTTAGTTAGCTGAAGAGTCCTTTCCGAGCCTAGAGCCATGGCATAGTCCCAGTTGTGACCCTGTCTCTGAAAACTCACTAAGGCCTGGTTCACACCTTTGCAGCTCTGTGAGCTGCGTTAGCATGAGCATAGCAGCCCATTCATTTGAATGGGCTGCTGTGTCTGTATTTCATGCTGGAAAAAGTTTCCTGCAACTTTTTTTTTTTTTTTTAATGCATACTGCCCACATCTGCAACCACCCGCGGAAATGTGAACCTAGCTTTAGTGAGTAAGACTGTTCAGGTGTAAGCAACCCCTTGGCATCATCCTTCTTTGAGGTAGCCGCTCTGTTATGCTCTGAAACATCAGGTTGATCCTCTTGGATCTCCCCCTAAGCATGGCAGTGCCTCTGTCCTTTTAGGGTTCTCCTCCCTCCCTCAGGCATTAGTCCTTCAGGTATCTTTTTATTCTAGATGTTCATGACTGCATGATTAAGACCTGACAGCCAAAATGCGTTGGCTGTTTTACATCTGTTATTCATATCATTGCAATAAAGGAAGACCGCTATTTGATGTTATCCTGAGTGCCAACTTTTCCTCAAATGGTTTATATCAATTGTCTACACCAGGGATGTGGACAGCAGATAGAGAGATGGAATGTGAATTTACCCACAGAAGAGGATCAAATCTGTCTCCCCTATATACTGTAGGCATTTGCTGTGGCATTGTCCAACTGTACCATGACTGGGTGACCTTTCAGAAGGTTTTTCCATTGTTGTACAGGTAATTTGATGACTCTCAGTTTCAAAATATTGATGGGAAGCTGAGGTCTGAAGGGCAGATTTTGGAAACATGATTACCAAGCCACAGTTTTAAAGGAACTGAATTGTCCTTTAGACAAGGTTGTGACTGAGCAGTCCTTTCGCAGAGGGTCATCCAAGTACCCTTGGACATGAATGCCATGGGTCTGCAGAAGAGTAAGAAGCAGGGCTGGCACATTTGTGAACATTTGGGGCACAGAGAAGAGTCCAAATGGTAGTTTGACCATGTGTTGATATCTCGCAGCAAAGCTCAGAAAGCGTTGATGTGATGGGAAGATGGGCATGTGTAGATAGGTATCTTGTACATCTACTGATGTAACTGTTCTAAGATTCCAAATATAGGTCCATGTTCTCTATTCATTTATCTTGTCCAGTTCCCAATAGTCTGGCAAATAAACATGGCAGCATTTGCTAGATGCAGGGCTGGACCTGCAAGGGCAACATAAACTTTTAAGAGGGCTTTGATTCTATTGTCTTCAAGGGCAATAGAATCCTTAAAAATGGAAACATCAGTAGGAACTGTAGGGTATTAACTGAGGACTGAAATGGCAGGATCTACTACTGAAACAGCTAATTTCAGTAAAAAGCTTAGGAGGAGTGATTATCCTTTCAAATTAAGGCCAGTGCTTGTGTAGTTCACATTAGATTTTTGTGTAAATAGGAAAATTATTTTTTTTATTTTGCCAGGCTCTTCATGCCCTCACAGTGGCTTGTTTTGGCTGTGGTGTATTAAATTAAATGTGCACTACAGTGAGTCAACAATGGAAAACTTTTTTGAGACGCCATAGATAGTGGCTCATAAAATGCAGGGGTTGTAGATCCTCTGCAGCTTTCAGTAGAATATCTGCTTCCCCCTTTCTTTCCCTTATTTCATCATTAAACAGATTTAGAGGTCTCAACTCTGATTCATGAATAGAGTCAGGGTAGAGAGAGGAAGTATAGCATTTTTGACCCCTGGAAACTGAAGGTTCTAGGAGTGGCAAAAGTTTTCCAAAGAATTGGGACATAGTGGCAGAGAAATACATACTGTGCCCTTGAGAGGAAGCTAGCTCAGAGGAAGGGAGCGATGTCACAACAGGACACTGCTCCAGGAACAAGGAAACAGCTATCACTGTGAGCAATCATCTAGCACTCCTTTGCACTTGAGATCTCTGGTTGCTTAAGTGGATCCCCTATGGGGTTTCAATATCCAGAATGCAGGAGTTACATTAACCCAGGTACTGACTGTGTTCCTGTGACTGGGTCTTTATAGCAGAGGGCAACAGGAAGTACAGCAAATGTGCTGTGTGCGTTTATGGCGAATATGGTATGCGTAAGTGCATCAGTCAACTAAGTCATTATACTGAGACTAAGTCCAGACAGAAGGAAAAAATGCCACATTTAAACTTTAAAACAGGGAGTAACACAATAAAGTTATCTCTTACATTGTAAGCTCCAAAGAGCAGGACCCTCTGATTCCTCTTATACCAAATTGTAATGTAACTGTAACGTCTGCCTTCATTTTGTTAAGCGCTGTGCAAACTGTTGACGCTATATAAATCCTGTATAGTTATAAAGTGAATAACTCCCCATTCCACTGCCTATGTATTCACATTGTGTGCTCACCACTGTGGATGGTCTATTGATATCCAGGAACTAGTCCCAAAATGCAGGGAAACCTTGTTTTATCTTATCCATGTCACTGGGCCTGTTAGGAGTCCAGGCTTCATCTGTCATGGTGAGTATACCTCCGAAGGGGTTTTCAGTGTTTCGTAACCACAGAGATGGACCATGGCCTGGACTTGTAGCTAACTACAGGCGCTTTGTGCCAAGGTGAGTGCCTAACACAGAATCCAGAACATTAGAGGCTGGCCCCAAACAATGGAGTCGAGCTATAGTCCTCAAAGTATAATAACAATGACAGTTACAGTTCCAAAAACTGCTAGATAGCCTGAGGCAATAAGCAATAAGTCAGATCTTGAAAGAAGCGTTGAATGAAAAAAGAAATGGTAAAGAAGAAAAAACTCCAAAGGAGAAGTCTATCACCTAAGCATTTAAAAAAAAAAAAAATTGTCTCATAGAGTGGTTGAGGTTATATGGGACTGTATTAGGAGTGGCCATTTTTTTTTTACCAGTGTCCGATCACCTAAAGGTAGCCTGCATATAACCCATGGTCTACGCATACAAGCCCTGTATCCTGTACTGTACAATTTAAGATCTACTGATTGCCAGTGATTAGCTTGTGCTTGGATGTCTATCTCTGCTCTGCCATGTAATTGTTTTGCACAACCTAAAATAAAGAAAAGGACTGGGGAATGTCTGAGTGTGTTCTTAGAATGCATCTAAAACATGTTGGGTGCTTAGTAAGTCATTCCCTTTCACTGACAAAGGGAAGTTTTTTTTTTTTTACAGAACGAGTCAACCCTAAATGGATGACATTTACTTTTTAACAAAGCGCTGTGTGCCATAATCAGCTGCCGTGTTTTATCATTTAAAAAAATGTATTTTTCACTTTTCATCCTTTGTTGCAGATCAGCATTGCTCAACTCCTGCAATCCCTCTGCAATATACGTCATGTCTACAGGCACTAATGCAACTGCTGCGTGTCATTTCTGAGTTTCCTAGTGGTGACAACAGTGGAGGAACATGTCTATGCAATCGGAGTCTGCATGTAGTTTTCATTAAGAGAATGTGGGATAAGGTGATGACATGACATACAAACTGAGACAGGGACAGAATGTTTTGCTCTTGTAACAGGAAGTGCCTGTACAACATCCTACATGAATGGATCCCTGGGTATTTTTTTTTAAGGAAACAGCAGATTAAGGGCATTTGTTAAAAGGCTTTTTTTTTTTTTTTTTGTATAAAAACGCCTTTGAATAAACTCCCTTGACAGAAGGCAGTAGACTTGACATGGGTACTAAATCTGCAGTTTCCATTTAATCCATCAAATGCAGATGTGAAGATGGTCAACTATAGATCAAATTAATTCTGGTTGATCTCAGAAGCTTCTCAAACTGATGCCATCCACACTAGCTGAAAGCCAGCCATCCCACGCTCTTATAAATACTGAAATATTGGAAAGGACTTTACATCACATTTACATACTGTATTCAATTAGTTGTAAAGGCAGAAGTTTTTTTTATCTTCATGAATTCATGCATGAAGATAAAAAAAAAAACTTCTGTCTCCAGCAGGCCCATCTCCATCCAGAGATGTTGCAGGAGAGACTCGGCTGTCCAGACTCTCCTTCCTCATTAGCTGAGACAGCAGCGAAGAGCCATTGGCTCCCACTGGTGTCAAAGTCAGTGAGCCAATAAGAAGAGAGGTGGGTGGGGCTGGGTCATGGCTGTGTGTCTGAATGGACACACGGAGCTGCGGCTTGGGTGCCCCATAGCAAGCTCAACAGGAGGGAGGGACCAGGAGTGCCGAAGAGGGACCAGAGAAAAGGAGGATCCAGGCTGCTCTGTGCAAAACCACCGCACAGAGCAGGTAAGTATAACATATTTTTTTTATTTTTAAAGGAGAAAAAAGAGACTTTAGTATCACTTTAAACCCTAAATGAGGCTTTAGAAATTCGGTAACTGACTCTTTTTTTTTTTTTAAATAAATACAGTATATTATTATTCACACAGAGTCGGTATTGTGATTTCCAACTCATTATGTAGTTTTAAAACTAATTTTCAGTTAAAATAAACATTGCAGGCATGCAATGTTCTTGACCTCCATCTGAGTACTAATGCCATTCTGACCTGCAGAAGTGCAATCGTTGAAACTGCAAGGATGAAGACTAAAATAAAAAGCTTATGTCCCTCACATCGGTGCAGAGGATAACCACAAAACTGAAAGAATTACTAGGAGGCAAGCAAATGACATTAGAAATGGGCACAGCAGATGGATGGTCATTAATGAATATAAACTAGTTTGCATTGAGAATGAAAGGCTGATGTGATGAAGAAGCCACGTACATCAATACAGTGACTGGTGATCTCACCTCTAAGGCAGGAAGGGTGTATGACTAACGTTGTCGGTACAGGAACTGATAAAGGCCATTAGATCAGAAACCAAAGGAGCCATATAGTGAAAAGCCCTGAGGAAGCAAACTAGAGCCCAGAGACAAGAAAGTTGTGAAGAACTAATAGACTGGATCCAGCACTACAGTACAGTATGTATTTATAATAGACAAAAGGCCATTTATTATCACAGTACTTCAATCTTTAGGAAAATAAATATTTTTCTTTTACTTTTGTTTGATATTTCATTTTAAAGCTGAACTCCAGGATAAGCCACAATTAGCTACAGTAAACATAAGAGCCATTTGTATTCTTCTTGAAGCTTGGTGTGCTTTTTGTATTTCTTCCAGATCTGAGCATTACTCCAGTGTGGAACTTTGCCTCTGTGTACTTCCTGTAATACAGACCAGTCACTATTGGTCTCTCCTTATACAAGGTGACTGGTCTTGCCTCCATCCCCTCCTGTTGTTTTCTG
This sequence comes from Lithobates pipiens, assembly GCF_037356315.1. Classification (NCBI taxonomy): domain Eukaryota; kingdom Metazoa; phylum Chordata; class Amphibia; order Anura; family Ranidae; genus Lithobates; species Lithobates pipiens. The sequence goes on along the minus strand of NW_027507790.1, from coordinate 37,321,379 downwards.
CAGGTAGTCTGTAGTGGATGCCTCCCACAGCTCTGCTCTCTGCACAAACTGTGTACAGCATAGTGATGACGTCAATGCTGCTTTTATAAGGTAATATCTTGGCTTACAAAGACATTTTGTGCACACAAAGTGGATTCTTTGTGGTTATTGAGGAATACATTTAAATAAATAACATTTTTATGTACCCGGAGTTCACCTTTAAACATGACAATGTCAAGATGATGGTATAAAACTTTGTTTTAACAATGCCCCCTTCTGGCATTGTTAACCCCTAGATTCCATTTTGTTTGACTACCCTGTGAGGGTGCTATACGATTATGTGCCATCTTTATTTAATGACTCATGTTTATAGGTGGCTCTGTTGCCCAAGGTAACTTAAAGACTAAGTTCCCTTTTTTTTTTCTAAATTCCATTTATTCTACATACGCTTACCGCACTGTCTGAATGGCTGTTTCAAAACATTGCTCAATTACTTCTGCCTTACTTCCTGAATATGCTTTAGGTCATGACACAGGGAGGAGTTGACCAGCCAGGGTGTGTGCTAATGAGATCAGCTGGTCAACTCCTTCCTGTATCAGGAAGTAAGGCAGAAGCAATGGAGCAGTGTTTTGAAGCATCCATAAAGACAGTGAGCTAAGCGTGTGTAGAATAAATGGAAAGCTTTTTCATTCTTGCAAAATAAGTATATTAATATATTGGTACATAGGGGAGCTGGAATTTAGAAAAAAAAAAAGGTGAAGAAAGGGGAACTTGTTCTTTTAAATGGTTCATAGTTCATGGAGACAGACACTTCCTCTTCAAATGTTACAATTGATCTAAATGTATTAGTAGACTTAAAATATAACAAAAGGCAAAACTTTTTCTTTAAGTTTTGAATAAAGGGCAGTTGGATTGGAACACCTGTCAGCTTTTATTGCTGTCTGTACCCTTGTTAAGGAGATGCAACGTCTCTATTTGTCCTGTTTATCGTTATTGAAAGTGAAAGTAAAAGTAAAAGAAAATCCCAAAATATTGGGTTGTCTCCAGAAAAGTAATAGAGGGGAAATCTTCCAATGGGGACACTAGTTCTGATGACCTGTGGGTCCCCAAGGAATTCCCTTAATTTGCAGGGATTTCCTCTCACTTCCTGCTTGGTTATGGGACAGGAAATGAAGGGAAATCTCAGCAATGGGACACACATGGCAAAAAATAAATCTGACAGGGTTACTATCCTCCCTTGCTCTATCCAAATTTTTTTTTAAATGCCTTTAGTTCTACTTTAAGCCTGACACACACTCATTTTTCTTTCATTCAACCCAGAGGGCCGAACAAAAAAAAAATATGAGCAGCTCATCGCTGTTGTACTAACTTTGCGAAGTTCGTACCAAGATCTCTCCGCTGAGCTATTGTGTCCTCCCGCCAGAACACATCAATCAGTGCCCACAGCCATTGGCTGCCAGTGCTGATTGGATGCCAACTGGATGCTGGTTTTCCAGCATGCCCATTCAACAAAAGCCAGCCAGGCTAATGTACACACAGACCGAATGTCAGTTCGTTTCTGTTGAACTGGCTGATGTTCGGCCCATGTGTACCTGGCTTAAGACACTGTTTGAATGTCCTGCCTTATGTTTTTCTTTGAGTGCCCCACCCTTGGTGTTCCCCATATTAGATAAACAGGGCTGCTGACCTAATATTACCATACACTGTATTTCCCCTGGTGTGACCATGCTTGCTACCTGCCTAAGCTTTCACCTACCCCCCAATAGGTGGTTCAGTCCACCAGTTGGGATCTGGATTTATGCTACCATGCAGTCTTGTGAACCAGGCCAATTGTCTCTCCGAACACCCTCTTCTTCACTCTCTGCCTCATCTACCCCTTCCCAAAAGCCAAAAAACAAACCCCCACCTCTCCTCGTTTTTGTTTTCCTATTACTGCCTATCTACCATAAAACCCTTTCCACTACCCCTGAAACTTTGTTTATACAATGTGAAGCATCTTAACAATTTGTCTTAGAGTGCCAAAACTTTCAGCTATGCATAAGGTTTTAAAGTATGGATAATCCTTTTTCAGGAAACCCACTTCTGTACTGATCACACCCCCTGAACTGTCACAACCGTTACTATTTTAAATGGTACCATATCACAAACTCAATCCACAAGGCAAAAGGGGTTTCCATCTCTAGATGCAAAAATTAACCTTTCCATTTTGAACATCAAAAAATACCCAGACCCAGAAGACCCAAAAGGAGGATACATTTTTAGTAAAATGACCCTCTCTAATAAAACATATACGATAGCTAATTTCTACCTGTCTAATCAAGACCAGGTCTCCACAGCCAGCCAATATTTCCACATTCTCCAAGAATTCACCTCAGGCACCATTCTTCTTGGTGATGACTTTAACAATGACTTAGAACCACATCTGGTCACTACCTCAAATCAATCAAATCTCTTTAAGCTAGTTAAACTCCTTTCAAAAACAGTTATTTAAACTAGTGGATATGTGGTGGATATGTGGTGGACTCTTCATCCCCAGAGTCAAAGTTCCACCTTCTATTCACGCACTCATACGGTCATACAGCCTTAACGCCAGCAACCAGGCTCTGGGTTGGAACCCTATCACTAATGTGGTCTGACCACTCACCAAATATGCTAACTCTCGAAATACCATCCACACCATGCTCAATGTAGACAGGGCACCTGTTAGAAGACCCCGATATGCCACCAGACAATAAAAACTAATATCTCCAATTTCTTAGTTGATCACATAGATGACAGCACTCTACTTCCTTCTCAATGGGAAGCTGTAAAAACAGTACTCAGGGGGACCCTCGTAGAACAATGAGCTGACTCGGATAAGCACCAACAAATGACAATTTGAAACTACAATTCCTAAGAGATTCCTGAGACCAAACTTAATTCCTACAGTTCCTGAGACCAAACCCAAACAGTCCCAATCACCAGCCACTTTAGCAGATATTTCTGCAGCAAGAACTTCACTTCTCTAATTATATTTACAGGCCCACAAGGACTACAAAAACAGAGTTTCAACCCAGGTCTACCAGCACAACAACAAGCGTGGTAGGTCTTAAACAAGGTCCCTTCATCTCCATACTACCAAGATATACTTACCCTTAATCAAAGGCCCCAGAAAGACGCTAAAACCTCTCTTACCCACATTCTTCAAACATTCAGTGACTAAGTCTCAACGCTATAACGCTATAAATACTTCTGCCACCACCACCAACACAGACCACCAACAAAACAAACAAACAATACGTGACTATTTAGAAGAGACAACACTTCCAACCATTAACCCCAGCACACAAGAGATTCAGGATTCCCCTTTCACAAAATAGGAATAACTTTTTGCTATCTGCAAAAGCCCTGGCCCTGATGATTTTACACCTAAACTCTGCAAAACGTAGAGATCTACTTTTTACATTTCTGACAAGAATCTTCAACTCTGTCTCTGCCAAAACTTCATTTTCCACACAATCACTCAAGGCCCACACCCCCCTTATTTTAAAACCCGACAGAGACCACTCCCTCTGTTCAAACTGTTGCCTGATTTCTTAAATATGAGGGGACTTCATCTGTTCATAATACTGGAAAAATTTGCTTCTGAAACATCCTCTATGCAGATTTCCCCTTCCCTTTTTCTTTATTCTGTACCCACTGATCGTTACAGCACAAAAAATTCACAACACTCAAAAAAAATCTTTGCTTACCATTACCTGCTATGTCAAAAATGTTTACACTTACAAAGGAAGCATAAGTGTGAATTAATACCAGTATAGCATCTCAGCAAATACTGGCCTCTTCTTGTGCAAACAGAGGGATCAGCTGGTCATTGATGCTTACACAGAAGGATACAGGGTGGGTGTAGCACCATGCAGAGATCCAAATAATACATTAATGTTGTGTCAGTATTGTACAAATTCATGTTAGGTCTCCTGGTGGTTGCACCTACAAAATCCCTTTTAACAATGAATACAATAACAATTGCAAGTCACAATATACTATCCCTGAAAAAGGTGTCAGAAAAGATTTTATGAATGTTCAATTGAAAATAATTACGGTATATAAAGAAGCATATCTTTTAGAAACCTTGAGAGGTGTAAGAGGGTCTCCAGCACCCAGCAAACTTTATAAGGGCACACTGAATGTACCCAAGTTGATCATTATGCGATTATTGCTAGCGGCTGTTATAGCTAGGGCCGCCATCAGGGGGAGATAGCCCATACACTTTTAGGGGCCGGCGCCAGCAGTATAAGGCACCTTTGGCAGCTGTTAGGACAGCAGGATGGGCCAGTGGCCCAAAAACAACAGACTGCGGCCACTGAGAAGCACACAAGAGGTGGACACCAATTCCTCCCTCTACCTTCCCTCCTAGCAGCTGATCGGGCACTCATATCCACTCAGAACGGCCCTGAAGCAGAGCCTGCTTCTAGGATTGTGATTGGGTGAGACTCGGGAAGGAGTGTGGCTGGCATCGGAAGTCGTGACATCCTGTCCACCTTCTCTGGTGCATGCACGACTCGAGAGAGCAAAAGGGTGGGAGGTAAGTGTGCTGTAGCTTGTGGACTGTACTAATTTGCCTGGACATCATACACCACATTTCACTACAGGTCATACGACCTGACATCAGGAGTCTCCTCTGTCATAAAGAATGAGGGGAGGTACAGGGATGAAGAAGATGATTGTAAAAAGGATGGTGGGGATGATGGGCGATTATGGAAAGACAGAGGGAAGGATACAGGCTGCTGGAGGGATGAGGATGATGGAGTTACATTCTGCAGGGGGATGAGGATGATGGAATTACATTGTGGAGGGGGATGATGATGATAGAGTTACATTGTGGAGAGGGATAAGGATGATGGGGCGATTATGGAGAGGAATGAGGAAGATCATGAGGATGACTATGCAGAATAAAGTGGATGATAAGGGAGAGGGATGAGGATATTTGTCAGTCTAGTTCACTGATGTAGTTATTAGATCCACCATTTTGTATCCTCATCTACCATACTATTAGAGATACAGCAGCCTATCTGAATCCCTTCTTTTAATCTAAAGCTGGTAGTCTTGGTGATTTTTTATTCTAGAAAATGTATGTACATAAAAAATCTATAGCAGGAATATAAGATTGTTTATCATATTTGGGGACCTGATGGTTGGGTGGTTTTTATTAGTGTGTTTATGTTTTATGTCTCTTAAAATGAAATTTAAGGAGAATAAAGGTACTGTGCTTTAGTCAGTCAGGAGTTGTCATATAGATTGAGTCTTGCACCACAGAGGAAATATTTAAGGTAAAGGGAGGGTTGTAATTCCTTACTGTTAAATCTTGAAAGCACATGATGATCTGGCATTTTCATATATTAACCGCATGCCGACCAGCCGCCGCAGTTGTACTGTGGCAACATGGCTCGGCTACGCGAATCGGCGTCATGTTACGTCGGTAACATAGACGGCCACTAGGGGGCGCGTGCGTGCCCACTGAGCCGATGTAAGTGCCTGGCGGTGGCGATCACTGCCGGGCTCCCGTGATCGCTCAAGGCACACGGAGAACCAGGATCTGTGTGTGTAAACACATAGTTTCCGGTTCTTTGAGTGGAGAACAGACAGATCGTCTGTTCATACACAGTATGAACAGACGATCTGTCATCTCCCCTGCACAGTCCCCTCCCACCTTCAGTTAGAACACTAACTAGGACATACTTAACCCCTTCACTGCCCCCTTGTGGCTAACCCCTTCACTGCCAGTGACATTTTTACAGTAATAAATGTAATTTTATAGCATTGATCACTGTAAAAATGCCAGTGGTCCCAAAAATGTGTCAAAATTGTCCAATGTGTCTGCCATAATGTTGCACTCCCGATAATAATCGCAGATCACCGCCATTACTAGTAAAAAAAAAAAGAATAATAAAAAAAGCCATAAATCTATCCCCTACTTTGTAGCCGCTATAACGTTTGCGCGAACCAATGAATATACGCTTATTGTGATTTTTTTTACCAAAAATAAATATGTAGAAGAATGCATATCTGCCTAAAATGAGGAAAAAAAGTTTTTTTTTTATATATTTTTGGGGGATATTTATTATAGCAAAAAGTAAAAAATATTGTGTTTTTTTTAAATTGTTGCGTTTTCTTTTTTTATAGCGCAAAAAATAAAAACCACAGAGGAGATCAAATATCACCAAAAGAAAGCTCTATTTGTGGGTAAAAAAGGACGTCAATTTTGTTTGGGAGCCATGTCGCATGACCGCACAATTGTCAGTTAAAGCGAACCAGTGCCGAACCGCAAAAAAACGCTCTGGTCTTTGGTCAAAGAGGTGTTCCCCTTAAAAAAAATAAAAATTTAAAGTCAGCAGCTACAAATACTGCAGCTGCTGACTTTTAATAATCGGACACTTACCTGTCCCAGGGTCCAGCGATGCGGGGGAACGAAGCCCCCCGCTTGTCCCCCCCTCCTCTCGGTGATGCCGCAATTGGCCGCGCAGTCATCTGGGACCTGTCACGTGTTCCAGATCACTAACAGGAGGGAGGGGGCAGAGCTGAGTCCTTCCTGCGCCGAGGGGAAGTGATGTCACCAGCCCAGGCACTGAAGGAGGCAGACTACGAGGGACCCCCTAGCAACAGGCATTTAGAGGTGAAGGACTCTGTGTCTGTGGGGCGGATTCAATGGGATTGCCAGCCCTGGGTAATGTTGGTGGTCAGGCCTTGGGGGGGGGGAGGGTGTCCTGACTTCCTGACTAGGCCTAAAGCTGTGTAAGGGGCCCCAAAATTTCTGATGGCTGCCTGGGTTATAGCCACTAGCAATAATCACTGTGTCGTCCCGACAGGGATGGCTTCCCTTGACCCCCCCGCTGGGAGAACACAATAGCTCTGTGGGAGGGGTTTCCCATCAACACTGAGTGGTTGCAGGAAAGAAAATCACTCCATCTATGGCAGGCTTTAGCGGTGCTTTCCTGTTCTGATAAAAAAAATGTTTGTAATGATGAAAAAACATAATCTGAGAATGTGGGTTAAGGAAAATTCTTTTTTTTTTCAGGACAACTAAAGTCCTGGTGTGTGTACTCACCTGCCATGCCTCCAACTGCTGAGACAAGTTGACCTTTTGTTGAATGGCATCTAGTAACTGAGTGTTCAGTGACATCAAGTCAATTCTACACTTCGCCAGTTCCATTTCCACAGCATTCTTTCTGGAGAGAAAATCGTTATACAAATTTAGACATATACAGTGCTAAAAGAAATATTTAACCCTGGGCTATTCTAAATGTTATAGTGTTCAGCTGGCCACAGACTGTTAGTTTATTTTCAATCGGCCAGCGGGGTGAAAGAAAAAAAAATAAATAAACAGATTCCTCCTTTCACACAAACAAGTTGGATGGAGGAATCCACCCTGCCGTGTTATTGTATTCTGACTGTGGCTCATGCAGCTATCAGAATACAGAAATACGACGGGTTACCCTATTCCTATTACAAAACTTTCCTACCTGTCCTGAGTCCCCACATGATCTCGCTCTATACTTCCCTGCTTAAAGGCTCCACTCCACACGCCCAATTCCTACACGCTCATGTTTCGGTCATACCGAAACCTGGTAAAGATCCCTCCCTACCTGACAATTATAGGGCTATAGCGCTATTAAACTCAGACTATAAAATTTTTACAAAGATCCTGGCTAATAGGCTGACCCATATAATCCCTACGCTCATCCATAGAGATCAAGTTGGCTTTGTACGAACTCGTCACGCAGGTGATAATACCAGACGCACAATAGACCTGATTGATTTATTGAACAAAACCTCCCGTCCAGCCCTTATTCTTAGTCTAGACGCTCAGAAGGCCTTCGACAGGCTTAGCTGGCCGTATATGTTTGCTACTCTTACAAGATATGGTTTCACAGGCCCTTTTGTTTCAGCTCTTGAAGCCCTTTACTCCTGCCCCTCTTCCCAGGTCAAATTGGCATCCTACCTATCGTCCTCCTTCCCTTTGAGCAACGGCACGAGACAGGGTTGCCCCCTGTCCCCTCTTCTTTTTATCCTCTGCCTCGAACCCCTGGCGGAGGCCATCCGCGTTCACCCAGACATTAGAGGGATATGCCTACGCCACAGGGAATATAAAATGTCCCTATTTGCAGACGACATCCTCCTGACATTGACCAATCCCCATATCTCACTTCCGAACCTGTTGTCCTTGCTGAAAGACTTTAGCTCGATATCAGGGTACAAGATTAACACCAGTAAAACTGAAGCTTTACCTATCCATATTCACTCTTCTGCTCTCAAATTACTGCAAGACAACTATTCCTTTCACTGGTGCACAGACTCCATTAAATACCTGGGGATTAACATTACTCCCTCCTATTCGACCTTATACTTGGCTAACTACCCCCCACTTTTTCGTGACATTGCTAGGCTTTTGAAGCAATGGGATTCGCTTCCCCTCTCACTTTTGGGCCGTATCAATGTCCTAAAAATGTCAGTGATGCCTAGACTCCTCTATCTTTTTGATACTCTTCCGATCCCAATCCCTATGTCCCAACTTAAGGCTGTCCAAAAAGCTTTTCTTAACTTCATTTGGCATTATCGAGCGCATAGGGTTGCAGGTCCGGTGATGTTGGCTCCTAAATGGCGTGGAGGTCTGGGAGCCCCAGATCTGATCAAATATTACTATGCTACACACCTTAAACCAGTTATTACTTGGTCATCCCGGAAAGCCCCTACAGTATGGGCTGAAATTGAGATGAGCATCACCGGGCCTGCACACATCTGTGCCATGCTTTGGGCAGACCTTAAAACCTCCATGGGTCCACTTTGTAGCATTTGTCTGGCCCCGATGCTGTTTTCCTTGGAAATCTGGAGGAAATGCCTAAAGTTGTTTCCTCTGGCCTCCCAATGCCCTCCTTTGCTAAACATACTGTTTAATCCTGATATCCCAGACAGCCTAGCATATGATAGAGTGATTCCTTGGTCCGAAGCTGGTTTGTTTCAACTCCGCAATATAGTGCATCCGCTCACTAGGATGCTTCTATCATTCGCGGAATTGCAGAAACAGCACCAAATTCCCAAACAACTCTTCCACTCCTATCTGCAAATCAGACACTACTTTGCTTCTAAATCCCCCACTCTCTGTCTTGACAAGCCAACTCCATTTGAATTTTTATGTGCTCAGGGCCCATATCAGGCCCATTTAATCTCTGACATTTATAGAATACTCCATGAATCGGTGCCCATTACGGAATCTTCTCATTCATATATGCGTAAGTGGTCGCAAGTGTTAGAACATCCCATCCTACTCCCACAATGGCAGAGAATCTGGGAGGCCGTCTCTAAGACATCCCGCTGTGTGGAACAGAAGGAAACGGCTTACAAGATTCTGCTCTTTTGGTATAGAACGCCTGAAATTTTAAATAAATATGATCCCAAGACCCCTGCGATGTGCTGGAGATGTCGGGGAGATATAGGTTCCCATTTCCATATCTTCTGGGCATGCCCATTGATCCGCCCATTTTGGATTACGATACAATCCTTCGTCCAAGACTTGTTTGAGATTTCCCTCCCATTAGACCCTCTGTATTTCCTACTAGGGTTACCGATTCCTGGACTCTCTAGACATGCTCAGAAGCTCGCCACCTTTATTTTGTTAGCAGCTAAGAGAGCTATCCCTATACGGTGGCTATCACGTACTCTGCCCACTTTCCCCCAAGTCTTGCAGAACCTAGAACATATCGGCCGTATGGAGAAGCTTACAGCCATAGTCCATGACACTATGCCTCAGTTCTCTATGATTTGGGATCTGTGGTATCGCTCTAAACTATATGCTGCTACTTAATATAGTCTTCTGATTTTGGACCTCCTACGCTGAGTTTAAGGCTCAAATTGACCGTTCACACTGTTTTATGCCCTTCTAAAGAAATGAAGTTTCCACATTTCCTGCTCACTGTCCTATGCCTATTTGATTGTGACGATTGCTGTTTTGTACCACAAATAATTGTTAATTTATGTGAGGATATACTGAATGTGCTGAAATATCCTGCCCCCCCCTCCTCTTTCTTCCCTCCCCTCTCCTCCCCCCCCCCTCTCTGTTTCTGATTGTCTTATATGATGGACTTACTGTTTACCTGTGCATTTATGCAAGCACTTTGTCATTGTTATCTTTATATTTTCAATAAAAATACAATTTTAAAAAAAAAAGAATACAGAAATCAGCAGATGGCTGTAGCTGTATTAAAGTGGTTGTAAACCCTCCCCCACAACTTTGTCCCATGTAAATCAGCAAAAAAAACCCTGATGAACACTGCTTGTAGATATCTCCTTACTTTCTTAGTATTGTTGTAATCCTTGTTGTTCTGTAGAATGAAGTCACTGAGCATGCCCAGATCTCCCCTGATTATGTCTTATCTATCTGTTATCAGGACTTCCTACGGCACAACACTGAACTCTGCTAATCACACAGTGCTTCCTCCTACACACCATGTGACCATGTGACCTCACATACAGTCTAAACTTGGCCATTACTGCAGTCTTATCAGCTGAAGCTGATAAGTCTGACAAAGGGAAACATTAGACATCGGCACAAGTAAATACTATGAAATAAACATGTAAGCTATGAACTGGGAAGCAGGGTTGCCATAGAAACGTTGGATTGAGAAGGAGGCTTGGTTAACAGTACAGGAAGAGCTCAATGTAAGGGCGGAAATACACTCCACTGTGGACTTAGAAAACAATACTTAAAGTGGAAGTAAACCCATTGATTTAAACAGTAAAAAAAAAAAGGCATGCTGGGAATGCTAACTGCACATTGGCTTTGCTCTCAGCCAAACTATCAAACCATCCAATGGCTGGTGTCATAACGAATCACATGTGCAGCACCATAGCAGTTGAAGATTAAACAGAGGCAAAGATGGCAGCTTCCTTGGCTGAAAACGATAGGGGAGTTTACTTCCACTTTAAGATGGTGCTGCCTAACCCCTGAAAACAAGTTTTTTAAAGTTTCTTTAAACAGTAAGTAATATGCGATTTGGGCTGGATTACAGTGGCTATAGTCTGATAATGACTTATTATAATGGACTAAATGAAAAGAAGCATCAGAGTGGGAGAGTTTACTTCCTCTTTAAGTTTTCCAGCATGTCCCTTCAACAGAAGTCAATCAGCTTCTGTCGAGCAGTGTTAATTTTGGCAGCACATTTCCCTTAAGTTTTAGTCTTTTGACTAAAATGCCATTTTAGTTCTAGTCTCATTTTAGTCATCTGCAATTGTTTTAGTTTTAGTCGTATTTAGTCAACTAAAACAAATTTTAGTCATCTAAAATCGAATGGGTTTAATTAAATTGTAATGCATTATTTAAGCATTTCTCTACAATTTCCAAACTCCTGGAGCGAAAAATCGAATATGGTATTAACCACTTACCGACAAGGCCATAGCCAAATTACAGCTACAGCGCAGTCGGATAACTCTGGGAGGGCGTCATATGATGTCCTTCCAAAATCGCAGCCCCTGGGGCACACACACAGGTCTGTCTGTGCATGCCGGGTTCACGGGACCTGGCACGTCACGGATCGCAGTAAAGGGCCAATAACAGCGGCCCTTTACCACGTGATCGCTTCGTCCAATGACAGAGCGATCAGTTGTCAACAAACAGGAGCATGTCCGGTACAGCTTCTCCCTCCCCTCTCCTCTCCTCTCACAGATCGGTACAGCACATGAGGAGAGGATAGGAGAGGAGGGAGCGGGTGCAGCAGCGCTTGTGGGCTGGATCTGAAGTGCCCACAGCGCTGATCTGTGCCCATTCATGGCTCATCCATTCCTGTCCATGGCTCATCCATTCCCATTAATGGCTCATTCATGTTCATCCATGCCACAGCAGTGATCATTCGTGCCACATTCATGCCATATCAGTGCTCATACGTGCCACATCAGTGCTCATACGTGCCACATCAGTGCTCATACGTGCCACATCAGTGCTCATCCGTGCCACATCAGTGCTCATCCGTGCCACATCAGTGCTCATCCGTGCCACATCAGTGCTCATCCGTGCCACATCAGTGCTCATCCGTGCCACATCAGTGCTCATCCGTGCCACATCAGTGCTCATCCGTGCCACATCAGTGCTCATCCGTGCCACATCAGTGATCATCTGTGCCACATCCATGCTACATCAGTACTCATCTGTGCCACATCCATGCCACATCAGTGTTCATTAGAGCTGCAAGATTCTGGCTAAAATGAGAATAACAATTTTTTTGCTTAGAAGATAGAGCAAGATTCTCTCACAATTCTCACGGCGTAACATCAGCTTTCACATTAAAACAAAAAAATTGGGCTAACTTTACTGTTTTTTTTATTCATTAAAGTGTATTTTTTCCCAAAAAATTGGGTTTGAAAGACCGGTGGGCAAATACAGTGTGACATAAAATATTGCAGCAATTGATATTTTATTCCCTAGGGTCTCTGCTAAAATATATATAATGTTTGCAGGTTCCAAGTAATTTTCTAACAAAAAATATTGATTTTAACTTAAGAAACAAGTGTCAGAAAAAGATTTAGACTTTAAGGTGTTAAATTTCCTGAATTTACATGTTGTTTAAAAACTTGGCAGACTGCCTGGAATTTTTTTTTTACACAGAAGTTTATCCTTTTGATCTAAGAGTTAGTTACAATGTCTCATGTTAAAAACTGGGCAGACTGCCTGGATGTTTTCTTTTGACAGCTGAGTAAGCAGATAAGTCTCTCCACTTGTTATATGAAAGAATCTGCAAACTCTGCAACAGAGATCTTCAGGGGAGTTGAATCGAGATCACGATTTTTTAACTATTAATTGTGCAGCTCTAGTGCTCATCCACACCACATCCATGCAACATTAGTTCTCATCCATGCCACATCAGTGCTTATCCGTGCCACATCAGTGATCATCCGTGCCCATCCATGCCACATCAGTGCTCATTCATGCCACATCAGTGATCATCTGTGCCACATCCATGCCACATCAGTAATCATCCATGCCACTTCAGTGCTCATCCATGCCACATCCATGACACATCAGTACTCATCCGTGCCACATCCATGCCACATCAGTGCTCATCAGTGCCACTACAGTGCCTTACAAAAGTGTAATAGGTAGTCAAATTAAATTTTAAATTTATGTCCCTAGAACACCTGATGGTGCTCCCTGCATGTTGGGCCTCTGAATGTGGGCAGGCTGTGGAAAAGTCTTACACATGTGGTATCGCTATACTCGGGAGGGGTAGCAGTATTTATTTTGGGGGTTAATTTTTGCTGTGTACATGCTATGTGTTAGAAATATCATATAAATGGACAACTTTGTATAAAAAAAAAAAACATACTCCAAAAACTTGTGGAAAAAAATTACATGTTCAAAAGACTCATTATGCCTCATAGAATATACGTTGGGGTGTTTACTTTCCAAAATGGGGTAATTTTTTGGGCATTTCCATCGTTCTGGTGCTCCAGGACCTTCAAAAGTGTAAGAGGTAGTCTAGAAATGATATGTGTGATCTATGTCCCTAGAATGCCTGATGGTGCATGACTGAGTCGTTAAGGTTTGAACATGCACTACAGACACAGATTTAAGGCACTTTCATACTGGCAGCCCCTGGGCGTTGGTGATAAAGCGCCGCTACGACTGAAAAAGGGTTAAAAGTGCCCGCAAAGCGTCACTGCACTTCAGCGGCACTTCCCATTGATTTCAATAGGCATGGGCGCTGTAGGAGCGGTGTATATCGGTGGCTCCAGTATTGCTTGCAAACTTTGGAGTAGACATTGCTCATTTAAAATCCTCATCATTTTCTTGTATTCACTTTCTTTACGCATAATTTAAGGGCATGGTTTACTAGGCTTGAAGTGATGGAAAGTTTAAGTGATTGTAAAGTCTCCTTTTTTTTTCAATAAAAACAAACATGTTATATTTACCTCCTCTGTGTAGTGGTTTTGCACAGAGCAGCCTCTTATTGGGTCCCTCTTCTGTGCTTCTGGCCCCTCCCTCCCGTTGAGTGCCCCCACAGCAAACAGCTTGCTATGGGCGCACCCGAGCCAAGTCACAGCTCTGTGTGTCCATTCAGACATGGAACTGCGGCCTAGCCCCGCCAATCTCTCTCCTGATTGGTTGACTGACTTTGATTGACTGCAGCGGGAGCCAATGGTTCCACTCCTGTGTCTCAGCCAATCAGGAGGGAAAAGACGGCCGAGACACTTGTGGACAAAGATAGGGCTCATGTAAGTATTAGGGGGGCTGATACACACAGAAGGTCTTTTATCTTAATGCAAAAAATGCATTAAGATAAAAAAAACTGCCTTTACAACTCCTTTAAGTGAAATTAACCTGATTTCATGTCAAACATTGAATAAAATGAGGGGGGAATGAAACAAAAATAACTGTACACCTGATGATTACACCACAAAACTGTCATAAACAAGTCCTTTTACATTTCTTTACACTGATTGTGTTAGCTGTAAAGAACACAACCTAGTATAAACATAAACTACTGGAGCATATGAAGAAATTTAGCCAAGTGTGATCATTTTTACTTGGCATAGAAATTGTTATTACTTGACAATAGCCTCATCTCGGTCCTTTATGGCCTTCAGTAGCTGTTCACGCATATCTTTATTCTCGGTCAGTTCCAAGAGGTGATCCCGCTCCTCTTTCAGTGCAGTCATTTCAACACTCAGTAGAGTTACCTGGATAGAAGACAGCATTTTGGCATTAGAAATACAACAGTTACGGTAATACTTATCTACTGTATGTATATTCTTTTAATAGAATATAGGGCAAAAACTTATTAAATATATTAGGCATTATTATTAGTCGATATGTGAATGCTATCAAAATCCCTGGAAGTGTTCTATGTTACATACCGAGACAATTATGATCATTCACCTTCACCTATATCATGTCTGTCGCCTGGCATCCCCCTTGGGGGTACCCGTGTTCGTCCTCTCCCCTTCAGCTCCCGTGCTATACTCTGGCTACTGCCATTCATTTGGGGGTCAGCGATGGAAACTCCGGTTTCGTACATTGGTAAGTATTGTGCCATTTTGCTCTGGCCCATTCTGCCATTGTTCTTACATTTACCACTGTGACACATCTTTCTGTCTATTTAGATGCATCTCATCCGCATCCACCCCTGATGAGCGAGCAATGATCTCGCAAAACGCGTGTCGGGTTTTCTGCTGCATGCATTTGTATATACCGTATTTGCCGGTGTATAAGGCGACCCGGCATATAAGACGACCCCCTAATCTTACAGGACAAAAACGCTTTTAAAACTGTACTTACCGTATTTCGAGGCTTCCGAGGCTTCATATTTCTTTCTTCTTCCTGCATTTGCTGGAGCCAATCACGGCGAGCGATGTATTCTATTAATGAATACAAAGCCTGCTTGGATTGGCAGAGGCTGTAACATCATCAGCCCGCGCCTCTCTGACTCTCCAAGCCAATCCGAGCAGGCTACAGAGTAGCCTGCTCGGACTGGCAGAGGTCGTTACTCCAATCCGAGCAGGCTTTGTATTCATTCATTGCCGAAGCTACATACAGTATTACCGAACACCAAGCAGCCATCCGAGGGGCTGACCCGGCGTATAAGACGACCCCTGCTTTCTGGCCAATTTTTTTACATGTAAAAGGTCGTCTTATACGCCGGAAAATACGGTACTGCATTGTATAATGTTTGTATCAACTTTATTTATTCTCTTTATTATGTGCAAATCCATTGGCTGAGCTAATATGCTATATTATCCATGTATGTACATTTATTTTAATAAACATTTATACTACTATTACTCTTGTTACTCAGTGGCTAACTGTGACCACCTCATTTAAAGTCCTAGGGCGACTCTCATTTCTTTGTATTGTGTTTAAAATTGGTTATAGTAGCCATTTATTAAAGTAAACCTGTCAAGAGAGAAAAGAAGAGGCTGTCATTTCTGACCTTTTGTTCTAAAATGTCAGCTATTTTGCCATCATGCCAACAGTTATACGTAAAGCCCAGCTCCAGGTTATAGTAATTAATAAACACTGCCTTACCTAATTTCTGTAAAAAAAAAAATCACTGCTTTCGCCCAAATATTTAGCACTCTGCACAAATTCTGCTCCATCCTGAACTCTTCTGGGATGAATGACACCAAGCGTCATTCAACCCACTTCCTCTGAGCCCAGGCCATCATATATACACCCCGTGGGGGTACATCATCATGCTGGTCTGGGTTCATGTTCATAAGTGTAAGCTCTAACAAGCAGGGCCCTCTGATCCCTCCTGAATTGATTTGTATTGTAAGTGTACTGTCTGCCCTCATATTGTAAAGCGCTGCGCAAACTGTTGGCGCTATATAAATCCTAAATAATAATAATAATAATAAGTGTAGCTTGAGAATAAAAGTGTATGTTACCACAGCATTTCTTATTTCTGATATGGTTCTGTTTTATTACGTACTTCTATTAAAAAGTATCCTGTTCTTTTTGTATTGCTTCTTGGTGATCCTGCCAACCCCCCTGCTTTCCTGTTTCAAACTGACCATGCCAGGGTATGGAAATACATCCATCCCAGTGTGGTCAGTTTGTCCCTGTGCATTCTGCTTGGGAGCACAGCCTGCTTATAATCCAATGGTCAGACTTGTGCTGACGTGCCCTCACACAAGATCATACAGCCCCCCCCCAGCATCAATTCTTAAACTTGCACACATTTACAAAGTCAAGGATTTTGTAAGATTAGAGTCAGGTGTATAATTAACCAATTACACCAAACAGGTGCTAATGATCATCAATTTCATATGTAGGTTGAAACACAGCCATTAACCAAAACAGAGGGTGAGGAATAGCCACATTTTTCTACTAAGCTGAGGCTGTGAAATACAGTTTTATTCAACAGGTCATACACCATGGCAAGACTGAGTAGAGCAACAAGACACAAGGGAATTATTATACTGCATTAGTACGGTCTCTTCCAGGCAAAGATTGGGATTTTAAGATGTGCAGTTCAAGCTCTTTTGAAGAAGCACAAAGAAATGGGCAACGTACAGACAGTAGACTCAGTGGTTGGCCAAGGAAACTTAATGCAGCAGATGATGCTTAATTTCCTTTGACATCAGAAGATGTCGAGCAGGGCCAACAGCACAAAACAGATGGAAACCAGTGGGATCCAGGTACACCCTCTACTGTCCAGAGATCTCTGGCCAGAAGTAGTCTTCATGGAAGAATTGCAGCCAAAAAGCCATACCTCAAATGAACAAGGCTAAGTGACTCAACTGTGCAGGAAAACATAGGAACCAGGGTGCAGAAAAATGCCAGCAGGTGCTCTGGACTGATGAGTCAAAATTTGAAATATTTGGCTGTAGTAGGAGGCAGTTTGTTCACTGAAGGCCAGTAGAGCACTACAATAATGAGTGTCTGCATGCAACAGTGAATCATGGTGGAGGTTCTCTGCCAGTATGGAACAGCGGTGGGACCTACAGAGCCATGTAGAATGCCAGGACTGCACTTTACTTTGACGAGCATGTATCTTCTATCATCTTTTAAGTGTTTTTAATCTTATCCTATTAAAGTCATCATTTTAATACTACACTCAGGTTGGCACCTTCCCCTCCTGTTTTTTCCTTACATGCCAATTTGGGGCTGCATTTCCACAAATGGAGTTTGAGATTAGGTCAGAATCAATGGTGTCCTCAAAGCTGAGAAAGTGTGTATATATATATATATATATATATATATATATATATATATATATATATATATATATATATTTTTATTATTATTATTATTATTATTATGTTCCTACGTGGGTAGGTCACATTTATGGCTGCAACCTAGGGGTTCTTTAAAATATAGGACATGCTGCATTTTTTGTGCATTTATTTCCATTATGCTTTGCCACAGAAATTAATGGCAAACTAAAAAAAAGTATTGTAAAGCGTTTGTATTTTTAGCACTAAACAAAACCCCATTCTAAGGGTTTCTTCTTCATTACATAATGACTGAAGAAAAAACAGACATGTAGAAAATTAGCATAAAAAAATGTTACTGCATCTGTCATAGGGCCCTGAAAGCTTATTTGCAATGTCCATAAACAGGCATACAACTGAGTAGTGGCTGCGGTAGTCAGGAGACTTACCAGGCCCATTGTGAATGTACTAGATGAAAAAAACGGTATCCTTTACAATGGTGGGATGAGCACAAACTTTATTGCCACTGCATTAACTGGGTGGTCTGTTGTTTGACACATAATTGGATTTCACAAGTTCTTTGAGCGCTGTATCGATGAACCAAGAAACTGTTGGAAACTGTGTAGCCTACAGCAGCTGTAACTGTATAGTGATGCTTTGGACTGTTTATATTTTATTTGTTTATTTTATTATTTTAAGTGTAAATTGTTTTAGTCTTAGTATCATGACATGGGCATTGCTTTATGGGTTTTAAAGGTGTAATTCTTGGACATACCTAGAACACAGTGGTGTAGTGGATAGCACTTTCACCTAGCAGTAAGAAGGGTTGCTGGTTGGAATCCCAACCATGACACTACCTGCCTGGAGTTTGCATGTTCTCCCTGTGCCTGCATGGGTTTCGTCCAGGTACTCAGGTTTCCTCCCACACTCCAAAGAAATGCTGGTAGGTTAATCGGATCCTGTCTAAATTGTCCCTAGTATGTATGAATGTGAGTTAGGGAGCTTAGAGTGTAAGCTCCTTGAGGGTCGGGACTGATGTGAACGTGCAATGTATATGTAAAGTGCTGCGTAAATTGACAGCGCTATGAAAGTATCTGAAATAAATAAATAAATGGAATAGTATGTGCACTCCTGTAACTCAGGAGAGAAGCATGACCAAAAAAGCTTTGGCCATGCTTCTCTTTTAAATATTTTCCATTTTCAGTATAGTGGTCCTTTAAAACAAACTAATATACTTAAAATTAAATTTTCTCCTCTATGTGTAAATCTACTTTTACTCAGAAGTGATTTTCATATACAATTATAATTAATAATTTACTGTGTTCTTCTACCTGTTTATGAAGTTGCTGAAGCTCTTCAAATGTTTGCTTCATCCTCACTTGCTCTCCCTGTAATAGCTCTCTGAGTTGTTTGGAGTCTTCACTTGTCCGTTTGATCTGTTCTTCCAAGCCATCATCCTCACATTTTCGTGCACTCTGTTAAGGAAAATACAAAACTTGACCACTTTACGGGCATACAAGATTATGTCCTGAAGTTCAATTTAACACGTACCATCATACAGCATACAGAACCATTCACCTTTATCCCTATCTCCTTCAAACCAGAACAATATAAATGTTGATATCAGAATAAATTGATAATTTTTCACATTCAACATAATTGTATATTCTATTGTCACAGGGTAGATGAAGATATTATTGCCCTTGGTATTAAAGATCTCCATAGGAGAGAAAAACGTAACATTTGTTAATATTATTAAAAAAAATATGAAATTTATAATAACAGATGCCTACACATTACTCATTAAAAAGGAGAGGGTGTAGTAATACTGTACTAATGAAATAAATGGGATACGATTAGGTTCCAACTGGGCAAAACATGTTAGAGGAGGTTCTCCCATGGGAAGGAGACCAAGCTGAAGCCATTTTTTATTAAGAGGAGCTCACTATATGCTGAGACAGTGTGTGGACAAGCACCATTTTGTTGTAGTTCTTGATATGTCTGATGAGCTAGAATTCAACCCGACCAGCACCTGCAAACATTGTGGCTGGAATAACAGATCAGGCGATTTGAGTGGTATCAATTTAATTTGGCACATGGGATACACTGCTGTAAGCAAATGAGATTGTTTACGGCTTGAAAAAAAATAGATTTTTGACTTACTTATAAAATCCTTCTCTTGGAGTACATCACAGAACATAGAAGAGTTAATTCCTAGACTATTGGGTTATGCCTCATATTCAGGTGATTAGAAACTGGCTAATAGCACCCAGCATAATACCCCCCACTCCCAGTATTGTCTCAATTTTGTCAATATCAAATGTGAAATCACATGTTTAAGACAATTCAAAATTCCTGTTTATCACTGAAAACAGGAGGAGATCATTTTTGAACTAGTGGAAGGTCCAAAAGCAATCCCTTGAGGAGCAGGCAACAGCAAACAGCTAACAGGTCCTACAGGAAAAATCCTCTTAACATAACAAGAAGAGTTATAATTGAGAGGGCCACCTGTAGGACTTTACTGACCAAAGCCAGTATCCGCCGAGGCTCGAACATCCACCTGGTAAAACTCAACGAATATATGAGCCACCTTACAGACCTGGGAAATTGAGACCACATGTTAAAAATCTCAAAAAGCACCAACACTTCTCATGGAGTGAATATGGCCATGGCTACGAGACAACCTAACCACAACCAGGCAGTGGAATGCCATCCCCCTAGGGTATTTTGGAGCTGGATAAATGGTAGGCAATCCTGATTTAAATGACAGGCATAGAGTAGCTTAGAAAGGAAGGAATTTCATGGTCTCAAAACAACCTTGTCCTTCAGGTATAAAAAAAGTTTTCATACAAGAGAAAGCCACAAGCTCAGTTTACCTCCTAATGGGGGCGATAGCAACAAGAAAGGCAACCTTGCATGACAGGCGAGGGAGATAAATATCCCAAATATGTTCAAATGGTGACCTCTAAAAGACTGGCAACACCAGACTGAGGTCACAGAGAGGTACCAGGAAACATACTAGTGGAACAATGTGAGACATTGCTTGATCAAAGACTATGACCATAAAGTGGGAAGCTAGCAGTCTCTAAAAGAGCACCTGCCCTTTTATAGTTCTCACGGCTAAGGATATGTTCACCCCCTGGGTGAAGGAAGGATAAAACCCATGCTACAGAATATTTCCTGTGATGAAGCTTTCCCTTTTGCACTGAGCAAAGTATGCTTTCCACATGAGCTGGTAAAGTCTACAAGAAGCAGGCTTTCTGACCAAAGTGAGACTCATGGAGTCTGCAAAAGAAAGCATGGAGGGGGAGCACATAAATCAGATTTAACTCACTCCACAGAGTGATTAAGGCAATTACCCTGAAGACCCGAGGATCTCTGGACCTGGACATGAACCTGTCCAGTTTGTAGTTGAGTCTGCATGCCATGAGATCTATGTCTGGCGTTTCCCATTGAAAACAAAGATGGTGAAACACCTCCTGGTAGAGTGGCCAGTCTCTTGGATCCAGCTGTTTGTGGCCTAATAAGTCCACTTGACAATTTTTCATGCCTGGCAATGTGCACCGTGGACAGAAGCCACAATATGTAGTTTTGCCAAATTGAGAATGATCTCCGCTTCTTGAAGATAAGGCTGACTTCTGATACCACCTTCATTTATCTACCCCACTGCCATAGCAGTGTTGGATTGGACCCTAACTGACAGTCCCCAGAGCAGGGGGTCCAGTGCTGAAGGGCAAGCCGAATTTCCTCAAGCTCAAGGACATTTATTGGAGCTTCCACTGATGACCGAATCTTTTGAACTGACAGAGGAGTCCAGAACTTCTCCCAGCCTGGCAGCTGGGTTCCACCATCAATACATTCCCCACCTGGGAGACAAAGAATTTCCCCAAGCTGCACCATTCCAAGGATAACCTAGTTTTGGTGTTCACAGACATCAGATTCAAAGACAAGAGTCCTTTTGTCCCAAACTGTCAAGATGTCGAGTTGCAAGTCTTGCATGGGGACTGATTCGAAGGAGGCTACGATCAACCCCAGAACATTCATGCAAAAGAAAATGGAGGGGCATTTGTGGGCATAAAATTGGGTATCTGGATTGTACGATTATTTTTTATTTTATTTATTTGTTTTTAAGGTTGAACTGGATGGACTTGTGTCTTTTTTCAACCTGACTAACTATGTAACTATTTCAGGGAACTCAAATCCCACAATTTGGACTGAAGGGTCCAAAGGCCATCTCCAGGATGAGGCACAGATAATCCAGGCAGTGCGATTGCTCTAGGATTGACTTCTTGAAATTGAGGACCCAGCCAAAGTCCTGCGGGGCCTGTACCATCTGCTTCATATTGCCCTTTTTCTGATTGCTGCCACAGGAACAGATCTTTTGGAAGAACATTAGATGAGCCAAAATTAGGGCCAGCACCATTGTGCACACTTGCAGTGCCATGGCTAGGCCAAAGGGCAGAGCCGCAAACTGAAAATGTTGTCCCCCCACAGCAAAGTACAAGTAGTCCTGATAAAGCCAAAATATAAGAATGTTTGAGGTAGGCATCTGTGATGTCCATTGAGGCCAGGAAATGCTTTAGTGTGAGAGATGCAACCACTGGACTTAATGACATACTGTATTCTATACAAAACTTTTGAACATCTAAAACTTGTTGAAGCGCTTCAGGCTCAGAATTGGTTCCACCTCACTATTTGGCTTGGACACTGGGACCATATTGGAAAAGTAACAGTGAAGTCTTTGTGGAACATGGGCAAAAATCCCCAGAGAGCGCAACTGGTCCAGTGCAGGAAACAGGGCTCCTCTTTTGTTGGGTGCAGTAAAAATGTTTGATGGCATGAAGTGTGGAGGGGGCAAGAAGCTAAACTTCAGCTTGTATCCTCTGGACTCAACATGTTTGACCCATAGATCAGAGATACAGTATCTCACAAAATGAGTACACCCTTCACATTTTTGTGAATATTTTGTTCTTTTCATGTGACAAAACTGAAGAAATTGCAAAAGAAAAACAGTGTAAATTTGCTGTCCCCTCAAAATAACTCACAACCATTAATGTCTAAACCGGTGGCAACAAAAATGAGTACACCCCTAAGTGAAAATGTTCAAATTGGGCCAATTAGGAATTTTTCCTCCCCAGTGTCATATGACTTGATAGTGTTACAAGGTCTCAGGTGTGCATGGGGAGCAGTTGTGTTAAATTTGGTGTTATTGCTCTCTCTCTCTCATACTGGTCACTGGAAGTTAACCATGGCAAAGAACTCTGAGGATCTGAAAAAAAGAATTGTTGCTCTACATAAAGATGGCCTAGGCTATAAGAAGATTACCAAGACCCTGAAACTGAGCTGCAGCACAATGGCCAAAACCATACAGCAGTTTAATAGGACATGTTCCACTCAGAACAGGCCTCGCCAGGGTCGACCAAAGAAGTTGAGTGCACGTGCTCAGCGTCATATCCAGAGGTAGTCTTGCTGCTGCCAGCATTGCTGCAGAGGTTGAAGGGGTGGGGGAGTCAGCCTGTCAGTACTCAGACCATACACCGCAAACTGCATACAATTAGTCTGCATTGCTGTCGTCCCAGAAGGAAGCCTCTTCTAAAGATGATGCACAAGAAAGGCTGCAAACAGTTTGCTGAAGACAAACATACTAAGGACATGCATTACTGGAACCATGTCCTGTGGTCTGATGAGACCAAGATAAACTTATTTGGTTCAGATGGTGTCAAGTGTGTGTGGCGGCACCCAGGTGAGGAGTACAAAGAAAAGTGTGTCTTGCCTAGAGTCAAGCATGGTGGTGGAAGTGTCATGGTCTGGGGCTGCTTGAATGCTGCTAGCACTGGGGAGCTACAGTTCATTGAGGGAATCATGAATGCCAACATGTACTGTGACATACAGAAGCAGAGCATGATCCCCTCTCTTCGGAGACTGGCCCGCAGGGCAGTATTCCAACATGATAATGACCCCAAACACCAAGACAACCACTGCCTTGCTAAAAAAGCTGAGGGTAAAGCTAATGGACTGGACAAGCATGTCTCCAGACCTAAACCCTATTGAGCATCTGTGGGACATCCTCAAACCTAAGGTGGAGGAGCGCAAGATCTCTAACATTCACCAGCTCCGTGATGTCGTCATGGAGGAGTAGAATAGGACTCCAGTGGCAACCTGTGAAGCTCTGGTGAACTCCATGCCCAAGAGGGTTAAGGAAGTGCTGGAAAATAATGATGGCCACACAAAACATTGACACTTTGGGCCCAATTTGGACACTTTCAC
The DNA here is from genome assembly GCF_037356315.1 of Lithobates pipiens. NCBI lineage: Eukaryota > Metazoa > Chordata > Amphibia > Anura > Ranidae > Lithobates > Lithobates pipiens. Next base: position 37,297,454 of record NW_027507790.1, on the reverse strand, counting down.
TTAGGGGTGTACTCACTTGTTGCCAGCGGTTTAGATATTAACCAATTCCCACCCACCGGCTATCATATGACGCCCTTGACTTTGAGCGGTGATATCTGGATGATGCCCGCAGTTAAATACATCATTCAGATATCTTCCTTTTCAACCAGCGATTCCCTACACCATAAGAATGATCATAGTGGCTGTTCAGCCGATTGATCTTGATTGTTCTTACGGGCAGCGAGAGGGAACGTTCCCCTCCTCCTGTCGCCCTCTGGTGGTTCTCCGGTGATTCTCGTGACTCCACTGTCCATTTACACCCAACTGACCTCCAATCTACTTCACATAGACAGAGAAGATGGGATGCCCTTCCATTTTTTTTCAGCGGACCAGATTGGACCGGAGGTAGGCGGGTGTAAACGGACACAAGTCCGTTTACAACTGCTGGTCTATAGGAGGGATGAGGAAGTCTCATGTCTGAACAGTGTTTATAAACATGGTGTCAAATGATCCATTTTTTTCTTTTACAGCAACAGCTTTTACAGCTGCAGCATTTACACAGCAACTCCTGACTGCAATTTGACAACTGGGAATTGCTGGAAAGAGCAATGTGGGGAATGTAGAGGAGCAGAAGAACAAGATGTACTAAAGATGTCCTATGTACTTTGATCATTTTATTTGGACATCTATAAATAATACCCCAGTGTATACAACTGGTTAAATATTTAATTTAATTTATTGAGAGAGATGACATGATCTCTGGGGAATATCCACTGCATGTAGGAGGTTGACCAAAAATGTTGTGCCTCTGCCTGCTTAGCATTTATCTCTGTCATACAAAATGTTAATTTCTTTGTACTTGCGAACCTGTACTTTGCTCATACAAAGGCAAAGCAAAGTTGTATATTGCTCATACAAGGCAAAGTAACAGGTTTCCCAAGCACAAGTAGTACCATGTGTTCATTTGAGACTCTGGAGGCAAGGGAGCATAGGTAACATACGTTTCATCTTAGGGGCGAAGTGCAAGTGTACAATAAAGACCATAAAATTGGGATTGGAGATCAACACACACTATTTGTTATCACCACACTGGGTAATGTTAAACATACCCATGTAGTGTCCCTAAATGTGCAGACTCATCGGTAAATTGTTGCGGTCTCCATGCCTAATTGAGGTAACTATAAAAAGGTAATACAGGGGGAAAGAACCCACTGAAAGGAGACATGGGCGGACCAAGCTGCTTAATAAGGGATGATTTTATTACAAAAATTACAAAATTAGTTCCCCATCACCAACACCAGAATCAAGTTAAAATTAGACAACGTTGTCTGTTAAGAGCAGCAGCGTCACGCTAATAACATGCATACACACACCAATAATCCAGGCAAGTTACTAACTAAAGTGCAGTTATATTTATTAAACTAGACTCCAGATCCTGGTAACAAGCACCTTAAGGAAAAGAAAAAAAAAACAGACAATTTTGTCTAATTTTAACTTAATTCTGGTGTTGGTGATGGGTACCAAATTTTGTCTTTTTTGTACTTTTTGTAATAAAATAATGCCTTTTTAAGCAGCTTTGTCCACCCATGTCTCTTTTCAGTGGGTTCTTTCCCCCGTATTACCTTTTTATAGATACAATAAAGACCAATTTCAAGCAGAAAACACACTCGGTATATACACACATGCACTGCACCTATTAATACATACAGGCAGGGTCTCTAGATAAAGAGTGAAATGGCATTAAAGTTACCGTTGCTTCACAAGTGTCCAGTATGCTAAGTATAAGGCTCTTCAGTTCACTCAGGGCAGTGCGGAGGCTCCCAGCTGGCACGTCTTTGGCAGATGAGGTTTCAGAAGATTCATCCATAGAGGAGTCTGTGGATACAGCAGAATCTGCACTTTCATTGCCTCTGAGCTGGCAGCAAAGAGATCGGACTTGGCAGTGTGCTTCCCAGAGCTGCAACCTTAACTAGAAGTTAAAAAACAAAACAAAAAAAAAACATTGCAATGTTATTATGGTGAAACTGGGGCGTGAATTTTTATTTATATAATGGGTTTTCCATTCCCATTGTAATTCAAAAGTGAACGTTAAAGAGACCCTGTCACCAACTTAAAAAACATCAGGAAAAAGCGCAGAAAAGTCAAGTATTTTAAATACTTGCATTGTTTTTCTATTATATAAATAATTTTTATATTCACTTACAATGTGACTTTGAAAGTACTAGAAAGGTTCACTAATCATTTCCCTTGAATAGCCCCCTCCCTGCTTGTATGCCTTTTCTAGAAGTATCAAATACATTTTTGTGCTAACCCAGTTCCTCCACCCATCCCATCACTTCCCTACTTAAACCTTTACATAGCTGTTGGGAGAGGAGCGAAAGGGAAATACTATAGAGTGTCACCTGAGTGACAGCTCTGAGTCTGCTGGGGCTGCTGGCACCACATCCAAGATGGCAGCACCCAGCTCAGGGCTTTTGGATGTTTGAATAAGGGAGACTTTTCCACGTACTGTAAATAACATGCATAAAATATGTTCAATGCAAATATAATGTTATGGGAAATTTTTATTATTATTTATTATTTTTTATTTTTATTTAAATGAATGGGCTTACGACAGGGTCTTTTTAAACTCTTCCATGTTCTAACATAAATCATATATACACACAATTACATATAACGCCCAACACAATTTACTAGTTATTAAAATACGTGTCCTACACCTTACTATTGTCTTCATTAGTTTGGGTGCCAATTCATGCTCACATAGCATATGTCATGAGCCTTTATACTAGAATAAATATACAGGGACTCTTCTGCTGAAAATGTGATTACCACCAGTCAGTGTCAGGAACTCATTTGTTGCTTCTGTTTTTAATTGAAAGCCAAAAACCCTTTTTAATACTTGACAAATATCTGGGATGTGGTTTTGCATGTCAAATCAGAAGGCTAACATACTGTAAAAGACCACCATGTAAAGTGACCGGCTGTCATTACATAAAAAACCTCCAAATAAGCATACCTGTAAAAAAAAACTGCTATTACTTATTTTTACTGTTACCCACACACTGTGCTGTTTACAATAAGTCTTCATTTGAAGTCTGCAAGGATATCAGCACTTTCAGGGGTGACAAATGCCTGGGTCCCTGTAGTGCTGTAGTCCCTGTAGTGCTCACTGATCCCTTCCTCCACATTTCTACTCTATCCTATAATGCATAGAGGTCAGAAGAAAAAAATCACTGGTGCAAAAAAAAAAATGAACAAATAAATGTGAAGAGAAAACAATCAGTGGTCCTGTGACCCTTGAGAATGGCCAATGATAGATGCTGTAGGGAACCTGAAAAGCCCAACTTCCTAGGAGAATGTGTTCAAGTAGGGCAGGAGGAATTTATTCCCTTAAGGGCAAAAACCCTGGAAGTAGGTTGGAATCCCATGGACGGATCAATCTTTGGGGAACAGAAGAGGTGTTAGTTAATACGGGAATACAAAGCAGACCGCCATAAGACAACAGTCCTGACCCCTGCAATAAATATTTGGCATGCCTTCAAGGTACGGCACGGAGAGGGAGATGGACATTCCCACAGGAGGCAATAAAAGTAATCCTAGGGTCACAAGGACAGGTTTCCAGGGTACTTCATCTGCATGTATAAGAAAATGAGGGGGTCCCCAGGAATAACACAAGGGAACCCAAGACAGAACTACAGCTGTTAGAGTTAAAATATAGAAAAAGGTTCTAGTCTTACAGAGGCCCTTATGAGAGAATAACCTCTTTGAGTACAAAGGGAGGGCTCTGCATGGGCAATGAGCACCTGAGGAAGGCCCCAGAAAAATCACAAGGATACAGAAGAGCAAGTCCTTGCAAAAGGGAGTACACAAGGAGTTTTGAAGCCAAGATATTAGGAAGAGGAAATAGTAGATTGATTTTATTTTAGTGCAAGAATAGCTGGGTCCACATCGGGAACAATCCAAAACTTCTTAAACTCCCATTCCATGGGGTACAAGGCATTATTATTATCAGGAGGATGGAATAACCTCTCATTATATAAGTTCCACATAGCTTAATGAAGAATAGGGAAAGGCTTTCTTGGAATTAACTTCTTTTTCATGCACATATGAATAGGCAAGGGATGAGGAGCACTAGGTGTATCTTTCCAGGGCCTAGAAAGCCCTGCTTCAACTAATTAGTTCTTAGTAGCCAGCATAAATTGGGAAGAAGCCAAAGTAGTCATTTCATGAAAAACCATTCACAGTCTCTGCTAAAATGTCAGAACCCCCTTTCCATTCTGCAAATGGAAGCGAACTAGCAAGTTCAGACTCTATTATCTAAAGATAATCATGGGGTGCAAGCAGAGGAGCAAGTACGGATGTCTGTACCTGCCAATTTCAGAAGTGGTGATAGCCTTTGGAATAGATTAAACAGAGACAAAGACTTCCGTTTAGTCAGACAGGCCATATCTTGCGTGTCAACTTGAGACATACTAGAGGTTCCTCAGAGTCTGCAGCAGAATGTCCATTGTTTGCTCAATTTGCTCTTGCTCCCGGGTGCCTGTAGTCCTTAATCAGTAAGGAAGGATCGTTCACTGTGAGGTACTCACTGAATGCATACAGATCGAGAATGTTCAGTGTGTCTAGTATAAAGGAATCGTAATAATCCAGGTGCTAACCTAATTCTTATGGATGTGTCTCTGAGGCAACAGGTGAGATGACATGTCCACACAAATTGTGGCTGGAAGCACGCAGTTAGGAGTCTTATGAGCACTATGTAACTTCGCTAGCCAGAAAAGAACCTGTGGTAGCGAAGTGGAAGAAAAGACAGTTTTAAATAAGTAAATGTTATAATAACATTACCTAGAAGGCTGATTAAGCGAGACAATAATTGTCAGGGCAAAAATCTTAGCATGTAGATCAATACATAACCTGTGCCTTGTGTGTCTAGCACTGTGGTATGTCTTTTAGAAGAAGGATCTAGGATAGTATCTACTACATATCCAGGTAATAATCCAGCAAGACATATATAGCCAGGAACTGGTATATAAAGTTGCCCTATCTTACCTTGCCAAGGTATCCAGGGTTTGTATGCCATAAGGTTAGACCACAACCTTGGACATATATAGCACCCTGCAGCTAACTCACTTGTTGCATCACATACCAAGGTGAGAACCCAATGCAGGATCCAGCCCTTGAAACAAACTTTACAGGCTGGGCCTGCTGTTAAGGGTCTGGGCAAGGTTCCCAAGATGTTCATCAAGGGTAACCGATACATAAACTGCTAATGAGCCATAAGGCAATAAGCAGTAGGATCTTGATGGAACTGTCAGTTGCACAAAGGAGGAAAACTGATAATAGAAAAAAAATGTTCTCCAACAGAAGGGGTCAATCACTTAAGGACACTAGCAAAAAACTGGTGCCTCAATGAGTGGGCGAGGTTTTATGGGTACATTGGCGGGTGATTCCCCGCTCCTGTCCAATTACCTGAAGGTAGTGGCATATAATCCATGGTCTAAGAATCAACTACTGGATCCTACACTGCGATTAAGATAGCATTTTTGTTTTGGATAGAGGAAGGAATGGTAAAGACCCCTGCCAGTTTGTTTCTGTCTGTGCTCTGTTGAGGAGATTTATTTTTCATTCCTGTTCCACAGTTATCTTTCGATCTCTCTAAAGTGAGGGGCATTCCCCTTGTAGATGTCTGTACAACAGGTTTACCATATTTAACATTTCCCCTAACCTCTTCTCTTGTTCTTGTGACAGTTTGGATTTCTCATCACATTCTTTACAGGAGGCAGTGCTCACCAGGACCAATGGCGAGGGTAAACCTTCCAAGTGGGGACACAGACAGCAGTAAAAACCTGACACTTCCATATTCTATCCAAAATGTAAAACAAATTCAATAAACATATGCTTTAAATGAAATAGGTCTCTTTATATGATCTTTATGTAATCCCTGTACAGCAGATCTGGGGCTGGGAGAGGAAGGGGTAGGAGAACAAATGTGATGCAAGAATGTTCTAGTACTTTGTAGAGGACTGTCAATCTAACACTAGGAGTTTAGTAACAGGGGGAGAAAATAAGATGAGTGAAGTCATGGCCTTATGAGTGTAACTATGCTCAAAGTCCTATAAGTAGATTGAGAGCATGTCAGTGATCAAGCTGTAATGCTTAACTGCAGTGCAAAAAAGTAAGCTCGCTCTGAAGCCCAGGAGCCTGCTCTCGCTCCATGCTGCACTCAAATTCAACTGAAATACTGATGATGCCCTGAATATCCAGTTAGCTTTATTGAGCAACAAACTGTGAACAAACCCTGCTCTGGGTGAAATGCGTTAAAGGGGAGTCCTCAGGCGGAAGGTCAGCGGTGTGTGCTGTATGTTGCTTGGTTGCTCAGTAAAGCTAACTGGATTCCCAAGATGTCATTGTGTGCAGCCCCTTTACTTTGGATTTGAATCACAAAACTGGCTGAAAAAATAAATAAAAAACCTTTTGACAGGTAAGACTGTTCTCATATATGTATTTCAACGGTGTATTGTGTGTTTGCCCAGTGATCCATCCTCAAGATATTTCACATATTATCACAATGCCTTTAAACATAAGGTTATGCTGACAACTCTATCTATAAGGCTTCCAGTGAGTGACAAGGACAAAGCTTCCATCACAGAGATTACACTTCTAACACATCCACAGTATTAACAAGGGAGAGGTCTGAGTGAACATACTGTAATGAAGCCTTGGCTGATCCTGTGCTTTGTCTTCAATTCCAGCACACAGCTATAAGAGATTAGGACACAGGTATGTATGGCCAAATATAACAAACAGCATCTGTATCTAAAAATGAATGCCCTTTTAAAGCTCAGTTCTAAAGAATAGTATTACTGAATAAACGGTCTAAAATAAAAAAGTGTATTTGCTTAGCACACTTACAAATGGTAGGGGTCACTGACAGTGGACTCAGCTGATCACATTAAAGTTTTCTATGGAAGGGTAGATCCTGCCATTCACCATTAATACATAGGCACCAACCGACAGGGTTGCTGTCCAAACAAAATGTGCCCAAAGATGGCCCCTCAAAATACATTTCTAATGTTATGTCTTTTAGAAAGCATGGAGATACCTGTTCCCGTTCCTGTTCCTGCTCCTCGGCCTCAATACTTTGCTCAATCTCTGACAGCAGTGAGGTACTTGTGCTGTTTAGACTTTGGAGACTCTTTTCATCTCTGAGTTCTTCCATCTTCACTTGCAGCTGCCGATAAGAAAGCCTTAGCTCCTCCAGTTCCATCTGGCTCTCCCCCAACTGCAGAACAACACAAAAACTTGTTACATTCAAAGAGAAAATGTTAACAAAAGTTCCAGCAATACAGTTACTAAACATCTAAATGCTTAAACGCATTTTAACAATGTGTAATGGTTAAACAAGTAAAAGATATTTAAGAAGAAATGTGACAAGGTTGTCATGAGCTCAGACCATAACTAAACTTACATCTGCTGCAGCGAAGTGAGATCTGCAAGCTCCCTCGCTAGCCTTGACATATTCTCCGGGTTATTTTTCAGGTTCAGCATGTTCAGCCATCTCAATTAGCTGGATAATGTTGCATCATCAAATCATGCAGACACTCAGGCATACCAGTTAGTGCAGCAGTCCCCAACCTTTTTGGTACCAGGGACCAGATTTATGGCAGCCAATTTTTCCCAGGGATTGGGGAGGCTATTCACGGAGTCGGTCCTCAGACCCCTTTACAGCACAGTCCCCCTTTTATATTAGTGTCCTCAGTTCCCCTTCACATCACAGCCCCCATTTACATTATAGTGCCTCCTTCACAGAGCAGTCCCCATTACATTAATGTAAAGGGGCACTGTGATGTAAAGAGGACTGCACTGTAAAGGGGCACTGTAATGTAAATGGGGGCTGTGATGTGAAGGGGAACTGTGCTGTAAGGGGGCTGTGATGTAAAGGGGGCTGCACTGTAAAGGGGCACTGTAATGTAAATGGGGGCTGTGATGTGAAGGGGAACTGTGCTGTAAGGGGGCTGTGATGCAAAGGGGGCTGCACTGTAAAGGGGCACTGTAATGTAAATGGGGGCTGTGATGTGAAGGGGAACTGTGCTGTAAGGGGGCTGTGATGTAAAGGGGGCTGCAATGTAAAGGGGCACTGTAATGTAAATGGGGGCTGTGATGTGAAGGGGAACTGAGGACACTAATATAAAGGGGGACTGTGCTGTAAGGGGGCTGTGATGTAAAGGGGGTACTGTGATACTGTCAGGGAAATTACCAAAGAACTGACAATCTTGCCAACGGCCATCATGGCCGCATCAGGTGCATGCAGATGCGCATCGAAGCGAACGGTCAGACTCAGGCGCAATGGCATGCGCATAACATGACAGATGCTGGTGTCTCCTGGCCTATATAACCCTGCTGCTGAATCCTGTACATTGCTGGATTATTGCTGGATTATCGTAAGCTCCCCTGTGTTCCTGTGTATCTGAAACCTTGATTTCCCGTTACCGACCCAGCTTGCTCTGAGGACCTGTTATCCTGATCTCCTGGTTTGATCTCTGGCTTTTAATACTGAATTCGCTCCTGTCTGCTCCACTGTATTGATCGTGGCTTGGTTCACTGACTTCGCTGCAATTTGTCCCACTGTATATGACCCCTGGACTGGTTCCTGGTTCTGTATCCGATTTGCTCATCTGCCAAGTTTACCCGATACCTCTTAAGAACACCTGCTCTACAGTGTACCCTGCTTGTTTCAGCTACCTTCTGGTGACCACCTCTTCAAACCACAGCAACTGACAAACTGTGTTTCTCTGGGCACTTCTTTCCCTTGACCACTTCCAGGGGAGCGCTGCACTTAGCCGCAAGGGAAGCCCACTCAGCACCTCAGCCTCGCACCTGGTACATGACAGATATAAAGGTGACTGCACTAGAAAGGGGCACTGTAATAATTACAGTGCAGTCCCCTTTACAGTGCAGTCCCCTTTATATTACAGTGCCCCTAGCAATCACAGCACTCCATCACAGTGCCTCTGCAATCTGCATCAAAAATGCATGGAAAGTAGGTTATATGGTTTTCAATGGCATAGTTCACACCAGTGCTTGCAGTTCCAGTGCGTTCCAATTCCAGAAAAAAAAGTAGAACATTCTGCATTTTTCCTGCACTGGACTGTACTGGAAAACTGTAAAATGCATCAATAATGCATGAGAACGCACTAAAAATGCACTGGAACATACATGTTCTTATTTAAGGTTACGAAAATTAGGGGGGAAAATGCACTGGACTGCATCAAAAATGCATCAAAAACATGTCAAAAACTCGCAGGCAGAAAAATACTACATTGAGGAAATATGTTTCCAACGGCAATCACGCTGGCATTAGCTACATTTTTCGTATGCATACTGGAAAACTGGATTTTATTTGGCTGCTATAATTTAAGTAAACATGTTTTCTTTCTGAATAATATTACAGTGTACCTAGCTGCATATCACTGAAATGACATGGAGAAGTATGACCAAAGCTTTTCTAGCCCTATTTCTCCTATGGATCACAGGAGTGTAGTTCCTTCTGCACTCTTGTGATCTGTTTTCAGCCGACAGTGTGCTAAAGCCTGCTGTCAGCTGACATCACTCAGCCAGTCCAGGCTCTGGATTAATCCCAACTTTAAAGTCAGAATCCACCCAAATGCCTTGACCAACATCAGGCTCAGCTTCTCAGTAAGCTGCTGAGAGGCTAAGCCAGTCACTCCTGCCCCCTTCACAGCCCAGGGCTCCAGTGAACACTGGAGGGGCAGAGCAGAGAGCAGTGATTGACAGTTACTGGCTCTTTGCTCAGAGTAGAGGGGGAGAATTGAGCAACCAGCGGTCTTTGATTGCTCAGTTCTCAGGGCAGAGCCAGCAGGGGACATATGCAGGATCCGACCGATGCTGCATCCATCTACGTTAATAAAAATGTTTAGAGTTCTGCCTGGGAAAAAATAAAAATTAAACATCAGCAGCTACAAATACTGCAACTTTTTATATAAGGACACTTACCTGTCCCACAGGGTTCTGGCAACAAAAGTCCGATGGAGCAAAGTCTGATCGTGTGTACAGAAAACCATAGGACTTTTGTACAAAGTACAAACACGCATGCTCAGAACCAATGCAAAAGATCAGACAACAATACAGAAGTTGACCAAAGGTGGCGGTAAAGAGCAGAAAAACGACGTGATTTGGTGAAAGTTGGCTGAAAAAGTCCTGCCGTGTGTATGCAAGTCTTGGAATAGAATTGTTGCTCTTGCTCTAACGTTCACGGTGATACCTCACATGTGTGGTTTGAACGCTGTTAACATATATGGGTGCGACGTACGTATGCGTTTGCTTCTGCGCGCGGAGGCTTTAAATTTCTTCATTTTTTTTTTTTACTGTTTATTTTATTTTTACACCTTCCCTTTAATTTTTTGTAAACATCTCTTGTAATAGGAAGAGCATGACAGGTCCTCTTTATGGAGATACGTTGGTCTATAAGACCCCACATCTCTCTTCTAGGCTGGAAAGCCTGAGATAAAAAAAAAAAAAAGCAAAAGATTTTGGCTTTCGAGCTGAATACATGGCAGTGTCGGGGGGCTGGACATGATGTCATAAAGTCGCGTCTAGCCTCCGAAGGTCATAGAGACTGCAGGGGACCATCTGGTCTGAGGCATTCTCTATGGTGGGGCAGTAGAAGTACAGCAGGGCTGTAAAAACAATCAATTCTTACGGTGCAGGGAATCACTGGCTGAAAAAGATGATATCTGAATAATGCCTGCAGACATCATTCAGATATCCCCACTCAAAGCCCAGGATGTCATATGACGTACTGTGGTATGGAAGTGGTTCAAAGTGTATGTAAAGCCAAAACCTTTCTTTTAGGCCTCATTCACACAGGGTCTAAATAAGCATACCCTGGTGTAGGGTCATGTTTACTGCACACCTGTGCATCTCTGTGCAGGCAGTCCCACTGCTGTCAATTGGGACGCAGCAGCTGCACAGACACAACCACTGCGCTAAAATTTGACATATGTGTGTACAGGGCCAGGCAGTGGCTGTGTTTGTGCAGCCACTGCATCCCAATCTACAGCAATGGGACTGCCTGTACGGGGATGTACGGAACACCTGGGCATCACTGTGTGGGTAAACATAGCCCTGCACAGTGGTAGGCTTACATACGTCCTGTGTAGATGAGGCCTTAGAGCTCAATAACATTTTGTCATTTTTTCTTTGTTATGTAAAGGGAAAGCATTTTTACACACATTGTGTCAATGTTATTGTGCATTGCGTTAAGGCAGCCCATTCCTTTTAAATGGGCTACTGACGTGCCAGAAATGTACATGCAGCATTTTTTCAGACATGGTAGTGTGTTTATTGTATGTGTGATGTGCTGTATTGCATGCAAGCTTTGCTGTCTTGGGTGCTCCACTTAAAATGGAAGTCCATAATTGTAGAGTTGTCACAGGAACAGGGATTGAGGGGAAATCTTTAAATGGGGACACCTATTCTAGTGACTACTGTTTAAGAGTATATCTCCCCTACTATGGAGAGTTCTTCTTTTAATTCTTATGCTGCGTACACACAATCGGATTTTCCAACAGGAAATGGTGGATGTGCGCTTGTTGGTGGTAAGTCCAACTGTGTGTATGCTCCATCGGACATTTGTTGGCGGGCTTTCTACCAACAAATGTTGGCTAGCGTGCTCTCAAATTTTCCACCAACTTATGTGTGTTGTCGGACATTCCAATCGTGTGTACGAAGTCCATTGGACAAAAGTCCAAAGTACAAACACGCATGTTTGGAATCAAGGACGAGCCGGAAGCTCTCGGTCTTGTAAAACTAGCGTTCGTAATGGAGATTTCACGTACGTCTTGTACGTCACTACGTTCGTAATTGTTGGCCAACATTTGTGTGACCATGTGTATGTGAGACAAGTTGGAGCCAACATCCTTCAAACAAAATTCCACAGTTTTGTTGTCGGAAAGTCCGATCGTGTGTACGAGGCTCTATTGTATCTTTGGGTCAGGAAGTGAAGGGACAACTCCCCAAAAACGCCAAAAAAAAAAAAAAGAAGCTTACCCATTTCCTACTTGTTTTAGTTTACACTTAAAAGCCTGCACATCTGAGGTGAAACACACATTTTGGTAATGTATGATTGTTGTTGCACTGCAGTGAATGCCATACCAATGCACACTGAAAACACACAACACACATGCATTGCACCATAAAAGACAGATGGGAACTTTCTGGCACTCCAGTGCATTCATTTTGAATGGCAAAGCCAACACAGCTTGCAAATGCACCCCAACACAGGTTGTGTTAAAAAGCTTACATATCATTTAAAGGGGTTGTAAACCCTAATGGTTTTTCACTTTAATGCATTCTATGCATTAAAGTGAAAAACCTTCTATAGTGCAGCACCCCCCCCCCCCCCAGACCTTTTACTCACCCGAGCCCGGTCTTTCCAGTGCCAAGAACGAGCACACCAGCTCCAGCTGGTGTCTCAGGTCCTGATTGGATAGATTGATAGCAGCGCAGCTATTGGCTCCTGCTGCTGTCAATCAAATCCAATGACACGGGAGTGTGGGGGGGGGGGGGGCTGAGTCCTGCTGTGTGTGTCAATAGACGCAGAAGCAGAGAGTGGGCCAGAGCCAGAAGCTCCACTGAGGGAACCCAGAAGAGGAGGATCGGGGCCACTCTGTGCAAAACTAACTACACAAAGGAGGCAAGTATGACATGTTTGTTATTAAAAAAAAAAAAAAAAAAAAAGATTTAGTTATCCTTTAAAGTGTTTGTAAACCTCAGACATGAAATATGAACAAAGCATATCCTTCTATAGTGTACAATTAGAAGCACTAAGTGTCATTTCTGTCTTCTGCTATTGTCTTGTCTTGTTCCTCTGTTATCAGCATGAATATCTTCTGACGAGTTTTCCTGACACCAAGGGAATAAAAAGTGACAGGGGAGGGACCTCCAGCTGATTGACAGCCTCAGCTCTGTTCCTGTGTGCAGGGGGTGTGTCCCTTCCCTCTAATCATCCCTCAGAGCTCTCCCCTCACTGTGTTTTAAGGTGTGTAACTTCATCTCTCCGCCTCCTTTTATCTGACAGCTCAGAAAAGCTTTATAAATCCCAGACTTTGAATGGATGTAGAGAAGAGAAGACTGCAGATAAGCAGGTACAACTTATTCAAGAGGAATTGTTTCATCTCTATGTCTTATCTGAGGCCACTCACTTTACTGCAAGGGTTTACAACCACTTTAATACAAAGCTAAATATTTCCAATTTAAAATCACTCATATCTATAAAAATAGAATCTCTAGTACCATGAATGCATCAATTGTTCTCCAATTTCATCATCACAATCACTTTATGCTCTCTCCTATGCCTCTTAGAAAGAAGGTTGGACTGGAACTTTATGAGGACTAGTCTGGCTAATGTTGATCTAGGTACAAGCATGGGCACCTGAATTCCTTGCACTCTCCTCTTTTAGTGTCTTTAGAATTTCTGAAACTATTTGGGGTATACTTCCATATATCTAACAGTATATGCTAATCTTTCCTCTTCTTCCTTATTTTACGCTCATTGTAAAACCCTTTGGGCAAACAATATAAGCTAACCCAGATATTATTTCATTCAATTGTCAAATCTCACATCTACTGCCCACTGAGATACTGGCATTTGACAGTTGAATAATAGGAATCAAATGAATCTTATTGCCAGTTTAGAAAATCTTTTACAATCTAATAGGCTCCATAAAGACACATTTAGGTTGGGTTCACACTTGCTGCAGCCACGGCTCACAACAGGGGTCCGATGCGTGCCTGTTCACCAATTCAGGTGCGAATCGAGTCTGAATTTCTGCCTGAATTTGCACCTGATTCGGAGCCAAAGATGCACAGGACATTTTCCAAATGTGGACTGCGACCGCCTCGGAGGTGTGTGAACCGGCTCCATTGAGAGCTGGTCACACTCTCCTGTCATGCAAATTGGATGCGGGAAAATCTCCATCCAATTCGCATAAGTGTGTAGCCACCCTTATACAATAGACTATGGCACCTGCAGGCACCAATAAATGCCTACACTGCAACATTATTGCCTTAGAAATTGCCTCATTCACACCATGCGTACTAAAGTGTACGTCCGTGGAGGGCTGTGTTAACCTGTACAGAGAATTACAGGTCCAGGTGGTTCTGTTGATGGCAGTTGGGATGCACTGCTTCCAATTTGACATGACCCACATACATGCAGTGACTGTGTCTGTGTGACCACTGCGTCCCCGCTGACAATAATGGGACTGCATGGAACACCTGTGCCTCCCCGTGTGGGTAAACAATGCCCTTCTAGGGTGTACACTTTAGTATGCCCACTTTAAATGAATACTTTGGCAATGTCAAGTTCAGATTGAATAAAGTTTTTACGTGCTTGTTGAGGTCATATTTGATCATGTATACTTGAGCCTTTTTCCTCCATGTTTACCGAATATGGAACTGCATGTAATTCTTTCGTTGCACAGCACTACCTCCCACCTTAGATGGTCAAACCCGTTTTATTTTTTACACACAAACTACAAACATTTTACAGGGACACTTTGTTCATGCAAAGACAGTGGAGTTGATTTACTAAAACTGAACAGTGCAAAATCCAGTGCAGCTGTGCATGCTAACCAATCAGCTTCTAACTTCAGCTTGTTTAATTAAGCTTTACTAAAAAAAAAAAAAAAAAAAATGGAAGCTGATTGGTTTCTATGCACAGATGCACCAGATTTTGCACTCTACAGGTTTTAGTAAATTAACCCCCGTGTCGCCGAAAAATCCCTGTCCCTGATCTACTGATACTCATCTCTAGGTGGTTTCGGAGCCCAGAGGAAGCAGTGACATCACCCTCTCGAATAAGTGACAATGCTGCTAGGCCTAAGCACTGTCACATGAGAATAGTGAGAATAGGTCATAATGGTTTGTATGGTGTGAAACACTGTCACAATGCCCTATCTCACTCCATGGTAAGGCAGTATTGTCCAGAATGTTCTTGCCCAAGCTTTATGGGCTAGCTTGCATTGTAATGCTGACATGAAGTTCCAGTACGGACTACCGGGATTTTTCTGTTCTCCCCGCGGAGGTCCCATGTTCACAATTGGCTTTGTTGTTCCAGTGTTTGTGGCCTTGTTGACTACTTTTTCACCTTTAGAACCTTACCCAGGGGACCACAAGAACTTAACCATGGCAATATCTTTCTCATCATGTCTGGTCATCTTGACAAATACTTGACGAACGCCTGAACATTACCATGTCAAGTTATGCAGAAAGAGAAGAGAAAAAAAGGTCTACTAGTAATGCGTGTGGGCTGTCCTCTAACCTCTGTCACAATAAATATAACAAAATATGGGACCCTATACAGTGGTGTGAAAAAGTGTTTGCCCCCTTCCTCATTTCCTGTTCCTTTGCATGTTTGTCACACTTAAGTGTTTCGGAACATCAAACCAATTTAAACAATAGTCAAGGACAACACAAGTAAACACAAAATGCAATTTGTAAATGAAGGTGTTTATTATTAAAGGTGAAAAAAAATCCAAACCATCATGGCCCTGTGTGAAAAAGTGATTGCCCCCCTTGTTAAAACATACTATAACTGTGGTTGTCCACACCTGAGTTCAATTTCTCTAGCCACACCCAGGCCTGATTTTTGCCACACCTGTTCACAATCAAGGCATCACTTAAATAGGAGCTGCTTGACACAGTAAGGTCCACCAGAAGATCCTTAAAAGCTACACATCATGCCGAGACCCAAAGAAATTCAGGAACAATTGAGAAAGAAAGTAATTGAGATCTATCAGTCTGGAAAGGGTTATAAAGCCATTTCCAAAGCTTTGGGAATCCAGCGAACCACAGTGAGAGCCATTATCCACAAATGGTGAAGACATGGAACAGTGGTGAACCTTCCCAGGAGTGGCCGGCTGCCCAAAATTACCCCAAGAGCGCAGCGACGACTCATCCAAGAGGTCACAAAAGACCCCACAACAACGTCCAAGGAACTGCAGGCCTCACTTGCCTCAGTTAAGGTCAGCGTTCATGCCTCCACCATCAGGAAAAGACTGGGCAAAAATGGCCTGCATGGCAGAGTTCCAAGGAGAAAACCACTGCTGAGCAAAAAGAACATCAAAGCTCGTCTCAATTTCTCCACAACACATCTTGATGATCCCCAAGACTTTTGGGACAACATTCTGTGGACCGATGAGACAAAAGTGGAACTCTTTGGAAGGTGTGTGTCCAAGTATATCTGGCGTAGAAGGAACACAGCATTTCATAAAAAGAACATTATACCAACAGTAAAATATGGTGGTGGTAGTGTGATGGTCTGGGGCTGTTTTGCTGCTTCAGGACCTGGAAGACTTGCCGTGATAAAAGGAACTATGAATTCTGCTGTCTACCAAGAGATCCTGAAGGAGAATGTCCGACCATCTGTTCGTGTACTCAAGCTGAAACGAACTTGGGTTCTGCAGCAGGACAATGATCCTAAACACACCAGCAAGTCCACCACCGAATGGCTGAAGAAAAACAAAATGAAGACTTTGGAGTGGCCTAGCCAAAGTCCTGACCTGAATCCTATTGAGATGTTGTGGTATGACCTTAAAAAGGCCGTTCATGCTCGAAAACCCTCTAATGTAACTGAATTAGGACAATTCTGCAAAAATGAGTGGGCCAAAATTCCTCCAGGACGCTGTAAAAGCCTCATTGCACGTTATCGCAAACGCTTGGTTGCAGTTGTTGCTGCTAAGGGTGGCCCAACCAGTTATTAGGTTTAGGGGGCAATCACTTTTTCACACAGGGCCATGATGGTTTGGATTTTTTTTCACCTTTAATAATAAACACCTTCATTTACAAATTGCATTTTGTGTTTACTTGTGTTGTCCTTGACTATTGTTTAAATTGGTTTGATGTTCCGAAACACTTAAGTGTGACAAACATGCAAAGGAACAGGAAATGAGGAAGGGGGCAAACACTTTTTCACACCACTGTAGGTTGGTGACCCAAAAAAAAAAGTGAGGCTCCCTGAGGAACAGAACACCAGAATCACAAAAAATAAAAATTTCTTTTAAATTTATTAAAGGTTTTAGAAAACTTGGTTTCATGTAATTTACATAATATACCTATAAATCACTAGAACACGCTTGGAGGTTTATTCAAACAGGCCACCATTGGAATAACCCTGATGTGTCCGCTGTAATTGAGCGAAAAACAGTGTATGATCCCAGGAGGCACAGACAGAGAGGACACATATACACAAAAAACAGTGCTTACAACAAACATAAAACAAAAAACATACGTGCAGACGCCAGTGGGATTAGAAGCCGGTCCAATGTTGATGCTATCAATAAGCAGCAACTGTATGCTAATTAGCGATGTAGGGTCAGTATCAAAATCCCCCCCGGTGGCTCAAGCCAAATGAAAGATAGGGATAGCCAGGAAGACGGCCTTAGATAGCAAAGGCACAGAAAAAATCTCAGTGATAATAGAAATCCTACCCACTGGAATCCATCAAACTAGATTTCAAGTCATTAATGTTTGCTATTCATAGAAGGACAGTTCCTTCATGTAGTATAGTGAGTCTGTCATTGCAGCGTAAACAGTGATTAGATGATCCAGTGGAGGCACAGAGAGTGTACAAAATATTAATAATACAGAACGTCAATACAGGAGTTTTTCAGATTCTTAGCTTTCCAATTTCAGCAACAAGCACTTTTTAGCGGTAATGGAATTGTTACTCAACTTCCTGTATATAAAGTCTTTCATGCTGGGGGATACATAAGTGTCCCGACAGTGCTCTTTAATATTAAGCTGAAGTGCAGAGCTGAAATTGAGCTCATATTACTCCACTTAGTCAATGGATATCATGCATGGTGTATATAGTAACACGGAGGTACCTCAATGGGTTGTAACTCAGCGCGCACTGATTCCGTTGTTAATTCCGTTGTTGGTTACAGACTTGATCCCAGGCAGCTTCCTGTATGTTTTCCTGTATGTTTCCTGTATATTTACCATCAGGCTCGCAGCCCAATCGGAGATCCTTGCCGCTGCGCCGCGGCGTGGCGTCCAGGCGGAAATGACGTCTGTGCCTGCTGGGATCATACACTGTTTTTTGATCAATTACAGCGGACACATCAGGGTTATTCCAATGGTGGCCTGTTTGAATAAACCTCCAAATGTGTTCTAGTGATTTATAGGTATATTTTGTAAATTACATGAAACCAAGTTTTCTAAAACCTTTAATACATTTAAAAGAAATGTTGATTTTAGTGATTCTAGTGTTCTGTTCCTCAGGGAGCCTCACTTTTCTTTGAGTCACCAACCTATAGGGACCCGTATTTTGTTATATGCATGTCAAGTTATGTCATTTAGCATAGCCTTTTTATCCAAAGTAATACCCTTTGCTAAATTCAGCGAGAAGCGAGAGGTCCACCTAGTCACACTACATTTATGTCTCCTCTGAAAATGGCTAACTCGGCTCGGGTTATATCTTGGAATGTCTGAGGCCTCAACAACTCTGTGAAACATCTGGTGGTCTTCCAGACTATTAGACAGGTAGACCCTGTTATAGGCCGTCTCCAGAAGACACACTTTCTGCCTACCCTGGCACATAGCTTTTCTACCCACCAATTCAATCACCAGTTTCATTCCATGAACTCTTCCTTCTCAAGGTTAAGCATCTTTATACCTAAAGGAGTGTCATTCTCCTGCGGGCAATCAGTTATTGATCCTGCTGGTAGATATGCTGTGTACAGTTCATGGCTTATTCTGTATTATTGCTGGTGTGTATATACCTCCACCCCAGTTGACACCCTAAAAATATTGGCTAGCTTTATGGCTCGCTACCTGCCCCTATACAAGCTCCCCCTACTGCTGGGAATCCCACACCATTTGCTAGACTTTTATTGGAACTTGGGTTACGAGACATGTGTAGATTAAAGCGAACCTTCAGTAATTTTTTAATCTTTCCATCTATTAAATCTTCTGCCCTTGTTTTAACTTTGGATAGTAAAAATTTTTTTTTCTGCCAGTAAATACCTTATACAGTACACTTCCTCTTTCTTGTCTGGTAATTTGCCTAGGCTAATGACATCATGCACAGCTCTCTCTCACTTTCATTATAGCTTGCCAGAAAGGGAGGGGGGACAGGAGAGTGGAGGAGTGATGAGTCACAGGAGAGACAAAGAGAGCGGCAGAGCTTGAGGGGCTGGATGAGGGTGTACATAACAGGAGACTGCAGAGATCCATGTGTATTCATCGAGAGAGGAATAAAAATGTGCAGGCAAGCAGTGGCGTGAGTCTGTTTGTATGTGTGTGAGACTATGTGTGGCTGTATAAATCCAGGGAGTGAACAGGCAGCAGCTTTGGCTGCCCACAGTTAAAATGGCTGCAGCCAGACTCAGTGGAGGGAGATTTCTGCAGCATATTTGGCAAGTACAGAATCACAGTATATATAAAATATGCAAAGTGGTTGGAGGGAAGCTTGAGAATGGCAAAGTTGTTTTTATTACAAATTATGTGAGCAGACTGCAGTTCCTCTTTAAGTCACCCTGAGATTCAAATGTTTTCTCGCCACTCTGCCAAATATGGAGGTCTCTCACAAATAGAGCTAGGTTTTGGTAATGCAGCTATATTGCCTCTGAGAGTTTCCTTTCATTATGAATCCAGGCATGTCTCCGATCATTCTTCATTTTGGGTTGAAATATCAATTCAGGGCTTCCCTGGGTGCCCATTATGGAAACTTAAAGTGGATGTAAACCCAATTCATGAAATTTTAGCTGGGCACATATATCTGCAGCATTTTTTTATCGCTCTCCATAGCCCTAAGTCCCATGGCTTTCTTCTACTCCGTTTTCTGTGTCATGCCCCTCAGTTGTCTGATGTTGGGCAGCTTTATGCTCCCTTATTGGTGGATGAGCTGCTTGAGGCCCTGGCGAAGTCCCCTGGTCGAAAGTCGCCTGGGGCGGATGGTCTTTCTTCGGAGGTATACAAGCGCTATGCAGATCATTTGCTACTGTCCCTCTTATATATCTATATTAGTGCTTTTGAGTGTGAGTGTGGAGTGGAGTGGAGTGGAGTGGGGTGGGGGCGCGGTCTGCCTCCGTCTATCAATTATCATTCGTTTACTCAAACACAGGACAGGTGCACTATTGCCCGATTCATACAGGTCAATTTCCCTATTAACGTCAGATGTTGGCAAGAGTACTGGCGACCAGACAAGGGAAAGTCATTGCCAAGTTAATTCACAGAGACCAGTCGGGTTTCATACCTTCTAGATCTTGAAACTGAGATGCCTTTTTCTCAATCTACAACTCCCTGTAGATAATCCTGGTAATACAGCAATTTTCCCCTCTACACTGCCAAAGCTTTTGACAGCATTGAGTGGCAGTATCTGTCGGGGGTGTTAGAGAAATTTGGGCTAGGCTGCAATTTCATTAAGTGGTTACAGCTGCTTTACGTGGCCCCTACTACTAGGCTGCGGATTAATGTGAATTATCAGTCCCCATTTCTTTATATAGGGTCACATGGCGCTAGAGCCTTTGGCTGCTCTTATTAGGGCCTCACATGATATTAAGGGATTTCTGAGGGGACCACCAGAGGACATTGTTTCTCTATATGCTGACGACACCCTACAGTGCCTTGAAAAAGTATTCATACACCTTGAAATTTTCCACAGTTTGTCATGTTACAAGCAAAAACATAATGTATTTTACTGGTATTTTATGTGATAGACCAACACATACTGTGCACATAATAGTGAAATGGAAGGAAAATGATAAATGTTTTTCACATTTTATTTACAAATAAATATCTGAAAAGTTTGGCGTGCATTTGCATTCAGCTCCCTTTACTCTGATACCCTAACTAAAATCTAGTGGAACCAATTGCCTTTAGAAGTCACCTAATTAGCAAATAGAGTCCACCTGTGTATAATTTAATCTCAGTATAAGTACAGCTGTTCTGTGAGGCCCTCAGAGGTTTGTTAGAGAACATTAGTAAACAAACAGCATCACGAAGACCAAGGAACACACCACACAGGTCAGGGATAAAGTTATGGAGATTTTAAAGCAGGGTTAAGTTAGACCTCACAGCGACGCTTCACAATAAGGAGGAGGCCTTTCGTAAGACTTGGAGACCATGGCAACATTTCACCTACACTGAGGCTTACCTCCGGGTGGTAGCTTTGGATGCCTGTTGAGAGAGGGTCTCTGTTCTCTGTTCTCTGGTTTCTGGACCCCCCCCCCCTGCGGCTGGGTGGCGCCCACGGTCACTATTCTGCTCTTTTGTGTCAGGTTCTTTTGCTTCAGCCTGCCTGGAGTCTCTTTTCTGCTTCTTCTACTTGGTCTGTCTCTCTGTTCTGATCTCTCTCCCTTTCTCTCTGGCCCCCCTTCCCCCTGTCTTCCCTTATAGTCTCTTTCTTTCATAACCCCTTCCTCTTTATTGCTTCACCTCCTCAGTCCTTTTTCTTTCATGGTTAGATTTTGCCGGCTAGTCCATGTAGGATGCGGTGGGTTGTGGGCCTCCTCGGGAATGACTAGTTCTCAATAGTGTATGCTCTGCCCACCAGGGGCCCAGCCCATCGCCCATCTCCCTCCTCTTCCCTCTCTTTATAAAATAACAAAATTTGTGCATCTCACTGTAATGCATGGCCATGTGATGAATACCGCTCACCTGGGTGGGATAAAATTGCCTAATTGGTGTCGGAGGTCTTAGAGGGGAATCTAGCCCCCTGTCCGGGAATGCTTCCATGTTTTGTTTAAGCCTAAGTTGGGGATGATCTCTATATCTCCCACCCGGGTGTTACCGAGATGTTTATGTTTTGCAATTATGTATGTTTTATCACTGTTGTCCATGCGCCTGTTATTTCTTCTGGCATTCAATAAAGGAATTACAACAAAAAAAAAGCAGGGTTAAGTTATAAAAAAAATATCCCAAGCTTTGAACATCTCACAGAGCACTGTTCAATCCATCATCCAAAAATGGAAAGAGAATGGCACAACTGCAAACCTACCAAGACATGGCCATCCACCTAAACTGACAGGCCGGACAAGGAGAGCATTAATCAGAGAAGCAGCTAAGAGGCCCATGGTAACTCTGGAGGAGCTGCAGAGATCCACAACTCAGGTGGGAGAATCTGTCCACAGGACAACTATTATTCATGCATTCCACAAATTTGGTCTTTATGAAAATGTGGCAAGAAGAAAGCCATTGATGAGAGAAAGCCATAAGAAGTCCTGTTTGCAGTCTGCGAGAAGCCATGTGGGGGACATGTGAAAGAAGGTGCTATGGTCAGATGAGACCAAAATTTAACTTTTTGACCTAAAAGCAAAATGCTATGTCTTGCGGAAAACTAACACTGCACATCACCCTGAACACACCATCCATACTGTGAAACATGGTGGTGGCAGCATCATATTGTGGGAATGTATTTCTTCAGCAGCGACAGGGAAGTTGGTCAGAGTTGATATGAAGAGGGATGGAGCCAAATAAAGCGCAATCTTAGAAGAAAACCTCAAGTCTGAAAAAGATTTGAGACTGGGGCAGAGGTTCACCTTCCAGCAGGACAACAACCCTAAACATACAGCCAGAGCTACAATGGAATGGTTTAGATAAAGCATATTCATGTGTTAGAATGATCCAGTCAAAGTCCAGACCTAAATCTAATTGAGAATCTGTGGCAAGACTTGAAAATTGCCCTTCACAGACACGCTCCAACCAATTTGACAGAGCTTGAACTATTTTGAGAAAGAAGAATGGGCAAAAATTTAACTCTCTAGATGTGCCAAGCTGACAGACACATACCCAAAATGACTTGCACCTGTAATTGCAGCAAAAGGTGTTTCTACAAGGTATTGACCCAAGGGGGCTAAATACAAATGCACGCCAAACTTTTCAAAAAAACATTTATCATTTTCTTTCCACAATTATGTGTCACTTTGTGTTGGTCTATCACATAAAATCCCAATAAAATACATTTACATTTTTGGTCGTAACATGACAAAATGTGGAAAATTTCAAGAGGTATGAATACCTTTTTAAGGCACTATACTTTATTTAGGTGGCACGCATAAATCCCTTCAAAATGTCATGGCTCTCTTTGAGCAATTTGAGGCCTTGTCTGGGTTTTCCATTTACTGGAAAAAGTCCATTCTAATGCCTTTAAACGTGCTACCTACCCCTTTGCCAGAATGTGCTAGTTTCATACAAGTGGCATCATCTTTTAAATTTTTAGGTATTTGTGTCACTGCAGACCCTAAATAGTATAGACTTATATATAGACTTGAAACTAGTCCCTCTATTACCTAGCCCTTTACTTCAAGTTTTGAGATTTGTGCAAGCTTCCCTTGTCAGT
This sequence comes from Lithobates pipiens, assembly GCF_037356315.1. NCBI lineage: Eukaryota > Metazoa > Chordata > Amphibia > Anura > Ranidae > Lithobates > Lithobates pipiens. The sequence continues at coordinate 37,274,110 of NW_027507790.1, read as the reverse complement.
TATTGGCAGAGTTAATTTAATTAAAATATTCTGGGCTCCACAGCTAATATATATTTTTCATAACTCTCCCATTTGGATTCCCCGCAAGAGGTTTCCTTGTATTGATTCCCTGTTTAGAGAACTAATCTGGCATAAGAAAATGGCTAGAATCAAACTCTCCTCATTACAGTTTGGAAAAGGGCAGGGAGGTCTGGTGGCCCCCCCATTACAAGGCTTACGATATCACTTCTCAATTACAACATATAGAGCAGGGATATGCAATTAGCGGACCTCCAGCTGTTGCAAAACTACAAGTCCCATCATGCCTCTGGGTTTCATGCTTGTGGCTGTCAGTCTTGCTATGCCTCATGGGACTTGTAGTTCTGCAACAGCTGGAGGTCTGCTAATTGCATATCCCTGCTCTATATGTTGTAATTGAGAAGTGATATCGTAAGCCTTGTAATGGGGGGGCCACCAGACCTCCCTGCCCTTTTCCAAACTGTAATGAGAAGAGTTTGATTCTAGGGTTGGGGCCCTCTTGATCAGTCTGACCCTATTCGTAGTCCCTTAGTGCTCTTGGGTTTGGTTTATTCTGCATTAACACACCTGGATGCTGGATTTTCTCATCTACCTGCAGGCGCCCCTATGACTGTTTTGCTGAAAACTCTATAGACATGTACTAGGTCTATGTTGGGAATTACAGGTTTTATACAGAGCACTCCTATTAGCCATAATTCTACTTATGCGGAAATTGGACAGGCTCTCTGGTTTTCAGGAATGGGAAAAGGCTGGCATCAGAGATCTGACTCAGTTATATATGGGTCCAATACTTAAAGTGTTATTAAATGCCATTGTACGCACCATTCTTTATCCTTTTCTTTGCTTTTTGTTTTTTTGGTCAGAAACTCTGTCACAATGAGCTGAATCGGTTAAAGTGGAAGCAAACTCCCCTATCGTTTTAAGCCAAGGAAGCTGCCATCTTTGCCTCTGTTTAATCTTCAACTGCTATGGTGCTGCACATGTGATTCGTTATGACACCAGCCATTGGATGGTTTGATAGTTTGGCTGAGAGCACAGCCAATATGCAGTTAGCATTCCCGACATGCTTTTTTTTTTAACTGTTTAAATTGATGGGTTTACTTCCACTTTAAGTTTCAGTGTCTCCTTAAAATTATTCTAAAAACTTTGCTACTATATATATGGATGCAAATGGAGGTTTCTCTGGGCCGCTCACATTTCAAGGTCAATATGGGCGCAAGGTATTTGGTTTTGAGGTGCTAGATTAACTGTGGCTATTAGTGCTCCCATATTTTTTCATGCTACTGTGTTAACACTTGATTATATGTTGCAGTATGTTTTTCTGAAGTAATGTCCATGCATTGTTTCTGATATATGAGCAATTATATATAATATCTCACAAAAGTGAGTACGCCCCTCAGATTTTTGTAAATATTTAATTATATCTTTTCATGTGACAACACTGAAGAAATTACACTTTGCTACAATGTAAAGTAGTGTATGTGTGCAGCTTGTATATCAGTGTAAATGTGCTGTCCCCTCAAAATAACTCAACACACAGCAATTAATGTCTAAACCGTTGGCAACAAAAGTGAGTACACTCCTAAGTGAAAATGTCCAAATTGGGCCCAAAGTGTCAATATTTTGTGTAGCCACCATTATTTTCCAGCACTGCCTTAACCCTCTTGGGCATGGAGTTCACCAGAGATTCACAGGTTTCCACTGGAGTCCTCTTCCACTCCTCCATGACAACATCACGGAGCTGGTGGATGTTAGAGATCTTGTGCTCCTCCACCTTCCATTTGAGGATGCCCCACAGATTCTCAATAGGGTTTAGGTTTGGAGACATGCTTAACCAGTCCATCACCTTTACCCTTAGCTCAGTGGTCATCAGCCCTGTTCTCAGGGCCCACTAACAGGCCAGGTTTTAAGTATTACCTTGGCGAGATGCAGACTAGAATACTGCAATCAATGAGCAGCAAATTATATCACCTGTGATGTATTTCAGTTATCTTGCAAACCTGGCCTGTTAGTGGGCCCCGAGGACAGGGTTGATGACCACTGCCTTAGCTTCTTTAGCAAGGCAGTGGTCATCTTGGAGGCGTGTTTGGGGGTCATTATGTTGGAATACTGCCCTCTGGCCCAGTCTCCGAAGGGAGGGGATCATGCTCCACTTCAGTATGCCGCAGTACATGTTGGCAATCATGGTTCCCTCAATGAACTGTAGCACCCCAGTGCCAGCAGCACTCATGCAGCCCCAGACTATGACACTCCCACCACCATGCTCGACTGTAGGCAAGACACACTTGTCTTTATACTGCTCACCTGGTTGCCACCACACACGATTGACACCATCCAACCAAATATGTTTATCTTGGTCTCATCAGACCACAAGATATGGTTCCAGTAATCAATGTCCTTAGTCTGCTTATCTTCAGAAAACTATTTGCAGGCTTTCTTGTGCATCATCTTTAGAAGAGGCTTCCTTCTGGGACGACAGCCATGCAGACCAATTTGATGCAGTGTGCGGCGTATGGTCTGCGCACTGACAGGCTGACTCCCTACCCCTTTAACCTCTGTAGCAATGCTGGCTGCACTCATACATGTATTTCCCAAAGGCAACCTCTGGATATGATGCTAAACATGTGCACTCAACTTCTTTGGTCGACTATGGAGCAGCCTGTTCTGAGTGGAACCTGTCCTGTTAATCTGATGTATGGTCTTGGCCACGGTGCTGCGGCTCAGTTTCCGGGTTGTGGCAATCTATTTATAGCTAGGCCATCTTTATGTAGAGCAATAATTCTTTTTTTGTCAGATCCTCAGAGAGTTCTTTACCATGAGGTGACATGTTAAACTTCCAGTGACCAGTATGAGAGAGACAGAGATAACAACAAATTTAACACACCTGCTCCCCATTCACACCTCCTGAGACCTTGTAACACTAACGAGTCACATGACACCGGAAATGGAAAATGGTAATGAGCCCAATTTGGACATTTTCACTTAGGGAAGTACTCACTTTTGTTGCAATTGGTTTAGACATTAATGGCTGTGTTGAGTTATTTTGAGAGGACAGCAAGATTACACTGCTATACAAGCTGTACACTCACTACTTTACATTGTAGCAAAGTGTAATTTCATCAGTATTGTCACATGAAAAGATATAATAAAATATTTACAAAAATGTGAGGGGTGTATTCACTTTTGGGCAAGCAGTAGTCTAATTCAGCAGGAATTACCTTTAAACTTGGTTTCTGTACTATGTTTACAATAATCCCTAGAAGCGCTCTCCTGAGGGGGTTACCTTACGGGCACGCTCCTGAGCCTAGCATTTGCCTACCGGCTCCCACGTCATTGGATTTGATTGACAGCAGCGGGAGCCAATGGCAATCAATCCAATCATGATACGGGACTCCGTGGAGAGAGGGACAGCACGTCCCCGACGAAGAGATGAAGCGGCTCAGGTAAGTAAAATGGGGGGAAGTGACTACCAGTTGTTTTTTCACCTTAATGCATAGGAGGCATTAAGGTGAAAAAAAAACCACAATGAGTTTACAACCCCTTAAACCTTTAAATTAAAATCTATTGCAACAACAAAAAATAAATATTCTGAAAACTCTAGAAATATGCATGGATATCTAATGCAGAAACTAAAATAATGGTTATGACTGATAATGTCTCTTCTAAAGAAGGATCGGGGGAACAGGGTTCCTGATATGAAAGTGCTTAGGACAGATCTCCCAGCCTGTCATTCTAAGTGGTTGGAAATAAAAGAGGAGGGGATCAGAAGTATGGAAGGTGTTGGTATGTTTATTTGGCTTTCCATTTTAAAATCTTGTAGGAGTGATCAGGCAGCTTTGTGCCACCTAAAAGAGAACACAGTCATGTCAAGAAACCGGAAATCCCCACCTATTAGGGATTACTCTGTATCAAACTGGTGACATTGGCTCCTACCCCACTGTTTTTTTGGGGACAGAGGTCTGCTATAACAAAATTTCACCTGTAAATGTGCCCTGAAAATACAGTTGTTCCTTTAAAATAATAATTGTATTTTATACTCCGACTTCAGTACACCAAGCATTTCAAGAGTAGGATGAGGGCTGTGAAAGCACGGGACCGCTATCTGTAACTACAGAGAAATGCCTTTGGGAAGATTTGTTTTTTTTCTTGGAAAATTTTTACAGTGGTTTCCCAGGATAATAAAAATGAATACATGAATAAAAGAAAGATGTAACAAAGGTTTAACCTGATCCTAGCAGTGCTGGGTTTCTATAACCAACTGCATTAAGTTACCTTTTAATGTTTTACGCTGTACCATGGACACCAAGTTGTAGACAATGGGGGTTATTTACGAAAGGTAATCCACTTTGCACTTGAAAGTGCAGTCACTTTAAATCTAAGGGGTAGATCTGAAATGAGGGGAAGCTCTGTGGATTTTATCATCCAATCATGCGCAAGCTAAAATGCTGTTTTTTATTTCCTTGCATGTCCCCCTCGGATCTAAAGCGACTTTACTTCGAAGTGCACTTGCAATGCAAAGTGGATTTTCCTTTAGTAAATAACATCAAGAACCTTTACAGTGTAATACTGTTAAACAGTAAATAATTTTCCAATCACCTAAATGCCCAATGCATTAACATGCTACATTTATTTAGGCACACATTAGATAAATGTGTGTTTTTTTTTTTTTGGGTTAGTTACATTTTTGTTAACCATATGCTCAGATTTTGTCCTACAGTGCAGAACCACAGAAAATGTTATGATAATGAAATAATACTATTATCTTGCCTTTATATTTCTTGCTTAATGAGTATATGAGGCATGTATTCTAATACATAACTAGAAACAAAAGGTATGGGGACCCTATTTCATAGAGATTACAGTCTAAAAGAGAAGAAGAAATAATATAAAAGACACAAATCAAAATGCATGCGCTCTTAAAGTGTCCTAAAGCTGAACTCCAGGCAGATAAGAAAACACAGATGAATACAGTTATGCATATATCTAAAAAAAAAAAAAAAAAAGAATTAAATGTATTTGGAATGTAACAAGCTTAAAGAGTAACTCCACTTTTGTTGCGAAAAAAACATTCCCCTTTGGGTGATCTATGTACATTGCAAGGATTTTAACAAACTTTGTTGCAGAATTTTACCTTTTGTTACTCTGAAGAAATCCATGTGTGTTTCTCTGTGCCCCTGGATGAAGTGAGTCTAATGGGAGTGGTTTTATAATTACCAATCAGTTGTGCACCTGCAGGTCACTAATGAGGAAAGCTTCTGGGCCTGTATCCCTTTAGACGTGATTTCCTATTGGGAGTATCTCACCAAAAATGACATTTTTGTTGCAGGGGATACCTGAAATCTGACATGTATCTTAGTGCAGACTTCTGGGAAAACTGGTGAGCTAATCACATAAGCAGGAAACGTTTCCCGGGGTGGCGTTCTATAGACATTCTGGGTTTAGAACTCCTTCGGGTAGCCATATTGCATTGCATTTTTTAAAAATTGCAGCGTTGCAGATTGAAAAGGAAAGGTAATTTTTAATAACATTGAATTACAGTATGACTTGTGTCGCAATTGTATATGTTATATTATTTTTTCTTTATTTACTATTTTTTTTCCCCACGAAATTGGAGTTACCCTTTAAACTTAAGCTCTGCCTCTTGAGATCTCCTGTACAGCAGGACTTGGACTGGAAATAGCAGGAGCAGTTCTGGGAGTGCTGCTTGCAAATGTGCTGAGAGGAGGAGAGCGCAAAGAGGTGACTTCATCAATCTGTTGCCGCTCCTCCTCTATTCAATCACAGGCTGGGGGTAAGAAGTGTATTGCTGAACTGCATGTAAATCACAGGACTGAGTGAACAGAAACACAAATCTTATGACAGGTTAAAAAGCATGCATGTATTTCGACAATGTGAATGCATTTAGCTGCTTGCCTGGAGTTCAGCTTTTAAGGTGGTTGTAAACCCTGTTACACCATTTTTACTTACAGGTAAGCCTATAAAAGGCTTACCTATAGGTACTGTGAATATCTACTAAACTTGCACTGTTTAGGAGATATTCACTGTATCCGCATGTGGCAACGTCATCAGCACATGCACACTGAAGAAACGGCCTGCTCGTGCTGTTCCTTCAGTAGCCGTGTCATGACCAGGAGTGACGTCATCCGCAAACCCGGAAATAACTCCAGGAAACATGTCGCCATTCACATTGGTGTGCTTGGACTGCTGCAACAGCTTTGATCTAAGGTAAGTATTTCATAATGAGCCAGTATGCGATGTATACTAGCTCATTATGCTTTTGTCTTGCAGGTTTTTTTTTTTCTTTTTCCTGAGTTTACAACCACTTTAACTGAAGAGCTATATGTATTTATAACCACCACATACTACCACTAGTACTACTACTAATACTACTACTAAAAATATTGCTATTAAAAGAGTTTGTGTATGTTAACCGTCATGTATTCTTCTTCAGTTAAGTTAAATATTAGGTTACAAGATTCACTAAAATCATATTTTTGTTCATCTAACACAATGCCCTTATTTACTAAAGTATGTACCTGAAGTTCCTTGGCACAGCTCTCTTGATTTAGGGCTAACTCTCGGTCATGCAACTCCTCTACAATTCCCTGAAGTTGATCGTTTTCTTCCATTATGGTGCTCAGTTGCTCCTCAAGCTCCCGTTTTCGATCAGAAAGCATCTTTATCTGAAAAACCACAAAATGAAAGGAGTCTGGTAAACAAGGCAGAGGGAACAAAATGCTGCCCGTGCTTCTTCTATCTTGTTTAGAATGATAGAAACCAACTCTCTGGAATCTCTGAGATGCCTACATGGAAAGGGGAGGTACAACATAAAGAATGTGATGTTCTGTGGAACCAGGGACCAGAAACAGGCAGTGTGGGAGTGCGGAGGAATGCCAGGAGATAAAGTACAACATAAATCTCATCTGTGGGTTAACTCTTCATCTTGACCTCATGCTCTCTGGCTGTAACCCGAAACTGAGTTCTCAGTTCTGAAACTGAATTTGATAATTTACTCGACTTTTAAATATAGTACTTGCGTAGAAAACTGGGTAATCAGTGAAATTATTTTCACTCGCCTTTGCTTATATGAATGCGAAATAAGTGCAAGGTGGGCAAGCATCCCATGAAACCAGACGCTCTGTAGGCTTTTGTTATTGTATCTATCGGCTTTTCTTATGCTAGTCCAGTTAGAACTTTGGTTAGAAAAGAGTGGGAAAAGGTTAGAACTAATGGCGTATCATCCAGGGGACCATGGGTCCCGAGGGGGGACCCATGGATGATCTCCTAGTTGATCTCCTTTTCTGAATTGGACACAGTGAGCAATCGCTTCTGATCGCTCCTGTGTCCTTTGATAACTGAGCATAGTAAACTGGTTTACTATGCTTTAGTTTATTTATGAAGAGGAGCCTCTGGCTCCTGTTCATTCATCTTTAGTGCAGCTGAGGCTACAGAGAAAGGGACTGGGGAATCATTGTCCTCAATTCCTTTCTCTCTCTCAAAGGGGAGATGTCAGGGGTCTGTATAGGCTCCAGATATCTCACCAAAGCCCCCTAACAGGGCTGATAGAAAAAATGAAAAAAATTGCAATAGATATAAAAAAATAAAATTGTAAAAAATAATAATAAAAAAAGACTACTGACCCCCCCAAGTAATAATAAAAAAGTAAAAAAACAAATAAATAAAAACACTGACACCCGACACTGTCCACTGCCCCAACCCACTGCTCAAGAAAGCACTGTGGGAAAAAAAATTGTAGAAAAAAAAAAAAGTACTAAAGATAAAGAACTACTAACACCATCCTACACATACTACCCACCACTGTACACTCTACAGCGGTGGGTAGTATGTATATACTACCCACCGAATGCACACACTGTACATTCCCTATTTAACATTACCACATGTAAGTCTCTATTTAACCAAACCCTCTTTAAGCCAAGCCCAATATATATCACACTTTAAATTACGCTCACTGTTTTATTTTTTAATAATGCCTAGGGCCTACTTTTGATCTTGCACACGGGCACACTGATTTCATGATATGCCACTGATTAGAACACTTGTTAATTTTTATTGCCATTTGCATTCATGTTGTTGCGATTTTCCATTGCTGGCAAATGTTCTCAAATGGGATACAGAAAGCAGTGAAGTAACTTTTTTTTTTTAATAGAATTAAGATGGGGTGGACTCCTCAGGTTTTTACTGATGTATGTATCTTTTAATATTTAAGATTTTCCTTACTTCTTGTTCCAGTAACACTGGTCACCAGGACAGTAAGTGAAGGTAAAATAAACCCAACAGAGACACAGAAAGCAGTATAACCCTGACAGAGATTCTAATACCCAACATTAAAGCCCAACACTGGGCAAAAGAAGAACTACTCATACAGCGTGCCACCTCCACACTGCAAGGGTTAAATGCCTAGGGGTAGAGGAACATGTAATACATCATTCCTCACTCCAGCAGAGTCCCTCCAGTGGTGTGACTGGTCCTGAAACGCCTCCTCTTTAAAGTGGTTGTAAACCTAGTTACACCTATAATAAGGCTTACCTGTAGATACTGAGAATATCTTCTAACTTGCACAGTTTAGGAGATATTCACTGTATCCACATGTGCCAACGTCATCGGCACATGCCTACTGAAGAAACGGCCCGCACGTGCCATTTCTTCAGTAGCCGTGCTGCGACCGGCAGCTCCCAGTCACGGCACGGACACCTTGGGCACAATTTGGACATTTTCCCTTAGGGGTGTACTCACTTTTGTTGCCAGCGGTTTAGACATTAATGGCTGTGTGTTGAGTTATTTTGAGGGGACAGAAAATGTACACTGTTATACAAGCTGTACACTCACTACTTTACATTGCAGCAAAGTGTCATTTCTTCAGTGTTGTCACATGAAAAAAAAATGTGAGGGGTGTAATCACTTTTATGAGATACTGTGTGTGTGTGTGTATATATATATATATATATATATATATATATATATATATATATATATATATATATAGGCTTAATAAAAGTGTGTGATATGCACAATGAAGAAAGAAGCATCCAATTGTGTTTTGATGTTTGACTTATACATGAATGGAGTGAACAGGAATATGTCGGGCACAAGTGTTTCCCTATACCTTTTGTAAACGTATTCACCTGAACAGCTGGTGACAACCTTTTTGCTACCTTTCTACCATTTGCAAAATAAATAACATTTGCAATGTTCGTATAGCTTTCATAAGCAATAAAACATATGTAGACCAAGCTTTAAAGGCTTAGTCAAATAAAATTTCACTGAGCTAAAATATGAGTGGAAGGTCCTTATAAGGCTGGCCATACATTATACAAAATAATGGCGCTAGCAATAATCACCATGTGTTCTCCCAGCTGGGATGGCTTACCATCTATGGCCAGCTTTACTATCGATTAAGAAACTGGGGATAATTAATACCTACCCTGAGTTTGTGTACAGAGGTAGGCCAGTAATGGGAGTGGCTCTATTCTCAGCCCCATTTATCTGGTTGCCAGGAGATTCCCTGGCTGAAAGATAAATGTACAATCAAGGGGCTGGATATACTGGTGATGTCAGTACCCAGATATGGCTATGCTCATATTTGGGAAATTACTTTAATCAGTAGTTCCCCATCAGTTTCCACCTTACTTTTGATTGACAGCGGAGGTCAGTGGGCAGATTCAAAAACTACTATTGAAAATAATAGTGGCTATGGCTAGGTCAATAAACTGCATGGTGGTCCAGATGAGGCCCTGTGCCTGTCAGTGTAATGGGCACAGGGAGGAAGGGTAATCCAGCATGGGCACTACAGCCTCAGTCCTGGGCTCTGATAGATTCATGAATCAGACACAAGCACCGACAATTTTAGTGCAGCGGCCTGATGGAGTTTTAATGTGTGCCTCTGACACCCTTTAAGAATTCCATGTTTAAAAGCAGCCATGTATAAGAGCACGGTCCCACTCTCTCTTTTAAACTTGTGGTAATAACTAAGGATGATGTCAGGCGTGTTCGCAAGGTGCATGTGCAGAGCCCACCAGGAAGTCGGCACCGCACAGCGCTAATCACAGGCATTGAGACATTTCCCGATCTCCGCAGAACGGGAAAATGTCTTACTGTTTGTGATAAGCGTGCCACAATGCCGACTTCCTGGCCGGCTCTGCACGTGCGGTTGCGAACACGTCTGAGCTCATCCTTAGTAATAACTATACACACTGAGTATTATCAAGTCTAGTGTGGTGTGTATATATTTTTTATTACTAATTAGAATCATATAGCTTTTGTATTGAATGGTATACAAGTATACATTTTTTTTAAACGTGATGTGAAATTAACAAAGTCACTTTCACAATGAGCATTACGATTTTTCTTAAGCTGTTTTGTAGTCTTATTCACTGGTGCAGGATTAGCGCAGGATCACTGTATCATATGAAAAGTTTTAGGCTAGGATTAGCCTCCCTCCGCACGCATAAAAAAAAAAGAAAAAAAAAAAAGACAGAACCACAGAGGAATTTTTCATTTAAATTAATTATAGGGTTTAGATATGCCGCAATACAGAAAATACATTGCCACCTACATATACATGTGTTTAAATCTGATTAATTGGTGTGTTGTATGAGACAGTTATTTCCTTTTTTCATTTTCTAAAACTGCTGATAACACAGAACAATGGGGTCTAAAATTAATATAGTAAAAAAAGAATACCATGGCAAACTTCTAATGTTATACTCAGATGGAAAGTTTTATACATGATTAGACTGTAAGCTCTTCTGAGCAGGGTCCTCTTAATCCTCTTGTATTTTATTGAATTATAACTGTATTGTCCTTTTGTATTGTAAAGCGCTGCGTAAACTGTTGGCGCTATATAAATCCTGTATAATAATAATAATAATAATAGTTGTTTAAATCAATGTAAAACATACTTTAGGCTTACTTACTTTTAATTTCTTTGTAGTCCTGAGGATGTAGTGAGACAAACTTCTAATCTGTATTACTCTAACCTTTATACGGTATAGAATGTTGCTGTGAAAGCACATACTAGCCAGAAACATGACTAAGACTCCTTTTTGCTGCATATGTGTTTTCAGAAAAAAATGCATCGGCAATGGTAACATTTGTGTTGTACGTATCTTATGTGACGTACATTTTGTACATAGTTTTACTCCCTTTCTGACTGTATTTACAACTTCATCCAGAATTGGCTTGCCAACATCCCAAACAATTTTGTCCAGAAAGAACAAAAACCAGTGTACACTCAGCAAGACAGCATGCGGACAATAACTACGAGCTACACGTGACAGGTTAACTCATGCATTCCAGGATAGCAGCTGTACTTACTTCTAGGATCTGCTGCTCCGCACCAGGTAAAAAAGAGAAAGGAAAAAAGGGAATTGAATGGAAAGAAGAGGAAGGAGAGTGACAGAAACCAAGGAACACAATCTATTTTAGTTTAGGTTTTGCACACAATATAGATTTGTTCCACCAATATGCATTTGGTTTACATTTAGACATAAACAGGGTAGACTGGTAACCCACAAGGATTGGTAAAGAGGAACAGGGGGAGCTTAATTCACAATGGCTCATTCATAAAACACCTATACTCTCTATACCAGGGATATGCAATCAGCGGACCTCCAGCTGTTGCAAAACTACAAGTCCCATCATGCTCTGTCTATGGGCGTCATGCTTGTGGCTGTCAGAGTCTTACTATGCCTCATGGGACTTGTAGTTCTGCAACAACTGGAGGTCCGCTAATTGCATTATTCTGCTCTATACAAACAGCTATTCAATCAAACATGTATTCCTTTTAGATCTCGAATTAAAGTGAGAATTAAGGCCCATACACACGATCTGACTTTTTGACAACAAACATGCAAATGAGCTGTTTTGGGGCAACATCCGACCGTGTGTACGCTCCATCGGACAAACTTTTTCGGTATTCATCGGACTTTTGTTGGCTGTGCGAACGGACAAACTTTTTGACAACATAAGTCTGATTGAGCAAAGTCCGATTGTGTGTACAGAAAATCATCGGACTTTACAAACACGCATGCTCAGAACCAACGCAAAAGATCAGACAACAATACAGAAGATGACCAAAGGTGGTGCTGGAGTAATTGAATGTCCTCTTCTGAAGTGTCATCAGTACGTTGAAACGTCACTACATTCGTGTTTGTTGCCTAAAAAGTCAGATTGTGTGTAAGCAATACGAATTTACGGCCAACGCCCTTTGTACAAAAGTCCACGGGATAATTTGTACAAAGTCCAATCATGTGCATGAGTCTTTACACATTTTGTCAAAATAAAATTGACGATGTAAATGATGGCAATACCTTTAATGTTATGTAGCCCCTCTGTTTTACTTCAATATTTGCTATTTCCACTGCACAAGTTTACAATTAAAGGTATGACCCGCAATTAATTCTGTGATTTTGTCAAGAAAAGTTCAGATCTAGATCAATTTCACAACTAACACAGGATCATGCTTAATCTGGAATGCACTGCAAAGCCATATACTAATGCCACGTACACACGACCGGACTTTTATTCGATCGTGTGTGGGCTTCATCGGACTTTTGCTGTCCAAAAATCCGACGGACTTTAGAAATAGAACATGTTTTAAATTTTCCCGCCGGAACTCAGCCGGACCCAGTTCCTAGCAGGAAACCCGTTCGTCTCTATGCTGGTCCGACGGACCAAATACGATGCAAGGCAGCTACAGCACCTGCCCACGAGAATGTTTAGGATTGTGCTGGTTCTCGGCTGCAGGGTACTGTACATCTCGCGCTCGCTGCAATAGGAAAAAAACATTTTCCTATTGCAATGAGCGCGAGGGAGAGGCGACAAGGTCCCTTAGGTCTGGTATGGATTTTCAGGGGAACCCCCTACGCTGAAAAAACGATGTGGGAGTCCCCCAAAATCCCTACCAGACCCTTATCCGAGCATGCAGGGAAAGGCCCCATATGACGTCACAGTCTCGGGGCATGCTGGAACTGTGACGTCACAAGGGGCGGGCTGCGTGATGGGCTGCATACTCGGATAAGGGTCTGGTATGGACCTTGGGGGGACAAAACGAAAAAACAGCTTAGGCGGTTCCCCTTAACATCCATACCAGGCAATGGGGCTCGCAAGGTGTCAATTTGCCGATAAAAGCGGCGAGATTTACTTCCTTTTCTAGTCCCGTCGTAACTCATCACATTCAAAATGAACGGACTAGTCCGTGTGTGGGCAAGTCTGTTCATTTGGAAGTCCGCCGTAACTCCGTCGGAAGTCCGTCGGGAAGACCGGCGGACCTAGTCTGCCGGAAAGTCCGGTCATGTGTGGGCAAGTCCATTCGTTCGGAAAGTCCATCGGAACTCCGCCGAAAGTCAGACGGGAAGTCCGTCGGACCTAGTCTGCTGGAAAGTCCGGTCATGTGTACAGGGCCTAACTTTTGTTTAACGTATTTGTTATTGGGCTCCCAGGAAGACGACAGGCTTAGGACTCATTCCCACAGGTTTCCCCTGACACAGAACCTGTGCACCCAGGGCCGTGTACCCATCTCTGTGTACCTGTCAAATTCAGCCATGCAGGTAAGTCTCTATAGCCGATGCTTGTTCATTCACCAATATGGTCTGCCTGCACACAGCTCAGCAGTAGAACAGCTCTATGCTTTGTATGGGGCAGAGTGCCAATGTGAAGGAGCCCTTACTATATAATACTGCTGAGTATAAAGGTCTGTTTTGCTTAAACAACTGAACTACATATACAGTATATTCCAAGTTTTACGTGCAATTGATCTGCAATGCCGCATACACACGTTCAGATTTTCCAACGGAAATGTTGGATGTCAGGCTGTTGGCAGACAATCCGACCATGTGTATGCTCCATTGGACATTTCTTGTCAGACTTTCCGCCAACAAATGTTGGCTAGCGTTCTCAAATTTTCCGACAACAAATGTGCGTCGTCGGATTTTCCGATCGTGTGTACACAAGTCTGTCGGACAAAAGTCCAAAGTACAGACACACATGCTCGGAAGCAGAAGTGGTCGGTCTTGTAAACTAGCTTTCATAATGGAGAATTAACATTCGTGACATGGCAAATTATGAAATCTCCAAATGCAGCGCACATTCTCTTCTTCTTTAATGGGATAATAAGGAAGCTGCTTTGCTGGTGAAACTGATAGAATTATTGCAAACACATTTTCAAAGGCTTTTTTTTTTCTAGTGATATCAAGAATAATATTAAGTTTTTTTTTTTTTGTTTTTGTTTTATTTGTGCAAGTTACCACAACACCATTATCCCTTATTTTATAAGAAAAAAGATACAACTATGTTGGTGTCCCTTGTCAATTTTACATTGCATTTTTTAAAATGTAACTGCCTACTCCCAAACTGTCATTTGAAGTAAAACACATAGCCAAGTATTATTCTACACAATTTTTTTAGTGTGCATTAAAAATAAAAAAAAATAAAAAATTAGACATGCTATCTGCCAATAGAAAATAACCCAAAAGTATATTCTATGCATCCAAAAATATAGAAAATTTACCAAATCAAATCATTATTCAACCCAAAAAAATAATGTCAAAGCAATAACTCCAAGGCCAATAATAAATAAAACGTTATCTCCTCCGATTCCGTAACATGTCTGGTTGACGAACGGCTGTTCAGAAACGAACTGAAATGCATGAAATGAAAAATGATAAATGAAAAAGTCGACAAAAAAGCCTGACTCAACACTAACCAAACTTCTACTAACACGAAATTAGCAGAAGGAGCCCAAAGGGTGGTGCTAAAGAGCTGAAAAACCACGTAGTACGTCACTACATTTGTAATTGTTGCCCAACATTTGTGTGACCGTGTGTATGCAAGACAAGTTTGAGCCAACACCCTTTGGACAAAATTCCATGGTTTTATTGTCGGAAAGTCCGATCATGTGTATGAGGCTTTATTCTGTAAAGTACAGCCGAGTTTGACAGGCAGTGCCACCTTTCGACTCAGCATATCGCATTGTGATTTACACATATTTTCCACAGTTCACTGCCACACAGTCTATGACTTCTTTCACATGGTCTGTGGTAAAAACAGCCAGCTGAGTTGGCTGTCTAAAGTGTAAGATACAGCCGGAGGAGGCTGATCATATGCCGCAGCTGTGATGCTTGGTGATTAAACACGATATGCTGAGTTGAAAGGTGGCACTGCCTGTCAAACTCGGCTGTTCAAGTCACCACACTGTCATACCCATGCGGTACACTAGCCCCATTATAAGCTGCAATTTATCCAAAAAAAAGCCTCCTTAGCCGCACTATGAAAAGCGATCCACTATTTTACACCATTAACTGGTGTAGGATGGGAGCCTTGGTGGTGACTAACAAATAACAACCATTCCAGCACGATCCCTCATATTGTAAAACGGATGTTAGAGTGGTCGTAAACCTCAAACATCTAATATAAACAAAGAATATCTCTTTATAGTGTGTGCTTGTCTCAGGATAACTAAGTGTCATTTCTGTCTGCTGCCTCCTTCCTCTGCTATCAGCATGAGTCACTTCTGACAAGTGTTTCTGACACCAAGAAAAATAGGTGACATGGGAGGGGGCTCCAGCTGATTGACAGCCTCAGCTCTGTTCCAGTGTGCTGTGTCTCTTCCCTCCAATCAGCTCTCAGAACTCTCCTCACTGAACTCTGCAGGGTGTAACTTCAGCTCACTGCACCCTTTTTTCTGACAGATTAGACAATCTTTAAAAATGCTGGACTTTGAATGGCTGTAGAGAAGAGAAGACTGCAGATAAACAGGCACAACGTATGTAAGAGGATTTGTTTTATCTCTGTATCACGTGAGGCCAGTCACTTCACTGGATACATGTAAGGGTTTACAACCACTTTAGGGGCCAGGGTTATTGGAAAGGTTTCCACAGGGAAACCTTATGCTGTGTACACACGACCGGACTTTCCAGCAGACTAGGTCCGACGGAATCAGTCCGTCAGACATTCCGATCATGTGTGGGCTAATCCGATAGTTTTATATTAAAAAAATCAGATGGACCTAGAAATAGAACATGTTTCAAATATGTCCGACGGACTCAATACCTATCAGGAAAACCGTTCATCTGTATGCTGGTCCGACGGACCAAATACGACGCAAGGGAAGCTATTGGTTACTTATTGAACTTTCTTTTTTAGTCCCGTTTTACGCCATCACGTTCAAAACTAACGGACCTTCGAACAGACTTAGTCCGTCCGTGTGTGGGCAAGTCCGTTCGTTCGGAAGTCCGTCGGACCTAGTCTGCCGGAAAGTCCAATGGTGTGTAAGTGGCATAAGAAATTGCTACAGAGGCCACGTTCGGAAAAACTTATTTTAGAAAGGCAGGTAACGTTGGAGGTCAGCGGAGCTCATGTAAGATGAGTTATTTTCCCAAAAAATACTTAATTTTTGGTTTGCTTCATATACCTATCCCTATGCAAATGAAAACAATATTATGGTAGTATTAGCTTAGTACTTACATTTAGCATGGAATTTAGTTCAACATGAAAAGGCATCCAATAGAACACAAGATATCAGTAAATCCAAGTTGAGATAGATAATATCTTTGGAAATTTGAAAATAATTATATCTCACAATTTAATCAAAAACCTTTACTCTATAAAGAGGGCTGGATATATATTTTGGGTCAGTTAGCTGGAGCCTACAAACAGTGAAGGCAAAGAGGTAACCTATCCCTCTATAGTTATTACCAGGCTTTTTTCAGCGGGAACGTTTGGAAATGCAGTTGGGGCACCTCCAGCACTGAATGTATGTACAGTGCCTTGTGAAAGTATTCGGCCCCCTTGAACTTTTCAACCTTTTGCCACATTTCAGGCTTCAAACATAAAGATATAACATTTTTATTTTTTGTGAAGAATCACCAACAAGTGGGACACAATTGTGAAGTGGAACGAAATCTATTGGATTTTTTAAACTTTTTTAACTAATAAAAAAATGAAAAGTGGGGCGTGCAAAATTATTCGGCCCCCTTGCGTTAATACTTTGTAGAGCCACCTTTTGCTGCGATTACAGCTGCAAGTCGCTTGGGGTATGTCTCTATCAGTTTTGCACATCGAGAGACTGAAATTCTTGCCCATTCTTCCTTGCAAAACAGCTCGAGCTCAGTGAGGTTGGATGGAGAGCGTTTGTGAACAGCAGTTTTCAGCTCTTTCCACAGATTCTTGATTGGATTCAGGTCTGGACTTTGACTTGGCCATTCTAACACCTGGATATGTTTATTTGTGAACCATTCCTTTGTAGATTTTGCTGTATGTTTGTGATCATTGTCTTGTTGCAAGATAAATCTCCGTCCCAGTTTCAGGTCTTTTGCAGACTCCAACAGGTTTTCATCCAGAATGGTCCTGTATTTGGCTGCATCCATCTTCCCCTCAATTTTAACCATCTTCCCTGTCCCTGCTGAAGAAAATAAGGCCCAAACCATGATGCTGCCACCACCATGTTTGACAGTGGGGATGGTGTGTTGAGGGTGATGAGCTGTGTTGCTTTTACGCCAAACATATCGTTTTGCATTGTGGGCAAAAAGTTGGATTTTGGTTTCATCTGACCAGAGCACCTTCTTCCACATGTTTGGTGTGTCTCCCAGGTGGCTTGTGGCAAACTTTAGACGAGACTTTTTATGGATATCTTTGAGAAATGGCTTTCTTCTTGCCACTCTTCCATAAAGGCCAGATTTGTGCAGTGTACGACCGATTGTTGTCCTATGGACAGACTCTCCCACCTCAGCTGTAGTTCTCTGCAGTTCATCCAGAGTGATCATGGGCCTCTTGGCTGCATCTCTGATCAGTCTTCTCCTTGTCTGAGCTGAAAGTTTAGAGGGACGGCCAGGTCTTGGTAGATTTGCAGTGGTCTGATACTCCTTCCATTTCAAAATGATCACTTGCACAGTGGTCCTTGGGATGTTTAAAGCTTGGGAAATCTTTTTGTATTCAAATCCAGCTTTAAACTTCTCCACAACAGTATTACGGACCTGCCTGGTGTGTTCCTTGGTCTTCATGATGCTCTCTGCACTTTCAACAGAACCCTGAGACTATCACAGAGCAGGTGCATTTATACAGAGACTTGATTACACACAGGTGGATTCTATTTATCACCATCAGTCATTTAGGACAACATTGGATCATTCAGAGATCCTCGCTGAACTTCTGGAGTGAGTTTGCTGCACTGAAAGTAAAGGGGCCGAATAATTTTGCACGCACCACTTTTCAGTTTTTTATTTGCTAAAAAAGTTTAAAATATCCAATAGATTTCGTTCCACTTCACAATTGTGTCCCACTTGTTGGTGATTCTTCACAAAAAAAATTAAAATTTTATATCTTTATGTTTGAAGCCTGAAATGTGGCAAAAGGTTGAAAAGTTCAAGGGGGCCGAATACTTTCGCAAGGCACTGTAATAGCAAAGGGTGTGCTGGAGGGTCTATTGATGCTGTCTGCTGGGGGATTAATTGTCAATGGTGGGGATCTGTTTTTGTGTGAGGGTCTATTAATGCTTGTGGAGATCTATTGTTGCTAGGAAGCCTTATGTTGCTGGTAGGGATTTACTATTGAAGGAGAGGTCTATTGTTGCTGGCCGTTGGGAGATCTGTTGCTGCTGCTGGGGGTCCATGGGTGAGGTCTATCGTTGCAGAGGGGGGATCTATTGTTGTTGATGACTATAGGGGATATATTTTACTGCTTTTCTTGTTGTTAGAGAAGAATACATTTCATACAAATTATGTAGCACCACAAAATGATACTTGGGGCAGTACTGCGGTGGGTAGGGGATGGAACCAAGGGACGATCCTTGGAGGTGTGTAGGGTGCAGAGACAAGGGGGGACACAGAAGGGGGGAGTTCCTGCACCTATTCTCTAAGAAAAAAAAGCCATGGTATTACCTGCATATTTTTCCCATCATTAGCACTATTATAAAGTTTTAATACCGTATATACTCGAGTATAGGCCGACCCGAATATAAGCCGAGGCCCCCAATTTACCCCCAAAAAAACTGGCAAACTTATTGACTCGTGTATAAGCCGAGGGTGAGACATGCCTGTCCATCCCTGTGTGTGTGTCCGTCCATCCCTGTGTGTCCGTCCATCCCTGTGTGTCCGTCCATCCCTGTGTGTCCGTCCATCCATCCCTGTGTGTGTGTGTGTCCATCCATCCATCCATCCCTGTGTGTGTGTGTCTCCATCCATCCATCCATCCATCCCTGTGTGTGTGTGTCTCCATCCATCCATCCATCCATCCCTGTGTGTGTGTGTCTCCATCCATCCATCCATCCATCCCTGTGTGTGTCTCCATCCATGTGTGTGTGTGTGTGTGTGTGTGTGTGTGTGTGTGTGTGTGTCCAGCCTACCTTTGTCCCGAGCCTCCGTCCCGTGCCTTGCCTCCTTGCCTCCGTCCCGTGCCGTGCCTTGCCTCCTTGCATCCGTCCCGTGTCGTGCCTTGCCTTGCCCCCGTCCCGTCCCGTGCCGTGCCGTGCCTTGCCTTGCCTCCGTCCCGTGCCCTCTTCGTCGGCGGCCATTGTAAAATTCAAAAGCTGCGCCGCCGCCTTCGCCTGTGATAGGCGGAACACTGAATTTCCCAGCAGCCTGTGTTCCGCCTATCACAGACGTCGTATCATCCTCGTCCGTAGTACGAGGATGATACGATGTCCGTGATAGGCG
The DNA here is from genome assembly GCF_037356315.1 of Lithobates pipiens. Classification (NCBI taxonomy): domain Eukaryota; kingdom Metazoa; phylum Chordata; class Amphibia; order Anura; family Ranidae; genus Lithobates; species Lithobates pipiens. The sequence continues at coordinate 37,254,422 of NW_027507790.1, read as the reverse complement.
GAACACAGGCTGCTGGGAAATTCAGTGTTCCGCCTATCACAGGCGAAGGCGGAGCCGGAGGCGCGGCTTTTGAATAGAATGGCCGCTGTCTGTCTGCTCGACACGCTGATCGAGCGGGCAGACAGCGATGACTCGAGTATAAGCCGAGGGGGGCACTTTCAGCCTCAAAAAAGAGGCTGAAAATCTCGGCTTATACTCGAGTATATACGGTACATTGTGAGATTATTCTAAACCAGGCTAAAAAAAGTAAAATAAAAATGTTTTGTGTAAAGTACTTAGCAGAGGAGCGTTGCTTTGATAGATAAAGTTGTCTCCCCACAGAACCCAGGGATAAAAATCCAGCACGGCCTATAAAATAATCTCCTGGCTAATGTGTTCTCACTGGAAAGATCTTAGGAGTAATCATTACATGTTACTGCATATATGTTCTTTATATTGCTGTGGAATTCATGCCCTCTCTGGAAAGGTTATAGATGACAGCTTACCCAGCATTACAATGGAATAATCAATATGTGTGGTGATTGTTTGTGCAGCTCCCTGACTACAATCAATGAAACTGTCAATATCAGCCATCTGTCCAACCTAAAATCTATTTGTACTTCTACTTGTACAGTCTGCTCTTATGGAGACCCAATATCTGTATTGTACTAAAATGAATGCTGCAGTAAAGAGTCATAGTACAGGTTACTATATGAAATGATCATAAGGCATCCGCAGAGAAATTTCATTTTTTCCTCCCCGACGATTAATTGTTTGTGCGGCTCCCTGACTACAATCAATTAAACCGCCAATATTAGCCATCTGTCCAATCTAAAATCTATTCTAGAAAACTTGTGCAGTCTGCTCTGATGGAGGCCCAATATCTGTATTGCACTAAAATGAATACTGCAGTAAAGAAGAGTCATTCAGGCTGCTGAATGAAATGATCATAAGGCATCCACAGGGAATTTTTATTTTACCTCCCTGAGGATGAATAAAACTGCCCATGTTTGTCATCACTCTCATAAACAAAGACCATTAACGATATGGCTTACTCAGCACCACTATATATGAACAGATTCAATAAAAAGTGCCTTGACTTATCTAGTTATGGATTTTTAACAAACATGACATTGGGGATTATTTACCGGTGCAAACTACAAATTGAAATTGCACTGAAAATGTACTTGGAAGTGCAGTCGCTCTAAATCTAAGGGGTAGATCTGAAATGAGGGGAAGCTCTGCTGATTTGATCATCCAATCACGTGCAAGCCAAAATGCTGTTTTTTATCTTCCTTGCATGTCCCCCTTGGATCTACAGCGACTTTACTTCCAAGTGCACAATCAGTTCAATTTCAATTGCACTTTGCACTTGTAGTTTGCACTTGTAGTGCAAAGTGGATTTTCCTTTTGTAAATAACCTCCATTGTGTTAGAGAGCAACTGTAGTCTGCTCACATTATTTCTAATAAAAACATCTTTGCCATTCTGAAGCTTCCCTCCAACCACTTTGTATATTATTTTATATATACTGTGATTCTGTACTTGCCAAATATGCTGCAGAAATCTCCCTCCACTAAGTCTGGCTGCCGCCATTTTAACTGTGGGCAGCTGCTGTCTGTTCACTTCCTAGATTTACACAGACACACACCTCCAGCTCTGCAGCTCTTATTGGCCCTCTTATGACTCATCCCCCCTCCCTTCCTGGCAAACTCTCACGAGACTGAGAGAGAGAGCTGTGCATGATGTCATAAGCCTAGGCCAGGGATATGCAATTAGCAGTCCTACAGCTGTTGCAAAACTACAAGTCATCATGCCTCTGCCTCTGGGTGTCATGCTTGTGACTGTCAGAGTCTTGCTATGTCTCATGGGACTTGTAGTTCTGCAACAGCTGGAAGTCCGCTAATTGCATATCCCTGGCCTAGGCTAATGACCAGACAAGAAGCAGCAAGTGGGCTGTATAAGGTATCTACTGGCAGAAAAAAAGTTTTACTATCCACAAGGGCACAAGATTTAATAGATGGAAAGTTGAAAAAAAAAGGTCTGCTATAAGTGCAGTAATCCAAACCACCAGTCAGCTATTATCTTTAATCAATGTGATGACAGTGATCTGAAATCTGTTTGGTTGGCAATGGCTTTCTGTGATTTGCCATCACTTAAAAGGCTGTTATGCCTTTTATAATATCCTTGCCTGTGTTTTTAAAGAAACGTTATTATAAAAATGGTGTATTCTGATGAGTGTTGCTGTTAATACATATAATGATAACAATACATTTTTATTTTAATTTAGCTTTTTTTCCTACATATACTGTACATGTAGACCAAACTGTCCTTCAAATGCAACAGTGACAGGGCTGGGGGAAACTATAACTCTTCAGGGGTGCTTAAGCAACTACAGCAGTTTTTCCAAGGAAGATTTAAAAAAAGTGGGTGTTGGAAGCACTCCTGGCAGTGTTAGGCCCCTTTCACACAGGTCAGATACTTTTTTTTTTACGGATTGCGCTTACTCAACAGGGATCGATCCATTGATCTCCGCTCAGCAGGCAGATGACAGGTCCATCTCCACTCACTGTGCTGAAATGGACCTATGAGAGCCAGCTTGTCCTCTATGGGAGATCAGATGAAAACGTATCCGCCTGTCCGTTTTCATCTGTTTCGATATGCCAGACAGATGGAAAATAGGGTTTCTATCCGTTTGGATTTGGCGTACTGGATCCGAATGGATAGCGGAGGATGTCAGCGGACATGTCACAGCTTATATCCGTTGCTCCATAGGGGTGAATGGAGTGTCCAATCAGGCCTGCCTGAAAACCAGACAGGCGGACCTGATCGGACAGCATGTGAGAAAGTGGTCTTAGCCCTTGTACACACGGTCGGAGAATCCGTCGGAATGTGTCCTATCGGACCGTGTTGTCGGATAATCTGACTGTGTGTGGTATGCATCGGACTGATTCCGTCGGAATATCCGTCGGACCCAATTTTCCAACATTTTGGAAATATTTTCCGGCCAACTGGTCCGATCGGACATACTCCGATCATGTGTAGAGAATTCAGATTGGACCAAGTGCCACGCATGCTCAGATCAAATTCCTAGACCAAAGCTATTGGCTACTAGCCTGAACGTAGTCCCATCGTAACTAAATAACGTCATCACGTTCTGAATGATCGGATATTCCGACAACTTAGTCCGACCGTGTGTATGCAACAGTTTCGGACACAATCCGTCGGACAAAATCCGACGGATTTGGTTGGCAGAATGTCCGACCGTGTGTACAGGGGCTTACAGTTTGTACTAAACTTTTATATCAAGCAAAATTGTTGCTGGACAGCATAATAATCTACTAAACTGAAATGAAATTTGGTCGGTTTAGCAGTGACGGGCCAAATTACGATCCATGTATGAACAGGCTCTCAGGTTTTTCCTGAACAATCAGTGCCGCCAGCTATAGTCCGATACGCTTTCTTGTTGTGGTCCTGGTCTTCCTCCACTCAATTATTTTTTTTTTTTAACAGAAGGAATCTTTATTAAGAAAGGTACAAGTTACACTCCTAAAGACATAGCTCAGTGTACTCCAATGGAAAAGCCACATACTGATGATGACTTCACAGACAAAAATTAAATATCATCAAAAAGTTAATTTATTTCAGTAATTTAATTCAAAAAGTGAAACTCACATGTGTAATGAATCTATATAATTTACGAGTTTCACTTTTTAAATTGAATTATTGAAAAAAAATTACTTTTTGATGATATTCAAATTTTTGGAGATGCACCTGTATTTAAAGTTGCATTATCTAGGGCTGTTACCCTGATCCTGGCTACTGTGCCTATTAAGACAATGACTTATTACAAACATGCAGACAGTGATGTCTAAGAACCTCTGGATGCTCAATCTACAGGCGCGTTCCAGGTCAATAATTTACCAGGTAGTAAACCAGGAACAGAAGAAAAGCCCTGAAGCCTGCACCTTCAAAATAGCAGCAGTAGCTCACACATTTACACTATATCGCTACAGGTTACCTTTAATAGAAATTAAAAGAGATACGTTAATACAATCAATTAAATTAGGCTACAGGTATATGTCAATAGTTTCTTTAGTCAAGTCCCTCAAAGCTATCATTTATATAAGTAGAAGCTGACCTCTGAGAGAAGATTTTCCAGCCGTGAAATGTGTTGACTTGCAGACTTACTCTTCTCACGGAACTCCTCCTGAAGCACACTGACCTGCAGCGACAATTGCCTTTCCATTTCTGTAGCCTGTTTGTAGAATTACATAGAAAAATAAAAGTTTTTTTAAAGTGCTGTAATAAAAAAAAAAAACTCTATTTCTGAACAGAAATTTTTTTTTTAAGTAATAACTTACAAGCCTAAATTTTGAAACACACAACACAGTCCCAGGCCTAGGAAGCTAGATCTCTATCCACTGCTAACATATTTCCCACATAGGCAGCACCACTTAGCCCTTGTACACACGGTAGGAAATTCTGACGGAAAATGTCCGATCAGACCGTGTTGTCGGATAATCCGACCGTGTGTGGACTTTTTCCGTCGGAATGTCCGACCAACAAAGTTTGAGAGCTGGATATAAAATTTTCAAACAACATGATCTGATCGGACCCCGTCCGATCGTTTGTAGAGAATTCCGATCAGACAAAGTGCCATGCATGCTCAGATCAAATTACGAGACCAAAGCTATTGGCTACTAGCCTGAACGTAGTCCCGTCGTAACGAACGAACGTCATCACGTTCTGAATGATCGGATTTTCCGACAACTTTGTCCTACCGTGTGTATGCAACACCAGTTTCAGACAAAATCCGTCGGAAAAAATCAGACGGATTTTGTTGTCGGAATGTCCGACCGTGTGTACAAGGGCTTAGACTACGATAGTGGCTGCTAACTTAAAAAGGGTGCATCAGCTATTTCTGTTTAATGACAATACTGTTGATAAAAAATTATGAAAAGTCCCCTTCAAGATAACTAGTAAATGGTAAAAAAGGAATTGAAACCCATAATATAGAAAGGAAGTCTGTAGAACGCCACCACTGCACCATGTGAAATTTAAATTTTTAAGAGGACTTTGGATCAGATAATAAGGTTTTTGTATTTACCATAAAATCTATTTCTTGGAGTCTATTGAGGGACACAGGAATTCAGATATAATTGAGTTATGCTGCCGTTTATAGAAGTTTATAGAAGTTTAGGACACTGCTAAACAGAAGAATTGTAAGCCAGCCGCTGCACCTCACTCATCTAACCAGTGGATGACCCGGTTGTTTGCTGCCGCCCCCCCCCCCCCAAAAAAAAAAATGGGAAAAAAAAAAAACACCTGCCGCCACTGGGTGTGACCTTTTTCCCCTCAATGAACTCCAAGATTTAGATTTTACAGAAAGCAAATCCAATTTTTGAACTCTCATTGCTCGAGACACAGGAATTTAGATACAATCAGGACATCCAACTGAAGGGTGGGCAACAGTCACTGAGAGGAGTATGAGAAGGGACAGGGACTGTCTGCAACTGCGACCCACCCTTAGGCAGGCCATAGTTACACAGATCGAATCTTGGCCATGTATGGGCAGGCTGAATGTACCAAGTTAAGTTGATCTATTGATTCCCCCCACTGGGAGAAGACAATGGCCCAGCAGTAGGGATTCCCGCATCAACACTGTCAGTGTTGTTGGGGGAATTAAGCAAATTTCTTTCCTGCAACCCATGGTTTGCTCTGTGTATGACTGGCCTACTGACAGGTCCCCCTTCAACCTTCTTTTAAGACAAGTTCAGCTATGTGCCAAGAAGGGCTGGCTATTCATAAGAACTAAATGTTACATTTTTTCACAAAGAGCTGGTCGTTAGAAGAACTGGAGTAAAGTATTTTTCCCTCATGCAAAGGTTAATGTAGGTTTCTTTCATTCCTGTGGCAACATGTGGCCATTGTATATACAAATAGCAATAAATTAGTAACTAAATTCTGAAAATGCTCACCTTGATTTTCAAAAGACTATTGCCCAAGTAACAGAGGATTAATTTTAGTGCTTGCTAACCAAAGCTTCAAAGCTACTTAGCTCAATTCGTTTTGGCATTAGTAAACACCACAGAGGTCATTTAGGTTAAGAGGACAACAAGAAGGAGAAAATCAACGCAATCATGTTTTGGTATTCTTCCATTCCTAATAATGGTTTACATTCCTCTGAGATTTCGTGATTTAAAAACATCTATTCTAGTTAAAAAGATTTCTGCACTGGTAATCAGTTTATTGACAGGAAGTCAGTTGCACATAAAACATGTCTAACCTGTTGAAACTGGCACCTCAGACAGAATTACGATTAACGCACAAATGCAATTTTCAGTGATTAAATTTGTGGCATGAAAATGTATATTAGGCAGATTTGTGAGCTTTACTGGAGTATTAGTATGTCTGAACATTATCAGCAAACAGCTTGCTAATTGCACTTATCAATATTGCTTTCCAGCATTCCGCAGATAGGATTCCGTAATGCAATACAATATTGTGTGTAATATAATATAATAATAGGGTGTAATTACTTTATTTTTTTTATCAATATTATTTTTGCCCAGTGCTACCTACTGTGCTATTTAGGTTGCATTGCAGTGCCTTTCATTTAGAACAACACCCCAACAATCACATACTGTAGCTGCCAAATCACCTGCAGTGTATCACAAGCACATACTGTGGCTCAACAAAGGAAAATGCATGCCCCATGTGCCATGGGACAAAATCAGAACTTTTATTTTATTTAAAACATTGATAAAATATATAATTACTACACAAGCCATTTTCTAAATTGCTGCAAATACAAAATTACTGTACCTTTTTGTTTTAATCTGCAGCTATCAGTGGTTTTTTAAAAACTGGCAAAAATCAAATGTGGCTTCTTTGTAACTCTAGCGCCAGTTGGGTTATTCATGTTGCGTGTGCAGAATTACCCCAACATGTCCTTTTACCACTCAAGTGACTGCCTCACTTCTTTTCCCAAGCATTCTAAATACAACACTAGGACTGATTTTGTGAATATAGCAGACAGATCTGATACATGGAATCCATGCACTATAAGGCTGGGTTCACATATGTGTGAACTGGATGTGGTTGTCTCTGCATCCAATTCGCATGACATGCGAGTGAACCGGCTCTCAATGGAGCTGGCTCACACATCTGGGGCGGCCGCGGTCCACATTACAAAAGGGTTCTGTGTGTGTTGGGGTCTGGTTGAGGTGTGAATTCAAGAAACATTGGGACCTGATTCGCATCTGAACTGGTGAACAGGAACGCACCAAACGCTGGGCTGCAAACGGCTGCCGCACATATGTGAACCTAGCCTCAATAACTGAAAAGAAAAGGGTTGTTTTTGTTTTCTCAGTGAAAGTGGAGTTACAATTCAAACACTGTACAACATTACATGGTCCCTTTTAAAGTGTTGTATCATTCATTTCAAATGTGTTCTTTTCTTTTATAGTTACTCATACAGTAGCAGTGCAAAGTTTACTATACTAATGTGAAATTGTGTTCTAGCTAAGAATAAAGTTAAACATCAGGCAAAAAATAAATATTCCAGATATGGATCCATTAATAAGTAGTTAAACAGGGGCCAGGTACTTATTTGCATGTCTGGTGGCCATCAGCTGACCTCCTTCTGGAGGAACATCTTCTCAACCTGCTATAGCATGTGCATATCAGATATTTGGGCTTCCCTCAAGTGGCTTTTTTGTCATTGATACCCGGGTCCCTCTCTAAGATCACAAAAGGAATCCTGAGGCACCAGCTATATGCAGCCAGAGTGACAATTTCCCATCATTGGAAATCCTTCACTTCATCTCACCCTGTAGAATTTAGTTTTAGATTCTTAACAGAGACTTAGCCCTTGTACACACGGTCGGAGATTCCGACGGAATGTGTCCGATCAGACCGTTTTGTCGGATATTCCGACTGTGTGTGGTCTCCATCGGACTGTTTCAGTCAGAGTATCCAACGGACCAAGTTTTCCAACTTGTTGGTAAAATTTTCCTACAAAATGCTCCGATCGGACATACACCGATCATGTGTAGAAAATTTCCGATCGGACAAAGTGCCACGCATGCTCAGATCAAATTCCTACACCAAAGCTATTGGCTACTAGCGTGAACGTGGTCCCGTCGTAACGGAATAACGTCATCACGTTCTGTTTCCGACAACTTTGTCCGACCGTGCGCATGCAACAGTTTCGGACAAAATCTGTCGGACAAAATCCGACTAAATTTGGTTGTCGGAATGTCCGACCGTGTGTACAAGGGCTAAGAGGTCCTCTGACCAAAACAAAATGTGAGGAGGTCTGAACCTGGACCCGTTGGCTGACCTATAGGGACTCTGATTCTTTTACTGCCTTGACTAAACACCTCAGTGTGTTACACCTATAACCTTTAGAATGGTTTCCCCATCTCCCTCCCTTTTTTAAAGTAGAACCATAGGCAATATTCTTTTTATTTTGGATAGAGCAAGGGAGGGTATAACCCCGTCTGAATATTTTTTCACCATCTGTGTTCCCATTTTGGAGATTTCCTTTCAATTCCTGTCCCATATCTAAACCGGAAGTGACAAGTTAAGGCAGGCATGTCCAAAGTCCGGCCAGGGGGCCAATTGCAGCTCGCATGATGATTTAATGTGGCCCCACTGGTAATTTGGATATATATCTCTTTTGTAGCCTCCAACGAATCCCAGAGCACCACACATTTAGAGGCTGCATTCATGTCAATGGTGAGGCTGCATTCATGTCAATGGTGAGGCTGCATTCATGGCAATGGTGAGGCTGCATTCATGGCAATGGTGAGACTCCATTCATGGCAATAGTGAGGCTGCATTCAGGGGTTGCATTCATTGCACCGGTGAGGCTGCATTCATGGCACTTGTGAGGCTGAATTCATGGCAATGGTGAGGTTGCATTCATTGCAATGGTGAGGCTGCATTCAGAGGCTGCATTCATGGCTCTTGTGAGGCTGCATTCATGGCAATGGTGAGGCTGAATTCAGGGCAATGGTGAGGCTGCATTCAGAGGCTGCAGTCATGGCACTTGTGAGGCTGCATTCGTGACAATGGTGAGGCTGCATTCATGGCAATGATGAGGCTGCATTCTTGGCAATGATGAGCCTGCATTCAGAGGCTGCATTCAGGGCAATGGTGAGGCTGCATTCATGGCAATGGTTATACGCCTGTGCATGTTATACACAAATAAATATGGTATATCCAAATAACACATCCAAGCTCATCCTTAGACTCTTCACCACACACAGCCACAAAGGCAAGATAATTCTTGATGGGCAGTGTATTAGTTCATTTGCATTTCATTTTAATGGTTCAAAGAATGTCAGGCAAAATGGTCGGCCCTCATGCATGATCAATTCATCAAATCTGGCCCTGTTTGAAAAAAGTTTGGGAAGTTAAGGGAATTCCTTTGGGACCCCCAGCTCCCCATTGGAAGATTTCCCCTCTATTACAAATTTAACTAAAAGTAGTTAAATGCATTTTAAGTCATGCTAGTTTATCTTGTATTGATTGCAGCTTCCTGTAATCCCCTGTGCAGTGTGACTCAGACTGGAAAAGGAAGTGCAGCACTGTGAGACAATCAGGGTCAACTGCATTGTTAACTGCTGTCAGTCGAACATTGGGCTATTGCAGATAGTAAAAGAGCAGCTGGGTTGCCTCATCAGTAAGGTGATGCTATCTCAATTAGCGCCATCCAGTCAGATCAATGACCAAGGTCTATATTTTAACCACAGTGAAGAAAAAGTGAGGTCACCAACCAGGCTAAACTATCTGGCAGGAGTGTCTGTATCAAAAGATTGGCTAAACATATATTATATAGCTGACATACATTTATTTAGCACTGTTTTGGGCTGTTTTCCAACAGTTTTGCTTTATCTGGAAAACCCTTTTACATTCGAAACATATCTTAAATGTTATTTAATATGCATTTCTACACAAGCTGCATCAGCTGTGGCCTAAAGAGCTCCCTGCACCTTGCTTCTACCAGCCAGTAAAAACACAAGTCTGTAATCCAAAATCTGGACTTTGTGGAACATGCTTGTCTATTTTGAGGAGGGTAAAACCCTCTTTGACATGAGTTCCACAAGCTGATGGGTGCGAATGGTTCCTTCCTCTATGAAAAGTAAACCTTCACCGCCTTTTTTTTTTCTCTTCTTCCTTTTCTCCCTCTTTTCTTTTTTTTGTTTTCCCTCTTTTTTTTAATTTATTTTTTTATATAAAACCCTAGCCGTTTTCTTTTTTTTTTGCCATGGATATATATTTTATCTGCCCCCCCCCCCCCCCGGAATCATTTTATTGCTCCTATTGAATGAGGTCCACTTCAGGTCTCTAGACCATTCATGTTGTTTTAGACCTTTCACGGACTGAACTTACCATGGGCTATAATAGTAAGAGCTCTATTTCATTTGGTCTATACATGTTATCGATCCTGATTTATATACTGTTCGGCAGTCATGACTATCAGAAGTTTATGGTTTTATTTTCTATCTACGGCTGTACCTCATTCATTTCCTATTGTATAGATATACTGGAAACTGCAAGAAGTTGAAGAAAAAACAAAAAACAAGCCAGTGTATACTAAAAGGATTTGGACTGTCTCTGAACATTCTGTGCATTTTCATTGGTGGAATAGTATAGTTTGTACTTACAGTTTGGCCACTTTGGGTGCATGCACCTAGAATCAAACTTCTATCATTACAGGGTGACATTGGGTCCATGCACATAGAAGCAAACTTCTATCAGAGGAGGGTGACATTGGGTCCATGCACATAGAAGCAAACCTCTATCAGAGTAGGGTGACATTGGGTCCATGCACATAGAAGCAAACTTCTATCAGAGTAGGGTGACATTGGGTCCATGCACATAGAAACAAACTTCTATCAGAGTAGGGTGACATTGGGTCCATGCACCTAGAAGCAAGCTTCTATCAGTATAGGGTGACATTGGGTCCATGAACCTAGAAGCAAACTTCTATCAGAGTAGGATGACATTGGGTCCATGCACCTAGAAGCAAACCTCTATCAGAGTAGGGTGACATTGGGTCCATGCACCTAGAAGCAAGCTTCTATCAGAATAGAGTGACATTGGGTCCATGAACCTAGAAGCAAACTTCTATCAGAGTAGGATGACATTGGGTCCATGCACCTAGAAGCAAACTTCTATCAGAGGAGGGTGACATTGGGTCCATGCACCTAAAGCAAACCTCTATCAGAGTAGGGTGACATTGGGTCCATGCACCTAGAAGCAAACCTCTATCAGAGTAGGGTGACATTGGGTCCATGCACCAAGAAGCAAGCTTCTATCAGAATAGGGTGACATTGGGTCCATGAACCTAGAAGCAAACTTCTATCAGAGTAGGATGACATTGGGTCCATGCACCTAGAAGCAAACTTCTATCAGAGGAGGGTGACATTGGGTCCATGCACCTAGAAGCAAACCTCTATCAGAGTAGGGTGACATTGGGTCCATGCACCTAGAAGCAAACTTCTATCAGAGTAGGGTGACATTGGGTCCATGCACCTAGAAGCAAACTTCTATCAGTGTAGGGTGACATTGGGTCCTTGCACCTAGAAGCAAACTTCTATCAGTGTAGGGTGACATTGGGTCCATGCACCTAGAAGCAAACTTCTATCAGAGTAGGGTGACATTGGGCCCATGCACCTAGAAGCAAACTTCTATCAGAGTAGGGTGACATTGGGTCCATGCACCTAGAAGCAGACCTCTATCAGAGTAGGGTGACATTGGGTCCATGCACCTAGAAGCAAACCTCTATCAGTGTAGGGTGACATTGGGTCCATGCACCTAGAAGCAAACTTCTATCAGAGTAGGGTAACATCCTTTCCTGCTCTTTCAGAGGTGAATATAAGGTGTACTGACACAAAGTAAGTGGACTGCCTCTTTCGACCTTTCAATCCCCAGTGTTGACAAGGTAAGTGGCACATGACAGTATGAATTAATGTGTCACTAAACCTGATGTATGACAGTAAAAACAACCGATTTTTTTATTCCATTGGCAATAGAAACACTTTATTGATAATTCAACCTCTTTTGGTGGTGAAACTGTTACAATGCATTCAGTTTGCACCAGTGAGTGATGTCTGAGTAATATTTCTGATGTCACGGGCACGTTGTGTCTAAACTCAAGAGAAAGGCAATAAAATCACATCTCTATGGTAACATCACTAGACTGTGACAGTATAATATGGCGTATCCTAGCAACTGGGATAGAGATTTTAGCATTTCTAAAAACCAAACAGGACTTTCAGCTGGACTTTTCATTTTGGGAGATTTGGAAGAAAACCAGAATTTGATCTGCAAAGGCTTCTGAATATTCAGGCGCTGATCCTTACATAACTTATCATTTAAAATAAATAGCAAGGCGATTAAGGTGGTAAGCAGAACATATTCAGCTGCAAATATTTTCACTGGCGGTACATGCTAGTAAATGATTACAAAACGCCACATTGGCTTTCTGCCCTAAGCAAACTACTACAGTTTTTAATCAGGTAATTTAAGTATGGCCAAAGCTTTTCTGGGTATACTTCTCTTCTGGGTCACAGGAGTGCAATAACTTTTGTTCTCCTGTGACCCAGAATCAGATGACAGGGGACTAAATCCTACTGTCAGCTGACATCACAGAGCAGCTCCAGGATCTGGAATCATCCCGACCATATTGTCAGGATCCACCCAGCTGCCCGACTGACAGCTGGCTCTGCCTCTCAACATACAGTGAGCGCTGGAGGAACAGAGAGGAGAGAATAGAATGACAGTCATCACTCTCCGCTCTAAGCAAACCAAAAACTGAGTGGTGAGCGAACATGTAATTGCTCAGTTCTCAGTCTTACAGCCAGTGGGGGACAATTGCAGCATCAGAGTGATGCTGCAGCATCAAGAGGAGTATGTATATTTGTTTTTTTAACTACCCCACATTTCTCCTTTAAGCCTGTGCTACAAGCAGGAAATATTTAAAAGTTTAACCACTTGCTTACTGGGCACTTAAACCCCCCACAGTCCCAGACCAATTTTCAGCTTTCAGCGCTGATGCACTTTGAATGACAATTGCGCGGTCATACAACACTGTACCCAAATTAAATTTTTATCATTTTTTTTCCCACAAATAGAGCTTTCTTTTGGTGGTATTTAATTACAGCTGGGAGTTTTATTTTTTGCTAAACAAACAAAAAAAGATGCAAAAAAAAAAAAATCATGTTTAATAGTTTGTTATAAAATTTTGCAAACAGGTAATTTTTCTCCTTCATTGAAGTGCGCTGATGAGGCGGCACTGATAGGCTGCATTGGTGGGCACTGATAGGCTGCATTGGTGGGCACTGATAGGCTGCACTGGTGGGCACTGATAGGCATAGTTAAGGCGGCACTAATAGGCACAGATAAGGCGGCACCGATGGGCACAGATAAGGTGGCACTGATGGGTGGCACAGATGGGTGGCACTAAGGGGCACTGATAGGTACCACTGCTGGGCACTGATGGGCGGCACTGCTGGGCACTGGTAGATGACACTGTTGGGCACAGATATGTGGCACTGGGGTGCAGCACCTTAGTTGAGGCAGATTGTGGGCACTGCTGGGTGGCACTGTGGGCACTGCTGGGTGGCACTATGGGCACTGCTGGGTGGCACTGACAGGGGGGGGACACATTTTTTATTGATGTGGCAAAGCAGGGGGCAGGTGGGCACTGGCAGGGGGCAGGTGGGCACTGGCAGGGCTGGCCGTGATCGGGACTGATGTCCCGATCACGGCCGCCGGTGATCGGCTCTTTTTTTCTCCTCGCGCTGTCAGCGCGAGGAGGAATAATAGCCGATTACCGGCTCCGTTGTATCACATGATCAGCTGTCATTGGCTGACAGCTGATCACGTGATAAGGGGTTGGGATCGACCCCTTGCTCGGATCGGTGATCGGGCGAGTCTCACAGACTCGCCAATCACAGAGCGCGCCGCGCGCGCCCCTCAGGGGGCGCGCAGGCCGCTCGTGCACGGGACGACGTCAATAGACGTAGTCCCGGAAAAGGAGATCCGCGCTGTAGCCGTCATTCGGCTATAGCGCGGGTCTCAAGTGGTTAAAGTGGTAGTAAAGTATTTTATGCAATTGTACCCTACATGTAAGCCTATAATAAGGCTGACCTGTAGGCACAGTAAATATCTCCTAAACTTGCACTGTTTAGGAGATATTGGCACTGCATGCAGCCGGTGACGTAACCAGCACATGCACTCTGAAGGGACTGCATACCTGTGCCATTCCTTCTGTGCCGCGACCGTCATAGTAGCTCCACCAAACAGACAGCCAGAGCACTCGAACCTGGAAGGAAGGCTGGGTGAAGATGGAAGCCCTGTCAGCATGCCGCTGGAGGGATTCATTCTAAGGTAAGTATTTCATAATGTGCTCAAATGTGATAGATACTAGCACATTATTCCATTGTCTTGCAGGGTTTTTATGTTTAGCAGTTTACTACCACTCTAACAAGGTGATGTTTACTGTATAACTAAAGGTAAAACTTATTTTTGGTTTGGATAGAGTAGTAAGGGGTTAGAACACCTGTCAGATTTTATTACATTCAGTGTCCCTGATAAATTTGCCCTCTGTTCTGATCTGTAATGTCACCCAGAAAGAAAGTGAAGATAAATCAAAAATTTTGAGTTGCTACCAAAACAGGAACGGAGGTAAAATCTTCCACTTATGATGTTCCTGTGACAGTTAAGTGGGAATTGACCTTACATTGGAAAGATATCCTCTCTCCTGCTGAGTTTTCAAGAATGGAGGTGAAGAAAAATCTGCCTAAAGAGAAAAAAGATACCCCTACATCATTCAAAATGAAAAAAGCTTTTACATGCACTTTAGAGCCGGTTCACACAGGGGCGACACGACTTTCAACAGGACTTTTGGAGGCAACTTGCACACGACTTGAACACGACTTGGGGCGACTTACAACACGACTTTAAGTCGCCCCAGGCCAGGCGACTTTTGCCGTGGCCAATCAGAGAATGAGCTCTCAAGGGGGAACTCCACGCCAAATTAAAAAAATAAATAAACGGCATGGGTTCCCCCTCTGAGAGCATACCAGGCCCTTAGGTCTGGTATGGATTTTAAGGGGAACTTCCTACGCCGAAAAAATGGCATGGGCCCCCCCTCAGATCCATACCAGACCCTTATCCGAGCACGCTACCTGGCTGGCCAGGAAAGGGGGTGGGGACGAGCGAGCGCCCCCCCCCCTCCTGAGCCGTACCAGGGCGCGTGCCCTCAACATGGGGGGGTGACTTGGGGGGGGGGGGCCGTGTGGCCCCCCACCCCAAAGCACCTTGTCCCTATGTTGATGAGGACAAGGGCCTCTTCCCGACAACCCTGGCCGTTGGTTGTCGGGGTCTGCGAGCGGGGGGCTTATCGGAATCCGGGAGCCCCCTTTAAAAGGTGTACCCCTACCCATTCACCTGCGGAAAAAAATAAAAAAAAACACAACACACAAGGGTTAAAATTGTTTATTGCACAGCTCCAGGGGTCTTCTTGCCGGACTCCTCTGCTATCTTCTGCTAGCTCTTTTATTAGCGGAGGAGCCCGGCTTTCTTCTTCGCCGCCGCCCTCTTCTTCTGACTTCGGGGTCTTGTCCCCCCTCTCCAGTTCTTCTTGCCGGGCCACCGCGCCTTCTTCTAGCTCTTTTACAAGCGGTGGCCCTGTCTTCTGACACCGCTGTCGCTGCCGCCATCTTCTGGTCTTCTTTTCTTCTCTTCAGGAGATGTTGCCTCGTCGCTGTCTCTGCTCACAATGACAGGGACGCGGCGTGCAGCGACTTATATAGGGACATACCGGATGATGTCCCCGCCCATTATGTCACAGTCCCAGAGGATGCTGGGACTGTGACATCATAATGGGCGGGGACATCATCCGGCGATGTGCCTATATAAGTCGCCGCACGCCTTAATAAAGGGGGCTCCCGGATTCCGATAAGCCCCCCTGCCCGCAGACCCCGACAACCAACGGCCAGGGTTGTCGGGAAGAGGCCCTTGTCCTCATCAACATGGGGACAAGGTGCTTTGGGGTGGGGGGGCCCCGCACCCCCCATGTTGAGGGCACGCGGCCTGGTGCGGCTCAGGGGGGGGGGGTCGCTCGCTCGTCCCCACCCCCTTTCCTGGCCGGCCGGGGTTGTGTGCTCGGATAAGGGTCTGGTATGGATCTGGGGGGGAACCCCACGCCATTTTTTCGGCGTAGAGGGTTCCCCTTAAAATCCATACCAAACCTAAGGGCCTGGTATGCGCTCGGAGGGGGAACCCACGCCAATTTTTTTAAATAAATTTGTCGTGGAGTTCCCTCTTGAGAGCTGATAATTCTGTGAGAGTCGCCTCCGTATAGACGGAGATCCGACTTGTAGGCGACCTCCATTGAAATCAATGGGTAACAGTCGCCTACAAGTCAGATTGAAGTTGTACAGGAACCTTTTCTGAAGTTGGAGGGACTTCAGTAGTGTGCATTAAGAAGGCTCTCATTCACTTACATTGATTTTTACATGTTGTCCGACCTGAGGCGACTAGGGGCGACCTGAAGTCGGATCTGAGTTGCCCCTGTGTTAACCGGCTCTTAGGTATGGAATAATGCTGCTTTATGCTTTTTAAAATATGATGTGAGACTAGCAATGGTAAGTTTAAAAAAAAAAAAAAAAGTGAAGAGTGCTACCTGTACCCTAACCTACCAATTTGGACACTAAAACATGGACTTTAGTAATCACTATTTTTAAGCCATCTTAAATTTCCATTCTAACTGAATCTGTTGGCATTTTAGAATGGTTTACTGTAATTCTACCGACACTTGAAGCACGTGAATTACAACAAAGAAAACCATTATTTACTTCTGAGTCTACAGCAGAAATATCAATAAATTTGTGGACCTTCCTAGTCCTTCTTTAGATACTATCATCATGCTTGGCTTGAAACCAAAAATTGGTAGTCAGGCTCTGTGCCCAAAATGCCCCTTTCATTTTAATGAATGCAGGTCTTCACTGCCATGAAATAGAAATAGGATATCATAAAGGTTTGTGCGATATTTTAAAGCAATAAAAAGTGTAAATTAAAGATATTTTAAAGATTCCAGAAGGAAAAAATGAAGAGAAAACTACATGTCTCAGCATTTATTTAGCAATAGATTGGCAACATGGAGGCAAAAAGAATTCATACAGTACACCACATCCAAAGAGACATATACAATACGGCCCCTTTCACACATGCAGACTGTATGTCCGTATTTCATCCATGCGTTTGCGGATGAAATACGGACATACATGCATCCCTATGGGATAGCGGGTGTCTGCGGATGAACATCCGCAGACACCCGCTATTGTCCGCCTCCGCTACTGTCCCTGTCCCTACTGTCCAATTCTGTAAACAGAGGAAAATCCTATTTTTCTATCCGCTGAGCGAGCGGATCATCACAGGGCGGATCAGTAATGAATGTGAAAGGGGCCTACCTCAAACCCAAATGAAAAATGTGTGGGTTCTTTTGCTGCTCCATAAAGAAAGAGACTGGCCTCTGATGATGATAACCACTAATACCTATAGATTCTAATAACCACTACTCTGATGATGATAACCACTACTAATACCTATAGATTCTAATAACTACTACTCTGATGATGATAACCACTACTAATACCTATAGATTCTAATAACTACTACTCTGATGATGATAACCACTACTAATACCTATAGATTCTAATAACCACTACTCTGATGATGATAAACACTACTAATAACTGTAGATTCTAATAACCACTACTCTGATGATGATAACCACTACTAATACCTATAGATTCATACGTGATACCAATGCTACATTATTACATTTTATGAATACTGAAGCTAACAATATAAAGGCTCCTTGTTTTACATTTTCTCAAAGTCAAAGCATTAAAGTGGCTGTAAACCCTTACCTATACCCAGAAAAGTTACTGGTTTTACTAGTTTATCTGCAGTCTTCTCCCCTCTACATCTGTTCAAAGTCCAGAATTTATACAGCTTGTTTGAGCTTCCAGAAAACAGGGGGCAGGGAGCTCGGTGAGGAGAGCTGACTGGAGAGAAGGAACGCACCTCCTTAACACAGCCCACAGGACTAGAGCTGAAGCTGTCAATCAAAGGCTGAGTACTGGAGCTCTCTCCCCGTCACCTTTTTTCTCTTGGTGTCAGGAAAACTTTTTAGAAGCGACTCATGCAGATAGTAGAGAAATAAGGCAGTGGACAGAACTTTTCTGTGCTTCTGTGATCTCTGCTAAATAAATGGCTTGGAATTTTTTTTTTTATCTAGTCACAACAGGAACTGGCTCCTCTTCTTTCCACTTCAATTGTTTT
Organism: Lithobates pipiens; assembly: GCF_037356315.1. Taxonomy (NCBI): domain Eukaryota; kingdom Metazoa; phylum Chordata; class Amphibia; order Anura; family Ranidae; genus Lithobates; species Lithobates pipiens. Next base: position 37,236,072 of record NW_027507790.1, on the reverse strand, counting down.
CTTTAATGTGCCCATGGGACAGTGCACTTCAACCTGTCAACCATTACTGGACAAACAAAAATCTTAGAGACGGTAGCTATAGCCAACTCTTCTTTGCTCACAATCTTTTGCCCGATGCATAAGCATTAAATAAGAACAGAAAGCAGTATAACAAGAATATAAAAAGCATTGCTCAGTTATACAAAAACTATCTACTTCCGTAGTAACAAGTATTTTAAGGTATAGTGGAAAAATCCAATGATTTGCCTTTATTCACCTTCTGTTTTTTGTTTTTTTATCCAAGGTACCTTACGGCTTTTCTTAAGCTGTTGGAATTTTAATTAAGGAAGAAAACATTTTGTTTTTAGCATGGTTCACTCTTTTGTGTATGTTTTAGAATGTTTCTATTGTAAAATCCAGGAAGAAGTTTTATTTTTTATTTTATTTTTTTATTGATTATAATCCCTTTATATGTAAAATTTTAAGTTAATTAATGCCGTATAATCGATTGTGGTGCAACTGGATGGCAGAATTGTGGATGGTGTGTTGGTGTGCCACCTAGGTTACTAACACCCATATGGTAAGAGTTTAGGATTGACATTGTTTTTTTCTCTGAATTTAATAAGTCTTGTCCTGAGTCCTGGAACCCAGAGGATTTGTAGAGCTTTGAGTGGGCATACATCTCCATTCCTAGGTCCACATCATGCCTAGCCTGGGAGGCAGAACTAGTTATTAGTCTTAGCTGTGCACAGGTATAGTAGATATGAGTTGGCTGATGCCCAGGACTTTCATTCTTGGTCTCCCTTCTGTGGGAGCCTACTGTTGGGTGCAGTGGCATCACTAGGATTGAAGTCACCTGGTGTGGTAAAACATGGCGTCACCCCCCCCCCCCCCACAATCATTTTTGCAACCTGCGGGAGAGAGATGGGGGTGAGAAAGGGGAAAGAGATGGGAGCAGGGAGAAAGGGAGCAGGGAGAGAGAGGGGGGGGGGCAGGAAGAGAGAGAGGGAGGTTAGAAAGGGTAGAGAAAGGGGGAGAGTGATGGGAGCAGGGAGAAAGGGGGGCAGGGAGAGAGAGGGAGAGGAGGCCAGGGAGAGAGAGGGGGGAGGGGGCAGGGAGAGAGAGGGCAGGGAGAAAGATAGGGGGCAGGGAGAGAGAGAGAGCAGGGTGAAAGATAGGGCCAGGGAGAGAGAGAGGGGGTAGGGGGAGAGAGAGGTTTTGCAGTGAGAGAGGGGGCAGGGGGAGAGAGAGGTTTTGCAGTGAGAGAGGGGGCAGGGGGAGAGAGAGAAGGGGCAGGGAGAGAGGGCAGGAAGAGAGAGAGAGAGGGGGGCAGGAAGAGAGAGAGAGGGAGGGCAGGAAGAGAGCGAGGGGGGCAGGAAGAGAGAGAGGGGGGCAGGAAGAGAGAGAGGGAGGGCAGGAAGAGAGAGAGGGAGGGAGGGCAGGAAGAGAGAGAGGGAGGGAGGGCAGGAAGAGAGAGAGGGAGGGAGGGCAGGAAGAGAGGGAGGGAGAGCAGGAAGAGAGAGAGAGGGGAGGGCAGGAAGCGGGAGAGAGAGGGAGGGCAGGAAGAGAGAGAGAGGGGAGGGCAGGAAGCGGGAGAGAGAGGGAGGGCAGGAAGAGAGAGAGGGAGAGGGAGGGCAGGAAGAGAGAGGGGGGCAAGAAGTTAGAGGGAGGCAAAGAGAGAGAGGGGAGGGCAAGAAGAGAGAGAGGGAGGGCAAGAAGAGAGAGATGGGGGGCAAGAAGAGAGAGGGCAAGAAGGGAGGCAGAGAGGGAGGGCAAGAAGAGAGAGAGAGAGAGAGAGAGAGAGAGAGAGGGAGGGCACGAAGAGAGAGAGAGAGAGAGGGCAAGAAGAGAGGGAGGGCAGGAAGAGAGAGAGGGGGCAAGGAGAGAGAGAGAGGGGGCAAGGAGAGAGGGGGCAAGGAAAGAGAGAGAGAGGGGGCAAGGAGAGAGAGGGGGCAGGAAAAGAGAGGAGACAGGGAGAGAGGGGGCAAGAAAAGAGAGAGAAAGTGAGGGCAGGAAGCGAAAGGGGGGGGGCAGGGTGAGACAGAACTGTAATAAACACACACACACACACACACACACACACACACACTGAACTGAACTGAGCTGCATTCATTTGTGTTTTTATAAAGAGGTCAGGTTTAAAGAAGAAGTACAACCAAAGCTCATTCTGCACTTCTATGACCCATTTTCAGCAGTGTGCTGAAGCCCCCTGTCGGCTGACCTCACAGAGTAGGTCCAGGCTCGGGCAAGATCGCAAAAATGAAGTCCGCATCCATCCACATGCCTGGACCTGCCCCTGGCTCAGCCCATCAGTGAGCTGCTGAGAGCCTGAGCCCTCTGCTTCCGTCCCCTCCAAAGCCCAGTGCCAGGGAGCATGGGGGGGGGGGGGGAGAGCAAAGAGCTGCTGACTGACAGTCACCAGCTCTCTGCTTTGGGAGCTCTGGGAACCAAGTGATCTGCGGTGTTCGCTTGCTCGGTTCTCAGTGTTAGAGCTGGCAGGGGACAGATGCTGCATCCACCTAGGTAAGAATGATTTAGAAAAAAAAACAAACCCCATACTTCTCTTTTAACCACTTGCCGACCAGCCACAGTATATTACATATACTGCGGCACGTTGGCTCTATTATGCAAAACCTGCATGTCACTTCATGCAATACTGTGGCCTCTCACTCCACAGAGAGACAGAACAGGGATGTAAAAAAGGCGGATCCCCGTTCTGACAGGGGACAACATGTGTTTCCCAGTGAGCCCATTCATCACACAGTTAAAACACACCCAGGGAACACAGTTAACTCCTTGAGCGCCCCCTAGTGTTAACCCCTTCCCTACCAGTGTCATTTAGACATTGATCAGTGCATTTTTTTTTTAGCACTGATCACTGTAATAATGTCACTCGTCCCCAAAAAGTGTCACTCGGGTGAGATTTGTCCGCCACAATGTCGCAGTCCCGCAAAAAAATCACAGATCGCCGCCATTACCAGTAAAAACAATTAAAGAAAAAATAAAAGTCCATAAATCTATCCCCTATTTTGTAGATGCTATAACTTTAGCACAAATCAATCAATATACGTTTATTGCGATTTTTTTTAAAAATGTAGCAGAATATATATTGACCTAAACTGATGAATAAATTTGTTTTTTTATATATTTTTTTGGATATGTATTATAGCAGAGTAAGTAAAAGTAAAAAATATAGTTTTTTTTTCAAAATTTTCATTTTTTTTTGTTTATATCTCAAAAAATAAAAACCGCAGAGGTGATCAAATACCATCAAAGGAAAGCTCTATTTGGGGAAAAAAAAGGACATCAGTTTTGTTTGGGTACATCGTCGCACGTCCGCGCAATTGTCAGTTAAAGCGACGCAGTGCCATATCGCAAAAAATGGCTTTAAGGGGGTAAATCCTTCCGGGCCTGAAGTGGTTAAGATAAGTCTGGTGGTGTGATGACCACAGTGTGATGGGAAAGATCCTCCACTGTAACTGATGAAAGGTCTGCACAGCCTTTAGATCGTAAAAAATCTCTACCAGTATGGAGACTGTATACTTTAATTTAGTTGCCTTCCTTATATAATGCAATAGTGTACTGATAGGCAGAGTAGCTTTGTTTGGGCCTGTGGAACTGAGCGTTTTTTCGCCTATAGCAGATTTTGAATTACCATACAAGCCTATTGGAATACAAAAACAGCTTGAAGCAGGTCAGAAGTAGGGCAACTGCAGGTCAACTTAACCTGTCAATGAATAATGAAATACTGATGACAAACTGGCCTGTTGACACAGTCAGGCCATAAGGGGCCTTATAATATAGGCTCTGCTGAAGGTCTAGGTCCAATGAGAATCATAAAAAGGTTATTAAACCAATATGTGATCATAAATAATGTATTTCTCAGGTTACATAACTGTTGCCAGCACATTATTTTTAATTATAAAACCTCTTTTCATGCCTCTCAGGAATATATGATAACCAGGACACACACTACATCTGTATCACCTGCTTGTGACTCCCTCTCACCTCTGCCCAGTCATACCATGCCTATCTTCTGTACTTGACAAAAAAATGCTTGAAAGTGGTTTTAAACCCTTACCTATACCCAGTGAAGTGGCTAGCTTCAGGTGATACACAGAGGTGAAACAATTCATCCTACATAAGTTGTACGTGTTTATCTGCAGCAATTGTCCTGCACAGCCTTGTAAAACTCATATTAAAATGATTTGTCACACTCACAAAGCAAAGGGTGGAGAGCAGCAGTTACACACTGTACAAGAGCTGTAATTGCTGATTGGAGGGAAAGAACACACCCCCTTCACACATCACACAGGCATAGGGCTAGGGCTGTCAATCACAGGTGGTATGCTAGAAGTCCCTCCCCTGTCACCTTTTTTTAGCTCTTGATGTCAGGAAAATTTGTCAGAAGTGACAGATACTGATAACAAAGGAACTAGAGAGCAGAGAGAAATTACACTTTGGAGAGAGGCAAGTAAAAACTATAGAAATATGTTTTGTTCAGATTTCATGTCTGAAATATTTTAACCACTTTAAGTCTTGTATACAGGTATATCTGTTTAAACCTCTCTTCTACTAGGTCTAGGCACATCACTTAGCAATGAAGAAGGGGCATCCTTACAAAACATGCTCTATATACAGCCAGAAATAGCCCCCTCTGCCTTTCAGCCTGGTCTACTTGCTTCTCTTATTATGCCTCTTGAGAAGAAGGACCGTCTAAGTGCTGAGCTGAAAGTACAGATATGCATATATGAATCAGCAGATTCTAAGGAAATGAACATGTGCGATGACAGGTTCCATTTAGGAACCTTCATTCTCCTTCATATCCATTTATCTTTTAGGCCCTAAATATCAGTTGACACCTGGGAGGATTTGAACAATACACACAGTTATCATTCAAAACCCCAAATTTATATTGCAGCTATTGGCATAGCCTTGCGAGCTAAATCACCTACCAATTTCTGATTTTGCTTTGGAAAATCCTCTTCTGGCCAGACTTTAGGCCTCATGCACATTGGACGTTATAATAACTTTATAAAAACGCCAGTAGCTTTGCAGTGAGTTTTTCAGCATTTTTGCAATAAAGTTTTTTAGCATTTTTCAGTGTTAGGGTGTTTAACCACTTAACCACTTTCAGACCGGACCATTTTGCTGGTCAATGACCAGAGGTCTTTTTACAATTTGGCACTGCGCTGCTTTAACTGGTAATTGCGCGGTCATGCAATGTTGTACCCAAACAAAATTTGCGTCCTTTTTTTCCCACAAATAGAGCTTTCTTTTAAAGGTATTTGACTGACTCTGCGATTTTTATTTTTTGCGATATAAACGTAAAAAGACCGCAAATTTTGAAAAAAAATGATATTTTCTACTTTTTGTTATTAGAAAAATCCAATAAAATCAATTTTAGTCATACATTTAGGCCAAAATGTATTCAGCCACATGTCTTTGGTAAAAAAAAAGTCAATAACTGTATATTTATTGGTTTGCGCAAAAGTTGTCACATCTACAAACTAAGGTACGTTTTCTGGAATTTACGCAGCTTTTAGTTTATGACTGCCTATCTCATTTCTTGAGGTGCTAAAATGGCAGGGCAGTACAAAACCCCCCCAAATTACCCCATTTTGGAAAGTAGATACCCTAAGGAAATTGATAAGAGGCATGTTGAGCCCATTGAATATTTTATTTTTTTGCCTCAAGCGATTGAATAATGACAAAAACAACTTTTTTTTTACACAAAGTTGTCACTAAATGATATATTGCTCACACATGCCATGGTTATATGTGGAATAGTACCCCAAAATACATTCTGCTGCTTCTCCTGAGTACGGAGATACCACATGTGGTCGACTTTTTGGAAGCCTAGTCGCGTACGGGGCCCCGAAAGCCAAGCACCGCCTTCAGGATTTCTAAGGGCATACATTTGTAATTTCACTCCTCACTACCTATCACAGTTTTGAAGGCCATAAAATGCCAATATGGCACAAAACCCCCACAAATGACCCCATTTTAGAAAGTAGACACCCCAAGCTATTTGCTGAGAGGCATGTTGAGTCCATGGAATATTTTATATTTGGCACAAGTTGCAGGAAAATTACAAACTTTTATTTTTTTTTATTTTTTTTTCACAAAGTTGTCACTAAATTATATATTGCTCACACATGCTATGGGCATATGTGAAATGATACCCCAAAATAAGTTCTGCTGCTTCTCCTGAGTACGGGGATACCACATATGTGGGACTTTTTGGGAGCCTAGCCGCGTACGGGGCCCCAAAAACCAAGCACCGCCTTCAGGCTTTCTAAGGGCGTAAATTTTTGACTTCACTCCTCACTACCTATTACAGTTTTGAAGGCCATAAAATGCCAAGATGGCACAAAACCCCCACAAATGACCCCATTTTAGAAAGTAGACACCCCAAGCTATTTGCTGAGAGGCATGTTGAGTCCATGGAATATTTTATATTTTGCCACAAGTTGCGGGAAAATTACAAACTTTTTTATTTTATTTATTTTTTTCACAAAGTTGTCACTAAATGATATATTGCTCACGCATGCCATGGGCATATGTGAAATGACACCCCAAAATAAATTCTGCTGCTTCTCCTGAGTACGGGGATACCACATATGTGGGACTTTTTGGGAGCCTAGCTGCGTACGGGGCCCCGAAACCCAAGCACCGCCTTCAGGCTTTCTAAGGGCGTAAAATTTTGACTTCACTCCTCACTACCTATTACAGTTTTGAAGGCCATAAAATGCCAAGATGGCACAAACCCCCCCCCAAATGACCCCATTTTGGAAAGTAGACACCCCTAAATTTAGGGGTACACTAGTGAGACTAGGTAATAAATGGCGGGTGCCCTGAAACTATAAAAAAATAACTAACCAACCAGCGTCACCTGTAACAGTTATATGGTGATCACTGGTGAAAGGGTTAACTAGGGGGCAATCAGGGGGCTTTATGCGGTAGTATATGGGGGTCCCTGGCGCTATAAAAAGCTGCGGCGAACCTAAATACCTACCTGCCTAACTAGCGTCACCTGTGACACTAATACAGCGATCAGAAAAACGATCGCTTATTAGGCTGGGTTCACACTGGAGCGATGCGGGAACGCCACGAATCCGCGGCGGGTTCCCGCATCGCATGCCTCCCGGCGGCAGTTCACACTGCCCTATGCGAACTGCTGGGAGTGTCAGTGAAATGTTAATGACACCCCCAGATCAGTTCGCATATCACAGTGCGATCTGCAAACTCGGATCGCATGGTGTGAACACCCATGCGATCCGATTCTGCTGCGGACCAAAAAAAGGGTCCCGTGCGAGTTTGCGGCGGGTGCGGCGCGAATTCAGCCATACTATCTGTATGGCTGAACTCGAATCGCACAGAGATCGGATGTGATTTGCACTGCAGTGCGGTGCGAATCACATCCGTTCTCATAAACCGCTGCAATGTGAACCCAGCCTTAGTGACACTGGCGACGGGGGGTGATCACGGGGTTAAACCTTTATTGGGGGGGTTAGGGGGGTACCTTAGAACTAAAGGGGGCTAACCCTAACTGCCCTAACAGTTATTACAGTCACAAATGACACCCGCCGGGTGATCAGGGAGTTAAACCTTTATTAGGAAATAAATGACGGGTGCCCTGAAACTATAAAAAAATAACTAACCAACCAGCGTCACCTGTAACAGTTATATGGTGATCACTGGTGAAAGGGTTAACTAGGGGGCAATCAGGGGGCTTTATGCGGTAGTATATGGGGGTCCCTGGCGCTATAAAAAGCTGCGGCGAACCTAAATACCTACCTGCCTAACTAGCGTCACCTGTGACACTAATACAGCGATCAGAAAAACGATCGCTCATTAGGCTGGGTTCACACTGGAGCGATGCGGGAACGCCACGAATCCGCGGCGGGTTCCCGCATTGCATGCCTCCCGGCGGCAGTTCACACTGCTCTATGCGAACTGCTGGGAGTGTCAGTGAAATGTTAATGACACCCCCAGATCAGTTCTCATATCGCAGTGCGATCTGCAAACTCGGATCGCATGGTGTGAACACCCATGCGATCCGATTCTGCTGCGGACCAAAAAAAGGGTCCCGTGCGAGTTTGCGGCGGGTGCGGCGGGTGCGACACGAATTCAGCCATACTATCTGTATGGCTGAACTCGAATCGCACAGAGATCGGATGTGATTTGCACTGCAGTGCGGTGCGAATCACATCCGTTCTCATAAACCGCTGCAATGTGAACCCAGCCTTAGTGACACTGGCGACGGGGGGTGATCACGGGGTTAAACCTTTATTGGGGGGGTTAGGGGGGTACCTTAGAACTAAAGGGGGCTAACCCTAACTGCCCTAACAGTTATTACAGTCACAAATGACACCAATGCAAAAAAAAAAAAAATGCATTTGGTGTCACTGTGACTGGGGGGGCAGGGGTAATTGGGGGGGTGATCGGGGGGTGAAGGGGGGGTGTGAGTGTGCCTGGCATGTTCTACTGTGTAGTGTCGTGTTGGTGTAACTCACCGATCCTCTCTCTTCGGTGGCGGAACGAAAAATACCGACAAGGAGGAGAGATTACATCACTTCCTCTGCCTGTGTTTACATTACAGGAGAGGAAGTGATGCAATGCTTCACTTCCATTCGTCAGGAGCGATCGCGAGGGGGTGGCCATGAATGAATGGCCGCCCCCTCATCCCGGATCGCTCCTGAACGGATACCGACCGCCGCTGGCACCGGGGGGGGGGGGGCCCCCACCCGCGGGAAGGCAGGGACGTACAGGTACGCCCATATGCCTGCCCGTGCCATTCTGTCGACGTATATCGTCGTGCGGCGGTCGGCAAGTGGTTAAGCCCCGGACCAATTTGCAGCCAAAGGACCAGGCCCCTTTTTGCGATTCGGCACTGCGTCGCTTTAACTGACAAGTGCGCGGTCGTGCGACGTGGCTCCCAAACAAAATTGCCGTCCTTTTTTTCACACAAATAGAGCTTTCTTTTGGTGGTATTTGATCACCTCTGCGGTCTTAATTTTTTGTGCTATAAACAAAAATAGAGCGATAATTTAGAAAAAAAATCAATATTTTTAACTTTTTGCTATAATAAATATCCCCAAAAAATATATAAAATTTTTTTTTTTCCTCAGTTTAGGACGATACGTATTCTTCTACATATTTTTGGTATAAAAAAAAATCGCAATTAGCGATTATTGATTGGTTTGCGCAAAAGTTATAGTGTTTACAAAATAGGGGATAGTTTTATAGCATTTTTATTAATATTTTTTTTTTACTAGTAATGGAGGCGATCAGCAATTTTTATTGCAACTGCGACATTATGGCGGACACATAGGACATTTCTGACACATTTTTGGGACCACTGTCATTTATACAGCAATCAGTGCTATTTAAATGCACTGATTCCTGTGTAAATGACACTGGCAGTGAAGGAGTTAACCACTAGGGGGCAGTTTAGGGGTTATGTATGACGCGATTTTTTTTTTATTGTAGGGGGCGTGGCCTGGCTTGTGACGTGACTGATCGTCCTTCCCTATAAAAGGGAACAGACGATCGGTGACAGCCACACAGGGAAGCACGGGGAGAGGTTTGTTTACACAGACCTTTCCTCGTTCTTAAGCTCTGTGACCCGATTGCGGGACACCAGCGGTGATCGGGTCCACTGGTCCTGCAGCCACGTAGCTCAGGACTGGCGGCGCGCTCCCAACCCACGGCTGGGCACTTAAAGAATCACGTACCGGTACGTGATTGTGCCCAGCCGTGCCATTCTGCCAACGTATATCGGCGTGAGGCGGTCCTTAAGTGGTTAAGCATCTTTTTTTTTTTTCAATGGGATCAAAAACGGTAAAAAAAAAAAAACACCGGTGAGATGCGTTTTTGAGCGTTTATTGCTGTTTTTCTGCGTTTGACGTTAGAGCGGTTTTACAGCTGAAAAATTCCTCTCAGAACCCACAAGTTTTGGCATTTTTTTACAGCCAAAAAACTCCCCCGCCAAAAACAGTGGATAACAGCCTATGTGTGCATGGACACATAGGATAACATGCTGGAGAGTTTATGGACTGTAGAAAAAAAACATCTGAAGCCAAAAACAGCAGCTGTAAAATTGTCCAAAAACAGTGTGCATGAGGCCTTATAGTCATTTGTTATTGCTATAACTGCCCTGACTACATTAAGAATATTTGGTCTAGCTCCCTAATACTTTTTCAGCTAACTAATTAATCTGCTCCATATACTAACCAATAATCTCCAAAAACAGTGTAAGGTTTGCAAGTATGTTTTGTTAAAGGAAAAGTATAGGCAAAACTTTTTTGGCTGCACTTTTCCTATGGATCACATGAGTGCAGTTCATTCTGCACACTTGTGACCCTCTTTCAGCCAATAGCAGGCTGAAGCCCACTAACGGCTGATGTCACTCAGCTGGTCCAAGCTGGGCAACGATCCTGACTTTACAAATCGGGATCTGCACAGTTGCCTGGACTTGCAGGTGGCTCAGCCTCTTAGCGGTCCCCATCTCAGATCTCCAGTAAGCACTGGAAGGGAAGAGCAGAGAACCGGTGACTGACTGTCCCCGCACTCTCTGCTCGGAGCTGAGGGAAGAAGGAACGTTCAGCGTTTTTTGATTGCTCAGTTCTCAGTAAAGAGCAGGCGGAGGACAGATGTAGCATCCATCCTATCGATCAACCCAGGTGAGCATATGTTTTTTTTTCTAAACCCAAACCTCTCTTTTATATTTTGAATATCTTTTGTGGCGCTTCCCCTTCTCTTTGAATGCTGGCGTGACGCTGGCAGTTAGCCATGGCCAATTTGCGGGAACCCCATAAGATTGCTACTTTTGGTAATAGTCACCCGGCACTGGAGATCTGCATTTCTTTTGAGGCCCTCCCTTGTACCCCAGGTGATCATGGATTATACTCCCACAGATTATACTCCTACAGACGCTCCCTAGCAGCCCATTATCCACAACATTACATGCTACACCTAGAGCTGAGTTTTATTCCCAATGCATCTGCTCCTGAGGAAGTAGAGCACACTCCACGAAACACGTCAAGATTTTAGGGTGCATTTCTTTATTACATCATATATTTGATTTTATCAATTTTGTCTATTGTACTGACTGTATATTGCGGTATTTGTACACAACCAGCTTTTAGTCCATATAATTATGTTTCAAATATGCTGTTATCCAATTGAATCATTGACCCAAGCTTTTTATCATATGTATATATTGTTGCAATCATGTATTTTCTACCATTTCGCTGATATAGTCCTTTAATAAAATTGTTCCTAACATTTTGTTTTTACATTATACCATGTTATGAGTCCACCTGTGATTTGGATACATTACATTATCATGTGTGAACTATCCACCAGCTAGTTGCCACGCGCCTCATTTAGTCCAACCTTTTATTTTTATTTTTCTCTTTTATAGTTCATTCTGAAGCATTTTCAGATATGGTAAAAAAAATAAAAAATTCACTCTCCTTTGCTTCATTGCAATTTAGCTATGCAAAATAAGCACTAAACTCAGTAGGGAACATTGGGGAAACAGGTTTTATATATAAATCATGGCTAAAACAACTTTTAAAGTATATCTAAAGCCAATCCTACTTTTTTTTTTTTGCTTTGGATAGAATAAGGAATGGTTAAAACTGCTGTTAGCTTTTGCCTTCTGTGTTCCACTGGAGAGACAGCCGAACATAAAAATAAATCTCTCCAAAATAAGGGAAATCCTCTTAGGTGACTGTTACCAAAACAAGTGCCCTTACTGGAAGGATTCATCTCTACTCCTGTTGTAGTGCCAACTCCAATTTTTTTTCTCCTCACTTCCTGTCCCTGTGACAAAAGTCACAAGGACATAGAGATGATGACGCTACCCAGTGGGGAACCACTGGAACCTTTCCCTACGATATCCAATAAACAAATAAAATGAAATTTAAAAAAAAGGTTTTGGCTTTAGATCTACCGTACTTAAAATGACAGACACTTTCCCCCCTTCCTGCCCAAGCCAATTTTCAGCTTTCAGCGCTGTCACTTTTTAAATGACAATTGCGTGGTCATACTACACGGTACCCAAACAAAATTTTTTATCATTTTGTTCCCACAAATAGAGCTTTCTTTTGGTGGTATTTGATCACCTCTGCATTTTTTATTTTTTGCTAAACAAATAAAAAATATTTTTCTTTGTTTCCGTTTTAACATTTGGTAAATAAGTAAATTTTCTCCTTCACTGATGGGCACTGATGAGGCTTGCACTGGCACTGATGAGCACTGATAGGGGGCACTGATATGCAGAACTGATGGGCACTCATAGGTGGCATTGATGGGCAGTGAGTGACACTGATAGGCGGCACTGGCAGGCATTGCTGATGGGCACTGATTGGCATATATCTGGGCCCTGCCTGGTGGTCCTGGGTGGCATACCCAGTGGGCGTAATTTGTGGGCATCCCTGGTGGTCCTGACTGAATCCCTGGTGGTCCTGGGTGGGCATCCATGGGGGTGGCTGTGCTGATAAACAATCAGCACAGCCCCCCCCCCCCCACCATCAGGAAAGCAGCCGATCGGCTCTCCTCTACTCGCCTCTGTCAGACACGGGGGACGAAAAGCCGATAAACGGCTCTTCCAGTTGACACTGATCAACCGTGATTGGACATGGCTGATCACCTGGTAAAGAGCCTCCGTCAGAGGCTCTTTACCAAGATCGGCGTTGCGGTGTGTCAGGCTGATCGCCGCGCTGTGCGACCCCTAGGATGCACAATCGTGGCTTATCCTGCTGGACGTCATATGACATCCAGTCAGGATAACTGAACCACTTCCCGGCCATCATTTTGCTATAGGCTGGGTGGGAAGTGGTTAAGGTTCTATATATCAGAGTTCCCTCTGATATACAACATTAAGCTCCGCAGTGCATGTCATTTATAAAAATATGCAGTATAATAGCTTACTTCAAAGCGCTCGATGCTCAGCTGACTGTTCGCTGATCTCCTCTCCCAATCCGATAGCTGCAGGAGGAGGTGCTGGGAAACCCCAGCTGACGTCAGCCGGGAAAAGGGGAGGAGGAGACCAGCGAGCAGTCACTCTGAAGTAAGCTATTATGCCGCATATTTTTATAAAATACATCCACTGGGAAGCTTAATGTTATATATCAGAGGGAACTATAAAAGAAAAACGCTGTTGTTTTTTTATAGAGCAGGAGGGGAGGATCAGGGAGCTGGCAGGCAGGGAGGGGAGGACATAGGGAGACACAGGAGAGGAGAGCTGCGGATGACGGAGGCACGTACACTGACCATGGTGTCAGGGCTCAGCAGCCCTGATATATCGTGATCAGCATACAGAGGGAAGAGTAGAAACTGGCAGGATCAGCCAGGTTTTTTTAGGTGATACCGGGGGCCAAATTACACAGCTCAAGCACTGTGCTGTACAACATGCTTTCAAACATTTGTTAACCTAAAAACAAAAAAATGGATACTGTTACCTTAAAGTCAAAACATTCATGTTTTATATACATGTCTGGTACTGTAGGTATCAGAAGGGCAGATTGAAGCTCTGCCAAGACTGTAGATTTGTCAGGCTTTATCAAAAGTGAAACATTTTAAGAATGGCCATGAAAGCACTGTTGCGGTATCCCCTAAGCAGTTAATTTGCACAGAGAAACACTATTAAAAAAAAATGGAAAGAACTGTAAACAAGCCTTTCTCAGTGTGAAGGATGACACTATGATATTTTAAGAACTGCCAAATGCTTCTGCCAAAGAATCTGTTTCTAAAGCGCTGCTCCTCAAGGAAACAAATGCCAGGCAGAAAATACTCTCTCGCATAAGTCTATGGAGTTAATTTACTACAGGCAAATAGGCTGTTTATTTTGCAAGGGAATTATCACTTTGCAATGGAATGTGGTGAAGCTTGGATGATTTTCATCATCCAATCATTTTTTTTACCTTGGACGTGATTGGGTATTCTTTGCAAGGTGAATTTAAACCAAATTCACTAAGCTATGGGGAAAATTCCCTTTCAAAGTGAAAACTCCCTTGCAAGGTGAACAGGTTATGTGCATTTAGTAAATCAAACCCTACGTGTGTTTGTGCATGTTTTCCATGAACAGCTTGCATGATTTTCAGAATTATGCATGTCTGGATAACACTAGATTTAAGCAATGAGAAAATGTCATTACATAGCTCAATCCACAGAAGTATGTCAGTGTCTCCTGCTGTCACGGCAGGTGGAAATCACTTTGACACTGAAGACCCCAATCCTATTAGCTGGTCTTGTGTCAGCTTCAGAGTAATTTATTTCATGATCTATATATAGATTATGTGATGACAAAGAGGGGTTAATTTACTAAAGTAGCATTAAATCATTTTCAGTCAAACCTATGTTTACTTAAAATATACTAAAAGGTTCTGGGTAAATATATATATATTTTTAATTCCCTGCACTCTGATTGGGTATTTAAAATGATCAATGTATGTTAGTAGATCAGGCCAGGAATGAGGAACAGTCCTCCTCTCTTACACAAAAATTACACATCAGCTGTTTTAGAGGTGTACATTACGAAGATTTCTTTTGATTTCGCCATAGGTCTTCCTTATATTGCTATCCTTATATCTCCATTTTATACAAATTGTATTAAATTTTATAACAAAACAACAAAATCCTGCGAGCCTTAAAGAACCCCCTATCTATCTGCCACTAAAAAGCTGCAAATGTTAAACACGTCTCATACGTTCGTGCACATTAAAACCAAAATTGAATATACGCTGCGCTGGATTGGCTATGCACTGAATAATCTGTATCTTAATCTATAGTTATAGATCCACAAGAATATAATAATGTGCATAAAATAGTAAACATGCAACTGGTGTAAAGTGCAAGTGCAAAATATAGCAAAACAAATAATGTGCACAAAATCTGTAAACGCACAACTAAAAAGCACAACTAAATATAAAGTGCACAAGTGCCAATAAAACTCTGTGAGGTTATATGGACCCCTTAGAGTTACAAGGTGCCATGCACAATAACACACCAGGAAATAAAATTGCACTTATATTTAGTTGTGCTTTTTAGTTATGCGTTTACAGATTTTGTGCACATTATTTGATTTGCTATATTTTGCAATTGCACTTTACACCAGTTGTATAGTTACTATTTTATGCACATTATTATATTCTTGTGGATCTATAACTATAGAGTAAGATACAGATTATTCAGTGCATAGCCATTCCAGCGCAGCGTATATTCAATTTTGTTTTTTGTATTAAATTTTATATAATTCAAATTAATGTGCCATCTTGAGAAACAAAATTCTCTGGTCTGATTAAACAAAGATTAAACTCTTTGGCTGAATGGCAAGCGTCATGTCTGGAGGAGACCAGGCACCGCTCATCACCTGGCCAATATCATCCCTATAGTGAAGCATGGTGATGGCAGCATCATGCTGTGGGGATATTTTACAGTGGCAGCAACTGGGATGCTAGTCAGATTTAAGGGAAAGATGAATGCAGCAATGTACAGAGACACCCTTGATGAAAACCTGCTCCAGAGTGCTCTGGACCTCATACTGGGGCAAAGGTTCATCTTCCAACAGGACAATGACACTAAGCATACAGCCAAGATACAAAAGGAGTGGTTATGGGACAACTCTGTGAATGTCCTTGAGTGGCCCAGCCAGAGTCCGGACTTGAACCCAATTTAACATCTCTGGAGAGATCTGAAAATGGCTGTGCACCAACGCTCCCCATCCAACCTGATGGAGCTGGAGAGGTCCTGCAAAGAAGAATGGGAGAAACTGCCCAAAAATAGGTGTAAAATTGTAGCATCATACCCAAAAAAGACTTGAGGCTGTAATTGGTGCCAAAGGTGCTTCAACAAAGTATACTTATGTACATGTGCTTTTTTTCGTTTTTTATTTTTAATAAATTTGCAAAGATTTCAAACAAATTTCTTTCACATCGTCATTACGGGGTATTGTTTGTAGAATTTTGAAGAAAATAATGAATTTAATCCATTTTGGATTAAGGCTCCAATATAACAAAATGTGGAAAAAGTGAAGCACTGTTAATACTTTCCAGATGCACTGTATCCTTATCTTTGCTTCATTACTTAATGGCCGTACACACATCAGAATATGTGCTTTACAAATGTGCATTACATTTTACTTGCTTTGGGACTTTAAGGCTGGGTTCACACTATAACACGCAGGAGTCTGGTGCGTCTCCATTCACAGTTTCTGGTCCGATTTCAGCCAGAAATTTTGGCCGATTTTTGGACCTGAAATGGACCAAAAGACGCACAGGACTCCTGTGCAGATCGCACTAGACCCACTGTGGAGATGTGTGAACCGGCTCCATAGGAAGCCAGTCACAATCTCCTGCTATGTGAATTAGATGCGGCGGAAACCCATATCCAATTCACATAGGTGTGAACCCAGCCTCAAGTAAGTAAAAATCCACTCATTCCAACAAATGCATTAAACAAAATTCAGGAGGTGAAGTTATGTGACCTCTCAAAGTTATGTAACTGGGGTTTCCTCCTCCCGACACTGCCTTTTTTTACAGTTATGGAGTGTTCTCTGTAGTGTTATACAAATAAAACCATGTAGGGCATTGCAGGACACACACTGTGATGAATTACCTAAAAAATGCAGGGATAGTATAAACACTGCAGTGTTCTGTGGACAGCAGAGAGTAGTATACGAAGATGAACTCATCAGTCTGCTGCTTCTCCTTTCACTATCCAGTCATAGGGTGGGGGTGGGACCTGTAAGTGAAAGTGAAACTGTAGCAGAAAGGGCTGTGCTGTGTGAATCTAGGGACTAGATGGACAGGCATACAAATCCTTTGGCAGATAAAAAAACTCATATATGTATTTCATCTATGTAATTAGTTGAATGCCTGAGTTCTTACTGCTGTACGCCATGTTTAAAAACACACTACATTTAGGCCTCATGCACACTGGACGTTAAAATAACGTTATAAAAACGTCAGTAGCTTTGCAGTGAGTTTTTCAACTTTTTTCAATGTTTTTGCAATAGCATTTTTTAGTGTTTATTAGCGTTTTCTATCATTTGTATCGGTTTTCCGAGTTAGCGTTTTAGCGAGGTTTTTTTTGAAGAAAAAGAAAAAGTGATTCCAAAGGTTGGAATAAAAAAATAAATAAATACCAAACATTTTATACTTAGCTGCTCTGTACAATGGATTTTGCAAAGAGGAGGCCCAATCCTCTTCTTCTTGGATCCCCCCGCCGGCGCATCTTGGCTCCTCCCTCCTGCCGAGTGCCCCCAATAGCAAGCCTCAATTAGGCTTGCTCCTGAGCCACGCTCCTGTAAATAGACATTGTCAATACACACACAGAGCGTGGAGCGGCCCTGCCCCTTGCTCTCTCCTCATTGGCTTCCTGGCTGTGATTGTTGCTTGCTGTGTGAGCCAATGGGAAACGATAGACCCAGTAGAGTCGCTGCTCTCATGCACTTTGCTGGATTGAGATGGGGCTCAGGTAAGTATAAGGGGAGGCTGGGGGGGCTGCTGCACACAGAAGGTTTTTTAAATTCATGCATAGAATACATAAAGGTAAAACACCTTCTGCCTTTAGAACCACTTTATTGTAAACTGTTAGTTAATAAACAAAATATAAAAAAATTACCTTTCTGGCATCCATACCATCAATTTTGGCTCCCTTGAAGAGCCTTGATAGTTAAAGAGTCTACAGCATCTGACACACTTCCAGGTGTATCAGATGCCTTGTCCCCCACTGTGATTCCTTCCATACCCCACGTGACATAGTAGAGATATAGGGGATGGCGTATGGAACCACAGTATGCAGTGCTGGACCAAGCACTTGCCACCCCTAACATACAGTGCAAGAAGCCCAGGCTTTACATCTTTTACTCTTTGCTAAGACAGACAGTGTTCAAATCCAGTTACAATTAAAGTGGTTGTAAACCCTTACAAACCACTTTGACCTACAGGTAAACCTAGATTAAGGCTTACCTGTAGGTCCAAGCAATATCTCCTAAACCTATATGGTTTAGGAGATATTTGCCCGAAAACGGGCACCGCTGTCTACGGCGCATGCGCCGTAGACAGCGGCGCGCAGGCGCACTGAGCGCGGCAGTTCCAAGAATGGAGCTGCCGCATTTGTCGACTCCCGTGCGCATGCACGAGAGTGACGTCATTGCGGCTTCGCCGAATGACAGCGGCGGAGCTGCAAGACGCCACCAGCAAGATGGATACGGTGGACTACAGGGGACAGCGGCGACTTCGCTGGCTCCTGTGTCAGGTAAGTGACACATAATGAGCTACTATGCAATGCATAGTAGTCCATTATGCTTTACCTTTGCAGGGAAAAAAAGAGGAAGTAAACCCATCAGGGTTTACTTCCTCTTTAATAATGAAAATCTGCCTGCACAGTACAAACAAAGTTCATTATGGCAAACACAACTGTCCACCCACCTAATAAACAAAGAGAATTACCTAAGAAATTTTCTTGCTGGAGGGTCCAGAATAGAGCGACTAAAAAAGGTAGGCTGCATATTTCAAATATTTCTTTTTAGGTTATGCTATCTGAATGGGGATGTAACAATTATAAAGTGGGTGTTATTCCAATTTGGCTACAAATGTAGAAATCCACTTTAAGGTAACACTGCTGTTGGTTTTTACATGTTTTTTTAAAATGCTAACATCTAACTATTAAAAGTGAAGTATGAGTTGTGAAAAAAAACAAAAACCTACATACTCATATCATCAATCTGATGCTCCATCTGTCCCCTGCCTCCTCTACACCGAGAACTAAGCGATCAAACACCACTGATCGCTCAGTTCTGGTTCTTCAGTGAGGCCCCTTTCACACTGGGGTGTTTTTCAGGCGTTTTTCATGCGCTTTAGCATTAAAAAAAAGCGCCTGTAAAGCGCTTGAAAGAAGCCTCATCTGCAATCCCAATGTGAAAGCCCGAGTGCTTTAAGAGCCCTTTCACATTGCCAGCGCCCGAAAAACGCTGTTAAAGCGCCACTTAAACTAGCGGCCCCTTACCAGCTTTTTTCGAGTGCCAACAGGGCACTTTTAACCCCAGCTAGTGGCTGAATAAAGAGTTAAAAGCACCCACAACGTGCCACTGCCAAGGAGCTTTGCAGGCGCTTTCCTAAAGCGCTGCAAAGAAGCTGCTTGCAGGACTTTTTTTGACGCCCTACCAGCGCAGCGCCTCAGTGTGAAAGCACTCAGGCTTTCACATTGGGATTGCAGATGAGGCTTCTTTCAGGTGTTTTACAGGTGCCTTTTTAACGCTAAAGCGCCTGAAAAACGCCCCAGTGTGAAAGAGGTCTTACTGTCAGTCATTGGTTCTCTGCTCTGCCCCCTCTCCAACACTCACTGGAGAGCTGGACTATGGAAGGGACTAGTGCAGCTGCCTCAGGCTCTCAGAAGCATATTGAGAGGCTGAGCAAGCTGCAAGTAAGGCATCTGGGTGGATCCCGACATTAAAGTCAGGATCTTGCCAGAGTCTGGACAGGCTGAGTGATGTCAGCTGACAGCAGACTTTAATCTGCTGCCGGCAAAATATGGGTCACATGATTGCAGAGCTAAGTGCACACCTATGACCTACAGGAGAAGTAGGGCCAAAAAAGTTTTGACCCTAATTCTCCTTTAGAAAACGATAACGTGGAAAAACGCTAACAAAATGATAATAAACGCTAAAAATGCTATTGCAAAAACATTAAAGAAAAACTCACTGCAAAGCTACTGGCGTTTTTATAAAGATATTTTAACGTCCAGTGTGCATGAGGCCTTAATAGTAGAAAAACATTTTCTAACATGGACCTAAGTAATAACCAGAGACACCTGCTTATCAAAGAGAGTGCAGGGATGGCAGAGATGTAGCATTTACAAATTTCTATAACCATGATTCTAAAATGTCCTATTCTAAGTCCACATGAAGCAAACTTGAGGCTGTTCAACCTAAGATCAGACTCAGGCACTGTGGCCGTGTTCACATATGTGCGGCCGGGGGTTTGTGCCCGGGGTCCGTGCACGTCTGTTCACCAGTTTAGGTGCAATTCGTCCGAATTTTTGCCTGAATTCGCACCTGAACCAGACCCAAACACGCACAGGACCCTTTTTGAAGAGCTGGTCACACTCGTCTGTCTTGCGAATTGGATACGGGAAAATCCGCCTCAAATTCGCATAGATGTGAACCTGGCCTTAGGAATCCTCAGGATTCAATGGTGAATGATGGTGGTGCAGAGGTATATACTGTATTTTTTTTTTGCACTATATTCCAGAGAAAAGAGAATGTGATTTAATGATATATCTGTATGAACAGCGATTACAAACACATTAACGTTTACTGGCAGACAGTTTGATACTGTCAGGCAGTGGTAAGCTGTGAAGATGTTAAATTAACATGATGAATGATTAATGAGTAATTAATGGGTATTTTCACTTTCACCTGCAGGTATAACTCCCCTTCACTCTGTTGAAGATTTTACCATGAAAAACACCTTGCTGGCATTCTGACAGGCTAACTCAATATAGCAGCATAAAGAGCAATATTAATGTGTAAAGTGCAGCAATGAACGTCAACCAATTAAATATGTATCAGCTTACAGAAATTAAATGCATGTCCTGATTTAAAGATTTAAGATCACTAAACAGTTGCATTCTGATTTGATGCCATGGGTTAAAGCACTGTTTGTGTTGGCTGTTAAATAATCCTGCTTGTGTACTCTTTGTTCATGACATTAAAATCCAGAAATTAAAAGCTTTTTTGCTCATACTTCTCTTCTGAGTCACAGAAATGCACTTACTTGTGCTCTTCTGCAACCTAAAATCAGCCGACAGTTGACTTATGCCCCGTACACACGAGAGGGATTAAGTCTGACAGACTTCCAAAGGAGTTCCGCCGGAGTTCCGCCGGAGTTCCGACGGAGTTCTGGCGGACTTTTCGACCGAACGGACTTGACCACACACCATCACACCAAACTCCGACGGAGTCGAACGTGATGACGTACGACTGGATTCGACGTAGGAAGTTCCTAGACAGTAGCCAATAGCTGCCCTAGCGTCGGTTTTAGTCCGTCGGAGTAGCACACACACGAGCGGATTTTTCGAAGGGGACCGGGTCCGGCGGAGTTCCGTCGGGAAAATTTAAAGCATGCTTCATTTCTAAAGTCCGTCAGACTTTAGCTTCGCTAAAGTCCGTTGCAGCCCACACACGAGCGGATAGTCCGCCGGACTCAGTCCGTCGGAGTTTGGATGTCGAAAAGTCCGCTCGTGTGTACGGGGCTTTAAGCTCACTGTCAGTTGACGTCACAGAGCCACTCCAGGCTCTGGAAGGATCCTGACCAAATTGTTGGGCTTCACTCGAATGGCTGAGATCTGAAGCCAGCTGTGCTTGCCCCCTCCCCTCCCTGTCGATCCAGCCCCTCCAGCACTCCAGAGAGTCACCACTCTCCACAAAAACAGAGAACTGAGTGATCAGAGTTCATGTGGTCGCTCAGTTCTTGGGCTTAGAGACAGCATGGGACAGCTGCAGCATCAGAGCAATGCTGCAGGATGGAGGCAAGTATATTTTATTTTTCACATACCGTATACCAGCCCTCAAAATCTCCACTTGCCTGCTAGCGAGCGTAAATAAGAGGAGGGCTAGCGTTCTGGCTCGGCTCGGGCGGGTTTGCTTGGCTTGGGCGGAGAGGAAGGCCAGCCAGCTCAACTCGTCATGGCTCGGGCGGGTCCACACGGCTCAGACGAGGAGGTGGGCCAGCCGGCTAGGGTGGGGGCAGGCGTGTTCGGACAGGGAAGCGGGTCCACTGGGCTCGGACGGGGAGACGGGCCAGGTGGCTAGGGCGGAGGGGCATGTTTGCATGGCGAGGTCGTTTGGACTTCTAACCAGCTTCCTATGGAATGACTGTTATTGTAGGAGATTAGATTTCTGCTATAAAAATAAAACACAGGAGAAATGTACTGCTACACAGCTGTAAGTTTAGCTTGACTTGAGAATTTGAATCTCCAAACTGTCAGAGAAACTTCTTTTGTAGATATTGCCAGATGGGCTAGCCAGATATGTAGAAACCAGTAGGAGCTAGCAAAACCAGTAGACATCTGACCACATCTGCTTGGGTATGCACTACCCTTTCTGAATTTTAAAGTGGAAGTAAACCCATCGATTTAAACAGTTAAAAAAAAAAAAGGATTGCCAGGAATGCTAACTGCACATTGGCTGTGCTCTCAGCCAAACTATCAAACCATCCAATGGCTGGTGTCATAACGAATCACATGTGCAGCACCATAGCAGTTGAAGATTAAACAGAGGCAAAGATGGCAGCTTCCTTGGCTGAAAACGATAGGGGAGCTTACTTCCACTTTAAATATCAGGTACCACAAAGCAGCTTGAAAAAATACTCTTGTTTTATGGGTGAACGATACTATTATACATTCTGAACAATACTAGATACTATACTAGTATCTAGTACTGTTCAGAATGTAATTTTGTGCTTTTAATTAAAAAGGGTCTGAAAACAATTGGAGAAATGGTATCCTTAGGTGTGTCATTTTCATATTACTTTTACACATTTGTGACGTCTAGAGAGGAGCACTTATTTTTCTGTCTGTCGGCACAATAAGTTTCCTTCCTAATGTGCACCTGTACTTTTTCATGCTTGACAAAGTAATAGGTTAAGTTTACAGTGTCCATCTCCCTTCTCCACCCAACTGCCCCACTATTTCTGGGCATGTGAGAGCATGTGAGTCTCTTCCCCTTTAATCCACCATACAGTTCTGGGTCCCTAAACAGTCCCTAAACAGTCAGTCACTAGGCTTAAGCACTGTCATGTAATGGTTGTAATGGTTGAGGAAGGATCTTTAGCCTGTTCCAGCGGGTCGGGTCAGGTTTGGTCTGCTCAACTCGAGCGGGGAGGGGGGTTCAAGCCGCTGGCCTGGTGCACACTGGTGCACACTAGTGCCAGACCTAGTCCGCAAAAGTACCGTGTGTGGGCAGGTAGCTCGTTCGGAAAGTCCGGTGGACAGTCCGGTGGTTTGTCCGCCAGTCTAAGTCCACCAGATAGTCTGATAAATGTGTACGTGGCATTAGAAATTCGCTCGTTTAAGAACAAATTTAAATCCTACTTTTCTTGTCACTGTGGTCGAAAATGAACGTCAATTTGGATCCACTAATCATCAGAAGAACCTCTTTAGATGGAAGACTCATACTGCCAGTTGTTACTTTATAATAATATACCTCCTCTGAGCTCAATACACAAGGTTTTATGATATTACATAAAGATGTAGCTACATTGTTTAACGGAAAAAAAAAACACACTCTTCAAATCGAAGAATGCCATTGGCTGATATAAGTGCAACCATATATTCAGTTTTAGATATTTGATAAGAAAAGAAAAAGACAAGTATATAGGATAGCTCCAGTCAATATTCTGGAATATTCTAGAATTACAAAATCTGACCAATGAGGGTGCCCATACACATCCTGATGATTACAAGAGATATGACCAGTGCTAACTCCAGTCAGACAGTGATGCTTAAGCGGTGCAAGCGCCAACGCCTGGGCAATAATGAACATGTACAAATAACAGAAGTACTCATCACCCACAGAGATTTTTGGAAAGGTTAGAAAAGCTTCAAGAAGAATTTATATTTCCTTCACCGCTTGTGCGTCAAATGTTGAGTCAGGAAGAAAAGTCATGGTGTGCTGCAATCACAAGGATGACCTTTCTCTCACTTTCTATCCTTCTGAGCTGTGCATAAATATGTTGTTCATTATTAATTCAGTATCCCTTCACACTGCATATGTTGCAGTTAAATTTCAGCAAACTTCAGAAGATTAATAACAGTGGTGCCATTATTGTGGCAACAGTGGCCCAGATATTTCATCTCACCTTTAAGCCTAGTACACACGATGAGAAAATCAGCTGAAAAATACTGCTTTCAGGCTGGGTTCACACTGCTGCGGGGGGAGATCGGATGTGATTCGCACCACAAATCACATCCGATCTCCGTAGCGATGCGAGTTCAGCCATACATATAGTATGGCTGAATTCGCATCGCTCCCGCAGCAAACTCCCACGGGACCCTTTTTTTGGTCCGCAACAGAATCGGATCGCATGGGGGTTCACACCATGCGATCTGATTCCTGTGCGAGTCGGCAGATCGCACTGCGATATGCGGACGGATCTGGGGGTGTCATTAACATATCATTGACACTTCCAGCCGTCCGCATAGGGCAGTGTGAACTGCCGGCGGGAGGTGTGCGATGCGGGAAAACGCCGCGTATTCGCGGCGTTCCCGCATCGCAGCGGTGTGAACCCGGCCTCAAAGTGATTGTACAGGGATGGGACAAACACAAAAATTGTTCAGGTATGATACCAGATCGTATGATTTTCATTTAATAAGTGCAGTTTTCATCTGAAAATACAATACATTACATCACTTCCGAAGTTGTATTCTGTCATATGAGAATTTTTGTAAGTTGAGTGACCTCTTTATTTTCCATATGAGACTATCATGAAAAAAAATAAAATACAATTGTTTGTCCAATATTCTCACCTTGTGTATGAGGCTTTAGGCTGGATTCACACCTATGCAGTTTTAGTGCTTTTTGCATTTTTCAGATTTTCACTACAGTCCATTTAACATGGTTTCCTATGGAACACGTTCTGTAGTGCAAATCTGCAAAATGCAAAAAGCA
Source organism: Lithobates pipiens (assembly GCF_037356315.1). Classification (NCBI taxonomy): domain Eukaryota; kingdom Metazoa; phylum Chordata; class Amphibia; order Anura; family Ranidae; genus Lithobates; species Lithobates pipiens. The sequence goes on along the minus strand of NW_027507790.1, from coordinate 37,211,408 downwards.
CAAAAAATGTATAGGTGTGAATCCAGCCTTAGCCCGGTCGGAGAATCCGTCGGAATGTGTCCTATCGGACCGTGTGGTCGGATAATCCGACTGTGTGTGGTATGCATCGGACTGATTCCGTCAGAATATCCATCGAACCCAATTTTCCAACATGTTGGAAATATTTCCCGACCAACTGGGCCGGTCGGACATACTCCGATCATGTGTAGAGAATTTTGATCGGACCAAGTGCCACGCATGCTCAGATCAAATTCCTACATCAAAGCTATTGGCTACTAGCCTGAATGTAGTCCCATCGTAACGAAATTACGTCATCACGTTCTGAAAGATCAGATTTTTCGCCAACTTTGTCCGACTGTGTGTATGCAACAGTTTTGGACAAGATCCGACGGACAAAATCCGACGGGCAAAATCCGACGGATTTGGTTGTGGAAATCTCCGACCGTGTGTACAGGGGCTTAGCCCTTGTACACACGGTCGGAGAATCCGTGGGAATGTGTCCTATCGGACCGCGTCGTCGGATAATCCGACTGTGTGTGGTATGCATCGGACTGATTCAGTCGAAATATCCGTTGGACCCAATTTTCCAACATGTTGGAAATATTTCCCAACCAACTGGGCCGGTCGGACATACTCCGATCATGTGTAGCGAATTTTGATCGGACCAAGTGCCACGCATGCTCAGATCAAATTCCTACATCAAAGCTATTGGCTACTAGCCTGAATGTAGTCCCATCTACGTCATCACGTTCTGAAAGATCGGATTTTTCGACAACTTAGTCCGACCGTGTGTATGCAACAGTTTCGGACAAGATCCGACGGACAAAATCCGACTGAGAAAATCCGACGAATTTGGTTGTAGAAATCTCCGACCGTGTGTACAAGGGCTTAGACAAAGAGATCCAAGTAACAACTGATCTGACCAAGACTGAAAACTCAATAAAAAATATTTTTCAAAAAGAAAAAAACAATTGATCTGACCATCAATTAGCCCTGAACCCGTTAAGAGATTTTTTTTAGAGGAGTTACTTGATATATTATTGGACCTAAAGAATATTTGATGAAGTAAGGAGTTTGTGTTATTAAAAATAAACTTAATTGACATCTTGATATACTTCTACTGTGTCCTCAGGTTGTGTTGTACACTATTGGTTTGAATTGTGGTTAAAGGTACTTGGGTGTACTCAACTACTGCGACAACACCCTCCCCCAAGACACAGTTGAGCCCCCATTGGGGTGTCTAGGGGAGGCAAACTCTTCTACAGTATTATAAATACCAGTTGATTTCGCTTTTTCTTTTACTGCACCGTCTTGTTGATATCTTGTTTCCTGTATAAAATGCACGACTACTAGATAAGTTGACATCCATAAATGTCATTTTATGTTAACTTGTATTCCGGCATACATTGTACACTTTGTTTCTTCTATGCATTCTCTTAAATCCAATAAAAACTGATTGATAAAAAAAAAAAAAGTTACCCAGACTTTTTTAGTGAGATTTCCTCTATGGATATTAATCACCTTGACATTAAACTGATCAGCTATGACTGCCAAAGACACTCACCCTATTGAGCTGCTCCAAGAGTCTTTGGTTTTGATCTGATAATTCCTGGACTGCTGTGCATTTCTCCCTATCGGCCTCTCTCAAATGCACCTGCTGCTTCTCCAGCTCTTCCTGTAGCTGTTTCACATCACTCTCCAGCTCAGACACTCGCCCTTCCCATTCTCCTTCACGATTATCAAATCGTCTTTTCAATTCGTGCTTCTCTTGCTCCAGATGCTATAAAACAAAATACATCAGAATTACATTAATAATACTAATTTACTATCTTTTTCTGCATATAAGGGCAAAATGACTCAACAAACCAATAACTGGTACTTATGTCCATATAGATTTCTGTGGACATTTTTTTTTTTAAGCCATGCATGTTTACATAATTTCATTTTTTTTTTCTGCAAGTTTACATGAGTGCATTTTTTTCTGCAAGTTTACATGAGTGCATTTTATTTCTGCAAGTTTACATGAGTGCATTTTTTTCTGCAAGTTTACATAATTGCATTATTTTTTCATAAAAAATAAATGTAAAAAAGTTGAGATGAATTAAGATAGCTATCCATAGTAACAGATTAAACTGTCTGGACAGCACTGGGACAATACAAAAAAAAATGACAGTTCTTACTATGGTCAAAAACACTAAATTTTGCTTAGATTTTCCATACACTAGCACCAATGCCTTATATATTTTTTTCATCAAAAAAAAGGTTTTATTGAACAAAATGCATCATACAAGTAGACAAGAGCATAAAAGTTACAATGTCAACCATGTGCATGTTACATGCTTGCAAGAAATGTAGACCAATGCCTTATATTTAACAGAGAATATGATTGTAGTGCTAAGATTCTTCGTTATTTGTAGATAATGGAATAGCTATAGCTTGCAATTTTATTACATACCTCATTTAATTCATCTGTAAATCAACTACGTTAGATAATGTAAACTGTATAGTTGATTTAGATGGCAGCACAGAGAATGGCTCTGTAATTATTTAGACAGACCATTGCATTTTTAATGCTTTTTGCATTTTGCAGATTTGCACTACAGAGCGTGTTCCAAAGGAAACCATGTTAAATGTACTGTAGTGCAAATCTGCAAAATGCACTAAAACTGCATAGGTGTGAATCCAGCCTTAAAGGGTTAGTTCTCTAAAGGAAAAAAGGTCAACCAACTGAACTAAGGCTGGATTCACACCTTTGAATTTTTAGTGCTTTTTGCAGATTTGCACTACAGTCCATTTAACATGGTTTCCTATGGAACATGTTCTGTACTGCAAATCTGCAAAATGCAAAAAGCACTAAAAATGCATAGGTGTGAATCCAGCCTAATGCTGTGTACACATGATCGGAGTTTTCGTCAGAAAAATCTTGCATGGTTTTTCTGACGGAATTCCACTCAAGCTTGGCTTGCATACACACGGTCACACAAAAGTTCTCTGAACTTTCGTCCGTCAATAACACGGTGACATACAACACTACAATGAGCCGAGAAAATGAAGTTCAATGCGTCAAATTGTTTCTGAGCATGCGTAGGAATTTTGCGTGTCGGAATTGTTACATACGATCGGAATTTCCAATCGGAAATTTTTCCGTCGGAAAAATAGAGAATCTTCTGCTGGCGGAAATTCCGCCAGCAAAAGTCTGATGGAGCATACACACTGTTGAAATTTCCGACCAAAAGCTCTCATCGGACTTTTGCTGGCGGGATTTACGATCGTGTGTTTGGGGCTTAACACAGCAAGTCCAGGAGGTGACATATACTATTGGACCTAAAGTATATGTAAACGATTTTCCCAGTGAATGACTGTGCGGAGGGGGGGGGGTCTGGACAATTCTGATCATTGGAGAACAGGCTGAGTTTCCAGCATAGCTAGAGAACTAACCACCGTGTGTTCTACTCAGTGTGGTCAGTTCTTAAAGCAGGGTTCCACCCTAAAGTGGAACTTCCGCTGATCGGAACCCCCCCCTCCGGTGTCACAATCGGCACCTTTCAGGGGGGAGGGGGGTGCAGATACCTGTCAAAGACAGGTATTTACACCCACTTCCGGGCATAGACTCCCACGGGAGTCTATGCCTCTTCCTGTCCCTGCGCACTGTCTGCTGGGGCACACACGGGTCCCAGAGACAGCGCGGACAATTCCTATTGCGCTGCGCGACTCGCGCATGCGCAGTAGGGAATCGGTAAGTGAAGCCGCAGCGCTTCACTTCCTGATTCCCTCACCTAGAATGGTGACGGCAGCAGCCGAGCGATCGATCGGCCTTGGCTGCCGGCATCGCTGGACCCCGGGACAGGTGAGTGTCCATTTATTAAAAGTCAGCAGCTGCAGTATTTGTAGCTGCTGGTTTTTAATATTTTTTTCCACAGTGCAATCCCGCTTTAATAGGGAAAGCAGAGGGACTGGCAGGAACACCAGGGATTTCACACAAAGGTAGCAATGCAAAGAGAAGAGGATAGTTTTTCATACCAATACATGCTATAGCAGGCACATATCAGGAATATGAAATGTTGGGTTTATATATTCTTTAACACATTGTAAACCATCGCTTTTATTAAAAAAAGTGTCTGAATTCCTGGAGTCCTTTGTCAACTGATTTCACTAGCCCTTCCTAACCAGAGATTAGATCAGATTCTTATTTCAGTCACCAAACTATCAATTTCCCAGTGAAGGTTTGCATCTGATTGGACTTTTTCAAACAGGGTGCTTTCATGGGTTCCTTGGCAAAATTCTTAGAAATTGCCCAAATGTATACAAGCCAGTGGATGGATCAAGCCTGCCTATTAGTTACATAAAACCACAAGTTTTCATTGTGCACCATTACAACCTTCCAGCCACAGGCGCCGCCCCGTCTCTCCTACCACCCCTCTATCACCAATAGATAGATTCATGCATTGCATCAACCCATCTATGGCCACCGCTGCCACCCCCTAGTGTCCGGCCCCTTTTCGGGTGCGGGGCATCTGAATTACAGGTGGGGGAGGGTGTTTTTTAAGCACCTGATTAGAGCCAAAGGCTCTAATAGGCATCAAAAAAAGTGACCTGCGAGTGCCATATAAAAAAATAAAAAAGTTTGCCTTTAGTTACACAAGTATTTATAAAGGACCCATACCAAAAGGAGCAACAAGCAACAATTTTAATTTTCACCTCTACACAAATTACAGTGTATAGACTCTAACACAGCTGTAGCTTTAAATCAAGTAAAAAGATTATTTTGCTTTAAAATATCAGTGAACTTTTTCCTTAGACCCCTTTCACACTGGGGTCGTGGCCGCATTAGCACTAAAGCGGCGCTCATTTTAGTGGTGCTTTAGCACTGTTTAAGCAGCGCTTTTCAGACACCAGCGGGGTGATTTTAACCCCAAAGAAGCACTCCGCTGGCGTCCGAAAAGCACTACTTAAACAGCGCTAAAGCACCACGAAAATGAGAGGCGCTTTAGTGCTAATGCACTAAAAATTGCCCGTGTTGCGGTGCTTCCAAATCGCTTTTCAGGCGCTTTGGAAGCACTGCCCATTGGACAGAGCATTTTGGGAGCGCTGTATAAAGCACTCCCAAACTATCCCAAAGATGCTGCTTGCAGGACTCTTCCTAATGCCCCGCAAGCGCACCGCCCCAGTGTGAAAAGACACACTGAAATGAATGGGAGGTGGTTTTCAGCCGTTAGTTAGAGGCTATTTCTAGAGCTAAAATGCCTGAAAATCGCCTTAGTGTGAAAGGGATCTTAGAGTTACAGCACTAGATATTATATCGTTTAACATTCTATATTATGAACAATACTTGATAATAAAATTTATTTTAAACAAAACAATGTGTATCTAAGTGTTATGATTGGGAAGGTATGTCATAAAAAAAATTTGCTCAAAGTAGATTTAAATCTCCTTATACCTAAGCAGGTCACTCTCCAAGGCGAATGATGTGCACAGTGCTCACTGTACCTCCCAGGCTTTGCACATCACATATCACAGGAGGCATAGCCCCTCATTCACAAAGGAAGAAGGGGGTGTGCTTGGCACCGTGTCATCAGGTGGCACGTGGGCTGAACCTGGATGAGTCGGTGGACCTCTCAATAATGTCACAAATAAAGTGGCAGAAGACAAGTGGATTTCAGTGGGTCAACGTTGGATTCTCTGGGTGGGTGAATATCTGAAATGTGCACAACACACCACCTGGTAAGTGAAGGTGGTTACAGATTTGCCTTAAATGTGGTGGTTAGTAGTTTTCTATTTTCCTTTATTGTCACCTAATGATCCAGCCAGTAAACACACAGTAAAGAACTGCCTGTCTTAGGGTACCTCCACTTGCCACCAATGGAGGGGCAATGGAGACAGCTTTGGACAGTGGTATTGTCAACCTGGGGAGAAGATAGTGTTGGATACACTAGCAGATTTAGATAGACTTAACCAAAAATGAAAACAGAACTAAACCTATCGATTTAAAGCCGAATTAAACTCTATCCTTTTCAGCAAAGGAAGCTGCTATCTAATGCTGGCACACACAGAATTTTGTCCGTTTGCAGACTAAACGATTATTGGTCAGTCTAAAGAGAATTGGCCACTAACTGACTGAATAAACTCCTTTACATGATTGTTTCCATGTTTGTAGCGATCATTGGATAACAATAAAAACATATATAAATTATACAAGAAAGAATATTCTTATTGTTTAGATTACAACATACACGTAAATACTTTAGATGAAACTGTAAAAGTTTTTGCTTCAGATTCATCGACATTGGCCAGGTCCACGGTCAAAATCGACGGTAAATTGGGGGTTCAATAACGGCGTGATTCTCGAACGATCTTTGCGAAAACGACCAGTTTCGGGCAAAATTCTGTGTGTGTATGGCCAGCATTAGACTCTGTTGCAACTGCCAAGGTGCTGTACATGCGATCACTTATGACACCAACCTTTTGATGGTTTAACAATTTGGTTGAGAGCACAAGCAAATGGGACAGTTAGCAATCTTAGCATGTGTTTAGTTTCCTGCTTTAAAGAACAGTTACATTGCTGGTATGCCAGGAATACTTAGGCCGCGTACACACGCGCGGACTGTTCGCCCAACCTTGTTCGGCAAACAGTTTCATCAAACAGTCCGCTCAAAATTTGCATGAGCGGACTTGCCCACACACGAGCGGACTGTTTGACGAACAAGGTTGGGCAAACAGTTCGCTCAACTTTTGAAATGAACGGACTCGCCCACGTAAGGAGGAGGCAAATCCGCCCATTTCAAGCGCGTGTACAGGTAGGCGGGGCCCGCGAAGGAGACGTCGCGGGCTCCGCCGCCTGGAATGGGCTTAAAGGGGATCCCCAACGCCGGAAAAAATCGGCGTGGGGGTTCCCCCCAAGTCCACACCAGACCCTTGTCCGAGCACGCTACCCGGCCGGCCAGGAAAGGGGGGCGAGCGAGCGCGCCCCCCCTCCTTAGCCGTACCAGGCCGCGTGCCCTCAACATGGGGGGTGCCTTGGGGAAGGGGGGGCCGCGCGGCCCCCCCACCCCAAAGCACCTTGTCCCCATGTTGATGAGGACAAGGGCCTCTTCCCGACAACCCTGGCCGTTGGTTGTCGGGGTCTGCGGGCGGGGGGCTTATCGGAATCCGGGAGCCCCCTTTAAGAAGGGGGCCCCCGGATACCGGCCCCCCACCCTATGTGAATGAGTATGGGGTACAATGTACCCCTACCCATTCACCTGTGAAATAAAGTACAAATAAAAACACAACACAGGGAAAAAAATATTTTATTGCACAGCCGGGGGTCTTCCGTCTTCGGGGGTCTTCTCGCCGGACTCCTCCGCTATGTGTGTGTAGCTCTTTTGCCAGCGGAGGAGTCCGGCTTTCTTCCTCCCCGCCGCCGGCCTCTTCTCCCGACTTCGGGGGTCTTGTCCCCCTCTTCGGTTCTTCTGCCGGGCCACCGCGCCTGGTCCGGTGGCCCGGTCTTCTGTCGCCGTCTTCCGTTCTTCTGTCGCCGCCTTCGGTTCTTCTGCCGGGCCACCGCGCCTTCTTGTAGCTCTTTTACAGGCGGTGGCCCGGTCTTCTGTCGCCGCTGTCGCCGCTGTCGCCTTCCGTTCTTCTTCTTGTTCTTCTTGTTCTTCTTGTTCTTCTCCAGGAGATGTTGACACGTCGCTCCCTCCGGCCGGAATGCCAGAGCCGCCCTGCGCTGTGACTTATATAGTGACAATGGGGCGGTGTCACATGGTATATGTCACATGTGTTGGTCACATGGTGACCCCGCCCCCTTACGATGTCATAGTCCCCATGTGACATCAACCCATGTGACCAACCCATGTGACATATACCATGTGACACCGCCCCATTGTCACTATATAAGTCACAGCGCAGGGCGGCTCTGGCATTCCGGCCGGAGGGAGCGACGTGTCAACATCTCCTGGAGAAGAACAAGAAGAACAAGAAGAACAAGAAGAAGAACGGAAGGCGACAGCGGCGACAGAAGACCGGGCCACCGCCTGTAAAAGAGCTACAAGAAGGCGCGGTGGCCCGGCAGAAGAACCGAAGGCGGCGACAGAAGAACGGAAGACGGCGACAGAAGACCGGGCCACCGGACCAGGCGCGGTGGCCCGGCAGAAGAACCGAAGAGGGGGACAAGACCCCCGAAGTCGGGAGAAGAGGCCGGCGGCGGGGAGGAAGAAAGCCGGACTCCTCCGCTGGCAAAAGAGCTACACACACATAGCGGAGGAGTCCGGCGAGAAGACCCCCGAAGACGGAAGACCCCCGGCTGTGCAATAAAATATTTTTTTCCCCTGTGTTGTGTTTTTATTTGTACTTTATTTCACAGGTGAATGGGTAGGGGTACATTGTACCCCATACTCATTCACATAGGGTGGGGGGCCGGTATCCGGGGGCCCCCTTCTTAAAGGGGGCTCCCGGATTCCGATAAGCCCCCCGCCCGCAGACCCCGACAACCAACGGCCAGGGTTGTCGGGAAGAGGCCCTTGTCCTCATCAACATGGGGACAAGGTGCTTTGGGGTGGGGGGGCCGCGCGGCCCCCCCTTCCCCAAGGCACCCCCCATGTTGAGGGCACGCGGCCTGGTACGGCTAAGGAGGGGGGGCGCGCTCGCTCGCCCCCCTTTCCTGGCCGGCCGGGTAGCGTGCTCGGACAAGGGTCTGGTGTGGACTTGGGGGGAACCCCCACGCCGATTTTTTTCGGCGTTGGGGATCCCCTTTAAGCCCATTCCAGGCAGCGGAGCCCGCGACGTCTCCTTCGCGGGCCCCGCCTACCTGTACACGCGCTCGAAATGGGCGGACTTTCCGAGCGGGAACAGTCCGCTCATTTCGAAAGTACAGCGGACAAGCCCACACACGGGCGGACTGTTCGCTCAAACACAGTTTCAGCGGACAGTTTTTCGGAATTTCCGAAAGACCTTGTCCGTCCAACTGTCCGCTGAAACTGTCCGCTGAAAGCCCACACACGAGCGGACTGTCCGCCCAAACACTGTTCAGCGGACAAGGTTGGGCGAACAGTCCGCCCGTGTGTACGCGGCCTAACTGTCACATCTGCTTGTGCAACTATCAAACTATCAAATAGCTGTTGTCACAACTGATCACATGTGCAGCATCATGGCAGATGCAGGTCAAACTGAGGCCAAGATGGCAGCTTTCTTGGCTGAAAAGGATAGGAAGGTTTAGTTCTGCTTTAAAGCTCAGCTCCAGCTAACACTTTTTAAGCCATTACAGGAACAGTTTTTATCCTCGTGGGATAAAGGATTTATGTAAAGCGGAACTTTGGTTGGAAAATGAAGTCCTGCTAGATCACTTCAGGCTGGCCCCTTTTGCAGGTATAGCAACATTAAAAATAAGTTCCTATACTGTTTAACCACTTGCCGACCAGCCGTGGTCATTATACTGCGGCAGGTCGGCATTATCCTGCAAACCTTTGTAGCTATACGACGGTCCTTTTAAGCGGGATAGCAGGTGCGTGCCCGCTGCACAGCAGGGGTGCCGATGCTCATGACCAGCGGTCCTGATGACCACAAGCCACGAGCGATCACAGGCACGAGAGGCAGAACAGGGACGTGCATGTGTAAGCACACACATCCCAGTTCTGTGAGGAGAGGAGAGCTGGGAAACACGATCTCTCATCTCCTATAGTCAGTCCCATCCCCCTACAGTTAGAACATACACATAGGGAACACGGTTAACTCCTTGATCGCCCCCCCAGTGGTTAACCACTTCCATGCCAGTGACATTTATGCAGTAAACAGTCCATTTTTATAGCACTGATTTCTGTATAATTGTCAATCGACCCAAAAATGTGTCAAAAGTGTCCAATGTGTCCGCCATATTGTCGCAGTCTCGATAAAAAACGCAGATCGTCGCCATTACTAGTAAAAAAATAATAATAATAAAAATGCCATAAATCTATCCCCTATTTTGTAGACGATATAACTTTTGCGCAAAGCAATCAATATACACTTATTGCGATTTTTTTTTTTTTTTTTTACGAAAAATATGTAGAAGAATACATATCGGCCTAAACTGAGCAAAACAATAGTTTTTTTTATATATTTTTGGGGATATTTATTATAGCAAAAAATTATGCGTTTTTTTTTTTTTAATTGACGTTCTTTTTTTTTGTCGGCCTAAACTGAGGAAAAATTTACCCTTTAAAAAAAATTTAAATTGAGCTGTTTATTACAGCAAAAAGTACAAAATATTGTGTTTTTGTTCAAAATTGTCGTTCTTTTTTTATTTATAGCGCAAAAAAGAAAAAACGCAGATATGATCAAATACCACCAACAGAAAGCTCTATTTGAGGGAAAAAAGGAAATTTTTGTTTGGGTACAACATTGCATGACCATGCAATTGTCAGTTAAAATTATGTAGTGCCGTATCGCAAAAAATGGCCTGGTCATTGAGCAGCCAATTCTTTCGGGTCTGAAGTGGTTAAAATACAGTAATACACTGCCTCATCCTGCTCTGCACATGCTCAGTTGCCCTCCATTTTTAGGCACTGCCGAGTTTGTAGAGACCAATCTGCTGACGGCCTTCAAGTGGAACTAAACCCTCCTACTGTTTTCAGCCAAGGAAGCTGCCATCTTGGCCTCCTGTATAATCTTCAACTGCCATGATGCTGCACATGTGATCAGTTATGACACCAGCCATTGGATGGTTTGACAGTTTGGTTTAGAGCACAACCAATGTGACAGCTACATTCCCAACACGTGCCAGGAATGTAACTGCTTTATGAAATTGTTAAATCAATGGGTTTACTTCCAAGCAGAATTAAACCTTCCTATCCTTTACAATCAAGGAAGCTGCTTCTATTTGATCTACAATTGCCACGGTGCTGCGCATGTGATCAGTTATGACACCAGCCATTCAATGGTTTAACAGTTTGGTTGAGGGGGGAAATGAGACAGTTAGCAATCCTGGCATTCCAGGAATGTAACAGTTTTTTAAAACCAGAAAATCAATGGGTTAATTCTGCTTTATGATGTACTGCTGTTCAGGGGGGCTCTGGGCTTCATCAAAATGGTAACCTCCAGCAATAAGAAACAGGAACAATGCTGGAGGCAATTTACAGCACACACTGTAACACTGTTGGTATCATAATTATTAATGTGGAATGTATGTTCTTTGCTAAAGAACATTATTTTTTTTATCAAGTTGTTATGGGTAAAGTTCCACTTTAAATGAATATAATCTGACTATTGTCAGTTGTAACCGTTTTTTCTGAACGTTCTAACTGCCACTTCCACCAGAAGTTGAAAAATAGTAGACTTACTGGCCGGATCATATAAACAGAAAGAAAGCCTAAAAAAGAAAAAGGAATACAACCATCATATCTAAGCATTGTTAGGCTGTAAAATATTACATTCAATTTTGTTTATGAGGATTAGATGCTTGATGCTGCGTACACACGACTGGACTGTCCAGCAGACTAGGTCCGGCGGTCTTCCCGATGGACTTTCGGCGAAGTTCCAACAGACCTTCCGAACAAACGGACTTGCCCACACATGAACGGACAGAGTCCGTTCAAAAGTCCGTTTGTTTTGAACGTGATGAGGTAAGACAGGACTAAAAAAGGAAGTTCAATAGCCAGTAACCAATAGCTTCCTTTGCGTCGCATTTGATCCGTCGGACCAGCATACAGACGAGCGGTTTTCCCGATAGGAACTGAGTCCGTCGGACAGATTTGAAACATGTTCTATTTCTAGGTCCGTCTGATTTTTTTAACGAAAAACGATCGGATTAGCCCACACACGATCGGATTGTCCGACAGACTGATTCCGTCTGACCTAGTCTGCCGGAAAGTCCGGTCGTGTGTACGGGGCATTAAGGTACCCACAAGCACTAGTCAACTGTGGTAAACCTAGCCTATGGTCGTCTTTAGGCTTGGAATGGCCGCCTCTATGTGATTTACCTTTAGAAAGAAGACTGTTAAATTTAAAACATGATTTCTTGGCAGCTGAACTACTGTTCTCCTGCCAAGTAATGTCTATGGCCAGCCTAGCAGCACCTATAGAAGAATATAGCAGGTCTCTGCTGAGAATATACACTAGCTGGGGAGATACATGATCAGATGCAAACACTGCATTATTGTCAGGATGACATGTCTATGGTGATATTTGCCAGTTAATATGAAATAATGAAGGAAGGCATACTGATCAGGGCTGTAATATATGAATAGATCCCATCTAGCAGTGTGTTGTGTGGACAGATGTGATCAGGGCTGTGAGACACATGACCAGATTCTATCTAGCAGTGTGTTGTATGAACAGAGGTGATCAGGGTTGTGATATATGACCAGATCATATCTAGCAATGTGTTGTGTGGACAGACGTGATCAGGGCTGTGACATATGATTAGATCCTATCTATTAGTGTGTTGTATGGACAGACGTGACATATGATTCGATCCTATTTAGCAGTATGGACAGATTTGATAAAGGCCGTGACTTATGATTAGCAGTGTGGACAGATGAGAGAGGGATGGGGGATATCAGCCTTGTAGGTGGGGGGGTTATCAGCCATGTAGGGGTTAGTACCCATGTAGGGGTTATCAGCCATGTAGGTGTTAGTACCCATGTAGGGGTTAGTAGCCATGTAGGAGTTATCAGCCATGTAGGGGTTAGTAGCTATGTAGGGGTTAGTATCCATGTAGGGGGTTATCAGCCATGTAGGGGGTTATTAGCCATGGGGTTATCAGCCATGTAGGGGTTAGTACCAATGTAGGGGTTATCAGCCATGTAGGGGTTAGTACCTATGTAGGGGTTAGTAGCCATGTAGGGGTTATCAGCCATGTATGGGTTAGTAGCCATGTAGGGGGTTATCAGCCATGTAGGGGGTTATCAGCCATGTAAGGGGTTATCAGCCATGTAGGGGTTAGTACCAATGCAGGGGTTATCAGCCATGTAGGGGTTAGTACCTATGTAGGGGTTAGTAGCCATGTAGGGGTTATCAGCCATGTAGGGGGTTATCAGCTATGTAGGGGGTTATTAGCCATGTAGGGGGTTATTAGCCATGTAGGGGGTTATCAGCCATGTAGGGGTTAGTACCAATGTAGAGGTTATCAGCCATGTAGGGGTTAGTGCCTATGTAGGGGTTAGTAGCCATGTAGGGGGTTATCAGCCATGAAGGGGGTTATCAGCCATGTAGGGGTTATCAGCCATGTAGGGGTTATCAGCCATGTAGGGGTTATCAGCCATGTAGGGGTTATCAGCCATGCAGGGTTAGTAGCCATGTAGAGGGTTATCAGCCATGTGGGGGTTAGTAGTCATGTAGGGGGTTGTCAGCCTTGTAGGGGGTTATCAGCCATGTAGTGGTTAGTAGCCATGTAGGGGTTATCAGCCTTGTAGGTGGGGGGGTTATCAGCCATGTAGGGATTAGTAGCCATGTAGCGGGGTTTGTAGCCATGTAGGGGTTAAAAGCCATGTAGGGGGTTAGAAGCCATGTAGGGAGGTTAGTAGCCTTGTAGAGGTTATCAGCCATGTAGGGGTTAGTAGCCATGTAGGGGGTTATCAGCCTTGTAGGGGTTATCAGCCATATAGGGGGTTATCAGCCATATAGGGGGTTATCAGCCATGTGGTTTGTAACCATGTAGGGGATAGTAGCCATGTAGGGGATATCAGCCATGTGGGGGGGGGATTAGTAGCCATCTAGGGGGTTAGTAGCCATCTAGGGGGGTTAGTAGCCATCTAGGGGGGTTATGGGCCATGTAGGGGTGTTAGTAGCCATATGGGGGTTAGTAGCCATGTAGGGGGTTATCAGCCATGTAGGGGTTAGTAGCCATGTAAGGGTTAGTAGCCATGTAGGGGGTTAGTAGCCATGTAGAGGGTTATCAGCCATGTAGAGGGTTATCAGCCATGTAGGTCTTAGTAGCCATGTAGGGGGTTGTCAGCCTTGTAGTGGTTAGTAGCCATGTAGGGGTTATCAGCCTTGTAGGTGGGGGGTTATCAGCCATGTAGGGGTTAGTAGTCATGTAGGGGGCTATCAGCCATGTAGGGGGGTTTGTAGCCATGTAGGGGTTAAAAGCCATGTAGGGGGGTTATCAGCCATGTAGAGGGTTATCAGCCATGTAGGGGTTATCAGCCATGTAGGTCTTAGTAGCCATGTAGGTCTTAGTAGCCATGTAGGTCTTAGTAGCCATGTAGGGGGTTGTCAGCCTTGTAGGAGGTTATCAGCCATGTAGTGGTTAGTAGCCATGTAGTGGTTAGTAGCCATGTAAGGGTTAGTAGCCATGTAGGGGTTATCAGCCTAGTAGGTGGGGGGTTATCAGCCATTAAGGGGTTAGTAGCCATGTAGGGGATATCAGCCATTTAGGGGGGGGTCATAGCAAAGTAGGGATTAAAAGCCATGTAGGGGTTAGTTGCCATGTAGGGGGTTATCAGCCGTGTAGGGGTTATCAGCCATATAGGGGTTATGAGCCATATAGGAGTTATCAGCCATGTATGGGGTTATCAGCCATGTGGTTTATAGCCATGTAGGGGTTATCAGCCATGTAGGGGTTAGTAGCCATGTAGGGGGTTATCAGCCATTTGGGGGGGGGGGGGAGGTTAGTAGCCATGCAGGGATTAGTAGCCATCTAGGGGGGTTATTGGCCATATGGGGGGTTATCAGCCATGTAGAGGGGTTAGTAGCCATATAGGGGTTAGTAGCGATGTAGGGGGTTATCAGCCATGCAGGGGGTAGTAGTCATGTAGGAGGTTATCAGCCATGTAGGGGGGTTATCAGTCATGTAGGGGGGTTATCAGCCATGTAGGGGGGTTATCAGTCATATAGGGGGTTATCAGCCATGTAGGGGGGTTATCAGCCATGTAGGGGGGTTAGTAGCCATGTAGAGGGTTATCAGCCATGTAGAGGGTTAGTAGCCATGTAGGGGGTTGTCAGTCTTGTAGGGGGTTATCAGTCATATAGGGGGGTTATCAGCCATGTAGGGGGGTTATCAGCCATGTAGGGGGGTTAGTAGCCATGTAGCGGGTTATCAGCCATGTAGAAGGTTAGTAGCCATGTAGGGGGTTGTCAGCCTTGTAGGGGGTTATCAGCCATGTACGGGTTAGTAGCCATGTAGGGGGTTGTCAGCCTTGTAGGGGGTTATCAGCCATGTAGTGGTTAGTAGCCATGTAGGGGTTAGTAGCCATGTAGGGGTTATCAGCCTTGTAGGTGGGGGGTTATCAGCCATGTAGGGGTTAGTAGCCATGTAGGGGGGTTTTCAGCCATGTAGGGGATGATCAGTCATGTAGGGGGGTTATCGGCCATGTAGGGGGGTTATCAGCCATGTAGGGGATGATCAGTCATGTAGGGGGGTTATCGGCCATGTAGGGGGGTTATCAGTCATGTAGGGGGGTTAACAGCCATGTAGGGGATGATCAGTCATGTATTGGGGTTATCGGCCATGTAGGGGGGTTATCAGTCATGTAGGGAGGTTATCAGTCATGTAGGGGGTTATCAGCCATGTAGGGGATGATCAGCCATGTAGGGGATGATCAGCCGTGTAGGGGGGTTATCGGCCATGTAGGGGATGATCAGTCATGTAGGGGGGTTATCGGCCATGTAGGGGGGTTATCAGCCTTGTAGGGGGGTTATCAGCCATGTAGGGAATGATCAGCCAAGTAGGGGGGTTATCGGCCATGTAGGGGGGTTATCAGTCATGTAGGGGGGTTATCAGCCATGTAGGGAATGATCAGCCATGTAGGGGGGTTATCAGCCATGTACGGGATGATCAGTCATGTAGGGGGGTTATCGGCCATGTAGGGGGGTTATCAGTCATGTAGGGGGGTTATCAGCCATGTAGGGAATGATCAGCCATGTAGGGGATGATCAGTCATGTAAGGGGATTATCAGCCAGGTAGGGGGGTTATCAGTCATGTAGGGGATGATCAGTCATGTAGGGGGGTTATCGGCCATGTAGGGGAGTTATCGGCCATGTAGGGGATGATCAGCCGTGTAGGGGGGTTATCGCCCATGTAGGGGGGTTATCAGCCATGTAGGGGGGTTATCAGCCATGTAGGGGGGGTTATCAGCCATGTACGGGATGATCAGTCATGTAGGGGGGTTATCGGCCATGTAGGGGATGATCAGCCATGTAGGGGATGATCAGCCGTGTAGGGGGGTTATCGGCCATGTAGGGGATGATCAGTCATGTAGGGGGGTTATCGGCCATGTAGGGGGGTTATCAGCCTTGTAGGGGGGTTATCAGCCATGTAGGGAATGATCAGCCAAGTAGGGGGGTTATCGGCCATGTAGGGGGGTTATCAGTCATGTAGGGGGGTTATCAGCCATGTAGGGAATGATCAGCCATGTAGGGGGGTTATCAGCCATGTACGGGATGATCAGTCATGTAGGGGGGTTATCGGCCATGTAGGGGGGTTATCAGTCATGTAGGGGGGTTATCAGCCATGTAGGGAATGATCAGCCATGTAGGGGATGATCAGTCATGTAAGGGGATTATCAGCCAGGTAGGGGGGTTATCAGTCATGTAGGGGATGATCAGTCATGTAGGGGGGTTATCGGCCATGTAGGGGAGTTATCGGCCATGTAGGGGATGATCAGCCGTGTAGGGGGGTTATCGCCCATGTAGGGGGGTTATCAGCCATGTAGGGGGGTTATCAGCCATGTAGGGGGGGTTATCAGCCATGTACGGGATGATCAGTCATGTAGGGGGGTTATCGGCCATGTAGGGGGGTTATCAGCCATGTAGGGGGGTTATCAGCCATGTAGGGAATGATCAGCCAAGTAGGGGGGTTATCGGCCATGTAGGGGGGGTATCAGTCATGTAGGGGGGTTATCAGCCATGTAGGGAATGATCAGCCATGTAGGGGGGTTATCAGCCATGTACGGGATGATCAGTCATGTAGGGGGGTTATCGGCCATGTAGGGGGGTTATCGGCCATGTAGGGGGGTTATCAGTCATGTAGGGAGGTTATCAGCCATGTAGGGGATGATCAGCCATGTAGGGGATGATCAGTCATGTAAGGGGGTTATCAGCCAGGTAGGGGGGTTATCAGCCAGGTAGGGGGGTTATCAGTCATGTAGGGGATGATCAGTCATGTAGGGGGGTTATCGGCCATGTAGGGGGGTTATCGGCCATGTAGGGGATGATCAGCCATGTAGGGGGGTTATCGGCCATGTAGGGGGGTTATCAGCCATGTAGGGGGGTTATCAGCCATGTAGGGGATGATCAGCCATGTAGGGGGGGTTATCAGCCATGTACGGGATGATCAGTCATGTAGGGGGGTTATCGGCCATGTACGGGGGTTATCAGTCATGTAGGGGGGTTATCGGCCATGTAGGGGGGTTATCAGCCATGTAGGGGGTTATCAGCCATGTAAGGGGTTATCAGCCATGTAGGGGATGATCAGTCATGTAGGGGGGTTATCGGCCATGTAGGTGGGTTATCAGTCATGCAGGGGGGTTATCAGCCATGTAGGGGATGATCAGTCATGTAGGGGGGTTATCGGCCATGTCGGGGGGTTATCAGTCATGCAGGGGGGTTATCGGCCATGTAGAGGGTTATCAGCCACGTAGGGGATGATCAGTCACGTAGGGGATGATCAGCCATGTAGGGGGGTTATCGGCCATGTAGGGGAGGGGGGTTATCCGCCATGTAGGGGGTTATCGGCCATGTAGGGGGTTATCAGCCATGTAGGGGATGATCAGTCATGTAGGGGGTTATCGGCCATGTAGGGGGGTTAGTAGACATGTATGGGATGATCAGCCATGTAGGGGGGTTAGTAGCCATGTATGGGATGATCAGCCATGTAGGGGGGTTAGTAGCCATGTAGGGGATGATCAGCCATGTAGGGGGGTTATCGGCCATGTAGGGGGGTTAGTAGCCATGTATGGGATGATCAGCCATGTAGGGGGGGTTAGTAGCCATGTAGGGGATGATCAGCCATGTAGGGGGTTATCGGCCATGTAGGGGGGTTATCGGCCATGTAGGGGATGATCAGCCATGTAGGGGGTTATCGGCCATGTAGGGGATGATCAGCCATGTAGGGAGTTATCGGCCATGTAGGGGGGTTAGTAGCCATGTAGGGGATGATCAGCCATGTAGGGGGGTTATTGGCCATGTAGGGGATGATCAGCCATGTAGGGGATGATCAGCCATGTAGGGGGGTTAGTAGCCATGTAGGGGATGATCAGTCATGTAGGGGGTTATCGGCCATGTAGGGGGGTTAGTAGCCATGTAGGGGATGATCAGCCATGTAGGGGGGTTAGTAGCCATGTAGGGGATGATCAGCCATGTAGGGGGGTTAGTAGCCATGTAGGGGATGATCAGCCATGTAGGGGGGTTATCGGCCATGCAGGGGGGTTAGTAGTCATGTATGGGATGATCAGCCATGTAGGGGGGGTTAGTAGCCATGTAGGGGGTTATCGGCCATGTAGGGGGGTTATCGGCCATGTAGGGGATGATCAGCCATGTAGGGGGCTATCGGCCATGTAGGGGGTTATCGGCCATGTAGGGGATGATCAGCCATGTAGGGGGTTATCGGCCATGTAGGGGGGTTAGTAGCCATGTAGGGGATGATCAGCCATGTAGGGGGGTTATCGGCCATGTAGGGGATGATCAGCCATGTAGGGGATGATCAGCCATGTAGGGGATGATCAGCCATGTAGGGGGGTTAGTAGCCATGTAGGGGATGATCAGTCATGTAGGGGGTTATCGGCCATGTATGGGGGTTAGTAGCCATTTAGGGGATGATCAGCCATGTAGGGGGGTTAGTAGCCATTTAGGGGATGATCAGCCATGTAGGGGGGTTAGTAGCCATGTAGGGGATGATCAGTCATGTAGGGGGTTATCGGCCATGTAGGGGATGATCAGCCATGTAGGGGCGTTATCAGCCATGTAGGGGATGATCAGTCATGTAGGGGGTTATCGGCCATGTAGGGGGGTTATCAGCCATGTAGGGGGATGATCAGTCATGTAGGGGGGTTATCAGCCATGTAGGGGGGTTATCAGCCATGTAGGGGGGTTATCGGCCATGTAGGGGGGTTATCAGCCATGCAGGGGGGTTATCCGCCATGTAGGGGGTTATCGGCCATGTAGGGGGGTTATCAGCCATGCAGGGGGGTTACCCGCCATGTAGGGGGTTATCGGCCATGTAGGGGGTTATCAGCCATGTAGGGGATGATCAGTCATGTAGGGGGGTTATCGGCCATGTAGGGGGGTTATCGGCCATGTAGGGGGGTTAGTAGACATGTATGGGATGATCAGCCATGTAGGGGGGTTAGTAGCCATGTATGGGATGATCAGCCATGTAGGGGGGTTAGTAGCCATGTAGGGGATGATCAGCCATGTAGGGGGGTTAGTAGCCATGTAGGGGATGATCAGCCATGTAGGGGGGTTATCGGCCATGTAGGGGGGTTAGTAGCCATGTATGGGATGATCAGCCATGTAGGGGGGGTTAGTAGCCATGTAGGGGATGATCAGCCATGTAGGGGGTTATCGGCCATGTAGGGGGGTTATCGGCCATGTAGGGGGGTTATCGGCCATGTAGGGGGGTTAGTAGACATGTATGGGATGATCAGCCATGTAGGGGGGTTAGTAGCCATGTATGGGATGATCAGCCATGTAGGGGGGTTAGTAGCCATGTAGGGGATGATCAGCCATGTAGGGGGGTTAGTAGCCATGTAGGGGATGATCAGCCATGTAGGGGGGTTATCGGCCATGTAGGGGGGTTAGTAGCCATGTATGGGATGATCAGCCATGTAGGGGGGGTTAGTAGCCATGTAGGGGATGATCAGCCATGTAGGGGGGTTGTCGGCCATGTAGGGGGGTTGTCGGCCATGTAGGGGATGATCGGCCATGTAGGGGGTTATCGGCCATGTAGGGGATGATCAGCCATGTAGGGGGTTATCGGCCATGTAGGGGGGTTAGTAGCCATGTAGGGGATGATCAGCCATGTAGGGGGGTTAGTAGCCATGTAGGGGATGATCAGCCATGTAGGGGGGTTAGTAGCCATGTAGGGGATGATCAGCCATGTAGGGGGGTTATCGGCCATGTAGGGGGGTTAGTAGTCATGTATGGGATGATCAGCCATGTAGGGGGGGTTAGTAGCCATGTAGGGGATGATCAGCCATGTAGGGGGTTATCGGCCATGTAGGGGATGATCAGCCATGTAGGGGCGTTATCAGCCATGTAGGGGATGATCAGTCATGTAGGGGGTTATCGGCCATGTAGGGGGGTTATCAGCCATGTAGGGGGATGATCAGTCATGTAGGGGGGTTATCAGCCATGTAGGGGGGTTATCGGCCATGTAGGGGGGTTATCAGCCATGCAGGGGGGTTATCCGCCATGTAGGGGGTTATCGGCCATGTAGGGGGGTTATCAGCCATGCAGGGGGGTTACCCGCCATGTAGGGGGTTATCAGCCATGTAGGGGATGATCAGTCATGTAGGGGGGTTATCGGCCATGTAGGGGGGTTATCGGCCATGTAGGGGGGTTAGTAGACATGTATGGGATGATCAGCCATGTAGGGGGGTTAGTAGCCATGTATGGGATGATCAGCCATGTAGGGGGGTTAGTAGCCATGTAGGGGATGATCAGCCATGTAGGGGGGTTATCGGCCATGTAGGGGGGTTAGTAGCCATGTATGGGATGATCAGCCATGTAGGGGGGGTTAGTAGCCATGTAGGGGATGATCAGCCATGTAGGGGGGTTAGTAGCCATGTAGGGGATGATCAGTCATGTAGGGGGTTATCGGCCATGTAGGGGATGATCAGCCATGTAGGGGATGATCAGCCATGTAGGGGGGTTAGTAGCCATGTAGGGGATGATCAGCCATGTAGGGGGGTTAGTAGCCATGTAGGGGATGATCAGCCATGTAGGGGGGTTAGTAGCCATGTAGGGGATGATCAGCCATGTAGGGGGGTTATCGGCCATATAGGGGGGTTAGTAGTCATGTATGGGATGATCAGCCATGTAGGGGGGGTTAGTAGCCATGTAGGGGATGATCAGCCATGTAGGGGGTTATCGGCCATGTAGGGGATGATCAGCCATGTAGGGGCGTTATCAGCCATGTAGGGGATGATCAGTCATGTAGGGGGTTATCGGCCATGTAGGGGGGTTATCAGCCATGTAGGGGGGTTATCAGCCATGTAGGGGGATGATCAGTCATGTAGGGGGGTTATCAGCCATGTAGGGGGGTTATCGGCCATGTAGGGGGGTTATCAGCCATGCAGGGGGGTTATCCGCCATGTAGGGGGTTATCGGCCATGTAGGGGGGTTATCAGCCATGCAGGGGGGTTACCCGCCATGTAGGGGGTTATCGGCCATGTAGGGGGTTATCAGCCATGTAGGGGATGATCAGTCATGTAGGGGGGTTATCGGCCATGTAGGGGGGTTATCGGCCATGTAGGGGGGTTAGTAGACATGTATGGGATGATCAGCCATGTAGGGGGGTTAGTAGCCATGTATGGGATGATCAGCCATGTAGGGGGGTTAGTAGCCATGTAGGGGATGATCAGCCATGTAGGGGGGTTATCGGCCATGTAGGGGGGTTAGTAGCCATGTATGGGATGATCAGCCATGTAGGGGGGGTTAGTAGCCATGTAGGGGATGATCAGCCATGTAGGGGGTTATCGGCCATGTAGGGGGGTTGTCGGCCATGTAGGGGATGATCGGCCATGTAGGGGGTTATCGGCCATGTAGGGGATGATCAGCCATGTAGGGGGTTATCGGCCATGTAGGGGGGTTAGTAGCCATGTAGGGGATGATCAGCCATGTAGGGGGGTTAGTAGCCATGTAGGGGATGATCAGCCATGTAGGGGGGTTAGTAGCCATGTAGGGGATGATCAGTCATGTAGGGGGTTATCGGCCATGTATGGGGGTTAGTAGCCATTTAGGGGATGATCAGGCATGTAGGGGATGATCAGCCATGTAGGGGGGGTTAGTAGCCATGTAGGGGATGATCAGCCATGTAGGGGGGTTAGTAGCCATGTAGGGGATGATCAGCCATGTAGGGGGGTTAGTAGCCATGTAGGGGATGATCAGTCATGTAGGGGGTTATCGGCCATGTATGGGGGTTAGTAGCCATTTAGGGGATGATCAGCCATGTAGGGGGGTTAGTAGCCATGTAGGGGATGATCAGCCATGTAGGGGGGTTAGTAGCCATGTAGGGGATGATCAGTCATGTAGGGGGTTATCGGCCATGTAGGGGGGTTAGTAGCCATGTAGGGGATGATCAGCCATGTAGGGGGGTTAGTAGCCATGTAGGGGATGATCAGCCATGTAGGGTTGGGTGTCTGACCTCCAGGCGATCAGTGAGCTCCTTCTGCATGTCCTCGTATCTCCGGCTCATGTCCTGGTTCCTCTCCAGCAAAGCCTTCCCCAGCCTGGCCGCCAGCACCAGGTCCCTCTCCTTCTGCCGGATGTCGGAGAGTAGAGGCGGCTCCTCCTCCCCGGACTCCTGGTCCCCCGGCTCCTCTTCTCCCTCTGCGGCCATTAGTAGCAGCTCCTCGTCCAGCTCCAGCAGCCCCCGCCCCAGCTCTGCTTGGTCCTGTCGCTCCGGGGAGGGTGCCGAGCGCCTGCTGATAGGGAGCTCCATAGGGCGCTGTCCGGGGCGGCTGGTGCTGAAGCTGGGATCCTCCTCGCTGATAAGATGGAAGAAGTCAGCCGATCCGGCCCCCGCTCCTCCTGTCCCTTCCAGGCAACTTCTCGGCTCGGTGTGGACGGGGCAGTGAGGGTTAAAGGCACCCGGCTCGGTCCTCATCCAATGGGGCTCCCCTCCCCGGCTCACACATTCGAGGAATGGCAAACGGTGCTCTTCCTGGCAGTATGCCGGTCCTTCCTGACCTCCTCGTCTAATTCGGTGCCCCCGGCCCCCTCCCCCCGTACCCGGCCCCGCTCGTCTCCCCCCCGCGGAATCTAATGCGGACGTGTTGGGCCCCGCAGGCCTCGGGCTGCGCTGCGCTCTCCTCGCCCCTTAGCGCCGCGCTCCCCCGCACCCATCTCTGCAAGGTTCTGGCGGTGCGTGCGCAGCCCGTGACATCACCAACACCTGTTCGCTGGGAGCCGCTCATTGGGCACAGATGGTTGCGCGATCAGCTGTGTGTGCACACCTCTAGTGGCCGATCAGATGGGGATGATGATGCCAGACTGCCGACTTCAGGAGTTCGGTTGGGTGTGCAAGTTTGTCTCTGTGGTCCAGATCCGAACCATGCACTGTTATGCCCCAGATCTCTGTGATCCAGATCCTATCCATGCAATGGTATGTCCCAGCTCTCTATGGTCCACATCCTATCCATGCAATGGTATGGCCCAGCTCTCTATGGTCCAGATCCTATCCATGCAATGGTATGCCCCAGATCTCTGTGATCCAGATCCTATCCATGTAATGGTATGGCCTAGCTCTCTGTGGTCCAGATGCTAACCATGCAATGGTATGCCCCAGCTCTCTGTGGTCCAGATCCTAATCTTGCACTGTTATGCCCCAACTCTCTGTGATCCAGATCCTAACCATGCAATGGTATGCCTTAGCTCTCTGTGGTCCAGATCCTAACCATCTAATGGTATACCTCAGCTCTCTGTGGTCCAGATCCTAATCTTGCACTGTTATGCCCCAGCTCTCTGTGGTCCAGATCCTATCCATGCACTGTTATACCCCAGCTCTCTATGGTCCAGATCCTATCCATGCAATGGTATGCCCTAGCTCTCCATGATCCTCCAGATCCTAACCATGCACTGTTATGTCCCAGCTCTATATGGTCCAGATCCTAACCATGCAATGGTATGCCTCAGCTCTCTGTGTTCCAGATCCTAATCATGTAATGGTATGCCCCAGCTCTCTGTGGTCCAGATCCTAATCATGTAATGGTATGCCCCAGCTCTCTGTGTTCCAGATCCTAACCATGCAATGGTATGCCCCAGCTCTCTCTGGTCCAGAACTAACAATGCAATGTTATGCCCCAGCTCTCTGTGGTCCAGATCCTATCCATGCAATGGTATGCTCTAGCTCTCTGTGATCCAGATCCTAACCATGCACTGTTATGTCACAGCTCTTTATGGTCCAGATCCTAAAAATGCAATGCTATGCCCCAGCTCTCTGTGGTCCAGATCCTAACCATGTAATGGTATGCCCCAGCTCTGTGGTCCGGATCTAACCATGCAATGGTAGGCCCCAGCTCTCTGTGTTTCAGAACTAACAATACAATGTTATTCCCCAGCTCTCTGTGGTCCAGATCCTAATCATGCAATGGTATGCCCCAGCTCTCTGTGGTCCAGAAATAACAATGCAATGTTATGCCCCAGCTCTCTGTGGTCCAGATCCTAACCATGCAATGGTATGTCTCAGCTCTCTGTGGTCCAGATCCTATCCATGCAATGGTATGCCCTAGCTCCCTGTGATCCAGATCCTAACCATGCACTGTTATGTCCCAGCTCTTTATGGTCCAGATCCTAAAAACGCAATGCTATGCCCCAGCTCTCTGTGCTCCAGATCCTAATCATGTAATGGTATGCCCCAGCTCCCTGTGTTCCATAACTAACAATGCAATGTTATGCCCCAGCTCTCTGTGGTCCAGATCCTAACCATGTAATGGTATGCCCCAGCTCTGTGGTCCGGATCTAACCATGCAATGGTATGCCCCAGCTCTCTGTGATCCAGATCCTAACCATGTAATGGTATGCCTCAGCTCTCTGTGGTCCAGATCCTAATCATGTAATGGTATGCCCCAGCTCTCTATGTTCCAGAACTAACAATGTAATGTTATGCCCCAGCCCTCTATGGTCCAGATACTAACCATGCAATGGTATGTCCCAGATCTCTGTGGTCCAGATCCTAACCATGCAATGGTATGCCCCAGCTCTCTGTGGTCCAGATCCTAACCATGCAATGGTATTCCCCAGCTCTCTGTGGTCCAGATCCTAACCATGCAATGGTATGTCCCAGCTCTCTGTGGTCCAAATCCTAACCATGCAATGGTATGCCCCAGCTCTCTGTGGTACATATCCTAATCATACAATGGTATGTCCCAGCTCTCTGTGCTCCAGATCCTAACCATGCAATGGTATGCCTCAGCTCTCTGTGGTCCAGATCCTAACCATGCAATGGTATGCCTCAGATCTCTGTGGTCCAGGTCTAACCATGCATTTTTATGCCCCAGCTCTCTGGTGGTCCAGATCTAACCATGTAATAGTATGCCCCAGCTCTCTGTAGTCCAAATCCAAACCATGTAATAGTATGCCTCAGCTCTCTTTGGTCCAGATCCTAACCGTGCACTGTTATGTCCCAGCTCTCTGCGGTCCAGATCTAACCCTGTAATATGCCCTTCTCTCTGTGATCCAGATCCTAACCATGCAATGGTATGCCTCAGCTCTCTGTGGTCCGGATCTAACCATGCAATATTATACCTTAGCTCTCAGTGGTCCAGATCTAACCATGTAACAACAACGAATGCCCCATAGTAAGCCTATGGCCATTGCAGACTTTGCTACTGCTCTCCCCTCTCCTCTGAAGCCAGAGATGGGTGCTGATCACTTGACCAGGCGGAGCATCCTTAGAATGGGTAAGTACAGGCATACCCCACTTTTAAGTACACAATGGGTATTATTTACCAAAGCTGGAAAGTGCAAAATCAGGCTCACTTCTGAAAGAAACCAATGAGCTTCCAGATTTTATT
This sequence comes from Lithobates pipiens, assembly GCF_037356315.1. Taxonomy (NCBI): domain Eukaryota; kingdom Metazoa; phylum Chordata; class Amphibia; order Anura; family Ranidae; genus Lithobates; species Lithobates pipiens. The sequence continues at coordinate 37,185,782 of NW_027507790.1, read as the reverse complement.
ACCAAAGCTTAATTGAACAAGCTGGGGTTAGAAGCTCATTGGTTTCTAAGCAGAACTGATCCTGATTTTGCACTTTCCAGCTTTAGTAAATAATACCCCATTGCGTACTTAAAAGTGGGGTATGCCTGTATAGACATATTTCCTCTACCTGCTAGTTAGTATAGGGCTTGATTAATGGGAGTGGGGTCAGGTTTGAGATTAGACTTCCACTTTAATTTTAGTGTGCACGCACAATTTAATCCCTAATTTCCCTGTACAAAATAAAAGATTAGCAATTTTGAGTAATTCGATACCAAATATGGCAAGACTCTAAACTGTGTCCACCTGTGAAATGTCAACAAATTATGGTATCCAAATACAAAAAAGGTTACAGTTTAGAATTGACCATAATTATCAGATTACTAGAATATTTTTTTCACTGCAATGTGAAAGGCAATGCGTAATATGTGTTGTATACTCCTTCGCATACACATGCATGACCTATGTACATTTGTATATGTGTGCGCAGGGTGACAGGGGTGCTTTTAATATTTTTTTATTATTTTTTCATTTTATTATAATATTATTCATTTTTAACACAGTGTTGTGTTTTTTACTATTTCAAGTCGTTTTAAACCCTCAGTATTTTAAGCTTAACACATTGAGCACAATGCGAGTACTGTATATAATATTTTGTAAACAACTTCCTTGGACTCCTATATCCAAATACAAGAACATCACACTCTCTTTGTTGTAATCCATGATACTTTAATCCCATATGTATTCGGATTAGGTTCCTCCAGACAAACATTGAGGGGTCTCTCATCACCTTTCCTTTTTGGAAAAAAATATTGTCAATATAGGATTTGTACATTAACAGATGGGCCACACCCTGCCATATATAAATTCCCTCTCCCATCTGTCCATATACAAATTGCCCAAGCTGGGGGAAAACTTGGCTGCCATCCTTGGAACAATTTGTTGTACACAATAATCTTCCTCAAAGCAGAAAAAAACGGTAAAACAGAATTCTACACACTCCACAATATACCTTTTTGGTTCATCAGGCAAGGACATATTCCTCTCCAAAGCCAATTTAACTGCCTCTAATGCCTTCTTTATGTGTTATTATTGTAAACAGTGAATTAACATTGGCCGTTGCTAATATAAAATCAGACTTTTTAGGCTTTAATAAATATGGCTTAACAGTGTAACACTATGAGGTTGATTTACTAAAGGCAAATATACTGTGCACTGCACTTACCGTATTAAATGAGGTTAAGCTTCACTTTGCAAAGAATACTCAATCACATGCAAGGAAAATAAAAAAAAGCAGCATTTTTGCTAGCACATGATTGGATAATAGAAATCAGCAGAGCTTACCCTCAGACCTGGAGCAAATGCACTTGCCTTTAGTGAATCAACCTCCCTGAGGGACATTACTTTTTCTTTTTTTTTTACCATATTTATTAACATCTGAGGTTCTTTTTTGGCCAGGAAATAGATATAGATCAAAATTTGTTCCCACGCAGCAACCGCTAGTAAACCTCCAAAAAGAAGACGCTAGCACTTATGTGTTGGCCCTGACCTTCAGCACCACAACCTGTGATTAAGGCTCCATTCACAGCTAGGCGCGATTTATTGCACAACAACTGCTGCAAGATCGCACCACGATTTGGGGTGCCATTAACAAGTAATGGCATTGCAAATGTGTCCCTGGAATTGTGGGCAGAAGCGCAGAGATTCCGCCCACTCCTGCAGAGTGTAACTTCAGCTCCCCGCCCTCTGTTTTTTGAAAGCTCAGACAGAGGTTATAAATTCTGGACTTTGAATGGAAGTAGAGGAGAGGTGCCTGTATAGTAAAAAGATACAACTTATGTAGGAGGATTTGTTTTATCTCTGTGTATCCCCTGAGGCGAGTCATTTCACTGGGTATATGTAAGGGTTTACAACCACTTCAAGTTGGGCCTTTAAATCATAGGAGGTGTGAAAACAGCCTAAACAGTAAGCTTCCAACAGCTTCAGCTAACCTCTCCCACTTGTTTATTCAGGACTCCCCAATAAAAATCAAACATCCATAGTGCTCCTCATTTATTTATTGTTAAAGTGGTTGTACACCCTTACATATACCTAGTGAAGGGACTCCGGTAAAACACAGAGCTGAAACAAATCCTCCTACATAAGTTGTACCTGTTTATCTGTAGCCATCTCTTCTCTACATCCATTCAAAGTGCTGATTTTCTAAGCTTGTCTGAGAGTTCACAAAACAGGGGGCAGGGAGCTGATGTTACACTCTGCAGAGCTCAGTGAGGAGAGCTCTGCGAGCTGATTGGAGAGAAAAGACACGTCCTCCTTTACACAGCACACAGAAACAGAACTGAGGCTATTAATCAGCTGAAGCTCCCTCCTCTGTCACCATGTTTCTCTTGGAGTCAGGAAGAATTAGCAGACATGATTCATGCTGATAGAGGAACAAAGCAGCAGACATAAATTACACTATTTTAAATTAAACAAGTACACACCATAGGAGGTATATGTTTTGTTCATAATTCATATCTGAGGTCTATAACCACTTTAAAGTGATACTAAAGTCTTGTTTTTTTGTTTTTTTTCTATTTAAAAATAACTAACATGTTATACTTATCTGCTCTGTGCAGAGGTTTTGCATAGAGAATCCGAGATCCTCCTCTTCTTGGATCCCTCACCGGCGCTCCTGGTGCCTCCCTCCTGCCAAGTGCCCCCACAGCAAGCAGCTTGCTATGGGGGCACCCGAACCGAGCCACTGCTCTGTGTGCCCATTCAGACACGGCCCCATCACCTCTCTCTCCTCATTGGCTCACTTACTTTGATTGACAGCCAATGGCGCGCCGCTGCTGTCCCAGTGAGGAGAGAGACTCCCAGGCAGCCAAGACTCTCGTGCAACAGTGCTGGATCTAGATGGGGCTCAGGTAATTAGCAGAGGGTCTGAGGGGGGCTTCTGCACACAGAAGGTTTTTTATCTTAAAGCATAGAATGCATTAAGATAAAAAAAAAACTTCTGACTTTAGAACCACTTTAATATAAAACAAGACTAAAAACACTCACAATAAATCAGCAAGGTGACAGCACAAAAAAATAAATCTTAATTTTCTATACCAAATTCCCTGCCACTAGTGTCCTGTCTTTGTCTTACCCTTGGCACTCCTCTCTCCTTGTGGTAAGCCATTTTGTTAGCACATGCGCACAATTCCATTTGAGTGGTGGTGGAGCACTTTGTGGTTATTAGGCAATGGATTTTGTGGTAAAGTGGAATGTTTTTGGGGATTTGTTAGTATTACAAGCACTGCTCTGTTTTATGTTCTTGGTCTTGAATTTGGATGGAGGGTGTAAAGTTCCCAAAAAGTGTAGTGTACTTGAAATAGCAGCAAGGTTATTCAACTCTGAAAATAGGATATAAGGATTTTTGACACCGTAGGCAAAACCTCCTTTTGCCTCCCCATTGGCTCCACCCCTGACTCCACCCCCTTTGCCCTGCCCATGTATACCCCACCTACCAGTGCCCACGAATGCAGCCTCACCAGTGCCAAAAAATGGAGCCTCACCAGTGCCCAAAAATACAGCCTACCAGGAAACGGGAGGGGGGGGTCCCCTTGGTACACACACATCAGTGTGAATGGCAGATCATTCTTATACACCATCTCATCTGTATATACATTTACATGCGATAATACAATCATAATGACAGTGTTTAAATTTCTCACCAGGTGACAGTCTGGGGCTCTGCAGACTGTATCTGTATCTGTATACTCTCTCTCCATCTGACGACTTGACCGTACCACTGCCAGTGCGAGGAACGTACAATTTTAAATGCCTTGCTGCCTGCCTCAGTGCCTCCTCAAGGCAGGCCGCAGGCTCCACCTGTCACCAAGCCCAGAGCAGCGCCAGTGACTAAACTGACATTGCCAATGTTCAGGAGGAAAGGCCAGGTCAGGAGGGACCGCGGCCGCAGCGTATGGGGACTGCACTGGGCAGAGAGGCAGAGATGGCTGGTGAGGATGTGACCACGCGCGATGTGAAAGATACCATTCAGGTATCGTCTGCTGTTGCTGTTCCCGGCAGAGTGCATTTGGTATCACTCTGTCTGTGGCAAGAGATGGCGCTATACAGGAAGCATCAGCTTATACAGCTCTGCTCCACAGCTGCTTGCTTTGCCGGCTTCATTAACACAGATGCCCTGGGATGGCGGGCCTGCAACCCATGATCTGGGCTTGCCAATCTGCCATCGCACAGAAGGAGGTCGCAGGCCACATCAGAGGGCTCCGTGGGCCACATGCGGCCCCCGGGCCACTGGTTGGGCACCCCTTTTTTTGATTGAAAAAGCCCATGGCGTGCAAACACACCCAAAAAACTTCCACCCGGTGCATAAAAAAAGTGCACACACATAAAGAGTGACACACTAAAAAGTGCAGACGGGTGTCTGATGTCCTCCCGAGGAAGGACCATACCCTGATCCCCCGGGGCGTTAGGCTCCTGACAGGGACTGAGGTACCAGACTCATATAGTGGTCGTCTAGCCGAAGCCAGACGACCTCTTTTCCCCGGGAGGTCTGCCGAAACAGAACCTCCTAGGTGGTAGGTACTATGGGGCTTCCCCGAAGGTAGGCCCCCCAATGGAGGTTGGACCAAGCCAAAAGGCCTATGTCCTCCCTCCCACAAGACTTTCAGGATAGGTCCGAGGACCAACACCCTACTCATCAAATGTGAAGTGACAAACGCGACAACACACACAAATAAAATAAATAAAAAGTGAGGAAAGGGATAGTGGAGAGGAGAGTGAAAATGTGACCATTGTGTAATACAATGGCCAGGCCCTCCAGCCAGGAATCAAAAATTCCTCTGGTCCTAGCCAAAAGGCCGGGCCCTAGAGGCAGGTGTGAAAAAGCGTCTGGTCTGGTGACGTGACCAAGGTGCTGAATATCAAAGTGCAAGCACAGTGAATATAAGGCACTCCAGGGGCACATCACCATGGGCTTTTCAACAGAAGCATCCCCGACCCTCCAACCCAGGCCACGACAGCCCCCACCCCAGTCAGAAAGGCATGGTGATCCAGGAGCTTGGTGAGACCCTTACTCATCAGGTCACACCCTCGCTCCCATTACTCCTACCTAATTACATTCGGGAAGTACTGGCCGTTCCCCCGGAGGACAAAAGGGGAACAAACGTTCCCTCCCGAAAAACTGACCAGAGCTAAAGCTGCCACAATCCAAGCCAGAAGGCCAGGGTCCCCTCCCCTGGCTTCGACCAGTGGTTCTCCATCCTCACCAGAAGGCTTCCCAACTGATAAGAACAGATACTACACTTGATCTTAGCCAAAAGGCCAAGAAGCGATTGGGCACCCCTGCCCTAGGCCATGGGGTTGGATGTTTCTTTCTTTTTTACCTCGGTTAGAGACCAGGAAGAGTAAGTCATCCGCATATGCCATGACCTTATGGTGCCCTGACTTACCAGTGAGCCCTTGAATATTAGGACTGGCCCAAATCATGCATAGGAACGGCTTCAGTGTCAATACAAAAATCAAGGCTGACATAGGACAGTTTTGTCTAGTGTCATTTGACAAGGCAAACTAGTCAGAGCGCATCTCACTAATCCATACAGCAGCCTGTTGGGTAGAGTACAAGGCCGACACCCACTTCCGTGGTCGGTATTTTCCCCCTCCCTTTCCTGCATAAACACTGAGGAGAAGAAGGAATTTAGTACGGTTGCCATCGCTGTGTCATCCGTCAACTCACTCAGATACTAATGTTACTTCCAGGTTATAAAAGATACTCCCAGGTAATAAGGTACTCCTCGGTTCTAAGGGTACTCCCAGGTGCTAAGGGTGCTCCCAAGTGCTAAGGGTACTGGTATTAAAGTTGTTAGGTTTTTTGTTAGAGGTGTCGCTCTGTGTCCTCTGTTCGGCTCAGCCGCCCCTATAATCTGACACTTGCAGGGCTTGTCGGACCTTCAGTCTCCCCCGGTCAGCCTATCTCTCACTGCTTCCCCAGTCTGCCTGTTACACTCCTCCTCCAATCCACTTACCCCTGCCTCTCCTGATCAACCTATGCCTCTCGGTCTCCCGGTCCCGCCTCCTCTGTCACAGTCTGTGGGGTGACACTGTCCCTGGTCACTCCCGCTCCACCTATCCGATGGCCCGTGCCTGCCATTGCTCACTGATCCTGGGTCACCCGCCGCCTTCCCGGTCCTCCAGTCCGCGCCGCCTCCAGTCTCCTCCACCTCCCTGATCGCCGGCGCCTCCTTGGGCTCCAGTTCCCACCACCTCCCCGGTCTCTGGTCTTTGCTGTCTCCTGGGGGAGCTCCCGCTCTCCTCACACACACACACACACACACACACACCACGCTGTCTCAACTCTGCACTTCCGCTCTGCACTTCAGGTCAGTTGGGAAGTGTCTACGTAGTGTCTCCCAAAAGAATGTCTGGGTACCAAGTCAATCTTTCTGGGCCAGTTTGGTGCTACCAAGCTTACTAGGATGTAATATATGAATTAGTGCCACGCAGTATTGGATAAAATAAACAATGAATTAACTTATTTAAAGGGGTTGTAAACCCTTAAGGTTTTTCACCTTAATGCATTCTATGAGCAGCAGCCCTCCAGAGCCCCCCCCCCCCTTACTTACCTGAACCCGATCAATCCAGTGACAGTGTCTCAGGGTCCTCATTGGATAGATTGATAATCCAGTGACACAGGAGCTGGGGGCGGGGCTGAGTTCTGCTGTCTGTGTCAATGGACACAGCAACAGGACTCGGGAGCATGCCCGCACAAGTGCTCCCATGGAATGCAGCTCTCCATGGGGGCACTCGAGAAGAGGAGGATCCAGGAACACCGCTGAGGGACCCCAGAAAGGGAGGATCTGGGCCGCTCTGTGTAAAACCCTTTCACAGAACAGGTAAGTATGACGTATTTGTTATTTAAAAAAAACAAAAAAAAAACCTAACCTAAAAAATGCAGTCTCAAAATGTATTAAAATAGTCATGCAAACATAAACATAAATCATAGCCAAGCCTCTGAAATAATATATACAGTAGAAAATGTCATTATACGTATCAAGGTATAAAATGTAAATTGCTGAGTACACATGCAGAAAAAGTATACCAACGCATTTCGCAAGACCATGCTCGCTTCATCAGGGGTAGATGCATGTGGTACCTAAGGCTGCATCAGACTACCAATTGCTTGATACCCAGAGGCGGCAGTAATGAGCGTCTGGCTCGAAAGCTGAGGAGGCAGAGGAAAAACCAACCCAACAGAGCACAAATGGGGGGCAGACACGGCCGGGATGGGGGAATGTGTCACCAAAGATCTCCCAGTATCCATTAATAATGTCAATTGAAACATCAATGCATATGTATCAATAGATACAATAGATACTGCCATACCAGCATAGTAATACAAGTAAAGTAGTATATGATAAGAGTATGTATATACATGAACCAAACTGGCTCAATAATGGAGCTAGGAATCTAGGGGACAATGAAGAAAAAAAAAAAACTTTAAAAGGGGTTTTAAACCCTCGTGTTTTTCACCTTAATGCATCCTTTGCATTAAGGTGAAAAAACTTCTGACACTGACCAGCCCCCCAACTCCCTGTTTTACTCACCTGAGCCCATTCATTCCCACAGTGGAGATGCGCTGTACTTCTCTGCCCGCTGTCTCGGCTCTTGGTTGGATAGATTGATAGCAGCGCAGCCATTGGCTCCCGCTGCTGTCAATCAAATCCAATGACATGGGCCCCGGGGTCGGGGCAGAGTCCTGCATTCTGTGTGACTGGACACAGAAGCAGGACTCGGGAGCGAGCATACACGGGAATCCACCTTAGGAGAGCCTTCTCCAACATGGGCACTTGATGCGGGGAGGAGCTACCAGCGCCACCGGGGGACCCTGGAAGAGGACCGGGGCCACTCTATGCAAAACAAACTGCACAGTGGAAGTATAACATGTTTATTTATTTAGCCGTGCGCGCCGTCATATAAAGACCCTCCCCCTTGTCCGGGCACTTTCATAGACAGATTACCCGTCCCAGGATTGGACGGGTGATCTGTCTATTGAAGTTCCCCGGACAAGAGGAAGGGGTTGTAAATGATGGTGCGCACTGCGGGGAACACGCAACTATTGAAATGAAAGCTGTGATGTTCCCGGTGCTATAATCAAACAGGCGACGGCGGCTCTCCTCGCTCTTCCCTCTCTTCCCTTGAACAGGCTGGCTGCACTGGGGACACACAGGCTGGGCTGGCTGCACTGGGGACACACAGGCAGGCTGGGGACACACAGGCAGGCTGGGTTGGCTGCACTGGGAATACACAGGCAGGCTGGGCTGGCTGCACTGGGGACACACAGGCAAGCTGGGCTGGCTGCACTGGGGACACACAGGCAAGCTGGGCTGGCTGCACATGGGACACTGGCAGGCTGGGCAGGGGACACTGACAGGCTGGGCTGGCTGCACTGGGGACACTGGCGGGCTGGGGACACTGGGAACACTGGCAGGCTGGGCTGGGGACACTGGCAGGCTGGGCTGGCTGCGATGGGGACACTGGCAGGCTGGGCTGGCTGCACTGGGGACACTGGCTGGCTGCATCTGACGGGCACTTGTGAGGCTGCATTGATCTCTTCTATCATGTCCCCAGTCACTGACCATCTCCTGTACCATGTCCCCAGTCTCTGACCATCTCCTGTACCATGTTCGCAGTCTCTGACCACCTCCTGTAAAAAAATATTTTTTAAAAACAGTCATTTTCGATATCGGTCATTTTCGGTATCGGTTTCGGCCTAGTGTACTTGTCATTTTCGGTATTGCTTTCGGCACCAAAAAAACATTCGGTGCACCCCTATCAGTGTGTGTGTTCATTATTATTTTCTCTTTCATTTATTTCACATAAATACTGTACTCTTTCTGCAACGTTTTTGTGAATCACTAATATAGTGCAAAACCCATTACCAACATTCCAATACTCTCACCTTAAAAAGCAGGTCTCATATGCTTTCCCTTTAACCCTTTCACTGCCAGGGTCTTTTGTGAACTCGTGTTAAAAAATTTTTTTAGGCCTGAAGTTTACATAAAACTCCCATCAGAAAACATAATTTTCTTAAAGCAGACACATTAGAGAATAAAATAGGCAACACTTCAATAACCCCCTCTAGGTCATCAGTCTAATGTTATGGAGGAGGTCTTGAGCTAGAATAATGGCTCTCACTCCAGCATACGTTGCGATATGTAAAAAGTGTATTGCAATCAACTTTTTCACAAGCATTTGTTTATCTTCATACATAATATGTGGGGGGGGGCTCAATTTTTTTGGGGGGGGGATCTTATGTGCTTGCGTGTAACTTTAATGACATGTCGCCTCTGGGCTCCACTGAATGTATTGCAATGCAGATCGCATTGCAATACATCCCTGCCCGGCTATGCTAGCTGTGGACACTGAGAGGCTGACCCTGAAGTGACATCATACACTTTCCAGGTTTCCAGGTCTCCCTCCGGCACCTATCATGTTGGTTGCAGGCCTGCAGATGGGCAAGCGGAGCTCAAAATACATGGCAAGGGGCACCCTGGGGATGTGCAGAGGAAATCAAGCGTCAGTGCAGCTGCCTGAATGCATCCACCTGACAGACAGGAGTCTGTCTGTCAGTTTTACATAAAATCCCCAATGTCATGCCCATATGATGTACGCACCTGACAGTGAAAGGGTTAAACAGGGTATGATATGCCAGAAGTGTTGTTGCCCTCTTCTGTAAATGGATGTACAAGATTAAAAACTTAACTTAAAAAGTGCACATTTCTGGTGTGCATCAGGTTACATGCAAGTATATTAGACATGGCTCACACAAGATGGCAGCCCACACACTTCCTGTTTGCAGCATGAGGTCATAGGCTCCTCCCTGCACCTTGCGTCACAGAGTCACGTGGCTTCCTCAGGGGATAACTTAAGATCACTAGAATGCTCTACAGTTCGAACCTGCAGAGCACTGAAGGAAGAACCTATACTGGAGGGAAGGCATCAGCAGCTTTATCAGCTGGAACTGATCTCATGGGGTCACTATTTTGTTCACTGCAAAGCCTCTTGGATCCCTGACCTTAGCCACAAACGTGTCCACCTTGTGTTTAAGGGGATTCTAACATATGCATGTCTGATGTCTTCCAACGATGTCCTAGAACACAAGGAAGAGACTCTTCGTCCCACCTACTTAAAGATCTCAAGCTCACTTCATTCCTGCCTTTGCCTTGGTCACATCACAACAGGGGCGGATCCAGGGGGGGGGCAACGGGTCAATTGCCCCCTCCGAGAATACCGGCAAAGCCGGTTCCGCGGGTCCAATCGCGGCCGGTTCCGCGGGTACCCGCGGGCCGGTTCCGCGGGTACCCGCGGGCCGGTTCCACGGGTCCAATCGCGGCCGGTTCCGCGGGTCCAATCGCGGCCGGTTCCGCGGGTACCAGCGGGCCGGTTCCGCGGGTCCAATCGCGGCCGGTTCCGCGGGTACCCGCGCGGCCGGTTCCGCGGGTACCCGCGCTGAGTGGATGGGTGAGGGGGGGGGGGGGCAGCTGGGCAGCTTAGGAGGGCTGCTGGCCAATCAGGCAGCCAGCAGGCAGGGGAGCAGGGAGATGACATCATCTCTCACTGCCCTGCATCCCTCCAGTCCTGCCCTCACTGTGTAGGAAGCTGTGTGCAGCAGAGAGATTGCATCATCTCTCTGCTGCCTATCTTCACTCTGGGACCCAACAAAAGACCACCTTAGCAGAAAAGTGACACAGTAGGTGACAATCCGCAATGTGTGGCAGGCTTCGTGGCAAGTGGCAATCCGCAATGTGTGGCAGACTACGTGGCAAGTGGCAATCCACAATGTGTGGCAGACTACGTGGCAAGTGGCAATCCACAATGTGTGACAGGTGACGTGGCAAGTGGCAATCCGCAATGTGTGGCAGGCAACGTGGCAAGTGACAATCCGCAATGTGTGGCAGGTGACGTGGCAAGTGGCAATCCGCAATGTGTGGCAGGCAACGTGGCAAGTGACAATCCGCAATGTGTGGCAGGTGACGTGGCAAGTGACAATCCCCAATGTGTGGCAGGTGACGTGGCAAGTGGCAATCCACAATGTGTGTCAGGCAACGTGGCAAGTGACAATCCGCAATGTGTGGCAGGTGACGTGGCAATCCGCAATGTGTGGCAGGCTACGTGGCAATCCGCATCTGGTGGCAGGCGACGTGGCAAGTGACAATCCGCAATGTGTGGCAGGCTACGTTGCAAGTGGCAATCCGCAATGTGTGGCAGGCTACGTGGCAAGTGGCAATCCACAATGTGTGGCAGACTACGTGGCAAGTGGCAATCCACAATGTGTGGCAGACTACGTGGCAAGTGGCAATCCACAATGTGTGGCAGACTACGTGGCAAGTGGCAATCCACAATGTGTGGCAGGTGACGTGGCAAGTGGCAATCCGCAATGTGTGGCAGGCAACGTGGCAAGTGACAATCCGCAATGTGTGGCAGGTGACGTGGCAATCCGCAATGTGTGGCAGGCAACGTGGCAAGTGACAATCCGCAATGTGTGGCAGGTGACGTGGCAAGTGACAATCCCCAATGTGTGGCAGGTGACGTGGCAAGTGGCAATCCACAATGTGTGTCAGGCAACGTGGCAAGTGACAATCCGCAATGTGTGGCAGGTGACGTGGCAATCCGCAATGTGTGGCAGGCTACGTGGCAATCCGCATCTGGTGGCAGGCGACGTGGCAAGTGACAATCCGCAATGTGTGGCAGGTGACGTGGCAAGTGACAATCCGCAATGTGTGGCAGGCTACGTGGCAAGTGACAATCCGCAATGTGTGGCAGGTGACGTGGCAAGTGACAATCCACATTTGGTGGCAGGCGACATGGCAAGTGACATCCTCAGGGCTCCCACTGATTCTGCATTATGGTGAGATGAACCATTTAATTTTATATTACAATGTATTAATAGAAATAATGCGCTTCAATCATCCTGACACCATAACAACCATGGTGCCGTAATGATTGAAGTGCCAATACCAGCCATTTCCCATATAAATTGCCCCCAAAAAAACATATTTTATAGCAGTGCCCCTCCCGAGACTAGACTCTGGATCCGCCCCTGCATCACAAGAAACCATTTCCTGTATTCCTGTTTAAAGACTGGCCTTGCTGACATCCCTTGTGGCTCCTTATCCTGCTTGCTGTTCCTCTACGTGGATCCCTGACTTCTGGCCTGGCTGTTTACCCGATTTGGTAACTGAACTCTGGCTTGACTGATTACCCAATCTGGCTACTGAACTCTGGCTTTGCTGACTACCAGTTCTGGTTACTGGACTCTGGCTATGCTTTGACTAGGCTTACTCTATTTAGCTTTTTTTTAATAAACAAGTGTGATTTTACTGTACTGTCTCGGTATGGTTCATGGTTTCTGACAACTAGATAGCTAGAGTCTGGCAAACAGCCATAGGAAACACACTCAATTGCATGACTGAGCTCAAAAGAGAAAAAGAGGCTTTAATCTGTTGTCCACTGAGTCTTTGAAGGCTGAGATGTCCTTAACTGGAACCATAAAGGCATTTGTTGAGGCAGGAAATAGCTGCATCTATCACTTGACTTTTCACTTGTGGTAAGTCTCCTCAACTGGGTACTACTAAGCAAACCTCTTTAGAAGAGTATACACTTTGTCTAGCCATGGGCAGTCTTCACAGAGAACATCCTGTACTAGTCTGTGAACTGGAAAAGACCCAGTTGGTTTCTTGGATTTGGGACGAGATCCCTTAGGGACATTAGGAGTGTATTTCATCCACCAGGACCTTAAAGGGATAGTTCACCTTTACCACGAAACTGCCTATGCAGATAAGGGGCATCTGTAGATAAAAACAAACTCTGACTATAGTTGAATAAAGCCCTTGCTTTAGTGTAGGCCATTTACATACCTTATGAAGCCTGACTGTAATACTCGCAGGACGTTGCTACAGTGCCTTGAAAAAATATTCATACCCCTTGAAATTTTCCACATTTTGTCATAGTTACATAGTTAGTAAGGTTGAATAAAGACACCACTCCATCCAGTTCAACCTGAGTGAGTGTCTACAATTGTCCCTATTCCTGTACACAGCATGTCTTTGGAGTGTGGGAGGAAAACAGAGTACCCGGAGGAAACCCCGCTCATGCACAGGGAGAACATTCAAACTCCAGGCAGGTAGTGTCGTGGTTGGGATTGGAACCAGTGACCCTTTTTACTGCTAGGTGAGAGTTTGAACCACGACACCCAATGTGTCATGTTACAACCAAAAACGTAAAAGTATTTTATTGGGATTTTATGTGATAGACCAAAACACAAAGTGGCACAAATATGTGAAGTGGAAGGAAAATAAATGGTTTTCAAAATTTGTTACAAATAAATAATATCTGAAAAGTGTGGCATCTATTTGTATTCAGCCCCCCTGAGTCAATACTTTGTAAAACCACCTTTCGCTGCAATTACGGCTGTAAGTCTTTTAGGGGGTGTCTCTACCAGCTTTGCACATCTACAGAGGGATATGTTTGCCCATTCTTCTTTTCAAAAATGGCTCAAGCTCTGTCAGATTGGATGGAGAGCGTCTGTGAACAGCAATTTTCAGGTCTTGCCACATATTTTCAATTAAATTTAGGTCTGGACTTTGACTGGGCCAATCTAACACATGAATATGCTTTGATCTAAACCATTCCATTGTAGCTCAGGCTGTATGTTTAGGGTTGTTGTCCTGCTGGAAGGTGAACCTCCGCCCCAGTATCAAGTCTTTTTTAGACTCTAAAGCCCCATACACACTTTCAGATTTTCTGCTGATTTTTGTCTTCAGATTTACCAAAACCATGTAGTGCAAGGGCCTGCCTGATTGCATACAAATAGAAACTCCTAAGGTTTGACCTTATATTATGGTTTTGGTAAATCTGAAGGAAAAAAATCAGCAGAAAATCTGATAGTGTGTATGGGGCTTTACATGTTTTCTTGTACGATTGCCCTTTATTTGGCTCCATCCATCTTCCCATTACCTCTGACCAGCTTTCCTGTTCCTGCTGAAGAAAAGCATCTCCATTACATGATACTGCCACCACCATGTGTCACGGTGGGGGTGGTGTGTTCAGGGTGATATGCAGTGTTAGTTTTCTGCCACACATAGCGTTTTTCTTTTAGGCCAAAAAGTTCAATGTTGGTCTCATTTGAGCAGAGCACCTTCTTCCACATGTTTTCTCTGTCCCCACACTGCTTCTTGCAAATTTCAAACAGGACTTTGTATGGCTTTCTTTCAACAATGGCTTTCTTCTTGCCACTCTTCCATAAAGTCCAGATTTGTGGAGTGCACAACTAATAGTTGTCCTGTGGACAGATTCTCACACCTGAGCTGTGGATCTCTGCAGCTCTTCCAAAGTTACTATGGGCCTATTGGCTGCTTCTCTGATTAATGCTCTCCTTGCCTGGCCTGTCAGTTTATGTGGATGGCCATGTCTTGGTAGGTTTGCAGTTGTGCCATACTCTTTCCATTTTTGAATGGTGGATTGAACAGTGCTCCGTGAGATCTTCAAAGCTTGGGATATTTTTTTTTATAAACTAACCCTGCTTAAAACTTCACACTTTTCAGATATTTATTTGTAAAAAGTTGTGAAAACCATTTATCATTTTCCTTCCACTTCACAATTATGTGCCACTTTGTGTTGGTCTATCACATAAAATCCCAATAAAATACATTTACGTTTTTGGTTGGAACATGAAAAAAAATGTGGAAAATGTAAAGGGGTATGAATACTTTTTCAAGGCATTGTAAGGCTTCATGCACACGAGACGCAGATGTAAACTCTGCTGGACACATGTTTTTAAAAGCTGAAACCGGCGTTTAGAAACGTGCGTTTTGCCGCGATTTACCGCGTTTTACTGCGTTTGCGTCTAGAAGCGTTTAGTTAAGCTAACATCATAGACCCTCCCCAGCTCAAAAAACAGTATTATTAACTATTTCAGCAATTTTGTGAGACCAGAGTGAGTAGCAGCAGCTGTGAGAGCTGCAGTGTACTTGTATTTAGCGTGTCACTTGCCACGGCACCTGCCACAAGTTGTGGATTGTCCACTTGCCACGTGACTTGCCACATCACCTGCCACGTCACTTGCCACGTCATCTGCCACAAGTTGTGGATTGTCCACTTGCCACGTGACTTGCCACATCACCTGCCACGTCACTTGCCACGTCACCTGCCACAAGTTTTAGATTGTCTACTTGCCACGTCACTTGCCACGTCACTTGCCACAAGTTGGGGATTGTCCACTTGCCACATCACCTGCCACGTCACCTGCCACAAGTTGTGGATTGTCTACTTGCCACGTCCCTTGCCACGGCACCTGCCACAAGTTGTGGATTGTCCACTTGCCACGTCACTTGCCACATCACCTGCCACGTCACCTGCCACAAGTTGTGGATTGTCTACTTGCCACGTCACTTGCCACGTCACTTGCCACAAGTTGGGGATTGTCCACTTGCCACATCACCTGCCACGTCACCTGCCACAAGTTTTGGATTGTCTACTTGCCACGTCACTTGCCACGGCACCTGCCACAAGTTGTGGATTGTCCCCTTGCCACGTGACTTGCCACATCACCTGCCACGTCATCTGCCACAAGTTGTGGCTTGTCCACTTGCCACGTGACTTGCCACATCACCTGCCACGTCACTTGCCACGTCACCTGCTACAAGTTTTGGATTGTCTACTTGCCACATCACCTGCCACGTCACTTGCCACGAGATGTGGATTGTCCACTTTCCACGTCACCTGCCATGCCACCTGCCACAAGTTGTGGATTGTCCACTTGCCACGTCACCAGCCACATCACCTGCCACAAGTTGTGGATTGTCCACTTGCCACGTGACTTGCCACATCACCTGCCACGTCACTTGCCACATCACCTGCCACAAGTTGTGGATTGTCTACTTGCCACGTCACTTGCCACATCACCTGCCACAAGTTGTGGATTGTCCACTTGCCACGTCACCTGCCACGTCACTTGCCACAAGTTGTGGATTGTCCACTTGCCACGTCACCTGCCACGTCACTTGCCACGTCACCTGCCACAAGTTTTGGATTGTCCACTTGCCACATCACCTGCCACGTCACTTGCCACATCACCTGCCACAAGTTGTGAATTTTCCACTTGCCACGTCACTTGCCACATCACCTGCCACGTCACTTGCCACAAGATGTGGATTGTCCACTTTCCATGTCACCTGCCATGCCACCTGCCACAAGTTGTGGATTGCCCACTTGCCACGTCACCAGCCACATCACCTGCCACAAGTTGTGGATTTCCACTTGCCACGTGACTTGCCACATCACCTGCCACGTCACTTGCCACGTCACCTGTCACAAGTTGTGGATTGTCCACTTGCCATATCACTTGCCACCTGCCATGTCACTTGCCACAAGTTGTGGATTGTCCACTTGCCACGTCACTTGCCACGTCACCTGCCACAAGTTGTGGATTGTCCACTTGCCACGTCACTTGCCACGTCATCTGCTGCAAGTTTTGGATTGTCCACTTGCCACGTCACTTGCCACATCAGCTGCCACGTCACTTGCCACAAAATGTGGATTGTCCACTTGGCACATCACCTGCCACAAGTTGTAGATTGTCCACTTGCTACATCACTTGCCACATCACCTGCCACGTCACTTGCCACAAGATGTGGATTGTCCACTTGCCACGTCACCTGCCATGCCACCTGCCACAAGTTGTGGATTGTCCACTTGCCATGTCACCAGCCACATCACCTGCCACAAGTTGTAGATTGTCCACTTGCCACATCACTTTCCACGTCACCTGCCACAAGTTGTGGATTGTCCACTTGCCACGTCACCAGCCACATCACCTGCCACAAGTTGTGGATTGTCCACTTGCCACATCACTTTCCACGTCACCTGCCACGTCACCTGCCACAAGTTGTGGATTGTCCACTTGCCACGTCCCCTGCCACGTCACCTGCCACAAGTGGATTGTCCACTTGCCACATCACTTGCCACATCACCTGCCACAAGTTGTGGATTGTCCACTTGCCACATCACTTTCCACGTCACCTGACACAAGTTGTGGATTGTCCACTTGCCACGTCACTTGCCACGTCCCCTGCCACAAGTGGATTGTCCACTTGCCACGTCACTTGCCACGTCACCTGCCACAAGTTATGGATTGTCCACTTGCCACGTCACATGCCAGTCACCTGCCACAAGTTGTGGATTTTCCACTTGCCACGTCACCTGCCAGGTCACTTGCTGCGTCACCTGCCAGGTCACTTGCCACGTCACCTGCAACAAGTTGTGGATTGTCCACTTTCCACGTCACTTGCCACTTCACCTGCCACAAGTTGTGGATTGTCCACTTGCCACATCACTTGCCACCTGCCATGTCACTTGCCACAAGTTGTGGATTGTCCTCTTGCAATTGCAATTGTTTAAAATATTTTTCTAATGGTTTTTCATCATTTGCAATCATTTTTGAGATTTTAAATGTAAAAAAAAAGGTCACCTTTAAAAACGCTTATAAACGAAAACGCGGCAAAACGCCGCTACCGCGTTTTGCCGCGTTTTGCGTCGGAAACGTGGAAACTTTTGCGTCTGAACCCATTTTTTTGCTTCTGGAAAAACTAGGTTAAACGCAACTGCATAAAAACGGCAAGAAACGAGACTGTGTGCATGGACACATAGGATAACATTGAATGAGTTCAGGAGCAGTTGAAAAAAGTGTCCAACTGCCTCTGAACACGCGTTTAACTGCGTCTCGTGTGCATGAGGCCTAAGTGTCGCCTATCAGTGTGCATCAGTGCTGCATATCAGTGCCGTATGTTAGTGCCTCCACATCAGTGCCCATCAGTGCAGCCTCATCAATGCCCCTCGGTGTAGCCTCATCATCGCACATCAGTGAAGGAGAAAAATTACTCATTTACAAAATTTTATAACAGAAACTAATTAAAACCTTTTTTTTTGTTTCAAAATGTTTGGTCTTTTATTTGTTTATCAAAAATTAAAAAAAACCCAGTGGTGATTAAATACCATACAAAAAAAAAAAACCTGTCTCAAAAAAAATTTGGGTACAGCGTTGCATGACCATGCAATTGTCATTCGAAGTGCGACAGCACTAAAGCCTCATGCACACTGGATGTTAAAATAACGTTATAAAAACGTCAGTAGCTTTGCACGTTTTTGAAATAGCGTTTTTTAGCGTTTATTAGCTTTTTTTGCGCTATTCCATGTTGTTCTTTTTTATTTGTGTTTTTTTTTTTTTAAATGATTATTCTTTTTTTTTACAATGGATCAAAAACATTAACAAACACTGGTGAGTGACGTTTTTGAGCGTTTATCGACGTTTATCAGCGTTAGAGCGTTTTTACAGCTGTAAAACATCTCTCAGAACCCATTAGTTTTGGGGGTTTTTTTTACTGCTCAAAAACGTTACTGCCCAAAACTGCTGATAACAGCCTATGTGTGCATGGACACATAGGATAACATGGAGATTTTAATGACTGTATAAAAAAACGTCTACTGCCAAAAACAGCTGCTTTAAAAACGTCCAAAAACATCCAGTGTGCATGAGGCCTGAAAGTTTAAAATTTGCCTGGGCAAGAAGGCGGTGAAAGTGCCCGGTGTTGAAGTGGTTAAAGTGAAATGCTAGTCAGAAAATGAAGTCCTGCTAGATCACTTCAGGCTGGCCCCTTTTTCAGGTATATTAGCTATGTAAAACATAAAAAATAAGTGTAATCCAGTAAGAGACTGTCTCACCCTGCTCTACACATCCTCAGTTGCTCTCCATTTTTAGGCACCGCTGAGTTTGTAGAGGCCGATCTGCTGACAGGCTTAAAGAGGTAGTATAGCCTGCTTGGTGATTTTTACCTACAGGTAATCCATAACAAGGCTTACCTTAAAGTGGGGCTCCACCCTAAAGTGGAACTTCCGCTGATCGGAACCCTCCCCCCCTCCGGTGTCACAATTGCCACCTTTCAGGGGGGAGGGGGATGCAGATACCTGTCAAAGACAGGTATTTACACCCACTTCCGGGCATAGACTTCCACGGGAGTCTATGCCTCTTCCTGTCCCTGCGCGCTGTCTGCTGGGACACACACGGGTCCCAGAGACAGCGCAGACAATTCCTATTGCGCTGCGCGACTCACGCATGCACAGTAGGGAACCGGGAAGTGAAGCCGCAGCGCTTCACTTCCTGATTCCCTCACCTAGAATGGTGACGGCAGCAGCCGAGAGCCGAGCGATCGATCGGCCTCTGCTCCCGGCATCGCTGGACCGCGGGACAGGTGAGTGTCCATTTATTAAAAGTCAGCAGCTGCAGTATTTGTAGCTGCTGGCTTTTAATATTTTTTTCCACAGTGCAATCCCGCTTTAAGGTAAAAGAAATATCTCCTAAATGAGGAACACCTACTAGAAAAGGTATGCAAGTATAGGACACCCCCCCTCCCCCCCCCCAAGAGGAACATTTTATACTTACCTGATGGTAATTTTTTACTTTCCTGATGCAAGGCATGACAGCATATGTGTATGGGTAGGCTCCGCCCCCTGTCCTATTCCAGGACCGGTTATACTATATAAGTAAATCTCCTCCCTCCAGGCAGCATTCTCGTAACTTAGTATAGCGATACCCTCACTTAAGAGGGCCGCAAGTTTGGTTTGGGTCCTGAGCACAGCTCCGCCAACCCCCCGGCAATCTGCACTACCCACTCTGGCACAGTTAGTATCTAGCAATACACATTAAATCACTTATACTCTAAATATGTGTGTGTGCGTGCGTGGGTAACTCAAGCTCATAGACAATCTTTGAAAGTATATAACTGACTTTACTTATTGTTTTTATAAAAGGAATAACATGAATCAAACATTTGGATTGCAACACATAATCAGGTCCCTGCAGTAACCAGTAATAAAGATAAACAGAGTAATCAGCATAATAAAGTATTGCTATGCAACTCTAGAGCTGCCCTTTTTCAGCTACTTCCCCACATGGGTAAACACCCAGCACTGTCTACCTATGCAGTCAGGCCTGACTGATCTAGATGGAAGTCCAGTAAAACAATATTCGCTAGCAATCTTTCGGTGGTGCACTTGAAGAACAACTTTGTAATCCAAACGAATAATAAAGATAAAGCATCTGTCTTTAAACAGCTCTCACCACCCGGACAAGTCCAAGTCCGGTTTCTCTGCCTTTTCGTCTAGGAACAGGAATCCACCGACCTCCGAGTCTTCAATCCTTCTGGTGTACTGCAGCAAGGAATGAGAAAATGTCTCTCAGGTGCAACTAGGCTGGCAGAGAGCTCTTTGGAAAAGAGCACAAGGCCCAGGCTTCAGGCCTTGTGCCTCAGCAGTTCAGCACAGATCTCCTCCTGCTTGAAGAGAGGGGGGTGTCCAAAGAGAGCGAACTAGGCCTCTCCCCCTCCTTATATTTCCTCCCCCATAAGTCTCTGGGGCATAACTCAAAGCATCCTGGGAACCAGCGGGGTTCTGGGAACAGTAGTTTTATAGTTCTTAAAGAGACCCCGCTACATTAGTGTCACTGCGAAGCCCTAGCCCTTTCGGGAGGGACCCATATGCTGTCATGCTTTGCATCAGGAAAGGAAAATAACTGTCAGGGAAGTATAAAATTTTCCATTTTCCTGACACAGCATGACAGCATATACATATGGGATGTACCAAATCACCAGACAACAAGGGTGGGAAATGCTGAAGTGTTTAAGTTGAGGATTAGATCTATCCCCACTAACGACTGAAATGTATTATAGCTAATGCTGCTGGGTCCCCTTTAAAATGGGCCCCCAACCTGTTGAATTTAGACCAGGCCGTAGTTTACATATTAGTTCTGGAGGGACTCCTTTGGAGTTCCATCCATGGATGCGCAATCCGTCTGGGAAAGCGGTCTCTGCCCTCAATTAATGGATTTGTCCTTGCAATCTAAGCCCCTTAACTAACTTGATCCGAACCACTGCAATTGTCTTTAATGGACAGCGATTGTCCTCTTCTGATGCCATTAGGCCTGAAGAGCCTACTGTTTTCTCCTTGAAGAAGGGTCACTTCTATGTCTCTCTTCAACCTTGAATCTATTTCCAATGCTTGTGGTACTTCAAACACTTTAGTTTGGATATGCCAGAAGCATGATGTTCTAACCCAGATGCAAAAATGCGGACCTCTGTATAGTGCTGAGGAAGAAACTAGAGCCATTTTGAATGAATGAATGAGTGACTTGCATTTCGAAGACGGTCACTACTGGAATTATTTTGCCTGATAATTTCAGTAACAAGGTCGTTTATGGCTTGACACTTGGATATCTGAGATCCTCCTAGACCTACTAGCCATACAAAATACTTCTACAGTGTTACTGGCCATAGTGGGGATGTCTTATCCCCCTGAATGGAGAGGTGAGACAATGTGTCTCAAACTATTTGGAAGACCCCGGGGGAAAGAACAATCTGCCCAGGTCTTTCAGAATTGGTTTGCCAAGATATGCAAAAGTTACTGGATCCCAGAGAGTGAGGACATGACGAGCCTCATTTATCCTTTAATGTCATCTCTAGGCTTACTTGTATACAATTCAATCCTTACA
Organism: Lithobates pipiens; assembly: GCF_037356315.1. Lineage (NCBI taxonomy): Eukaryota > Metazoa > Chordata > Amphibia > Anura > Ranidae > Lithobates > Lithobates pipiens. Next base: position 37,164,175 of record NW_027507790.1, on the reverse strand, counting down.
GCAGAAAACAGGATTCAATCCTTTAATTCTATAGAGTTTCCTATGATCTAATATACTCAAAGTTTGGAGTAGGTGCCCTGGCCTCTGTAGGATTTCAAACACTTAAGGTGAGACCTCCAGGTGAGCCTTCACTTCTTGATCTCCAGCATCTAGATATAACTTGTCTGAATTTGGAATATACCATTGGCCACGCTGTATGAGGTGTTGGATCTCAGAAAGAGAATAGGAGGTTCTCGGATCTGAGACTGTACCTGCGGATATCCTGGCCTACAGGCCACCAGGCAACTATTGTCCTCATCACCACTGAATGACTGCAGATCCTGATAAGGATCCTGGAAACTATTAGGTTTGTTCAATATACATATTGGCTAATCTGCAGACCCAGCTGGATGTCAGTAGTTTCACTGCTTCCACCTCTGGGAATATGCCAAGGTTACTGTCAGATCAATATCCTGATAGCCTTATTTGTTGCTGATCCCTTGAACGGCTTGTTGGTTTGGAGACCATCCCTTGACATCTAACGGCTTTGTACCTTAGGCCGCCTGGCAGGAAGTTCGAGGAAACCCAAAACCTAAAGGGCTGGCAGACCTGACTGGGAGATATCTCTGACAAAAGTTGACTAGTCTTGCATTCCTTCTCGACAGAGAAGATAGGACTTCCCCATTTTGCTGAGTCTTTGCAGCATAGCTAAGGCTCTCTTTGTTGCATTTTCTGAAGGACTTCAGTCTGCGACCACTGCAATTCTGACATTGGACATCTGGTCCTCCATTGGCGTGAATACCCGACAAGTAATAGATTGCGACGATTGGTATGCCTAGTAGCTGATAAGCTGAAAGTTTAGCTACCTCCCAAAAGGGACTTGTCTCCTCTGTAGAGTCACTGTTCCTGGTGCAGGAAGCAAGTCTTCCCTTACTACAGTTGTCAACCTTCCATTGGGCCCGTCGGACCACATGGGTTACTACAGGCTACTACTTTAGCTTTTTGCGACCGTGGGATGCAACCAATGGGAAAGAGCTATAATTTGTTCAAGTGAGATATACTGTTGCTCTCTCTAAGGGTAACTACTGTATTCTTCAGAGATTCAGAACGGCTTCCAGGCAGGTCATTGCTGTAATGAGACTAGTTGGTCTCTTGATGATGGCTCCTCCCAATTCAATCACAGTCTGAACTAGAACTTATTCCAGGACCTGGAAAACATTGCGCCAGGCTGTTGCCCAAACAAGGCTCACCAGAAATACTTGCTCCCGCAAGACGGTCACTACTGGACCTAATATCCTGGGAAATGCCCGGAGTTTGTGGAAAGGCCAAAGTCTGCAAGATGAACTCGTAGTGAACTCACGAACAGCCAAGCGAAGGTACTTGCAGAAGCATGGGTGTCTCAAAGTGTGTATACAGTATACACACACACACCTGCTAGGTCTAAACACAATCTACAATCTTAGCCTAGGTTTCCACTATTGCGACCTTAAAGTCATGCAGTTTTGCTGCGACTTTTATGAGACTTGAAGCAATGCCTTGTATTCTTGAGGTCCATGCCCCCCCTTGCATTAAAGTGGGATCAAAGTAGTGCAGGGACTACTTTAAAGTCGCTGTGATTTGAAGTCGCACCGCTATGAACAGTACTCCTTGTTAATCATGGGGTACGATTTGTGGAAGCCAAGTTGGAGAGATTGATTGCAATGATGTCATATGCAGTTTTGGATCCAAGTCTTACTTTTAACTAAAGAATATGCAGTCATAACCCTTGTGGAGGGAATGCAATGAGTTGGAGGAGACGAATGAAAATTCCAATGGCTTCCTTAAGCGCTTGCCGACTGTCTCGCGCCGATATACTTCAGCAGAAGTGCATGTACAGACAGATTAACGTACCTGTACGTTGCCCTTTAAGAAGCGGTTTGCGGGTGCCCAGCACGACCTCCGTGAGTGTGATCGTGGGTCCCGCTGACTCGATGTCTGCGGGGATACCCGCAATCGTCTCATGAGAGGAAGGTTGGGGAAATGCTAATGTAAACAAGCATTTCCCCATTCTGTCTAGTGACAGGACACTGATCACAGCTCCCTGTAATCGGAAGCGGTGATCAGTGTCGTGTCATAAATAGCCCCTCCCCCTACAGTTAGAATCACTCCCTAGGACACACTTAACCCCATACAGCGCCACCTAGCGGTTAACCCCTTCACTGCCAGAGTCAATGCATTTTTAATTGGACTGATTGCCGTATAAATGTGAATGGTCCCAAAATCACGCCAAAATTGTCCACCGTGAATTGTTCACTGCCATTACTTATTAATAAAAATGCCATAAAACTATCGCCTAATGTGTAGACTCTATAACTTTTGTGCTAACCAATCAATACACACTTATTGTGATTTTTTTTAACAAAAATATGTAGAAGAATATGTATCGGCCTAAACCGAGGAAAAAAAATTTTTATATATATTTTTGGGGGATATTTATTATAGCAAAAAGTAAAAAAAAAAAAAGCGCTTTTTTTTCAAAATTGTCGCTACTTTTTTGTTTATAGCACAAAAAATAAAAACCACAGAGGTGATCAAATACCACCAAAAGAAATCTCTATTTGTGGTAAAAAATGGAGCCATGTCGCATGACCGCACAATTGTCAGTTAAGTGCCGAACCGCAAAAAGTGCTTTGGTCTTTGGGCAGCCAAATGGTCCGGGGCTTAAGTGGTTAATGCACAGGACCCACGGACCCTAAAGCTCAAATTTAAATATAATTTTGTCAGCTGACCCTACTGGGCGACTTGGGTAGACTTGGGTTGAGGCAGACAAATAAAGATGATTATTGATTCTTTTTGCTCCTCTAAAGCTTTCCCCAGGTTTAACCTGTCATTCAATCTTCATTACTTTGCCTTTTGGCTATCCTCTGGTCACTGGTGATTAATGCCGCGTACACACGCCCGGGCTTTTTCAAAAAATAAATCCTAGAAATAGAACGTTTCAAATCTATCCGATGGACTAAAATCAGGAAAACCGGTCACCTGTGTGCTGGTCTGAAGGACCAGATACGACGCAAGGGAATCTATTAGCTACAAGCTATTGAACTTCCTTGTTTACTCCCGTTTACGACATCACGTTCAAAACAAATGGACTTAAGTCCGTTCGTGTGTGTCCAAGTCCGTTTGTTCGCAAAGTCTGTCGGAACTCCTCTGAAAGTCCATTGGGAAGACCGTCGGACATAGTCTACCGGAAAGTCCGGTTGTGTGTACGTGGCATTACATAAGTGATTAATCCCCCTTCTAGATATCACCGGATCCGACTTGAACAGTTACCACTATGACTTAAAGTTATTGTAAAGCTTCATCTTTTTTTTTTTTTTTTAATAACAAACAAGTCATACTCACCTCCACTGTGCAGCTAGTTTTGCACAGAGTGGCCCCAATCTTCGACTTCTGGGGTCCCTCAGCAGCTCTCACGGCTCCTCCTCTTATCAGATAACCCCCTAGGAGAAGCACTCTCCTGGGGGGTTAACTTGCGGACGCGCTTCCGAGTCCAGCATTTGCGTCCATAGACACGAATGCCGGACTTGGCCCCGCCTCCTGGCGCCTGAATAATTGTATTTGATGGCTAATGACTGCGCTGCTATCAATCTATCCAATCAAGAGCTGGGACCCCGTGCAGAGAGGGAGAGCGTGTCTCCACCGAGTGAATGAAGGGGCTCAGGTAAGTAAAACAGGGGGCTGAGGGGCATCCTGTGCATTAAGGTGAAAAAACACAAGGGTTTACAACCCCTTTAAAAGTGGTATGTGCTACTTGTGGAATGAACCATAAGGGTTAACTGACCACAACGGACTACCAGAGAAACAGCATATAGTCTTGTATCCACAGTGGCTGAACTGCATCACTGGCTACTTCATTTTCACTGCCCAGAGCTCTGCTTTCATTTTTTTCTGAGATCCTGACAGTCTGGCTACTGAAGTGAGCTTAACCGCAGGTCACAAAACACTACTTAATAGTCGTAAGAACCGTCTTCATCTCCAGATCTATTCGCTCTGTTAGGTCAGCTGCTTTTGAGGCAGAGGTACCCTTTAAACAACTTAGTTGTTTGATTAGCTTGCTACCTGAGCATTATTGAATAGAGATCCACACAGTCAGTTTGGACAGAGTTAAAGTGATTGTAAAGGCTCGTTTTTTTTTTTGATTTTTTTTTAAATAACAAACATGTCATACTTACCTCCACTGTGCAGCTTGTTTTAAACAGAGTGGCCCGAACATACTCTTCTGGGGTCCCCGGCAGCTCTTGCGGCTCCTCCTTGTATTAGATAACCCCCTAGGAGAAGCGCTCTCTCGGGGGGGGTTAGCTTGTGGGTGCGCTCCCGAGTCCAGCATTCGGCATCCATAGACACAAATGCTGGACTCAGCCCCGCCCCTGGCGCCCGCTTCATTGGATTTGATTGGCAGCAGCGGGAGCCAATGGCTATGCTGCTATCAATCTATCCAATCAAGAGCTGAGAACTCCGGGCAGAGGAATAGTGCGTCTCTGGCATGTGAAATTCCGGGGCTCAGGTAATTAAAATGGGGGGCAGGCCATAGGATGCATTAAGGTGAAAAACACAAGGGTTTTCAACCCCTTTAAAAACATCCACTTTTTGCTTCTGATATGCCAACTTGCCATAGCAACTTCCTAGAAGCAAGCTAAGGCTGACCCATCTGGCCAGTCTGATAGAGACTCCCTGGCCAACTGCTTCTGAGGTAGAGGTTGCCTTTAAATAAACGCAGCTGTTTGATTAGGCTTGGTATGGAACCATTAGTGACTGTAGGCCTTTTTAGTCTCTGCCCATTTGCCACTGCTCTGGCCTGCAACTTGGCAAGAATTTTGTCCGACACACCAGCTACCACATTCTAGGATATAGAATATACCTACCTGCCCTCACCTTAATGAACGTTGCTGGTCTCTAGGAAGGCTGCCCAAAGGGTAGAGGTCAAGAGCTGAAATTCCTCGTAGAAGGTTACTACGTTTGTGGCACGACAATTGTGTAACGTTAGTATGCAAGACAAGATCCTGGCACACGCCCTTTTGAGAAAAATCAGACGCTTGGTTGGCCAACAATCGTACCGTGTGTACGAGGCTTTAGACACATGTACCGCAAAAGGTCCATACCACAACCAAGCATTAATACACAGTAAGCTCAGCCTGCAGGACCAGGCCCTGCGTTAATAGGAAAGGCTCAGCACCACCTGTTATCAGCCTAAGCATTAGCAAAACTGCAGACAAAGACCACAACCTGTAAAACATTAGTAAACAGAGTGGCACTATGGACAGCCAGTAAGATTCACATGTGTGATATAAGCTTTCAGTGGTGCTAACAGCATACCTGCAGACAATAAGTCAAGCCTGTAGGGCCAGGCCTTGCTGAGTTAATAGCAAGGCTTCAGCCCAGCCCATTCCATCACAGCACACCTGCTATCAGTATTAGCAGTATTACAGATACAAACCACAACCTATGAGGCAATAGTAAACAGACTGAAACTATAGACAAACCAGAAAAATTCACGTGTGACATATGCTTTCAGTGGTGCAAGTTAACAACATATTTGCAGAAGTAACTGAATAATATGGATTTGTGCATCATGTGTTGCCTTACCACATGCATGCTTCATGGCCAAACAGGAAGTCCAATGAATGTCCAGCCATGGAGTCATGATGAAGAGAGACCAGATGCCATCACCCCCCTCATCCTGGATCTTGAGGGGGGGAGGTCTTACTCCATATAGGAGATTTATAGCCTGTACAGTGGGGAGCTTCGTCACAGGAGAGACTTGAACCTGTGTCCGGCATGAATCCGGAAAGGTGAGGGAAAAGAAAAATCCTGCTTTCAACAGCAGCATAACCGACTGTAGCAGTGAGGGGAAAAAAGAGAATGCTGCCTGCAGGGAGGAGACTTACTTATATAGCATAACTAGTCCTGGAATAGGGCAGGAAGCGGAGCCTACCCATATGTATATGCTGTCATGCTGTGTCAGGAAAGGAGAATTATACAAAAAAAAATATTGGTTAAAGTTCTTTTTTTGTCACCACTACTATTTCTTTATACTGGCCTTTGACATTTACAAATGTAGCAATTTAGAAATGGGATGAAATGTTTTGCATTGGGACACACATTTTGAAAGATAAAAAAGTGCATTTTATATACAACTATATAGATCAGACCAAAATAAGGAGGAAAGAGGGGCAGAGGGACTTTGTTCCAAATCAGGGACAGTCCCCCAAAATCAGGGACAGTTGGGAGCTATACCGTCCAATCACATAGCTGGAGCATGCAAATCCAGAAGAAAGACTGGGGGAAGGTGTCAGCCCTCTCAGTGGTGACAGCATGCTGCTGGAAGGCTCTGTTTCCAGGTACGTATTTCATACGTATTTTATGCAATTGCCTTACAGGTGTTTGTTTTTAAAACAGCTGCGGTTTACTCTTGCTTTAAGGCTGGGTTCACACTGCTGCAATGACGAGATCGGATGTGATTCGCACCGCACTGCAGTGCAAATCACATCCGATCTCTGTGCGATGCGAGTTCAGCCATACAGATAGTATGGCTGAATTCGCATCGCATCCGGCCCAAACTCGCATAGGACCCTTTTTTTGGTCCGCAGCAGAATCGGATCGCATGGGTGTTCACACCATGCGATCCGATTCCTGTCCGAGATTGCAGATTGCACTGCGATATGCGAACTGATCTGGGGGTGTCATTAACTTTTCACTGACACTCCCAGCAGTTCGCATAGGGCAGTGTGAACTGCCGCCGGGAGGCATGCGATGCTGGAACCCGCAGCGGATTCGCAGCGTTCCCGCATCGCAGCAGTGTGAACCCAGCCTAAAGCAGAATTAAAACCTCCTGCCCTTTACAGCCAAGGAAGCTGCTTCTGTTTGATCTGCAACTGTCATGGTGCTACACATGTGATCAGCCATTTGATAGTTTCACAGTTTGGTTGAGGACACAAGCAAATGTGACAGTTAGCAACCCCAGCATTCCAGGAATGTAACTGTTTTCTGAAACCGTTAAATCAATGGGTTTAGTTCCACTTTATGATTTACTGTTGTTCAGGGGAGCTGAGCTTCAGCAAAATGGCAGCCTCTGGGCAAGAAGAAGCAAGAGCAATACTGGAGGCAATTTACAGCACACACTAATTATGTTAGTGTAATGTATTTGTGGAATGTTATGTTATTTTTTTATCAAATTATTATGGATAAAGTTCCTCTTTAACTAGTTGCTGACCGCCAGCCGATGAAGTCACGGCCGATCACAGATGGTTACACCCCCACTGTGCACGGCACGTGCACGCGGTCGCGAGCGCCCTGCACGTGCACGGCGGTGGCGGCCTGTTCCCGGGAACACTGCTTGTCACCGACGCCGGTAAACAGCCATTGGCTGGCTGTTTACCCACGTGATCGGCTGTGATCCTTTCACAGCCGATCACTAAATGCAAACAAACCGCGGTAACGAGATGTTACTGGGTTCTCTTCCTCACACACCGACCGCGTGTGAGGAGGAGATTACGGTAACATCTCGTTACTGCTTACAGTACACACAAATCACACTGATTGCCCCCCCCAATAAAGAGGACCTGTCGCCACCCATCATAGTACCTGTCACTCACAGTCCATCATAGTACCTGTTACTCACAGTCCATCAGAGTATCCAAGTACCTGTCACAGTCCATCAGAGTACCCGAGTACCTGTCACAGCCCATCAGAGTACCCGAGTACCTGTCACAGCCCATCAGAGTACCAGAGTACCTGTCACAGCCCATCAGAGTACCCGAGTACCTGTCACAGTCCATCCGAGTACCCGAGTACCCATCACAGTCCATCAAAGTAACCGAGTACCTGTCACAGCCCATCAAAGTAACCGAGTACCTGTCACAGCCCATCAGAGTACCCGAGTACCTGTCACAGTCCATCCGAGTACCTGTCACAGTCCATCCGAATACCCGAGTACCTGTCACAGTCCATCAGAGTACCCAAGTACCTGTCACAGCCCATCAAAGTACCCGAGTACCTGTCACAGCCCATCAGAGTACCAGAGTACCTGTCAGTCCATCAGACTACCCGAGTACCTGTCACAGCCCATCAGAGTACCCGAGCACCTGTCACAGTCCATCAGAGTATCCGAGTAAATGTCACCTGCCCATCAGAGTACCAGAGTACCTGTCACAGTCTATCCGAGTATCCGACACAGTCCATCTGAGTACCCGAGTACCTGTCACAGCCCATCAAAGTACCTGAGTACCCGTCAAAGCCCATCAGAGTATCCGAGTACCTGTCACAGTCCATACGAGTACCTGTCACAGTCCATCAGAGTACCCGAGTACCTGTCACAGTCCATCAGAGTACCCGAGTACCTGTCACAGCCCATCAGAGTACCGGAGTACCTGTCCCAGTCCATCTGAGTACCCAAGTACCTGTCCCAGTCCATCTGAGTACCCAAGTACCTGTCACAGTCCATCAGAGTACCTGTCACAGTCCATCAGAGTACCCGAGTACCTGCCACAGCCCATCAGAGTACCTGAGTACCTGTCCCAGTCCATCTGAGTACACGAGTACCTGTCACAGTTCATCTGAGTACCTGAGTACCTGTCACAGTCCATCTGAATACCCGAGTATTTGTCCCAGTTCATCTGAGTACCTGAATACCTGCCACAGTTCATCTGAGTACCCGAGTACCTGTCCCAGTTCATCTGAGTACCTGAATACCTGTCACAGTCCATCAGAGTACCCCAGTACCTGTCACCAGGCCATCAGAGTACCCGAGTACCTGTCACCAGGCCATCAGAGTACTCAAGTACTTGTCACCAGGCCATCAGAGTACTCAAGTACCTGTCACCAGCCCATCAGAGAACCTGTCACCAGGCCATCAGAGTACCCGAGTACCTGTCACCAGGCCATCAAGTACCCGAGTACCTGTCACCAGGCCATCAGAGTACCCGAGTACCTGTCACCAGGCCATCAGAGTACCCGAGTACCTGTCACCAGGCCATCAGAGTACCCAAGTACCTGTCACAGTCCATCCGAGTACCCGAGTACCCATCACAGTCCATCAAAGTAACCGAGTACCTGTCACAGCCCATCAAAGTAACCGAGTACCTGTCACAGCCCATCAGAGTACCCGAGTACCTGTCACAGTCCATCCGAGTACCTGTCACAGTCCATCCGAATACCCGAGTACCTGTCACAGCCCATCAAAGTACCCGAGTACCTGTCACAGCCCATCAGAGTACCAGAGTACCTGTCACAGTCCATCAGACTACCCGAGTACCTGTCACAGCCCATCAGAGTACCCGAGCACCTGTCACAGTCCATCAGAGTATCCGAGTAAATGTCACCTGCCCATCAGAGTACCAGAGTACCTGTCACAGTCCATCCGAGTATCCGACACAGTCCATCTGAGTACCCGAGTACCTGTCACAGCCCATCAAAGTACCTGAGTACCCGTCAAAGCCCATCAGAGTACCCGAGTACCTGTCACAGTCCATACGAGTACCTGTCACAGTCCATCAGAGTACCCGAGTACCTGTCACAGTCCATCAGAGTACCCGAGTACCTGTCACAGCCCATCAGAGTACCGGAGTACCTGTCCCAGTCCATCTGAGTACCCAAGTACCTGTCCCAGTCCATCTGAGTACCCAAGTACCTGTCACAGTCCATCCGAGTACCTGTCACAGTCCATCAGAGTACCCGAGTACCTGCCACAGCCCATCAGAGTACCTGAGTACCTGTCCCAGTCCATCTGAGTACACGAGTAACTGTCACAGTTCATCTGAGTACCTGAGTACCTGTCCCAGTCCATCTGAATACCCGAGTATCTGTCCCAGTTCATCTGAGTACCTGAATACCTGCCACAGTTCATCTGAGTACCCGAGTACCTGTCCCAGTTCATCTGAGTACCTGAATACCTGTCACAGTCCATCAGAGTACCCCAGTACCTGTCACCAGGCCATCAGAGTACCCGAGTACCTGTCACCAGGCCATCAGAGTACTCAAGTACTTGTCACCAGGCCATCAGAGTACTCAAGTACCTGTCACCAGCCCATCAGAGAACCTGTCACCAGGCCATCAGAGTACCCAAGTACCTGTCACCAGGCCATCAGAGTACCCGAGTACCTGTCACCAGGCCATCAGAGTACCCGAGTACCTGTTACCAGGCCATCAAGTACCCGAGTACCTGTCACCAGGCCATCAGAGTACTCAAGTACTTGTCACCAGGCCATCAGAGTACTCAAGTACCTGTCACCAGCCCATCAGAGTACCAGAGTCCCTATCTGTAGCCCATCAGAGTACCCGAGTTATGCATTTTTGCAGCCCATGCCTCATAGAATATACGTTGGGGTGTTTTCTTTCCAAAATGGGGTCATTTTGTGGGTAATTTCACTGTCCTGGTGCTCCAGGACCTTCAAAAGTGTGATGAGTAGGAATGAAATGAGATGTGTCGTTTATGCTCCTAGAACGCCGGAAGGTACTACTTCAATGTTTGCCCTCTGTATGTGGCCAGGCTGTGTAAAGTCCTACACATGTGGTATTGCCATACTCGGGAGGAGTAGCAGAATGTGTTTTGGGGTGTAATTTTTGCTATATACATGCTATTAGTTAGCATATACTTATAAATAGCATATATTACTTATAAATTGACAACTTTGTGTAAAAAAAAAAAATGCCTTTTCATTTTTTTCCACATTTTCCAAAAACTTCTGGAAAAAAATGAACCATTCAAAAGACTCATTATGCCTCACAGATTATACGCTGGGGTGTTTGCTTTCCAAAATGGGGTCATTTTATGGGCAATTCCATTGTCCTGGTACTCTAGGGCCTTCAAACGTGTAATAGGTGGTTGTGAAATGAGATGTGTAATTTTTGCTCGTAGAACGCCTGAAGGTGCTACTTCAATGTTGGTGCTCTGTATGTGGCCAGGCTGTGTAAAAGTCTCACACATGTGGTATCGCCATACTCAGGAAGGGTAGCAGAATGTATTTTGGGTGTAATTTGTTGTATGCATATGCTGTGTGTGAGAAATAACCTGATAATATGACAATTTTGTAAAAAAAAAAAAAAAAATCAAAAATAAAAACAAATCTTCATTTTGCAAAGAATTGTGGGAAAAAATTACAACTTAAAAAAACTCACCATGCTACTTACTTAATACCTTGGAATGTCTACTTTCTAAAAAGGGGTCATTTGGGGGGTATTTGTACTTTCCTGACTTGTTAGTGTCTCAAGAAATGAGATACACCTGATGTACTGAAGGCCTGATCAGATGTGATAAATTTTCAGTGATTGGCACCATAGTTTAATATACACTAATGTGGGTTATTTTTACCAAAGATATGTAGTAGTATAAATTTTGGCCAAAATTTATGAAGAAAAACTACTAATTAGCAAAATTTTATGACAGAAACAAAGAAAAAGGCATTTTTTCCCCCATATTTACATTTTTTTTTATTTATAGCACAAAAAATAAAAAAAACACTAGTGATTAAATACCACTAAAAGAAAGCTCTATTTGTGTGGAAAAAAGGACGCACGTTTCATATGGGTACAGTGTTGCATGACTGAGTAATTGTCATTTAAACTGTGAGAGTGCTGAAAGCTGAAAATTGGTCTGGTCAGGAAGGGGGTGTAAGTGCACTGTATTGAGGTGGTTAAAGGGATAGTTCACCTTTACCACAAGACTGCATATGCAAATAAGGGGCGCCTGTAGATGAAAACAAACTATGCTGCTCTGACTAAAGTAGAATAGAGTCCTTGTTATAAGTGTAGGCCAGTTACATACCTAATAAAGCCTGACTGGAATACTTACAGGACGTTGCTAAGTACTTCCAGTATAAAAAGGCTTACCTGTAGCTACACTGGATATCTCCTAAACCTGAACAGTGTAGGAGATATCCCCTGTATTTGCATGTGCCGACGTCATCGACACATGTGCACTGAAACAAACTGAAGCAAAGGCACGTACATGTAGACTGTACTGTTATCCGGCAGCTCCCGCGCACATGCGCGGGAGTGACGTCATCGCGGCTCCGGCTAATCACAGCACCAGAGCCCGCGATACCTGGAAGTAACTCCGGGAGCAATGACGGCCGCCGGAGTGGTGAATGAGGACCGATGCGGGGGCTTCGATCGCAGGTAAGTAATTTATAATGAGCTAGTATGCTATGCATACTAGCTCATTATGCCTTTGCCATGCGGGTTTTTTATTTTTTTAGGGTTTACAACCACTTTAAGTGTATTCTTTCCTACTGTGTTATAACGAATTTGGGTTGAAAAACAGCAATTCTTATTTATCTAAAGCTTCACAGTTCTTGAAGCTGATAGTTATCAGTGTTATAACTTTTCCACTAGAGAGCAGCAGTAGGAACAAGACTCAGTGTTGGTAGTGATGAGGGCGGTGACTGACTGATGCCGCATCCGACATCTTACTTCAGGGAAGAACACTGCGGAAGCCTTCAGAAAGCTCGTCTAGTGCTACACAAGTTGTTGTTATCGCACGAAATTGACCATGTGAAATAAAAACGTCGCGCTTATTTTGTATCCTACTGTTTCCGAATGGAAAGACTCAGTATAATTGCTCTGAAAAACAGAGCCCTAGGAGAAGGAATGACAAGTCCCCCCCCCCGGGACGCCCCGGAAATGACGACAGGACGTTCATATTGGGTTTGAATTTAATGGCGGTAAGGAGGGCTGCTGGGTGAGTGAGAGCTAATGTTATTGTTATGGGATGAGGGCTGGTTATGTATGAGGGCAGTCCGTGTAGTGGAAGGTGAGGGGGCGCTCGGCCCGGGTGTATGACCTCATGTACGGGCTGTGTACTGAGAAGACCGGGCGGTGTTGTTATTACAGCTGGCTGTCAACATGCAACTGTCAGCTGTTTGTCAAGGCCATATTCGTTTGTAGTATAGGGCGTCAGCAATGCAAGTAAACCTGTGTAGGGTCCTGTGCGCCCTCCACAGGCCTGTATGCCGCACTGCTTTCTAGTCACTAGTCCTAATCCCTTCTTTGTCAGGCCAGTGTTCAGATAATCACTCTGTTAGGTTACAAAACTGTACCCCAATGATTTCTGTCATTTTTTTTTGATGGTATTTAACCCCTTCATGCTTAAGCCTCTTTCTGACACTTGTTGCTTGCAAGTTAAAATGTTTTTTTTGCGTGAAAATTACGTAGAACCCCCCAAACGTTTTATATATATATATATATATATACACACACACACACACACCGGAAAGTATTCAGCCCCCCCTGCAAATAATCTACAGTACTCTGCCCATACTGTGCAAAACTCTGCAATATTCTGCCATTACTTGCCAATACTCTGCAATAAGAATAAGATTTTTTTTTTTTTTTTTTTACCGAATTTTCAGTCTTTTTTGATAGCTCTTTCCCACACAAATAGCTTTCTTTTGGTGGTATTTGATCACCTTTTGCAGTTTTTATTTTTTGCGCTATGAACTAAAAAAGAGCAACAACTTTGAAAAAAAAAAACAATATTTTTTGTTATAATACATATCCAAAAAAATTATTCATCAGTTTAGGCAAATATGTATTCTACATTTTTTTTTGGTAAAAAAAAAAAAAAAAAAAAAATCGCAATAAGCGTATATTGATTGCTTTGTACAAAAGTTATAGCGTCTATAAAATAGGGGATGGATTTATGGACTTTAATTTTTTTTTTCATGTTTTTACTAGTAATACGGTGACATTTCGGCAGACAAATCTAACTCTAAGTCAAACCTGACCCTTTAGGCTTTATAACCACTTTAAGGTAAAAAAAAAACCTGTCTTTTTAAAGTGGTATTAACGGTTCGGCTTTAAAACAAAAACAAACCTGTTATACTTACCTGCTCTGTGCAATGGTTTTGCGCAGCTCAACCCTGATCCTCGGGGCACTGGTGTGTGCTCGCTCCTGAGCCCTGCTCTGTGTCCATAAGACACTTAGAGCTGCAGCTCGGCCCTGACCCCCCCCCCCCCCGCTCTCTCTTCATTGGCTGTGATTGACAGCAATAGGAGCTAAAGGCTCACGCTGCTGTATCAGGCGATGAGGAGAGGGAGTACTGGGACAGCTGAGGCTCTCATGCACATTGCTGGATCGAGAGGGGGTTCAGGTGAGTATTAGGGGGGCTATGGGGGAGAGCAGCACACAGACGTTTTTTACCTTCATGCATAGAATGCATAAAGGTACAAAACCTCCAGCTTTTACATCCACTTTAACTACTTTAATACCCACTGTTTTTTATTTTACAATATAAAGGAAGAAAATCCCTTGCTTTGTTTATAATACATATAGCAGTGGCACCCCCGTAGGAGCTGCTGATAATTGTGGTTTGTCTGTCACCCTGTGCAACTGTGCATTCGCTCTCAGGCACTCTGAGACATAAAGCAGTCAGTGAACTTTTTTTTTTTTTTTTTTTTCTTGTTTTATTGAGGGGTATAACTTGGATAGGAGATATGGGATGCCCATTGTGGACAATAGAACCAGCAATTGGTTTTGGGACAACTATGTACACTCCCTGTACATACTCCTTCAGCTTCCTTCTGCACAAACTTGCTCAAAGTTCATCACTCCACCAGCACATCACTTTCTGCAGACTGTTACTCCTAGTCACGTTCAGCACATCACTTGGTTCCTCAGGAACAGCTAGCACTATTTGTTGGATAGGCCTGACACTGACTCAGGCAGGCCTCAGAAAATGCTCTTTGCAGGTTAGGGCCGTGGGCCCCAATGGTGTAGCAGAAAAGTCCTTGTGCTAGCTGTCCTAACTATGGCTACTGATCCCAGTAAGCCCTCTTCAGGCCCTGCCAGCCCTCCTGGCTGCAGCTCCCTCTTTCCACTGCCCCTTCCTCCACAGTCCACTGTTCTGGTTCTGCACCCATCTCAGACTGCAAGCTCCCAGTCCTCTCAGGTGTACCTCACTCACCAGCCCTCCACACTGTGCATCACTCACCAGCCCTCCTGGCTGCGACCAGTTGCCCTCCCTAGAGTTTGTTAGCAGTGCTCTGTCCCACTGTCCTCTCCTTGCTCTCTCTTATGCCTCCGGTCCAGGACCTCTTCATGGGTTCCTGAAACCCCCCCCCTCAAAGGCCCCGATGGCCTCAGCACTCCCTTACTCCAGCTCTACCTGACCCCCCCCCCCCCCCCCCCCCCACTTGGCTGACCCTGGATATTTAAGGAGGCTTGCCCTCTGCCATTCCAGATTGGGGCTTGGTCAAGGCTCCTCAAACACCCTAAGTGGCTCCACCTCCCCTCTCACCTCTCTTTCCAGAAAGCACTAGAAGCTTCTCGAAAGAGATGGGGGTCCCGATGACACCACCTGTAAGTCACCCAGCCCTATCCTGAGCCACCCCCAGCCCAGAATGAAAACAAGGGCTAGCAACCAGCCAGGCCTGCCTAAATTTAACTATCTTCTCTAGCACACTACTAGAGGGTGCTACATACATATCAATTAAACCAAATTCTACCTGAACTGAGTCTCCATGTGAATGAATAAAGGTGTTTGGCCGGCAACTGAAGGCTGTTGACAGGGCCACCCTTGGAGTGAAACTTCTTGTTTGACCAGCTTTAATGTACAGGTCACATAATGGAGATAAGGGGGTGAATGTGAGGATAGATGAAGGAAGATGACCATAATATACAGATGACAAGGAAACCGGAGACCGTGTATTAATAGAAAACGCGCCACTTTGAATCTTTCACTGCCCTCCCTTCTTTCATTAAATCCTTCATTTATATACATCTTCCTTCCTCTATTGTGAGAAATACCTGCACTTTGGGTCTGTGCATATTGCCTTTGATGCTCCAGAAAGTCTTATTTCCCTCCCTCCCCGTGTTTTTTTTTTTTTTTTTTTTTTTTTTTTTTTTTTTAACAATACAGTGGTACTATTCAGGTGGTTAAAGTGTCCCTGCCACTTTTGAAATTAGGCATTTTATATATTTACCCTTACAGTGGTCACTTAAAAAGCCAACACTTCTTCATTAACCTAGTGCTGCACGCTTTTCATACTTCCAAGTGTATATAACGCTCTCTCCCCCTCCAGCCGCTGTAGTTCCTCCTTCCAGCTTGTATGTCACTACAGCGTTTATTAGCTGATAGGAGCATCCACAGCTGCTAGCAGGGGGAGCAAATATTCGACTAATCCTACAGCCTAACACTTGTAGCAGTTATGGAACGGAGATGCAGAGACTTTTCAATACATGAGCCATTGTAAAGGTAACCAATGCCAGTCCTTGCTGAACAGGCTGTGATTCGAACCATCTATGGCCAGCTTAAAGCAAATGGTTTGTCATGAGAGCCAGGCAACTATCATTTTCAAAAGAAGAGGTTGGCAGTGGCAGCCTTCACATTTCTCTCATGAAAGATTTACGTTGAGTATGTGAGTTCAACCTTTATTTGCATACAGGACGGGAAGCCACAGAAAGGACCTCATCACTGTGCTGTTGCTCCTTCATTGTTCAATCAGCATGCTAAGGGCGCATGCACACAGCAGCTCAAAGAAGGATGCTCCTACAGGCATTTGAGCTTTTATTTTTCTCTGCCGGGAAATCGGCACAAAGCGAACTACGCAATGCCCGCCCCCCCCCCCCCCCCCCCCAGACATACGTGCCCCAGAAAACGGTAGGGACCATTCAGATCGTGCTGCGTGACTTGCATATGCACATTAGGACTCAGGCTATGAAGCCACAAGACTTCACTTCCTGTTTCCCTTAGTTAGGATACTGCTACCTGCACCCGGAGCTGAGGGATGTGTTGACTTTGGGTGAAGACATCACTGGCTCCCTGGACATGCACATGTTCTTATATTAAAAGTCAGCAGCTGCAGTATTTGTAGCTGCTGACTTAAATTTTTTCTTTCCCAGGCGGAACTCCGCTTTAACTGCATCAGAGGTTAGGGTCTTGGAAGGCCTGTCTGGCAGGTGTGCTTGGATCACAAGACTATTGGTTATTGTACGTTTTAATGAATACCAATTTTACTTTCCTTGGCTCACCTCATTTCATGTAGGGTGTTCGTTACAAAACATTTATGTAATGTATTAATTTCATTTGTGGTTTCAGAAATGTTGAAATTCAAGTTTGGACCACGCGGGGCAACTGATTCCTTATCTTCAGAGCCCATTACTAGCAGGGCTGCGCGACTGAACGGCTTTTTTCAGGTGCCACATTTATCCTTCCACTAAAATGTCTTTATTTGCTGTGTCTAAATACTATAGAATAAACTGAACTGTCTTTAGCTGTAAAATTGTGCAGCACATTCCATAAATCATCAAAATGATTTCACTTTGGGTTACGGCTTATGAGAAATGTGAATTGGGAAATGAAGCTCACTAATTATTTACTTTGCAGTTCATATGGTTTGATGAGGAGTTTTGCTGTTTTCACTGAGATAGCTAGCGGAGATGCAGCATTGTTTTTTAGAGATTGTATGTTGGGATGGAAGCTAAGGCCAGCTTCATGAGTATATTTTAGTGGGAGTTTCAAAATGACATCAAAGAGGTTAAATGAACACCACTCAGCTAAGACAGATCATCTCTACCTGCCTTTCATTTGCGGATACACTGGTAGGTTCTAGATTCCTTTACTCCCAAACTTACAGCATTATGCATATACATTATCGTTTACAATGGTAGGAAAAATGGCATTATATGACAACACAATGTGCAATAAGAATATAGAGTTACCAAAAAATAAATAGAAGAAAAAAGAGGTAACCTGGGTAGCCACCCTAGTGTATCAGGGTACACTAGGGTGGCTACCCCAAAAAAAAAAAAATGTAAAGACTTGCAGCTTCACAGCCTGTTTCCTACTGCTCATGTTTGAGCCATGCTGCGCTTTGTGAATGGTCCCAGCAGTCTTCTGGGACCTGTGATTAATCTCAGAAGGCTGCAGGGGCGAAGGGGGGGACAAACCTCTGCACAGATTTGCTGCAGCAAGTGGGAGCAGGTACCTGTCACAACAAGGTACCTGCTCCACCCCCCCAAGAAAGTGGCAAATGTGGCATTGGAAGGGGGGAGGATGCAAACAAGCAGAACTTCCCCTTTTGGGTCAAGTTCTGCTTTAACCAATTTTTTTTGTTATTTTTATTTTCTGTTCATATTCTTAAATCGGCTCCTCGCTGCCTTCTAATGCCACAAATGGAAGCAATGAATCAGGATCAGCCCAACCTCAACCCTGGAAGCTTTACACAGACCCCATGTTGTGGGGACGCTCTGGGATGTTGTTTGGGGCGCTGGATCCTTCATGGGTGCTCACCTTCACAATGAGTGCAGCGTATGTAGTCAGCCCAGGGCAGTCTTCAGGTCCAGGGCTGTGGTCCATCCCTATGGAGTCCAGTCCCTAATGACCCCTTTGAGAATGTGCCCTCTGATGGGTGAAGCTTGAGCTTTATATACAGTCCAGCATTATAGACAGGTAAGACAGCACCCTTTGTGCTTCTGACCATTACTGTTAAAGAGATATTTGGATATTTGGGAGATATTTGAATTGTATTCACTGTGTTAACTTTTCACATTTGGTACTAAAAGATAACCACTCAGTTTATTCTCGAGTGGATGACCAGGACATCACACCACAGGTAGCGCAGTTTACTGCCATTTCCTCCTAAAGCTCATGTAGGATACCTAGGCATTCCCCCTGCCCTTTTTCCACAAGGATTTGCCACAAGACGGTCTACATCTGGAATGCTGTGTTCTCCTTCTGCATATGCTTATCCTATTTTCTGCACCCTACTCCAAAGGGTACCCCACAGGGGAATACCCTCACGTGTACATAGCTATGGTGAAGACCAGGCGAAAGGGAGTCTTTACAAAACTGCAGCTGAACACTGGCTCTGCTAAAGGCCTGTATAACACATAATCGAGTGACAATGCACTCCTTGCACTGGAGCAGGATCTGTCTCAAACACTGATCTCTGCATCCAATCTTAGCTGTATTTATGGCATTCACCTAGCAAACTATTTGACAAATGTAGAATTTTCTGCATCTACGTCACAATTTCTCAGACCGTACAGCCATGTATACCTAGGGCTCAAAATTTCCACTTCTCTTCCCCTACTCCCCTTTCACTGCCAGAGCCGGATCCCAATATGGCTGCCCTAGATGAGTCAGGCACAGAAGTGAACGATTGAGACAGTATTGGAGGAAAGTGTTGAACATTTTTCTTCCCCAACATGCGGCCATATTTAAAAAAAAAAGTTTGCCAACATAGAAAAGCCTTGGCATTGTGCATCTTGAGTCTCTTCTGTCTCACCATGCTACTTTGGGTATAAAGAGACCTGCAACATTTTTCAAAACATTCCCTGTTCATGAACTGATAGAATGAGTAGTCTATTGTGACTGAATCACTTCAGCCGGGATTTTTACTTCCCAGTAAAGCTGCGCGATAAATCGTTAGCGCGATTCAACCCCCCTCACCATCTTAATACAGCATTCCCCAGATTCATGTTAAACAAGTGCAGTGCCTCCTCTGCTCAGCTGTCAAAAGAAAAAAAAAAGGCAAATGTTTATCAACAGCGATAAAGGGAAACAACAAATTTTTAGCTCAAAGGAATGAACTTCAGAATGTAAATGAGTGCCTTACAAAAGTATTCACCCCCCCCTCCTTGGCTTTTTACCTGTTTTGTTACATTACAGCTTTTAGTTCAATGATTTTTTTTTTTTAATCTGAATTATATGTGATGGATCAGAACACAATAGTCTAAGTTGGTGAAGTAAAATTAGAAAAATATATACATAAACTATTTTTAAGAAATTAAAAAAATAATTGGCATGTGCGTATGTATTCACCCCCTTTGTTATGAAGCCCATAAAAAGCTCTGGTGCAACCAATTACCTTCAGAAATCACATAATTGGTGAAAGGATGTCCACCTGTGTGCAATCTAAGTGTCACATGATCTGTCATTACATATACACACCTTTTTGAAAGGCCGCAGAGGCTGCAACACCTAAGCAAGAGGCACCACTAACCAAACACTGCCATGAAGACCAAGGAAGCCTCCAAACAAGTAAGGGACAATGTTGTTGAGAAGTACAAGTCAGGGTTAGGTTATAAAAAATAAAATAAAAAAAATATCCAAATCTTTGATGATCCCTAGGAACACCATCAAATCTATCATAACCAAATGGAAAGAAAATGGCACACCAGCAAACCTGCCAAGAGACCGCTGCACACCAAAACTCACGGACCGGGCAAGGAGGGCATTAATCAGAGAGGCAGCACAGAGACCTAAGGTAACCCTGGAGGAGCTGCAGAGTTCCACAGCAGAGACTGGAGTATCTGTACATAGGACGACAATAACCTGTACACTCTGTAGAGTTGGGCTTTATGGCAAAGTGGCCAGAAGAAAGTCATTAATTTCAGAAAAAAACAAAATGGCATTTTTTGAGCTTCCGGAAAGGCATGTGGGAGACTCCCAAAATGTATGGAGGAAGGTGCTCTGGTCTGATGAGACTAAAATTGAACTTTTTGGCCATCAAAGAAAAGACTATGTCTGGTGCAAACCCTACAAATCACATCACCCAAAGATCGCCATCCCCACAGTAAAACATGGTGGCGGCAGCATCACGCTGTGGGTATGTTTTTCAGCAGTCGGGACTGGGAAACTGGGCAGAGTTGACGTAAAGTTGGATGGTTCTAAATACATGGATATTCTTGAGCAAAACCTTGAACCACTCTGCGTGTGATTTGAGGCTAGGACGGAGGTTCACCTTCTAGTAGGACAATGACCCCAAACACACTGCTAAAGCAACATTTTAGTGGTTTAGGGGGAAACATGTAAATGTGTTGGAATGGCCTAGTCAAAGCCCAGACCTCAATCCAATACAAAATCTGTGGTCAGACTTAAAGATTGCTGTTCACAAGGGCAAACCATCCAACTTGAAGGAGCTGAAGCAGTTTTGCAAGGAGGAATGGGCAAAAATCCCAGTGGTAAGATATGGCAAGCTCATAGAAACGTATCCAAAGCAACTTGGAGCTGTGATAGCCGCAAAGGTGGCAAAAGTAGTGACTTTAGTATTGATTTTATACAAAGTATTGACTTTAGGGGGGTGAATAATTTATGCACGTTGACTTTTTCTGTTATTTTGTCCTATTTGTTTTTGCTTCACAGTAATAAAAAAAACATCTTCAAAGTTGTGAGCGTGTTCTGTAAATTAATGCAAATCCTCAAATAATCCATGTTAATTCCAGGTTGTGAGGCAACAAAAATTGATAAGGGGGTGAATACTTTTGCAAGGTACTGTACTTCCTAGTGGAAAAAGAGTTCACAAAGAAAGAAGTGGTAATCCCTGTGGTTGAGATGCTTTGAAAGGCCTTCTTTATTCTTGCAAGTCCAGCCGTGCAAACCAGCATCTGCTGTGTTTTCAGCATGTCAACGAACAACCAACATGACTTTTTCAGGATTGTGCATTAACAGAGCAATTACAACAGCCACCGTGCACTGTGCTCTTTTTTTATGTGGATCCCTTAATCACTAGCCTCTAAACTGTGGCCTGCAGCCCTTTTCTAGCTATTATCCAGCCCTTGGGGTACTGTACTTCCCACTGATAAAATGTGCTAGTTTCCCAACTGGCGCCAGCGATGGGGTGCTATGCCTCAGACTGGCGCGATTTATCCTCCCATTGACCAAAGGCAATATGTTATCTAGTCCACTGTTCATCAAGCCCACTGAATGCAGAACGTTTCTACTCCCAGGGGCCATATTCCACCCCCCCCCCCCCCCCCCCCTTACAGTCTGAAGGACAGTAAACTGGCTCTTTGATAACGAAGCTTTTAGACCCTGTCCTAGAACATGTCATTAGACCAATTTCCAGAATAATCTCCAGCTCTAATCTCCATTCACGTGTTGAGAATATGGTGGCTGAAAGCCTGGACAGCTAAAACTGCTTATAAATAGTGCCTCATGCGTATGCCTTTTACAGGGAAGACATCTATTTGATGAGCACTTTACCAGTTTGTCAAAGATTGTCACAGGAGAGAGAGTTTTACTTCCACAGTGATCCCAAAACCCCCATCCTCAGGAGCCTCTACCTCTTCCAAGATGCAACGCACCTAACAACTCTACTCTGGCTTCAACTTCAAAACCTAAGTTCAATCCTTATTTTTGGCGCAAGAATTTGTCACCAAGGCCCTCTTCCCAATAAAAGGACACCCTCACACCTATGACTGGGGGGACGTCTGTTACAGTTTGCCACTTTCTGAGTAACAGACCCAGAGAGATGTCCCAGACCTGGGGGCTCAATCAGTGGTTTCAAAAAGGTACAATTTTTCTCGGATCAAATAAAAAACTCCCCAAAGACAGTCAGATTTGCAGAATGCCCCGAACCATCTGTTGTCCCAGGGAGTAATTGTGCCTGTACCGCTAGACAGACAAAACAGGTTCAGAGAATTCTATTCAAACCTGTTTGATACTAAAGTTTAACGGCGGGTATTCATCCTATTCTGGGCTTAAAATCCCTCCAAAAAATACCTTCAAATTCCAAGATTTTATATAGAATCTGCAAAGTCAGTAATTTCTTCTCTGAGACCAGGAGAATACATGGTGCCCAACTGCTACTGTCATTTATTAACCTTATCGGGGCTTTTTGTCCTATGCAGTAACAGACAATAACTTACAGTTTGTCGCACTGCCTTATCCTCTGCTTCCAGAATATTTACAAAGGTCCTAGCACCTCTTACCCTTTTTAGGACTCAGGGTCACGGGCTATTTCAATGACCTTCTCCTGAAGGGCTCATCTTCCATACAGCTGTCGGCAAAGATCCACATGACCATTGGGATTCTCCAATCTTTACATTGGTTGATCAATTAAAAGAAAAAAAAAAAAAACCCTCTCTAGCTGTCTCCTCACCTGAAATACTTGGGTCTGATCTGATGATATTCTCTTTGAGAGTTCTAGGCCTCATGGTAGCCTCCTTCACAGCTGTGCCATTTGCCTAATTTAATTAAAGATCTCTTCAACACAACATCATGTTGACCTGGAACAGGCATTCTTCTTCTTTTGATCTACCCAAGCCCCTGTCCACCCATACAAAGGACTCCCTATCTTGGTGGATTTTGAGCAAAACCCTAACAAATGGGAGGCACCAATCTTTGAGGCTGGGAAGGAGAGTTTGAGTCCCTCGTGGTCCATGGAACATGGTCACCGATGGAAGCCAGGCTCCTCATCAACTTCCTGGAGCTCGGAGCAGTTGGGATTTCTCTAAAAAACTGCCCCCCCCCCCCCCCCCTTACTGTGAGGACACTGGGTCGGCATCTATTAAAATTTGCACTCGCGTTTATGTAAAACGCCAGCTCAGTACTTCTAATAACACATCAGAGTTCTGAGCACTATTATCGGAAATATACTTCCGGTTTCGAAAATGTCACCTGGCCCTGCCCAACACATTGCATCATCCAATCACGTGACTTCACTAGGATGAGTCAAATTATTAATTAAACAGGTGTCCAGCAGACAGTTGAT
Organism: Lithobates pipiens; assembly: GCF_037356315.1. Lineage (NCBI taxonomy): Eukaryota > Metazoa > Chordata > Amphibia > Anura > Ranidae > Lithobates > Lithobates pipiens. Next base: position 37,140,727 of record NW_027507790.1, on the reverse strand, counting down.
AAAAAGGGTGTCACTTAACAAAGAAAACCCCTTCTCCTTTCATGCTGTCAGCAATGGCATCACATCGAAGAGAAATGTCACAAGGCCTGAGAAAGAAAATAATTTCTTTAAACAAAAACTGAAGGCTACAAAAAGATCAGCAAAGCTTTAATACTTATGCACACTGGTCGTTAGAAAAAAATAAGCTGCAAAGCTACTACTAACGCAAGGAAAAAGCGGCTGAAAAAATGTGCTTTTAGTAGCTTTTTGCATTGGGATTAATGCGTGTTTTGCCGTGCTAGATTTTTTTTTCAGCCTTTCTCTGCCTCTATTCAAAATCAATTTTTCCCTATGAGAGCCCATTGATTTGAATAGAAGTCACATCCAAGTCGGATCATGATGATCCAACTTGTGTGCTGAGGATCTTGAAGGGTACCCCCTCACCAAAATAAAAAAACAAAATGGTGTGGGGGTTCTCCCCAAGACCATACCAGACCCTTCAGTCTGATATGTATTTTAAGGGAAACCCCCTGTGCCAAAAAATGGTGTGGGGTCCCCCCAAAATCCATACCAGACCCTTAGCCGAGAATGCAGCCCGGCGGGTCCGCAAAGCCCCCCACCTCCACCCAAAGCACCTTGTCCTCATGTTGATGGGGACAAGAGCCTTTTCCGACAACCCTGGGTGGTGGTTGTCAGGGTCTGTGGGCAGGGGCCTTCTCAAAATCTGGAAGCCCACTTTAACAAGGGGGGCCCCAGATCCCCCACCCTATGTGAATGAGTATGGGGTACATTCTACAGGGCCCACTAGAGGATGTCGGACCCTCAGGCCGCCCACGTGAGGTCTGTTTCTGATTCTTTGGTCAGAGACATTCACACCAGTGGCCAGCTGGAGGTCATTTTTGTAGGGCTCTGGCGGTGCTCATCCTGTTCCTCCTTGCACAAAAGAACAAATACTGGTCCTGCTGATGGGTTGAGGACCTTCTACGACCCTTCTCATCTCTCCTAGAGTAATTGCATGTCTCTTGGAATCTCCTCCATGCTCTTGAGACTGTCCTGGGAGACGCAGCAAACCTTCTGGCAATGGCACGTATTGATGTACTATTCTGGAGGAGTTGGACTGGCTGTGCAACCTCCTATAGGATTCAGGTATCTCACCATGCTATCAGTAGTGACACTGGCCCTAGCCAAATGCAAAACTAGTGAAAAAGTATTTTTCTGAATCGTACTTACCTCGGTGGATGCGGCATCGGTCCCCTGGCGCCAATCTAACACTGCCGATCACTCGGTTTTCAGAGCTCCCGGAGCAGAGAGCTGTAGACCGTCAGTGATAGCTCTCTGCTCTGCTTCCTCCTCGCTCATTGGAGTGCTGAGCTGTGGAGAGGGCGGGTGGGGGGCGGTAGGGCGGTCGGCTCAGCCTCTCCAGGCAACAGGCGGACCCTTAGAATGTGGTTAATGATATTTTTTTGATAATACGATGTACAGTGATTTTTATATATTTTTTTTTATTTATTTTTTTCCGCCACTTGGCGGATCCAAACTTTGTCGCAATGATGCGGTGCCTGGACTGACTTCTGTGACGTCAGCAGGGAGTGGGCTGAAGTCTGCTTTCAGCTGAAAACTGGTCATAGGACTGCAAAACTAATTAAACTCCTATGATCCATAGAAGTCCAGCTAAACAAACTTTAGCTGGACTTCTCCTTTAACTGACCAGATCAATATTTCTGGAGCTTACCGTATTTTTTGCTCCATAAGACTCACCTAGGTTTTAGGAGGAAAAGGACAAAATATATTCTGAACCAAATGGTGTACTAAAATATTTACCAGTGCCCATGAAATGCAGCCTGAGCCTGACCAGTGCCCATGAAATGCAGCCTGAGCCTGACCAGTGCCCATGAAATGCAGCCTGAGCCTGACCAGTGCCATACAATGCAGCCTGAGCCTGACCAGTGCCATACAATGCAGCCTGAGCCAGACCAGTGCCATACAATGCAGCCTGAGCCAGACCAGTGCCATACAATGCAGCCTGAGCCAGACCAGTGCCATACAATGCAGCCTGAGCCAGACCAGTGCCATACAATGCAGCCTGAGCCAGACCAGTGCCATACAATGCAGCCTGAGCCAGACCTGTGCCATACAATGCAGCCTGAGCCTGTGCCTGGCGAGGATGTCATCACATCAGACAGAGCCACATGTGCCGGCACCGCGACCACACTTCATTTGGCCTCTGTCTTCTGTCTCTGTGTGTGTGTGTGTATGTGTGTGTATATAGAGATTGGTATATATATATATATATATATATAGAGAGAGAGAGAGAGATATTGTGTGTGTGTGTGTGTGTATATATAAAAATATTGTGATACTAAGGCACTGACTTGGAACAAGAGATCAGGAAAGTCAAAACTTATCTGCATACTGGCTCTGTAGCTTAACTTTAAATTTGAAAGAAGGTCATCAATGGCAGCACCTGTATTTCTCTTGTGGGATTTTGAAAATGATAGGGGTTTTGTGGATATTCATTTTGCTATTCTTGTTTTTAGGGAAAGTCATCATGTCTGCCTCCATTTCATCAACAACAACTGTCAGCTCTCAGCAGAGAAGGCCTTTTAGATTCCTTATTTGTAGTCTTTGAGGAATGCAACAGCCCAGCCTTAATGAAGATCAAACATGTAGCAAACTTTGTCAAAAAATGTAAGTGCCACTATAATATTTCTTGTCTCGGCAGTCGTAAATTATGTCATAGCTGCACTCTTCCTATATAATGTAGCTATTGGGGGAGGAGTAAATGGGAGATAATACAGTGTCTTGAAAAGTATTCATACCCCACAGTTATGTGCCTCTTTGTGTTGGTCTATTACATAAAATACATTTACGTTTTTGGTTGTAACATGACAAAATTTGAAAAATGTCAAGGGGTATGAATACTTTTTCAAGGCACTGTACTATAGATTGCCAATCGAATGACACCTCTGAGTCTGCTGGGGCTGCTGACATCGCATCCAAGATGGTGGTGCCCAGCAACAGTCTTAGGGCTTTTACAGATAAATTACTTGTCTAAATACATTAAACACACAAACTTGGAAAGATTGTGAAAATTATTCTAGAGCAATGTTTCCTAAACCTCTTAAGCCCTATCAACCGTGAACACTTCGAAAGAAACATCTTATGTGTGCAAGTGGAGTAATTAGCATCTTAGTGTTGTGCTTATCCCCGAAGGAGCTGCTGATGGATGGGTTCCCAGATTCTGGATGCCAACTTCCATTCTGGCAATGCCACACCCTCTGGTACACCAAGAAAAAGGTTTTATTTTGAGAAATTCTCATCAAAAAGTAACATACAGATTGGCATTAGCAATTTGCAATGACAGATAACCGTTTTGTACAACACCACAAACAATGAGAGGACCTTTTAAGTGTCCTTGTACCTGAAACCTGAATCTAGAGAGGTCTTAAACTAAGCAGGCCATACATTATACAATCCCTCCCGGAGCCTTCCCCACTGCTAGAATACAATGATCCCTGCTGGGAGCTATAGTTGTTGGCAGCAAAAAGTCTACAGGCTGGTTGTACTGAAGTTGATCGATGGATCGCCTTCACCTCAACCAGACTGCCCATGGACAGATCAAAAAAGTTCCTGCTGAACCAGCCGAATTTCAAACAATCTATGGCCAGCCTAAAGGGGCGATACTGGAAGCTAAAAGGTCCTTCAGTCTGTCCAGATGTCTCCCACTGGTTAGTGTACCAGCAAACATTAGGGCCCAAAGTTCCTGCATTGGAGCCCTCAGGTTTAAGTGTAAATAGGTGTAAATATCCAAATTATTTCCCCAAAACAAGGTGTCGCCATCCCTTTAAGAAGTCAGTAAGAAAGTTGTAGGCAGCAGCCCCTCACTACCATGCAGTCTAAGGACTGGTTAACTAGGTACTTTGCAATATGTATCAAAATCTCCTCTCTCGTCATTGGTCTGTGCTCAGGACCCTGTAGTGATGATCTCTCACAGAACCAGTGACACACTGTTTCTCCAGCTTATTATAAATCTGACAGCTGTGCAGATGTGTCAGCCCAGTCTTTCATGGCAAGCACCTCCCCCAACTCAGCAGCCCATGCCCATTGTGGCGACTCAGGGTTTGTGGTTAAATTCCTTTTATTCATGCTACTGAAGTGTTGAGTACAGGGTGAGAGCCCCGTAAACATTTGCAGAAAGTGCCAATTTCATTCCTTAGTTTGGGGTATGCAAGGACTGCTACGACCTTTCTAGTGATTTGGTCAGTTGTTCCAGAAATACCAGGTCAATAGCGTTGGTGCTAGTTTCAGTTGTCCTACTGAAAGGTGTGGCACTGTACTGTGCGGCCTTAAGTGCCTTCTCTGCATGTAATACATTCCTTTTGAGGGAGGTTACTGTACATGCATGCTCTACCTCTTCAGGTGCAGGACACCAGCTGAGCAACATCTGGTTCTAGATATGGAGGGCATACTAATAGCAGTTTACTCTCTCTGATCCTGCTGTAACCTACAAGTGGCTACACTGAGGCATCATCTCACCTGCTTCCCAATAGTGACATTTTATTTTCACACACGTTTATTAACTTCTACCAGGTGGATGTTCAGGCCTCCACTGATGCCAATTTCTGGGATAATGTACTAGAAGCTGCTCTCTAAGTCTTTTGAGTCCTTATTGACCTGTTTGGTATGTGAGTCTATTGGTGTTTGCTGTGTTGCCCACTCCTCAGTTGGGCCGCCTTTGCATGTCCCACTAGTAAGGAATTAAAAAGCATGAATAGAATTTCATTCCTTTGTGTATGTAATCCCCCTCCTCAACCTAAGATAGCAGAGCAGGTCTAAACAAAAAATATAAAATGCTAATTCAAATGGACATTTTTCATTCTTATGTGCAAGCTGACATAGTGGTGGGCTAAGAACAAGACACATTATTTTCAGTGGTGTAAGGTAAAGGGCTGCAAATTTTTTTTTAAAGTTTTTTTTTTTTTACATTTTTTTTTAAAGATTATGTATTTTATTTCGACTGGAGCTGTTTTTTCTTTAATAATATTCCTTCTCCTAGATTCGGACGCTGTTGCAGAATTACGTGAGCTTCAACCTAATGTGAAGGATTTTGAAGTCAAGAATGTAATTGGACGAGGTCATTTTGCAGATGTGCATGTTGTCAAAGAGAAAGTGACTGGAGAAACCTTTGCTATGAAAGTGATGAAGAAGAAAGCAATTCTAGCACAGGAACAGGTATATGGAGTGCTGTATATTTTATATGCAATAATTGCTAAGTAAAGGTTAAAGCCTAAGTTTAGGTAAAAGCCAAAGACGTGTCACTTGAGCACAGGAAGATGACTAAAAGGTCTGCCTTCCCCATTCATAGAGCATTTTTCAGTTATGGAAGCTGTAGCAGATTCTATGTATGTATGGGGGGGGGGGGGCGTCTGTTACAGGTCCTGCGCTGGTATTAACCCCAGCAGAATCTGAAGAATACTGCTGTGGGGTATGGGAAAGGGGCTAGGGACTTTGGATTGGAAGGACAGTTGGCACCAGCACAAGGGACATTTCGCATTAAATGTAAGTAACATAGGGGTTGCCCAGCCAAGTATGGGAAAATCTGGGATAGGTGGCTGCAAGCTCTAGAAACCCTCGGCTGATGGGATCACTGTTGCTCGATTAGGGTCTTACACTTAAACATTGTTGTCACAACCTATTGATCTGAGGAAATAAATACAATGTACCATACATACCCTTATATGCGTTAATGTGTCTCACTACGCAAATTACTGTACAAGGGATGTCTGATCGTAATATTTTTCAGGTAAAATTGTCATCTATACCTGACATTTCCTCTAATAATGCTTTTATCTGTACATTTTTGTTTTTTGTTCTAATAAAAACAGCTTGAACATAAAAAAAAAAAAAGAAAGAAAAAAAGTAACATAGATGGGTAGAATTTCAAACGAAAATGCTTAGGAAAAGAATGTTCTAGGAAAGTATGTTTGTTTTTGTAATCATTAGTGGGTCAAATCAACGTTAATTTTTTTTACTGCAGTGACAAGAAATTTCGAAGGAGCAGGATGGAAAATTTTTCTCGAACAAATTACTAACCGTGTATGTGGTTTTTGTTTGATAAAGTCCATTCATTCCAAAATCAAATCGTAAAGGAGAAGTTCACTTTAAAAAACATAAAATAAATACACATTTTCTTGCGGGTAAAAGATGGACATTTTATTATTTTTTTGTAGTAGGAGCTTGTAAAGCATTGCACCATTAATCAGCAGATCGCTGATGGCATTCAGGTCTCCTGCACTCTGTCAGTGTAGCTGCTTGCCTGTACAATCCTGTATGGTAAGCCGATACTACCTGACAGGAAGACTCCATGAACTATCATAGTGCCCTAGTAGTTCATTGAGAACTACTACAAGCCAACAGCTGCTAAGGATGTTGGGGCTTGTAGTTCATTCAGACACACAGAGCTGTGTGTACAAATGACGCCACTGTGTGAACGGAGCCCTGCACAGCTGCGCTGCTTTCAAACAGTGACAGCTAGTATTGGGAACTTCTTCTCATACTGCTTCCTCGGTGGGCAGCAGACAGCGGATACAGCACTGGAAACATGCTACATGTTCCCAAAGGTGAGCTTTTCCTTTAAAAGCAAACAAATCTTTCAAACAAGATTCAATTGCTCTGAGAATTTTTGTACACATTTTTCTTAGACTTTTCATTCCAAACTCTATCCATCTATGGTCAACTTTACTGAGGTTATGCAAGTTTCCTTTGTGTCTTTCGTTCTCCATCCATTGTGGTATAATAACATGCCATTTGGAAGGTACGGGATGTTTTATTAGTGAGGTGCTTGATATAGTATTTGGAAATCAATTTGATATCGTAAGGAGAAAATAAGAGTTTTCCAGGGATGTTTGTTTGAGTGAAATCTTGAGCTATTTTAGTTATTGACTAAAGACGCTGTGTTGATAATAGAAGAAGGTTTTGAGAGTGGGAACATCAAATGCACATTGCAGGATTTGCAAATCCTTAAAGTAGTTCTAATGGCAGAAGTTTTTTCACCTTGATGCATTCTATGCATTAACCGCTTGCCAACTGCAAGATGTATGGCAAGCAGACCAGCACTTCTGTACCAGATAATGTACCTAGTATGTGATCTGGCACTTTTGGGTAGGGGGCGTGTGGGCACACCTCCGGCAACCTGACTGTGCTATGATTAGATACGGCACAAGCCAATCAGTGGGTGCCAGCCAATGGATGCCCACTAGCACCCGCTGATTGGCGAGGAGAGAGAAAGGATGAATGATTTGTATAGTGCTGCAAATGCGAACTGAATCGTTTCAAGGCGCTGGATTCGTCCTGTGTTGTCCAGCTTCTTAGAAGAGGTTGGTCTTGAGTTTTTTTCCTGAAGGCCTGATGGTTTTCTTCCATGCGGATGTAAGTCGGTAGAGCGTTTCATAGCCATGGTCCTTGGACTGCGAATCTTCGTTCTCCCTTTGATTTGTAATGGGATTTGGGAATGAGGAGGAGGTTTTGGTTAGATGATCAAAGACTGCGAATGGGTGTGTAGTGTTTTATTTTCACACGTAGGTATTGAGGAGCGTTTCCTTGTATGCATTTGTGGGTGAGGCAGAGGGTCTTGAAAGTTATCTGATTCTTTACGGTTAGCCAATGTAGGCTCCTCAGGGAAGGGGAGATGGATTCCCAGTTTTTTTTTTACCTGTTATCAGTCTTGCCGCCGTGTTTTGGATGAGTTGTAAGAGCGCAAGTTGATATTGGGGTAGTCCTATGTAGAGGGAGTTTGCGTAGTCAAGTCGGGAATTAATGATTGTTCCAACTACCGCTGCTTTGTCCTCTTTTGGAATGAAGGGGATGAGTCTACGTAGCAGGCGGAGGAGATGGTGAGATCCGCTGACTACTGATCCTATTTGTGCATCCATTGACATTTCTGAGTCAAAGATGACTCCGAGATTCTTGGCTTTGTTGCTTGGAGAGATGGTCTGTCCAAAGATGGTGGGAGCTGTTCATGGGGTCTTAGTTTTGGATTTTTGGTTTGTGTTTAGGAGAAGCAGCTCTGTTTTTGATTCGTTGAGTTTGAGGGAGCTAGTGGTCATCCAGTCGTCTATCAAAGTGAGGCATTTTTCTAGTTGCTGATGATGGTCTTTTTGTCTGGTGATAAGAAAGTAGAGTTGAGTGTTATCAGCGTATGAGTGGAAGGAGAGGTCTGATGTTCTGATGATTTTGAGGAATGGGCGGATGTAAATGTTGAAGAGCACCAGTGACAAAGGTGAACCTTGAGGGACTCTGGAAGAGATTGCCCCGGGTTTCAAATGTGAATGCTCCTAGTTTCACTGTCTGAGAACGATTCCCTAAGAAGGATACGAACCATTGTAGATCTGAGTCTGTGACTCCTGCTACTTCTGTGAGGCAGATGAGTAGAGTATTGTGGTCCACTGTATCAAAGGCTGCACTGAGGTCCAACAGTACCAGGAGACATGATTCTCCGTCATCTGCTTCGAGGGCATCATCCCATATCTTGAGAAGTCCAGTTTCTGTGCCATGGCCTGGGCGGAAGCCTGATTGCAGAGGGTCCAAGTGGCATTGTAGCTGTTGTGCTACTGCTTTCTCCTTAATCTTGGAGATGGTGTTAAGGCTTGTTATCGGTCTGTGGTAGTTAGGTTCCTGAGGGTCGTGGTTGGGTTTCTTTAGCAGGGTTTTGACGATGCCTTGTTTGAGGGTGGTCGCAACAATCCCTTCTTTGACCGACTGATTTATGAGGTGTGTTATGGTAGGAGCCACGATGTCGGAACATTCTTTCAGGAGTTTTGTGGGAATGATGTCAATTGGTGATGTGCTGTCTCGGAGGCTTTTGATGATGTTTTTGGTAGTGTCAGTGGTGATTGGGGTCAGAGAAAAATTTGGTGATTGTGTGATGTTCGTGTCGATATCTTCTTTTTGCTTTGGTTGAATGAGGTTGGTTGTTTTTTTTTCTGGTGAATTGTTTTCCGGATGTTGTCGATTTTGTCGATGAAAATATCTGATAACTCATTACAGAATTCTTGAGTTTAGTTTGCTGGGGGCTCTAAGCAGGTAGGGTTCATCGACTGAGCGACTATTTTGAAGAGTTCCCAAAGGCGGTTTAACCACTTGACCACTGGGCAATTAAACCCCCTTAATAACCAGACCAATTTTTAGCTTTCGGTGCTCTCACATTTTGAATGACAATTACTCAGTCATGCAACACTGTACCCATATGAAATTTTTGTCATTTTTTTTCACACAAATAGAACATTCTTTTGGTGGTATTTAAGCAACGCTGTTTTTTTTATTTTTTTGTGCTATAAAAGAAAAAAAACTGAAAATTCTGTAAAAAAAATGAATTTTCTTCGTTTCTGTTATAAAATTAGAAGATTAGTAATTTTTCTTCATAAATTTTGGCCAAAATTTATACCACTACATATCTTTGGTAAATATAAGTACAAATATGTGTATATTATTTGGTCTGTGTGAAAGTTAGAGTCCACAAGCTATGGTGCCAATATCTGAATATTGATCACACCTGAAGTACTGACGGCCTATTTCAATTCTTGAGACCCTAACATGCCATAAGAGTACAAATACCCCCCAAATGACCCCTTTTTGGAAAGAAGACATTCCAAGGTATTTAGTAAGAGGCATGATGAGTTTTTTGAAGTTGTAATTTTTTCCCACAATTCTTTGCAAAATCAAGATTTCTTTTCCTTTCTTTTTTTTTTTTTCACAAAATTGTCATTTCAGTTTATTTCTCACACACAGCATATGCATACCACAAATTACACCCCAAAACACATTCTGCTATTACTCCCGAGTATGGCGATACCACGTGTGAGACTTTTACACAGCGTGGCCACATACAGAGGCCCAACATACAGGCAGTGCCATCAGGCTTTCTGGAACACCCAGGACAATTCTGACATTTCTCTCCTACATGTAAAAATCATCATTTATTTGCTAGAAAATTACATAGAACCCCAAAACATTATAACGTTTTCTTTAGCAAAGACCCTAGAGAATACAATGGTGGTCGTTGCACTTTTTATCTTGCACGGTATTTGCGCAGCAATTTTTCAAACACTTTTTTTTTGGAAAAAAAAAACAGTTTTGTGCTTAGAAAAAAAACAAAATGGTAAATTTAGCCCAATTTTTTGCATAGTGTGAAAGATGGTTATGCTGAGTAAATGGATACCTAACATGTCACTCTTCAAAATTGCACACGCCCGTGGAATGGCGCCAAACGTCGCTACTTAAAAATCCCCATAGGCGATGCTTTAATTTTTTTGTGTTTTTTTTTTTTTTTTTATGTTTTGAGTTACAGAGGCGGTCTAGGGCTAGAAATTATTGCTCTCGCTCTAACGCTCGCAGCGATACCTCACATATGTGGTTTGAACACCGTTTTCACTTACCTATGCGTTCGCTTCTGCATGCGAGCACATGGGGACAGGGGCGCTTTAAAATTTTTTATTTTTTTCAATTCATTTTACTTTATTTATTTTAGTTTGACATTTTGTCCCCCAAAAATTATTTTTTTGATCACTTTTATTCCTATTACACATAATGTAAACATCCCTTGTAATAGGAATATCAATAAGACCCCACATCTCACCTCTAGGCTGAAGCCTGAAATAAAAAAAATAAAATAAAAAATAATTCTGTCTTTGATCGTAGTGGCGAGTCGGTAGAAGCACCGGAGGGCGGGCGGGGGGTGGGGGGGGGACGTCTATGGCTGGGTATTGCAGGGTATCACCGAGTATGGCTGAGTATCTCCAAGTATGGCTGGGTATTGGCGGGGTATTGAGGGGTTAATTTCTGTGAGCAGTGATGTGGGCACTGCAGATGCAGCCCACAGCGCTGCTGACACCGATCTCTTCTCCCTCCAGTGTACCGATCGGTACAGAGAGGGGAGGGAAGAACTGGCATCATAACATGATGCCGGTTTGTTTACAAGTGATCACTCCGTCATTTGCCGGAGCGATCACGTGGTAAACAGCCACGATGAGCGGTCACGGATGCTCTCAATTGCGCGCCCCAGGGGGCGAACGAGAGCGGAATTCTGGGAGGACGTCATATGATGGCCTCCCAGAGTTAAAAAACCGCCCTGTAGCCATCATTCGGCTATGGGGCGGTTGTTAAGTGGTTAAGGCAGATGAGATGGTGTTCGAGAAATGTTCTTTTTTTAGCTTTGAAGATTGCTTTGTGGTATTTTTTAGTGAGTGCTTTGTAGTTTGTGTGGTTTTCCTTGGTAGGATTTCTTCTCCATAATCTTTCAGCTCTTCTGCGTTCTTGCTTAAGTAGAGTGAGAGTGACATTAAACCAACACAAGTTTTTTTTTATTTATTTTTTTGCGGATGAGTGTTTTGGAGCCACTGAGTCTGCTGTTTGTAGTAATGCCTTTGTTTAGGGAGTTGAGTGTTTTTTCTGTTGAGTGGTTTAAATTTTAGCATTGTGTTCGAAGTGTAGTTTCTTCTGAGATCTGGTCCAGTGTGTTGTTGAGTGTTTCTGTTTTTGGAGGGTGGTGTTAGTGGTGATTTTAAATTTGATAGTATGGTGGTCTGTCCATGGTAGCGGTATGTTGTTGAGTATATTGATGTCCATATTTTGTTTGAATATGAGGTCCAGAGTGTGTCCTGAACCATGTGTGGGAGCCTTTATCAGCTGCTGGAGACCTATTTCTTCCAGTTGATTAATGCAAGCGGTAGCGATAGGGTCTTGGGTAGAGTTTGCCCAGAGGTTAAAGTCCCCAAGTACCAGAAAGATGTAAACAAGGCAGAGCTCTGTCCTGTCAGCGGGGAATAAAATCCACAACATACAGTTCTTTGAAAAAGTATTCATATCCCTTGAAATTTTATACATTTTGGTAATGTTTTGTCAACCAAAAACGTAAATGTATTTTATTGGGATTTTATGTGATAGACCAACACAAAGTGGTACATAATTGTGAAGTTAAAGGAAAATGGTTTTCATCATTTTTTACAAAGATCTGAAAAGTGTAGCGTGCATTTGTATTCAGCCCCCTTTACTCTGATACCCCTAACCAAAATCTAGTGGAACCAATTGCCTTCAGAAGTCACCTAGTCAGTAAATAGTCTATCTGTGTGTAATTTTAATCTCAGTATAAATAAAAAAACACCTTAGGCACACAGTTAACACTTTGATCGCCCTAGATGTTTACCCCTTCCCAGCCAGTTTCATTTGTACAATGACTGCATATTTTTAGCACGGGTCACAATATTGGGGCCACTGGTTCCCACAAAGTGTCAGAATGTCTGCTGCAATATCGCAGTTCTGCTATAAGTCACTGATCACTGCCATTACTAGTATGAAAAAAAAAATTGCAGTGTATATCCCATAGTTTGTAGACACTAACTTTTGCGCAAATCAATCAATATATGGGATTTTATATATTGGGATTTTTTTTACCATTTTACCAAAATAATTAGGCGTGCACCCAATGGGTTTTTTGGTTTCCCGAAACCGATACCGAAAATAAAAAATACACTACACCGAAACAGATACTGAAACAGCACCGATACCGAAAATGACTGTTTTTAAAAAATATTTTCATACAGCAGATGGTCAGAGATTGGGGACATGGTACAGGAGATGGCCAGAGACTGCAGACATGGTACAGGAGATGGCCAGAGACTGCAGACATGGTACAGGAGATGGCCAGAGACTGCAGACATGGTACAGGAGATGGCCAGAGACTGCAGACATGCTACAGGAGATGGCCAGAGACTGCAGACATGCTACAGGAGATGGCCAGAGACTGCAGACATGGTACAGGAGATGGCCAGAGACTGCAGACATGCTACAGGAGATGGCCAGAGACTGCAGACATGCTACAGGAGATGGCCAGAGACTGCAGACATGCTACAGGAGATGGCCAGAGACTGCAGACATGGTACAGGAGATGGCCAGAGACTGCAGACATGGTACAGGAGATGGCCAGAGACTGCAGACATGCTACAGGAGATGGCCAGAGACTGCAGACATGCTACAGGAGATGGCCAGAGACTGCAGACATGGTACAGGAGATGGCCAGAGACTGCAGACATGGTACAGGAGATGGCCAGAGACTGCAGACATGGTACAGGAGATGGCCAGAGACTGCAGACATGGTACAGGAGATGGCCAGAGACTGCAGACATGGTACAGGAGATGGCCAGAGACTGCAGACATGGTACAGGAGATGGCCAGAGACTGCAGACATGGTACAGGAGATGGCCAGAGACTGCAGACATGGTACAGGAGATGGCCAGAGACTGCAGACATGGTACAGGAGATGGCCAGAGACTGCAGACATGGTACAGGAGATGGCCAGAGACTGCAGACATGGTACAGGAGATGGCCAGAGACTGCAGACATGGTACAGGAGATGGCCAGAGACTGCAGACATGGTACAGGAGATGGCCAGAGACTGCAGACATGGTACAGGAGATGGCCAGAGACTGCAGACATGGTACAGGAGATGGCCAGAGACTGCAGACATGGTACAGGAGATGGCCAGAGACTGCAGACATGGTACAGGAGATGGCCAGAGACTGCAGACATGGTACAGGAGATGGCCAGAGACTGCAGACATGGTACAGGAGATGGCCAGAGACTGCAGACATGGTACAGGAGATGGCCAGAGACTGCAGACATGGTACAGGAGATGGCCAGAGACTGCAGACATGGTACAGGAGATGGCCAGAGACTGCAGACATGGTACAGGAGATGGCCAGAGACTGCAGACATGCTACAGGAGATGGCCAGAGACTGCAGACATGCTACAGGAGATGGCCAGAGACTGCAGACATGGTACAGGAGATGGCCAGAGACTGCAGACATGCTACAGGAGATGGCCAGAGACTGCAGACATGCTACAGGAGATGGCCAGAGACTGCAGACATGCTACAGGAGATCAAAGCAGCCTCACCAGTTCCCCTCAGATGCAGCCTGCCTGATAAAAATACATGCACAGTGTTTTCCATGTATTCCAATGGCTTTAGTTTACACCATGCAGTCAGTTTCCGGTGCGGAAACTGATTGCATGGTGTGAACTAGAGCCATTGGAATACATGGAACACACTGTGCATGCATTTTGTGCAAAAAAAAAAAACGCACGGAACTGCATCTGGTGTGAACTGGCCCCAAGCAATCTACCTGGTTCCGTTCCAACAGATTTCTATTGGGAATGATCATATCGTTACCTCTACTAGCAATAACTTAACCCTTCCCCATTCTATCACATGGTGATAAAAACCTAGCTGGGTCAAAATCAAGATTATTATTTTTATTTTTTATATGGTCAACAAAGGGAGTACAGCCTTTGTCTTGTGACCTGGTTTTATATAACATGGCTACATTCACACAAGTGGCCAGAGGTAGATAGTTTCAGAGGCAAACAAATGACTATTTTGGATGCAGCAGCACTGTGGGCACAAAACTTGTGATTTAGCTGTGGACAAAACTCTGCAATGCTTGCCCTGGGCACATTCTTTCCCCCTCATGCAGCTTGCCAGTGTCTGAATCCAGCCTTACCATGCCCGGATCAGAGCGGTGATCTCCGTGTGTCACGGAGCTGTGCATTAAATTGCCCGGGCGGCTGCAGTAACAATGTCCCGCCTCCTGTAATCATGTTAGGCTGATTCAATGTCCCGCCATTGGATCAGTGTACCGTCTGTCACAGGAGGTGGGATATTGTTACTGCAGCCGCCCAGGCAATTCAATGCACAGCTCCGTGACACACGGAGATCACCGCACTGTCGGGCAGGAGGAGGGAGGAAAGGAGGAGGGAGGACGGAGGACTGGGGACGAGCCGGGAAAACACCCCTGCAATGTGCGGTACCAGGGGGCGGAGGCCTGCCCAGGCCCCGCCCCCATTTTAGGCCCCATTATCTGCAAGATTTTCCTTTTGGCAATTTGCCAAAAACACAATTTTTGGCCGATAAGTTTCCGTGGCCGAAATTTTGGTGCATCCCTAAAAATATGTAGCAGAATACATGTTGGCCTAAATGCATGAAGAAATTATTATTTTTTTAAATGTTCTTGGATATGTTTTATAGCAAAAAGTAAAAAAATATTAAAAATGTTGTTTATAGCGCAAAAAAAATAAAAACGCAGTGGTGATCAAATACCTCCAAAAAAAGCTCTATTTGTTGGTAACAACATCAATTTTATTTGGGTACAGAGTTGCTTGACCGCGCAATTGTCAGTTAAAGTAACAGAGTGGCATATTGCAAAAAATGGCCTGGTCATGAAGGAGGGTAAATCTTTCAGGGGTCAAGTGGTTAAGGTAAAAAAAAATCTGCAATTTCCCCTCAGACCCCCCTTATACTTACCTGAGCCCAATTTCGATCCAGCAAAGTAAACGAGAGAAGAAACTTTCTTAACCCTTTCCATCCTCATTGTTTCAGACACAGCAGTGGGGGCCATTGGCTTCTGCTGCTGTCAGTCACAGCCATTGAGGAAGGAGCAAGGGGTGGGGTGTTTGCCCAGCTGAGCCATGCTCTGTGTGTTTTAGGGACACAGAGCAGGATTTCGGAAGCGAGCACGTTAGAGTACCTCCATAGCAAGCAGCTTGCTGTGGAGGCACTCAGCGGGGGGGGGGGGGGGGGGGGGGGGAGCTAGGAGCAGCGGTAGGGAACCCGAGAAGAGGAGGATCGTGGGTTGCTCTGTGTGAAACCGTTGCACAGACCAGGAAAGTATAACATGTTTGTTATTTTAAAAAAAGGTAACCTTTAGAATCCCTAAATAACTGATGTACAAACTTAAAGTGGTTGCAAAGGCTCAAGGTTTTTCACTTTAATGCATTCTATGCATTAAGGTAAAAAACCTGTGCTGCAGCGCGCCCCAGACCCCCTCTTTTTCTTACCAGAGCCTGATCCAATCCAGCAATGTGCACAAGCTCCAGCCGCTGTGTCTCTCCTCATTGGACAGATTACTAGCAGCAGGAGCTATTGGCTCCTGCTACTGTCAATCAAATCCAGTGATACGAGCTGGGGTGGGGCCAAGTTCTGCTGTATGTGTCAATGAATGCAGCAGGGAGACTCGGGAACGAGCCTGCACAGGTGCTCCCAGGGAAAGCGGAGGGGCCTGGAGCGCCGATGGGGCACCCCAGAAAAATAAGATCATCTGGGCTTCTCTGTGCAAAACGATTGCACAGAGCAGGTAAGTATAGGTATGTTTGTTAATTTTATTTAAAAAAACAAGGGTTTACAACACCTTTAAGGCCCAAGGAAAACCAATATCCTGCACTTAGTACTGACAGGAATTCAGGAAGAGAGTGGGTTACCCTATATTGGATTATTTATGAAGTCAGTCCAGTTAGTAGAGTACATATTAGTGTTAATGTATTGTATTAACTTGATGGAGCTGTTAATAAAAGAGGTACCCTAGATTTTCCCCATAATTTTTGGGCTATACAGATGAAGACATAATGGCAGCCTTTGCTGCTGCACAACCAATATCTCTCCCTGGTCTGAACCAATCATGTATACGGATCAATTGTGTGGCCAGATAGTATGTAATATTATTACTAGTTCTAAATGAAAGTAACTTTTTTTTTTAATGTAAACCAGATTAAGTAATGTAACTTGGGTATAGTGGTTGTTGAAATTAAGTAAATATGAAGTTTTGGTTAATTTTCAGGGATCACAGAATAATTTTCTGTCACCTGTTTAGGTTTCATTTTTTGAAGAAGAGCGAAGCATATTAAGTAATCACACAAGCCCTTGGATACCTTCATTACATTACGCCTTTCAAGATAAGGAGCACCTTTATCTGGTAAGTGATAAATCAAGTTACTGGAAAGCTTATTGATGGTGACCTTATAATATAATTTCTGAAAATGATTGCGATATTAACATGACTGTACTATACAATATTTACCTAGGATATTCTGATAAGTTTTCGAAAAAAATACTTTGGGCGTTGAATAAAAAGCACCAAAATGGGCAATTTACAACAAGGCACCTGTTTAATGTGCTTTGTGGTGCCTGCACTCACATACTGTGCTTGTAATGCACTGCGTTTCTAATAAGTTGTGCATCTTTTGTTTGCAGTGTATTGACAGCTCATTAACCACGTAAGGACCGCCTCACGCCCATGTACGTCCGCAGAATGGCACAGCTGGGCACAAGCACGTACCTGTACGTTGCTTTTTAAGTGCCCAGCCGTTGGTCGGGAGCACCCGACCCGGTCCTGTGCTCCGTGGCTGCGGGACTAGTGGACCCGATCACCGCTGGTGTCCCGCGATTGGGTCGCAGAGCTGAAGAACGAGGAGAGGTCTGTGTAAACAAACCTCTCCCCAAGCTTCCCTGTGTGGCTGTCACCGATCTTCTGTTCCCTTTTTATAGGGAAGGACGATCAGTGATGTCACATACCAGGCCACGCTCCCCTACTATAAAAAAAAAACACATAACATCATACATAACACCTACACTGCCCCCTAGTGGTTAACTCCTTCACTGCGAGTGTCATTTACACAGGAATCAGTGCATTTAAATAGCACTGATTGCTGTATAAGTGACAATGGTTCCAAAAATGTGTCAAAAATGTCCGATGTGAGCAGCGCAAATTTCGAATTTTTATCACCTCCACAAATTAGACAGACACAGATATCAGGCCTTAGTGAGTAGGGGTGCTGAATCCCACACACATACTCCCCTTCAAATGATTTTCTGTGGTGGTGGGGTGGGGGATGTCTGGGCCCGGATCCTACCACACCACCGGGGTATTTGGAGACTATCCCTTAGATTAGTGGGTGCGGACTATTACCATTCACATACTCCGCTATGGCACAACTCCTTGCTACTCGAATTACACCGGTTACCTGCTGTAGAATTGTGGGCCTCCAGGGGGGTTATTTACCTACACCAGGTTGTGTCTCCTCTGGGCATTAGGGAGTTCCCTTCATTGCAAGTGGAATTCTGCATACCCCCTCACATGCACTTTCGATACTTGCATGCGCTCCGTTCGCAGTTTGCTCAGGGCCTCCTGGGTGTACAGCCGCTAGCTTTAATAGATCTGATAATGGGAGATGAACCGACTAAATTAATCTCGACCCTATATAATCTGTTGCGTGCCAGTTTGGTGGAGCAAATCACTGAACGTGCTAGGATAAGATGGGAAGAAGATATGGGTCCCTTCGACGGAGAGGAATGGGATGACGCACTTGAGAATGTCAAACAGATTTCACTTAACCTAACTGACCGCTTAACACAGGTATACATTATACATAAGTCATATCCCACCCCTGTCAGAATTGCTAGATACCACCCTGATTACAACCCAGGATGTACCAGATGCTCTAGCCCAGACGGTACGTTCTATCACCTCATGTAGCAATGCCCAAAGATCCAGGAGTTTTGGGGCCAGATCATTAAGTTTTTGCACGACCACATGGGTTCACCCCTTCAACTGGATCCTAAAATTTGTATACTCAGCATACTTCCTGATGCTACTGTAGATAACTTTTTGGCCACATTCTTGCGCTCTACACTGTTTAGTGCAAGAAAGTTAGTGGCTAAATACTGGATGCGTCCTGCCATACCTACCGCTCATGAGTGGATAAAAAATTTGTTTTTGAAAAATGCTATAAAACTATCCCCTATTTTGTAAACGCTATAACTTTTGCGCAAACCAATCAATAATCGGCAATTGTGTTTTATTTTTTTATTTTTGTTTACCAAAAATATGTAGAAGAATACGTATCGGCCTAAAATGAGGGAAAAAAATGTTTTTTTAAAATATATTTTTGGGGTTATTTATTATAGCAAAAAGCAAAAAAAAAATAGATTTTTTTTCAAAATTGTCGCTCTATTTTTGTTTATGGCGCAAAAAATAAAAACCGCAGAGGTGATTAAATACCACCAAAAGAAAGCTCTATTTGTGGGAAAAAAAGGACGCCAATTTAGTTTGGGGGCCACGTCGCACGACCACGCAATTGTCAGTTAAAGCGACGCAGTGCCGAATCGCATAAAGGGGCTTGGTCCTTTTGGCTGCAAATTGGTCCGGGGCTTAAGTGGTTAATAACTAATGGATTAACTTATCTCAATGCTTATTAAAGCATGTGAATTGCTTGCTACAAGGGGATAGCTTAGGTGTGAATTGGCTCTAAACTTAGGCTCGGTTCACACTGCTGTGACTGGGGATCTGAGAGCCCAAGTCACACGACATGTGAAGTCCCGTTTTAGTCAAAAGAGCTGTCTTAACCACTTTCAGACCGGACCATTTTGCTGGTAAATGACCAGAGGTCTTTTTACACTTTGGCACTGCGCTGCTTTAACTGGTAATTGCGCGGTCATGCAATGTTGTACCCAAACGAAATTTGCGTCCTTTTCTTCCCACAAATAGAGCTTTCTTTTAAAGGTATTTGACTGACTCTGCGATTTTTTTTATTTTTTGCGATATAAACGTAAAAAGACCGCAAATTTTGAAAAAAATGATATTTTCTACTTTTTGTTATTAGAAAAATCCAATAAACTCAATTTTAGTCATACATTTAGGCCAAAATGTATTCAGCCACATGTCTTTGGTAAAAAAAAAGTCAATAACTGTATATTGGCTAGAGGCGATTCAGTTCGCATTGTGCGCTATATAAGTATTTCATTCATTCATTCATTCATTCATTCATTCATATTTATTGGTTTGCGCAAAAGTTGTCACATCTACAAACTAAGGTACGTTTTCTGGAATTTACGCAGCTTTTAGTTTACGACTGCCTATCTCATTTCTTGAGGTGCTAAAATGGCAGGGCAGTACAAAACCCCCCCCAAATGACCCCATTTTGGAAAGTAGACCCCCTAAGGAAATTGATAAGTGGCATGTTGAGCCCATTGAATATTTAATTTTTTTGCCTCAAGCGATTGAATAATGACAAAAATTTTTTTTTTTTTTTTTTTTTACACAAAGTTGTCACTAAATGATATATTGCTCACACATGCTATGGGCATATGTGAAATGACACCCCAAAATAAATTCTGCTGCTTCTCCTGAGTACGGGGATACCACATATGTGGGACTTTTTGGGAGCCTAGCCGCATACGGGGCCCCGAAAACCAAGCACCGCCTTCAGGCTTTCTAAGGGCGTTACAGTTTTGAAGGCCATAAAATGCCAAGATGGCACAAACCCCCCCATTTTGGAAAGTAGACACCCCTAAATTTAGGGGTACACTAGTGAGACTAGGTAATAAATGGCGGGTGCCCTGAAACTATAAAAAAAATAACTAACCAACCAGCGTCACCTGTAACAGTTATATGGTGATCACTGGTGAAAGGATTAACTAGGGGGCAATCAGGGGGCTTTATGCGGTAGTATATGGGGGTCCCTGGCGCTATAAAAAGCTGCGGCGAACCTAAATACCTACCTGCCTAACTAGCGTCACCTGTGACACTAATACAGCGATCAGAAAAACGATCGCTTATTAGGCTGGGTTCACACTGGAGCGATGCAGGAACGCCACGAATCCGCGGCGGGTTCCCGCATCACATGCCTCCCGGCGGCAGTTCACACTGTCCTATGCGAACTGCTGGGAGTGTCAGTGAAATGTTAATGACACCCCCAGATCAGTTCGCATATCGCAGTGCGATCTGCAAACTCGGATCGCAGGGTGTGAACACCCATGCGATCCGATTCTGCTGCGGACCAAAAAAAGGGTCCCGTGCGAGTTTGCGGCGGGTGCGGCGGGTGCAACGCGAATTCAGCCATACTATCTGTATGGCTGAACTCGAATCGCACAGAGATTGGATGTGATTTGCACTGCAGTGCGAATCCCATCCGTTCTCATAAACCGCTGCAATGTGAACCCAGCCTTAGTGACACTGGCGACGGGGGGTGATCACGGGGTTAAACCTTTATTGGGGGGGGTTAGGGGGGTACCTTAGAACTAAAGGGGGCTAACCCTAACTGCCCTAACAGTTATTACAGTCACAAATGACACCCGCCGGGTGATCAGGGGGTTAAACCTTTATTAGGTAATAAATGGCGGGTGCCCTGAAACTATAAAAAAATAACTAACCAACCAGCGTCACCTGTAACAGTTATATGGTGATCACTGGTGAAAGGGTTAACTAGGGGGCAATCAGGGGGCTTTATGCGGTAGTATATGGGGGTCCCTGGCGCTATAAAAAGCTGCGGCGAACCTAAATACCTACCTGCCTAACTAGTGTCACCTGTGATCAGAAAAACGAACGCTTATTAGGCTGGGTTCACACTGGAGCGATGCGGGAACGCCACGAATCCGTGGCGGGTTCCCGCATCGCATGCCTCCTGGCGGCAGTTCACACTGCCCTATGCGAACTGCTGGTAGTGTCAGTGAAATGTTAATGACACCCCCAGATCAGTTCGCATATCGCAGTGCGATCTGCAAACTCGGATTGCATGGTGTGAACACCCATGCGATCCGATTCTGCTGCGGACCAAAAAAAGGGTCCCGTGCGAATTTGCGGCGGGTGCGGCGAATGGCTGAACTCGAATCGCAGAGATCGGATGTGATTTGCACTGCAGTGCGGTGCGAATCACATCCGTTCTCATAAACCGCTGCAATGTGAACCCAGCCTTAGTGACACTGGCGACGGGGGGTGATCACGGGGTTAAACCTTTATTGGGGGGGGTTAGGGGGGAACATTAGAACTAAAGGGGGCTAACCCTAACTGCCCTAACAGTTATTACAGTCACAAATGACACCAATGCAAAAAAAAAAAAAATGCATTGGTGTCACTGTGACTGGGGGGCAGGGGTAATTGGGGGGGTGATCGGGGGGTAAAGGGGGGGTGTGAGTGTGCCTGGCATGTTCTACTGTGAAGTGTCGTGTTGGTGCAACTCACCGATCCTCTCTCCTCGGTGTCGGAACGAAAAATACCGACACGGAGGAGAGATTACATCACTTCCTCTCCTGTGTTTACATTACAGGAGAGGAAGTGATGTCACGAAGGATTTCCATTCGTCGGGAGCGATCGCGAGGGGGTGGCCATGAATGAATGGCCGCCCCCTCATCCCGGATCGCTCCCGAACGAATACCGACCGCCGCAGGCACCGGGGGGGGGGGCCCGATCGGGCCCCCCACCCGCGGGAAGGCAGGGACGTACAGGTACGCCCATATGCCTGCCCGTGCCATTCTGTCGACGTACATCGTCATGAGGCGGTCGGCAAGTGGTTAATTAGCACTACTAAAGTTTCCCTGACTTTACAAAAAGTTCCTGTACTACTTTAACCTCCCTGGCAGTATGATTATGTCAGATTTTAGGTGCTAAAAGTGGTACAATTATTTTGCATGGAAATTTGGCGTTTTATATTGTAGAACTGTAATTCTTAGGAATAACTCGCTTAAATCTGTCCAAACCAGAGTCCAGTAGACATCCGGGGTATGATAACGTTTGAAAAATTAAGTCATAAATTATAATATAATAAATAACTATAAATAATTATACCAAATAATATAATACTAAAAATTATTCAATAATGTAATCAAATCAAAAACACTGAAATTTGCTCAGTTGCAGAATTGTCACTGTCATTGCTTTCAGTGTTTGATGACGAATCTCCCCACAAATCACTATCGCTCAATTCTGCAATTGATTCTAATTTATTATTGCTGTTTTCTAGCTGGTCTAAAACCACTTTTGATGTAAAGGGACAGTTTTGGGTGCTATGGACAATCTCCAGTTTCCAGGCAGAAAGAACAGTATATAATATAAAACTGCATGCAGGACACTGGACAAACCACTAGAGACAAAAGGGATGTGAAATAATTGAATACAGCAATGTAATCTGTAAGATTACAGTGTACTGTATGTATTGGGTTTGTTTCACCTTTTGAATTTGGTGCCATTCTCCATCCTCGTGCGTTGCAACGCTCGCAGAGAACAGAGCTCGGCTCCGTGATGAATCGAGCGGAGGACGAGCCGCTCACACTGCGGGGAGACATCACAGGATCCAGGGGACAAGGTAAGTAAGCTCTTCCTGGATCCTGCGATGCGATCCCGAGTCTGGCTCGGGGTTACCGCTTTTGGTTCTGAAATTCCACCCCGAGCCAGACAGGGGAATACCGCCAGGGAGGTTAAGATGACTTCTATCTGACTAGTGCCCATGGACTTTAATGGAAGTTGCCTCCAAGTCGGATCCTCATCTTCATTGATGTGATTTGGATCCGACATTACAGGACGATTACACAGGCATTCCCTGAAGTTGCTTCAAAGTTGCCTGACTTTCAGGTCACGGTAGTGTGAACCGAGCCTTCAAGCTGGACAAACTGTGGCAACAAGGTAGCTGGTTTGTCTTATTAATTACAGCAGTCTCTTTTTTGGAGTGTCAGCTATAGTTGTTCATAAATGTCAGTTTTTCCTTGAGCCCTTACACTGCATGTTGATTCCTATATTCTATTGGTACATCTCTAAAATCTGTTTTGATTAAGCCAATTATATAATTTAATTTAGGATAATGCTTGTTTAATTGTATTTTCCAGAATTACATCTACAATCACCCATAACCTGTTTAGAGTGGAAAATAAAAGTAGTGTTACAAAACTATATATTTGTTTTTAATCTTGCTTTTCTACTAGTATTGGATTGTGTACTATAGTATTACATGTAACAGAAAGCTGTAGGCAGTAATATGTACTCTTGACTTTATCTTTTTATTCTTTATGAATGAAGCATTGAATATTATTTTCAAAGGTATGATAATAATGTGTTCAAATATTTCACAGGTCATGCAGTACCAGCCAGGAGGAGATATGCTGTCTTTATTAAACCGTTATGATGAGCAGTTTGATGAAAGTATGGCTCAGTTTTATCTGGCGGAAATAATTCTGGCTACTCGTAGTGTTCATCAGCTTGGTTATGTACACAGGTGAGTTTAACTACTTCCTGCCCGTGCTATAGCCAAAAGACGACTACAGTGGTGGCTTAGTTTGCCAGGAGGGAGTCCATGGATGCCGCGCTCTGAGTGCGCCGAGTCCTTGGGACTGAGCTAATCACAGACCGGAGTAAAGGGCCAATCACAGCGGCCCTTTACCATGTGATCAGCTGTGTCCAATGACAGTTGATCACAGGATGTAAACTTAAGCTAGTTATTGGCTGCCAGCGTGAGGAGAGAAGAAGAGAGCCGACAACTGGCTTTTGTTAAAGTGAATGAAAATAAGGTGGAGTTGGGACTTTAAATGAAGCTTCATTAAGTACCTCTATCCCAGTAATGAGGGGAAATTTGAGACTTCAAATGAAGCGATTGGATAGTGGAGGTAAATTTCACCATGGACTGTTTAATAATATACAGACAATAGAAAATATGGATTTCCTATACATATAAGAAGGGTGCTCATGGCATGAGCATAGTAAAAAGCTACAATTATAGCAGCACATGATTATGGTGGTAAATAGATCAAATAATATAGCATATCAATGCCAGCGACAATATGCCAGATACCGACAAATGTACCTCTCCACGGTAGCTGAGGCGGCATATGAATGGATGCGACATCGGGCAGAGAAGGGAGGTACAAAATGTGAAGAAGGTCTCCTCAAACGTTTTTGAAACAAGCATATTTGGGAACAAATTATTAAATAGGTGTATAATTTGTGGTAATAGTACTTTGGAATACTAATTAATAGTGAACCCAGTAAGTTCCATGAAAGGTAGTAATATGAATCTGAATGGTGCAGAAAGGTATTGAGGGGTCTGTGTCAAAAAGTGGTTAGCATTTAAATTAATATAAAAATGCAAGGATTAAGTGACAAGACTGTGGAGAAAGAGGGATGAGTGAGCGGAAAATAAAATAAAAGGACAAAGTTAAACTGAAGAACTGAAAAAACAAGGTCATCAATAGCAAAAAAACTCACCGAAAAGTCGCACCCAGGCACCTCCAGCGTTCCATGAGGATGGTGTGCAGTAACCCCAGGAGGAGACTAGCCCTGGACACAACTCGCTCCAAGGTGGGGTATATACGTGTGTGTGTGTGTGTGTGTGTGTGTGTGTGTATGTATGTATATATATGTGTGATATATATATATATATATATATACATACATACATACATACACACATACACACATACCGCCAACGCCATGTGGATGCAAGCAAAGGAGGAGGGGCCGCACCTGAACTGAGTGTGTACTCCTCAACCGGCGCGAAAATGCTCCTCCATGGAGACACCAGGATCTAACAAAACACAAGTTGGCGTAAGGACTGGCGTCAAATGTGCATCATAGGAGACGTGGCGCTGAGGGGTGTCCGCCCGAGCCTCCCGATCACAAAGTGAAAAGGGGAGGGGGGGACCCACTGGCGCATAGCTGCTCCCGCACAGAAGAGAGAATCCAGCACAACCCAAAAGCCCAACCAACCACGCAGAGCGCGACACTGGCCAGGTGGAAAATATGCATGGGACACCTAAGAATAAGTAGCCATGTGGGACATTAAATCAGTGGCAGGCATGCTATCTATAAAAAAATATATAGAAAATGGTACCATGGATACAATTAACTTAATATAAGTACATAGAAGCAGTATATAAAAATATAACCAGTATATAAACCTTAACATATTTTCTATTTAACCCATTTGCTTCCATCCTAGTATATGCATGAAAATAAGGGGGAGTTGGGACTTTAAGGCTTCATGCACATGAGACGCAGATGCAAACTCTGCTGGACATATGTTTTTAAAAGCTGAAATCGGCGTTTAGAAATGCCCGTTTTGCCGCGACTTTTACCGCGATTTTGCAACGTTTTACAGTGCTTGCATCTAGAAGTGTTTAGTTAAGCTAACATCATAGACCCTTCCCAGCTCAAAAAACAGTATTATTAACCTTTTTCAGCAGTTTTGTGAGACCAGAGAGAGTAGCAGCAGTGTACTTGCCATGGCACCTGCCACAAGTTGTGGATTGTCCACTTGCCATGTGACTTGCCACATCACCTGCCACAAGTTGTGGATTGTCCACTTGCCATGTCACTTGCCACATCACCTGCCATGTCACTTGCCACGTCACCTGCCACAAGTTGTGGATTGTCCACTTGCCACGTCACCTGCCACAAGTTGTGGATTGTACACTTGCCACGTCACCTGCCACAAGTTGTGGAGTGCCCACTTGCCACATCACCTGCCACGTCACCTGCCACGTCACCTGCCACGTCACTTGCCACATCACCTGCCACGTCACTTGCCACATCACCTGCCACAAGTTGTGGATTGTCCACTTGCCACATCACCTGCCACAAGTTGTGGATTGTCCACTTGCCACATCACCTGCCACAAGTTGTGGATTGTCCACTTGCCACGTCATCTGCCAGGTCACTTGCCACATCACCTGCCATGTCACCTGCCACAGGTTGTGGATTGTCCACTTGCCACATCACCTGCCATGTCACTTGCCACAAGTTGTGGATTGTCCACTTGCCACATCACCTGCCATGTCACCAGCCACAAGTTGTGGATTGTCCACTTGCCACGTCACCTGCCACAAGTTGTGGATTGTCCACTTGCCACGTCACCTGCCACAAGTTGTGGATTGTCCACTTGTCACGTCACCTGCCACAAGTTGTGGATTGTCCACTTGTCACGTCACCTGCAACAAGTTGTGGATTGTCCACTTGCCACGTCACCTGCCACAAGTTGTGGATTGTCCACTCGTCACGTCACCTGCAACAAGTTGTGGATTGTCCACTTGCCACGTCACCTGCCACAAGTTGTGGATTGTCCACTTGTCACATCACCTGCAACAAGTTGTGGATTGTCCACTTGCCATGTCACTTGCCACTTCACCTGCCACGTCACTTGCCACAAGTTGTGGATTGTCCACTTGCCACGTCACTTACCACCTGCCATGTCACTTGCCACAAGTTGTGGATTGTCCACTTGCCACGTCACCTGCCACAAGTTGTGGATTGTCCACTTGCCATGTCACTTGCCACTTCACCTGCCACGTCACTTGCCACAAGTTGTGGATTGTCCACTTGCCACGTCACTTACCACCTGCCATGTCACTTGCCACAAGTTGTGGATTGTCCACTTGCCACGTCACCTGCCACAAGTTGTGGATTGTCCACTTGCCATGTCACTTGCCACTTCACCTGCCACGTCACTTGCCACAAGTTGTGGATTGTCCACTTGCCACGTCACTTACCACCTGCCATGTCACTTGCCACAAGTTGTGGATTGTCCACTTACCACGTCACCTGCCACAAGTTGTGGATTGTCCACTTGCCACATCACTTGCCACATCACCTGCCAAGTCAACTGCCACAAGTTGTGGATTGTCCACTTGCCATGTCACTTACCACCTGCCACGTCACCTGCCACAAGTTGTGGATTGTCCACTTGCCACGTCACCTGCCACAAGTTGTGGATTGTACACTTGCCACGTCACCTGCCACAAGTTGTGGAGTGCCCACTTGCCACATCACCTGCCACGTCACCTGCCACGTCACTTGCCACATCACCTGCCACGTCACTTGCCACATCACCTGCCACAAGTTGTGGATTGTCCACTTGCCACATCACCTGCCACAAGTTGTGGATTGTCCACTTGCCACATCACCTGCCACAAGTTGTGGATTGTCCACTTGCCACGTCATCTGCCAGGTCACTTGCCACATCACCTGCCATGTCACCTGCCACAGGTTGTGGATTGTCCACTTGCCACATCACCTGCCATGTCACTTGCCACAAGTTGTGGATTGTCCACTTGCCACATCACCTGCCATGTCACCAGCCACAAGTTGT
This sequence comes from Lithobates pipiens, assembly GCF_037356315.1. Classification (NCBI taxonomy): domain Eukaryota; kingdom Metazoa; phylum Chordata; class Amphibia; order Anura; family Ranidae; genus Lithobates; species Lithobates pipiens. Next base: position 37,113,021 of record NW_027507790.1, on the reverse strand, counting down.
GGATTGTCCACTTGCCACGTCACCTGCCACAAGTTGTGGATTGTCCACTTGCCACGTCACCTGCCACAAGTTGTGGATTGTCCACTTGCCACGTCACCTGCCACAAGTTGTGGATTGTCCACTTGTCACGTCACCTGCAACAAGTTGTGGATTGTCCACTTGCCACGTCACCTGCCACAAGTTGTGGATTGTCCACTCGTCGCGTCACCTGCAACAAGTTGTGGATTGTCCACTTGCCACGTCACCTGCCACAAGTTGTGGATTGTCCACTTGTCACATCACCTGCAACAAGTTGTGGATTGTCCACTTGCCATGTCACTTGCCACTTCACCTGCCACGTCACTTGCCACAAGTTGTGGATTGTCCACTTGCCACGTCACTTACCACCTGCCATGTCACTTGCCACAAGTTGTGGATTGTCCACTTGCCACGTCACCTGCCACAAGTTGTGGATTGTCCACTTGCCACGTCACCTGCCACAAGTTGTGGATTGTCCACTTGCCACGTCACCTGCCACAAGTTGTGGATTGTCCACTTGCCATGTCACTTGCCACTTCACCTGCCACGTCACTTGCCACAAGTTGTGGATTGTCCACTTGCCACGTCACTTACCACCTGCCATGTCACTTGCCACAAGTTGTGGATTGTCCACTTACCACGTCACCTGCCACAAGTTGTGGATTGTCCACTTGCCACATCACTTGCCACGTCACCTGCCAAGTCAACTGCCACAAGTTGTGGATTGTCCACTTGCCATGTCACTTACCACCTGCCATGTCACTTGCCACAAGTTGTGGATTGTCCACTTACCACGTCACCTGCCACAAGTTGTGGATTGTCCACTTGCCACATCACTTGCCACATCACCTGCCAAGTCAACTGCCACAAGTTGTGGATTGTCCACTTGCCATGTCACTTGCCACTTCACCTGCCACGTTTCATGCCACAAGTTGTGGATTGTCCACTTGCCACGTTACTTGCCACATCACCTGCCAGGTCACTTGCCACATCACCTGCCACAAGTTGTGGATTGTCCACTTGCCACTCCACTTGCCACATCACCTGCCACAAGTTGTGGATTGTCCACTTGACACGTCACCTGCCACAAGTTGTGGATTGTCCACTTGCCATGTCACTTGCCACTTCACCTGCCACGTTACTTGCCACAAGTTGTGGATTGTCCACTTGCCACGTTACTTGCCACCTGCCATGTCACTTGCCACAAGTTGTGGATTGTCCACTTGCCATCTCACCTTCCACAAGTTGTGGATTGTCCACTTGCAACGTCACCTGCCACAAGTTGTGAATTGTCCACCTGCCACGTCACCTGCCACAAGTTGTGGATTGTCCACCTGCCACGTCACCTGCCACAAGTTGTGGATTGTCCACCTGCCACGTCACCTGCCACAAGTTGTGGATTGTCCACCTGCCACAAGTTGTGGATTGTCCACTTGCCACGTCACCTGCCACAAGTTGTGGATTGTCCACTTGCCACGTCACCTGCCACAAGTTGTGGATTGTCCACTTGCCATGTCACTTGCCACGTCACCTGCCACAAGTTGTGGATTGTCCACTTGCCACGTCACCTGCCACAAGTTGTGGATTGTCCACTTGCTACGTCACTTGCCACCTGCCATGTCACTTGCCACAAGTTGTGGATTGTCCACTTGCAATTGCTTAAAATATTTTTTTTTATGGTTTTTCATCATTTGCAATCATTTTTGAGATTTTTAATGTAAAAAAAATAGGTTACCTTTTAAAAACGCTTATAACTGAAAATGCGGCAAAACGCCGCTACCGCATTTTGCCGCGTTTTTCGTTTATAAGTTTTGCGTCTGAAACGTGGAAACTTTTGCGTCTGAACCCATTTTTTTGCTTCTGGAAAAACGAGGTTAAACGCAACTGCATAAAAACGGCAAAAAAACGAGACTGTGTACATGGACACATAGGATAACATGGAATGAGTTCAGGGGCAGTTTAAAAAAGTGTCCAACTGCCTCTGAACACGCGTTTAACAGCGTCTCGTGTGCATGAAGCATAATTAAGTGCCTCCATCCTGGTAACGAGTAATAATAAGGGGAAATTTGGGACTTCAAATGAAGCGATTGGATAGTGGAGGTAAATTTCACCATGTTTAAATTTTCACCATGGACTGTTTACTAATATACAGACAATAGAAAATTTGGATTTCATATACATATAAGAAGCATGCACATGGCATGAGCATAGTAAAAAGATAAAATTATAGCAGCACATGATTCTGGTGGTAAGTAGATCAAATAATATAACATAATAATGCCAGCAACAACATGCCCAATACCGAAAAATGTACCCATACGGTAAATATGCATCCACTGAGTAGGAAAAAGTATTGTAGTTGAGTACATAGGATGATGGTTCAATAAGTATGATTCCGTATGAGATGTAGCTGGGGCATCACAACAAAGCTCGGCACGTTTCGTAAATGTATTTCTACTCATCAGGAGCTGATGCTTCCAAAAGTTCCTATGGAATATGTATAGAAATTAAATGAACCATACTATTAATGTAGAGGGAGTAACAGGGTGAATGAACATCTAGTGTGCGTAGATATTTAACCAAACACACTCACCAACACAGACAGCGAGTGCAATACATGGTGGGGGGCGTAGGGTGGGCTAGGAGCATAACCTCTCCACGGGAGCTGAGGCGGCATATGAATGGATGCGACATCGGGCAGAGAAGGTACAAAATGTGACAGAGGTCTCCTCAAACGAGGCAGAAGTGTAGTTTTTTGCACCGTCTGTGTTGGTGAGTGTGTCTGGTTAAATATCTATACACACTAGATGTTCATTCACCCTGTTACTCCCTCTACATTAATAGTATGGTTAATTTAATTTCTATACATATTCCTTAGGAACTTTTGGATGCATCAGCGCCTGATGAGTGAAAATACATCCATGAAACGCATCGAGCTTTGTTGTGATGCTACATCTCATACGGAATCATACTTGCATATGCATATTTATCGTATGGGTACATTTGACGGTATCGGGCATGTTGTCGCTGGTATTATTATGCTATATTTTTTGATCCATTTACCACCAGAATCATGTGCCGCTATAATTGTACCTTTTTCTATGCTCATGCCATGTGCATGCTTCTTATATTTATATGAAATACATATTTTCTATTGTCTGTATATTAAACAGTCCCATGGTGAAAATTTAAACATGGTAAAATTTACCTCCACTATCCAATCGCTTAATTTAAAGTCCCAAATTTCCCCATATTATGGCTTTTGTTTAAAGGGACATCAGCACTGGTCATCAGTGTAGTCCCACTAGTGCTGCTAATCAGTGTTCAGCAGTGTCACCTATCAGTGCCTCCTCATTGGTGCCACCTGTCAGTGCCACCTCATCAGCGCTCATCTGTGAAGGAGAAAAATTATCTGTTTGCAAAATTTTAAAACAAACTATGAAAAATGTTCCCCCCCAATATTTTCGATCTTTTTTTTTTGTTTGTTTAATCACCCAGGGGAAATACTACCAAAAGAAAGCTCTATTTGTGTGAAAAAAATGTATACAAATTTTATATGGGTACAGTGTTGCATGACTGTGTAATTGTTGTTCAAAATGTGACAGAGCTGAAAGCAGAAATTTGGCCTGGGCAGGAAGGGGGTAAAAGTGCCCAGTAGGCAAGTGGTTAATAATGAACTAATTGGGCTGTGTTTGTTATTTTTTTTTTTTTTTTTTTTTTTGATTGTGCTTTGAGGAACACAGGAATTCAGGAACTGTTGCCTACAAGAGGTTGGGACACTGGAAAACAGAAAAACATATGCCAACCCCCGTACAACCCCTCTTTTACTCAGCATGCCTCAGGTTTTTGCTAGTGTCCTAGGGGGTTGGATGTCTTTTCTTCATCTTTTCTTAGAAAAGCCTAATTTTGTTAGCTTTTTCATCTCATGGTATTTTTCTAGTCAAGATTCCTGTTACATTTGTGGACGGGGCCTACTCGTCCTGCACGTGGGGGGGTACCTTTCGGGTGTGCACACTCATCAATGCCTGGGCCCAGATGGGGCCTTGTTCATGTGGAACTCAAACGTTATGGCAGTGCCCCAGCTTAGAGATGAGCCGTACACTGTGTGCAATAGATGCATGTACAGAGTCCCTCTGTAAAACTTATTTCTAATATTACTGGGCACCATCCTCAATGTATGTTGCATTTAGAATGGACACCACTGAGCCTGTGCCCTCCCCACCAGTCCAGCGTCCCTCTGCTACCTCACTCCCAGTGACAGAATGGGGTTCTGCTGTGCGCACCAGCCTTGTGTGCTCTCACTTAACACATTCCCTCTCCTGTACCATGCGGCTAGGTATTTGGGGTCTTCATACTGCGGGTTCAGTCCCGGTAGGACTGCTAGGGAGGGAGGCAGAACACTAGCTACTGGCTGATGACCTGTCCCCTTTTAACCATGCACCCCTTAAAAAAAAAAAAGTTCAGACCAGGCTTGGAACACTTTACTGAACACTTTTTAGTGACCATGACCGTACAAGTGTCGTGCAGTTCCAACCCTAACTAAGCTGATACTGCCCAAGCATAACTTTTATAAGGTGTAGTCCATAACTGGTGTGCCCCAGAGCTGGAAGATTCTCTGAAATTCTGGTATTCTGTCGGACTACATGGTTCAGCAGCTCCTTTTCAGCGTCCCCTAACCTACTAACTTGATTACACAAAAACAAATCCTCTTTGTAGGTATCGGCCTACACACTGCTGCTTGAGTTGGTCTCTACATAGCAGCTAGATTGGCAGCTCCCCAAGATGGGAATCGTATGAATTTATTATTTTTTTTTAATTGGTTGAACAGATGGACTTGTGTCATTTTTCAACCTGACTAACTATGTAAGACTAGCTTTGGAGGCTGTACCCGGTATCCAGCTGGACTGGACTAGCAGGGCTAGCCTTAAATGTGACCTTTGCTCTTTGGGTTCTGTGTTGTGGCACTTTCCAGACCTAGGTGTACCGGGTGCCACAGAACACTTTTCAGGTTTAGAGCCATGCCGCAGCCTGAGGTGTGACCCTGTCTCTGAAGACTTGCTTAATGAATAAGGCTGGTTGAGTTGAAGCATTGGGAGCTAGCTCACTGCGCCGTTTGAAATTCCCACCACAGCAGGTTTACCGCAGTAAGGGTTAAAACTCAGGGGTCAAACCCAATCCGCTTGGAACCCTCTTTACCGTCTTTCAGCCTAAAGGAACCATCATCCCGCTGCTTCCCCTACTCTCAGTGCACCACATGAATCTCCAGTCTATTTAACAGCACACCTTACAATGACTCTGTAACTTCTGGCCGCCTGAGCCCCTCATCAAAAGCTTATCAGGTTTGTTGGTACTTGAGGCCTTTTCTCACTTTGGACCTAGTTGCTTTGGTGCTTTGTGGAAGCAGCATGCCTTCGCTAGGACACAAAAAGGACAATCCCACTGCCACTGGCAACCTCAGCCCATGCTTCCCAGTGGTTCAGGTGACATTTAAGTGTCATGACCTATCCTCAGAAGAAAGGAACACATGTAATCTGGAACCCGAGCCCCTATTGTCATAGAATTGTCCTCCATATTCTAACTCCTAATTCGGGTTGGGCGAACGGTTCGGGCCGAGCTTTGGTTATTCGGTTGTTCTGTGAACACCGAACAATATGTGGTGTTTGGGGCAAATTCGAAAGCTGGAACACTGTTAGTCTATGGGACACTAACATGGAAAATCAAAAGTGCTAATTTTAAAGGCTTATATGCAAGTTATGGTCATAAAAAGTGTTTGTGGACCTGGGTCCTGCCCCAGGGGACATGTATAAATGCAAACATTTTTTTTTTTTTTTTTTTAAAACCTCCGTTTTTTCGGGAGCAGTGATTTTTATTTTTTTTCCCTTTTTCTTAGGGTTCGTGTACACAGGACATTTTTACAGCCTCTCCTGAATGATGAATAATCTAACGGATAGTAACCCATGTTTAAAACGTCCGTTTTGCCACGTTTACATGCCGCTTTTGCATTTAGAAGCGTTTTAAATTTATATATATATATATATATATATATATATATATATATATATATATATATATATTTTTTTTTTTTTTCCAAAATAGCCAAAAATGAAAAACGTCTGTAAACTAAACGCGAGTTACCATGTTTAGCAGCGTTTAGAAGCATTTGCCACTTGAAATGCCTCTAAACTCACCTTCTGAACCCATTTTTTTTGCGTTCCAAAAAAAAAGCCTCTCAACTGTCTAGAAACGGCTGTAAACGACTCTGTGTACATGTACTCATCAGATAACATAGAGGAGAGTTCAGGAGCAGTTGGGAAAAAAATGCCCAACTGCTTCCAAATGTCCATTTACCAGCAGCAGTGTACATGAGGCCTCAAAAACCTTTCTATGTCCTTCTCAAAAAGTGGGCCTTCCTTAGTGAGTGCTGCCCTGTTGCCCTATTCATCCTTGCATAGGCTCTGCTGAGTCCGTAGTGTTTTTTTTCGATTTGGATGAGCCACATATTGTATTAGGCATCCATCAGCTCTGCAGGGATCTCTGTGATTGTGCAATTTGCCCCCACCCCATTCTCTGTTGCCATGATCACCAAGAGTGCGGAATTTGTTTCTTTTCCTTTTATTTTTTACTGTCTATTAGCATAAGTTACTTTTTTCTGTGTAACTGCTTTGTTTTCTATTGTTAATGTTTTATTGTTTTTCTGGCCTGGGAATGCCCAATAGTCCTTTTGCTTTTGTAAATCTATGTTTCAATAAAGAGAGAAGTTGGAGCTTGTAAACTCTGTAATTAAAAAAAAAAAAAAAAAAAAAAAAAAAAACCCTACAAGACAAAGGCATAATGAGCTAGTATGCATCGCATACTAGTTTATTATGTAATACTCACCTTCGAACAAAGCCTTCCAGTGACGCCCGCACACCGCTGAGACAGCTGACATTTTCCCCTGGATTTTCTTCTGGGTTCGGGTGGGCCCCAGCGCTGTGAGTGGCCGGAGCCACGATGATGTCACTCCCACACATGCACAGGGCTCGGAAGGAACGACACCCGTGGCTGTTCCTTCAGAGCGCATGCGCCAGTGACGTCACTGGCTGCTTTTTAATGTAAATATCTCCTAAACGGTGCACATTTTAGGAGATATTTACACTACTTATAGGTAAGCCTTATTATAAGCTTACCTATAGGTAAATGTCTGCAGAGGAAGTTTACTTCCTCTTTAAAAAATAAATAAAGTGGGCAAAATGCAGATTTAAGGTATGACACAAAATGCAAACTAAAACATACGTTTGTTCACCAATCTGATAGCTAGAATTGCTTTTGGTAATTTTATTGTGTTTGAAACTTTGATTAAAATAAATTGTTATATTTTACAGAGATATTAAACCAGAAAATATTCTCATTGATCGTACTGGTCATTGTAAACTTGTAGATTTCGGCTCAGCAGCAAGAATGACTTCAAATAAAATCGTAAGTGTGCCTGATTTCTTTCAATTTTCTTGTATGATCTCGCAATGATAGCACCTTCATACACTTCTCTCCCTGTACTTTAGGTAAATGCCCATCTTCCTATAGGTACACCAGACTACATGGCTCCTGAAGTTCTCACAGTGATGAACAGTGACGGAAAAACTAGCTATGGGCCTGAATGTGATTGGTGGTCTGTAGGCATTATTGCATATGAAATGTTTTATGGAAAATCTCCATTCACAGAGGGAACCTCAACAAAAACCCTTTATAACATCATGAATTTTCAGGTTTAGTAATTTTTGGTGTTTATTTATTTTTGTAAGAAAGTGAACATTGTAGACAGAATTTATTATTTATTTGTTTTTGTAGCGTTTCTTGAAATTTCCAGAAGAACCAAAAATCAGCAAAAACTTTCTCGACTTGATCCAAAGCTTGCTATGTGGACAAAAGGAGAGACTAAAATTTGAAGATTTATGCTGTCATCCGTTTTTTGCTAGTATTGACTGGGACAATATTCGAAACAGTGAGTAAAACTATAATAAGTCTTTTATGTCATTGTTCTGAAAATCTATACCTTTTACATATAATGTTTTATATTGTTGCATATGAAGTCATATTTGTGAAATTATCCATCCAGCCTATTAGTTGCTGCTTTTTTTTTTTTTTTTTTTACACAGAGGTAACGATTTTTAAATAGCTGGGTAATGATAGTTGCTATTCATTTAGCCTATTGTCTCCTTCATTTTTTTTTCATTGTTAATGAAGGTATTCATTTTAAATAACTTTTCTAGGTTAGGATGAGCCCTGATAATAACAGTAATGCTGACATGGCACTGTACTGCCTGCCATTCCAAAGCTTTTCACCCTGCTTGTGCTGCTAGCTTTGAAACTCTTTTTCAACATGGTCACTATGTTTGTAGCTGTGATGAACTACTAACTTGCTGTATGCTATCTCTCAGAAAAAAGAGGCATCATCTTCTCCCAGTCTCTTTCCAGGTCTGAGGTCTTCTCTCTTCTCCAAAGGCTTGCCTTTGTATGCAGTAACTCCCCACATGCCCAACAAAGGTACTTTGTGGCAGAACCTGACACTGAGCTGTGTCTGTGTGCGGCTGTCAGTGTAGAAATTAGTAAAACATTTCCAGCAGAGGAAGAGAATTTATAGCAGAAGAGCGATAGAGAGCAATAGTCTCTGCCACCATTCATACATACCTGCTATCAAGTTTATACTTTAAAGCCCATACCATGCTAGAGTCTCCCGCACTACTACGCAAATTGTGAACCAAAATTCAGTAACTAATATAAGTTGTTATATAAAGTCCTTCTGAAGCAGTCATGATTGGATGATGTAACACATCAAGGGCATGGCTGGATGATGTCATCACGCAGCCACCTTGGATAGGTATTGGACACCAAAGTCTAACCTTAAGGGGGAAATGCTCGTTTAAAGAGGTAATCTTTTCTATGTGCACTAGATGAAGTGCACTCATTTTATGAGTGAAATTTCAACCCTTTGCTTTAATAAATTAATCTGGTAAGCTGATATATTGCACAATGAGGTTCTTTTTGTTTCTTTGAGCTACTTTTTGGAGGAAAGGTGGTCATATGTGGAGAAAGGCACAGATGAAAGTTTGCATGGAGACAAAGCCCTTTTAAAGGGCAAGGCGTATATTGACCTCATTTTCAATAGGTCAAAATCTGAGGTAAGCAGCCTTTTTGGAAGGTTGAAGAAGCACTCTGTGGTGGACTGGTGCTGGCCCAACCCCTGGGCCGTGGACTGGTGCTGGTCCATGGCCTTTAGCTGATTGGGGCTCATAGCAGGAGATGAGAGGGTTATTATAGACCGTGGTCGCCACTCATCTCTGTGTGTCCTTTCCCGGCTCCTCTGCCCGCCTTGCCGACAGTGTCATCCTATCAGCAGGGCAGGGGGTGGGAGGAACTGCAGTTCGAAATAAAGAGCTCCTTCTGCCCCCTGCCCTGCTGATAGGATGACAGTCGGCCGGGCTGGTGGGAGGAGGAGCTGGGAGAGGACATACGGACTGTTAGCCTCTGCTCTGCAAGGTAGGAGTGCTGAGCACGTGAGACAGAGATTGATGTTATAGAGGAAAGGCGTGGAGGAGGCAGACTGCAGGGGCACTGAAAATAAAGGGGACTGCACTGTAAAGGGGCACTGTTACAGCAATGATAATTTCATCAACAAAAAAGTATTCATCAAAGATTTTGTCAGTGGCATTTTTCCAGTGACGAAACTAAAAGTACAGCACGTTTTCGTCCACTGACGAAAACTATGATGAAAATCAAATCTGTTATTGTTCCTTAATGAAAACTGGACGAACATGACAAGGTTGGGACGTTTAACCTCATAAGGTACCGTATTTATTGGTGTATAACACAGTGCGTGCGTGTTATGCGCCGATATTTGTCTTTACCAATGGGGGGCAGGGATTGGGCGGTCCACCCTTGGTGCCACACATGGGGGGGTGTGTGTCAGGCCAGCTGGCCGCCTCTCCTGGTCTTGGGACAGCACTGCCAGCATAGTCTAACTTTAGGAAATAATCACTGGCAGCCCCTTCTCCTACACCGCTCCTCCTGTGTCACTCTCATTGTAAAACTAAGCTTCTAAATACCGAAATTTCTCCGTTCTTGTCGGCCGCTCTTCCTCCTCCTCCGAGTATTGCTTTAGATTGGAAGAGGAGAGCGGTCACATGACCAGCAATGAAATGTCAGAGTAGGGCAGTCATGTGACTGGGTCAGTAAAATTACTGAACTATTGAGGTATTTTGATACTTTGATTTACAATGAGAGTGACACAGGAGGAGCTGTGTATGAAAAAGGGCTGGCAGTGATCTATTCTTAACTTTAGAGTACACTGGAAGTGCTGTCCCAGGAAACTGGGGGTCTCCTGGGAGTGCAGGGGGCTGTGTATTGTGCATAGTGTGGGGGTCTGTGTACTGTGCAGAGGGTGAGCGGCTGTGTATTGTGTAGAGGGTGGGGGGCTGTGTACTGTGCACATTTGATTTTAGTTGACTAAAATGGAACTAAAACTAAAATGGCATTTTAGTCAAAGACTATGACTAAAACTAAAACACACGCATAAGACTAAAATTGGATTAAAATTAAAATGCCAATTTAGGCCTAAGACTAAAGCCTCGTACACACGTACGGATTGTTGGCCAACAGAACGTCAGACTTTTGTCTGAAGGGCGCCTGCCAGGAACTTGTCTTGCATAGTAGTGACGTACTATGTGAAATTTCAGCTTTTGAGCACCACCCTTTGGGCACTTTCTGCTAATGCCGTGTTTGGTGAGCATTGATTACGAGCATGCGTGTTTGTACTTTGGACTTTTGTGTGACGGACTTGTGTACAGACAATACGAAAATCTGACAACAGACTGTTGTCCGCTGAAAATTTACTAGCCTGCCATCCAATATTTGTTGGCCGAAAGTTGGACAACAGTTGTCTGAAGGAGTGTACTAATGGTCTGTCATCTCACAATCCCCTGCCAACAATCGGATCGTGTGTACGAGGCTTTAGACTAAAAATACTTGAAATCTGTTGCCAAAATGAACACTCTGTTACAGTGTCCATTTACAGTGCAGTCCCCTTTTATATCGCAGTACCTGACCCATCCACCACAACCACCATCCTCCCCCAGCACGCCACTCTCGGCCCCTAGGAAATTTGTCTGCCGTGCAACCGGTCCCTGGAGCCATAAAGGTTGAGAACCACTGGTTTAGAATCTTTACTAATGCTGTTTAATTCTTTATGGACTTAAATTGAGGTGGAAGAAAAAGGAGGTGGACTATAATAAAATAAAAATGAATAAATATATTCTGTATGTATGAGTCTCTCTCTCGCTCTCTCTCTCGCTCTCTCTCTCGCTCTCTCTCTCGCTCTCTCTCTCGCTCTCTCTCTCGCTCTCTCGCTCGCTCTCTCGCTCGCTCTCGCGCTCGCTCTCGCGCTCGCTCTCGCGCTCGCTCTCGCGCTCGCTCTCGCGCTCTCTCTCTCTCTCTTTCTCTCTCTCTCTCGCTCTCTTGTCGGGATCTGTGGGCGGGGGCTTAAAAAAGGGGGCCCCCAGATACCGGCCCCCCACCCTATGTGAATGAGTATGGGGTACCATGTACCCATTCACCTGTTGAAAAAAAGTGTAAATACACAACACAAGTTTTTAAAATACTTTATTAGACAGCTCCGGGGGTCTTCTTCCATCTTGGGGGGTCTTCTTGCCGGACTCTTGCTAGCTCTTTTACTAGCGGAGGAGCCCGGTTTTCTTCTTCGTCGCTGCCACCGTCCGGGGGTCTTCTTCCCCCCAACGGCGACGACGACGAAGAAAGCCAGGCTCCTCCACTAGTAAATGGGCTAGCAGAAGATAGCGGAGTTCGGCGAGAAGACCCTCCAAGACGGAAGAAGACCCCTGGAGCTGTCTAATAAAGTATTTAAAAAACTTCTGTTGTGTTTTTTATTTACACTTTGTACATGGTACCCCATACTCATTCACATAGGTGGGGTGCCGGTATCTGGGGGACCCCTTATTAAAGGGGACTCCTGGATTCCCATAAGCCCAAGGACAAGGTGCTTTGGGGTAGGGGGGGCCGTAGGGCGCCCCTTCCCACAAAGAACCCACCCCCCCATGTTGAGGGCTGGCCTGGTACGGCTCAGGAGGGGGGCTCTCGCTCATCCCCACCCCCTTTCCTGACCGGATGTCCTGCATGCTCGGATAAGTGGCTGGTATGGATTTTGGGGGGACCCCACGCTGTTTTTTTTAAGGGTAGGGGTTCCCCTTAAAACCCCTACCAGACCTAAGGGCCTGGTATGCTTCCGGAGGGGGAACCCATGCCGGTTTTTTATTTAAAATTTGGAGTAGAGTTCTCCCTTAAGATTCATACCAAATACAGTGCCTGGTATTGGCAGGAATCCAATTCGGATCCCTGCACCAGTGTGAACCCGGCCTTAATGTCAGTGATGCTTGTCGCTTATCCGGAAAGGAAAAGCATTTTTCCTTTCCTGATGCGAGCCGGCTCGGTGCTGGCTCCCGAGACGGGGCTCGCAGGGTGTCAATCTCGCTGATAAAAGCGGCGAGATTGACACAATATCGCTGGCACCTACTGTATTTTAGGTAAAAAGGATGGGTGAGGATGTAAGACCACCTTATCTTTATGAATGATCAAGTATGGCTCTCTACAAGAGAAGGCTGCTAACTCAGAAACTCTTCTTGCGGAGGTTATTGCAACTAAAAATACCATTTTCTTAGTCACAAGGACCAATGTAGTATCACATATTGGTTCAAAAGGAGATTCCTGAAGGACTGACGCGACCAGTTTAAAATCCCATGGACACATAGGTGATCTGACCGGAGGATTTATACGAGATACTCCCTGTATAGCCCAAACTAAGGAATGAGAAGCAAGAGGTTTTTGGGAAAAAAATAAAAATAACAAAGCCGAGACTTGACCCTTGATAGTACTCACGGCTAGTTTCATCTCTCCTCCTGATTATAGTAAGGCGAGAATTCTACTTATGACATACTTGCGAGGATGCCAACCCCTATTCTCGCACCAGCTCTAGAGGCTGGTTTTCTTGCATTAATCAGGGTAGTTATTACTGGGCCTGAAAGCCCCCGATGCTCTAGAACGAGGGTCTCAACAGCCAAACTGTCAAATTTAGCGCTTGTAAGGCAGGATGGAACACTGGACCTTCGAACAGTGTGTAAGGTATGGATGGACTCAGTAGATATAGGCAGTCAGCCCCACCATTAAAAGAAAGAGGAAGGCATATAGCAAAACTCCGTATGGAAATTTTAATACATGAAAAGCAAAGGAAATACACTCATGTGTTTAGCAGTAAAATTAAGCACTTATATAAAAGTCAGTGGTCTCAGCATATCCTCCCGGCGCATTTCGACTTAGAGCCGGGGTTTTAATGGTGGGGCTGACTGCCTATATCTAGTGAGTCCATCCATACCTTACACCTGTTCGGAGGTCCATCTGGAGATCATATCTGAATAGAGCATCTGATCCCCTTGGTATATTATACCACAAAGCTTGATTGACTCACTAGGTGTACACCTATTTGAGTTCAATCCCTCTGGTAAGCAGCTTCTGGTGTCTTTGGTGGTGTTATTACATCATACATATTTGAAGTTAAAGACTTTCACTATATCATAACCACATGTGGTTGAGGATTACCATCACGCATGAGTGAAGTTAGTCACTGACTTTTTTTTGGACATCACATGTCCAAGTTCCTCTATTTATAGACATCACATGTCATAGAGGACTGCTTGGAGTATTTTTGAGCACATAATTTTTTAGTCACGTTTTTTGTACTCCTGTTATTTATGGTTTATATGATCACATAAGCGCTGCGTATTTCACCCAATTTGTCATTTTTTGCAACTTTATCCACTGATGTGCTAGCTGCTTTAGTTTTTTACATTTTTGTTTGATTTTTTTTTTTTATAGACAGCGCAGTATATATGTGTTTATAATTTACAGGATGGAACGCTGGCCCTTGTGAAAGCAAATCTGGGCGGGATCGGAAGAGTCCAAGTATCCCCTACTGCCATTCTCACGATCTCTGCATACCAGAATCTCCTGGGCCAAGCCCCCTTTAATCTGCATAGGAGACACAGAAGCAAGCGACTGGAGGAAATGCATAGATCAGTGAAAACTGATCCCAAGGAGTTACTAAGGCATTTTCCGCAAGCGAGCGGATCACTTAACCTTGACACAAAATTGTTCAACTTTTTGCTGAACCTGGACGCCAACAGGTCTACGTCCGGGGTGCCGTACTTTTGGCATATGGCCTGAAAGACGTCTGGGTGCAGAGACCTCGGAGCAACTGCTGGCGACTCAAGAAGTCTGCCTGCCAATTTTCCACTTCTGGGATAAATGCCGCAAATAGGCAGGGCACATGCTCTTCTTCCCCAGATAGAATGTGGTTTATCTCTCTCTGGGCGGTACGACTCTTGGTGCCACCTTGATGATTGATATAGGCTACTGCCATGGCATTCTCGGACTGAATCCAGACAGGACAGTTCCGTAGTCTGTCTGTCCAGGCCCTCCATGACCCACATTTCTAGAATGTTGATGGGTAGGAACCTTTTGGAATCCGACCATTTCCCCTGGACAGTGTCTTTTTCCAAGACTGCTCCCCAGCCTAAAAGGCTGGCATCGGTCGTCACTATCTTCCAAGTGACGGGTATGGAGGTTTTCCCTTTCTGCAAATTTTTGGCCGACAACCACCAATTGGGACTCTGACGAACACTTGGAGTCAAACCCATTGGACAATCCAAATCCTGGCTTGTCCTGCTCCAGGCAGCCAGGATACTGTTTTGCAGAAACCTTGAATGGAATTGGGCATAGGGAACCGCTTTGAATGAGGCTACCATTATCCCTAACAACCTCATGCAAAGGCGTAAGGAAGGACTCTTCTTGTCCTGACCATGAGCACCAGTTCCTGTATGGCGCAAACCTTTGCCTGGGGTAAAGACGCTTTTTCTCTTGTGGGTAATATCTATGACTAAACCCAAGTACTCCATTCTTTTTACTGGTCGTAAGGATGATTTTTTTAGGTTGAGAACCCAACCTAAATGTTCCAGATATATGACCGTGCTTATCACATTCTGATCTAGCCTTGCTACGGACTGCTATATCAGCAGCAGGATGTCCAGGTATGCCACTACTGTTATACCCTGGGCTCCTAATCTTGCCAACAGTGGAACCTGGACCTTTGTAAATACCTGAGGTGCAGTGGCCAACCCGAAGGGCAAAGCCACAAACTGAAAATGTCACGGTTCTACTGCAAAACGCAGGAATCTCTGATGAGTGGGAAATATTGGAACATGGAGAACATGCATCCTCGATGTCTATTGATGCTAGGAGTTCTCCTCTCCGAAGGGTGGATACTACTGAGCGAATTTTTTCCATGCGAAATGAGCGAAAGTTTAGGAATTGGTTCAGACCCTTGAGCTCTAAGATGGGTCTGACGCTTCCATTTGGTTTTGGCCCCGTAAAGAGGTTTGAATAAAACCCAAACCCCTGTTCTCTTAAGGGAGTCTCTATGATCACCCCCTGAGATAGCAGTCGGTCTAGTGCATGAAATAAGGGCTTTCTTTTTATTGGGTCCTTGGGAACGCTCGATTTTAGAAAGCGAGACGGTGGTAATTCCCGAAACTCTAGTTTGTATCCCAGAGACACTGTGGAGATGACTCATCTGTCCTGGATTTCCTCCCGCCAGACTCTCAAACTGGCGGAGCCTCCCCCCTACTCGATCGAGCGGGGGTGCCCCTTCATAAGGAGGCCTTAGGACTCTGCTTTGCAGACTTCTGCCCCCAGGGCTTTTTCTGGCCCTGCGTTTGGCTCTGAGAACTTCCTCTTGGAGTTGACGGTGTAGGCTGTCGTAACTGTCTGGAGGCCGTCACCCCTGGCGATGGAGAGGCAGAACGCTTTGAAAGAAAAACGCTTACACTTTTTATTTTTTATTTTTTTTTTACTGAAAGAAGGGTACTTTTTCCACCAGAGATCTTCTGGATATATTTATCCAGGTCATTCCCAAATAATCGTTCCCCATGAAAGGGAAAACAAGTCAGCAGCTTCTTACAAGGCAACTCTGCTGACCAATGCTTAAGTCACAAAACCCTGTGCATATGAACCAACAGAAGGGCATGGCGAGACGTCTGATGAATAGAATCTTTAATAGCGTCAACTGCAATACAAATGGCCCTGGCCAATTCTGCCAAATCCGGGATCTCTTCACCTTTGATGACTTGTTTTACTTTGTCATTAGGAAATTGACAGACGCCAATTGCCGCCACGGCAGGCTGTGCAACTGCACCAGCCATGTAAAATTAGGCTCTAATCAATGTCTCCAGTCTCTTATCTGCTGGATCCTTAAACACCTGAACATTGTCTACTGGACAAGTAAGACTCTTATTCAGAGAAGAAACAGCCGCATCTACTGCTGGCACACTCCATTTCTTAGTAAATTTCTCCTCCATAGGATAGATCTGAGAGAATCTTTTAGGAGGAATAAAATGGAATCTGGATGATCTCAGTCAGCATAAATAAGCTGTTCCTGCAACGGGTGCATAGGCAAAGCATGTGAACCCTGAGGAGGTTTCATTGAACCCAAGGAGAAAAAAGGCGCTTTAGCTGTCTCTAAGGGTAATTTATAACAAAAACGCCCTGTTTCAGTGAGTGATTGAACTAGTAACCTTTGCGACTGTGAAGCTGAAACCAAATCCTCTGGGATAGAGTCCTCAAATGAGGAACCATCCTCCTGCCCCTCTATTGGGCCCCCCAGGGGCACATCCTAATCCTCTACCCACTCCTGCTCCGCAGATGCCCGGTCCAGGGCAGGGGAAAGGGATATTTTGCTTTTACTCCCAGCCTGGGAGGAGGCTGCGAGCAGACTAGCTATCTTTCCCTCCAAACCAGGGCTGTAGCCAAATCATCTTTAGTGACGTATGCAGAGGCTGGAGTGTTGGAGGTAGCTACAATGCCTGACAGTTCCAATGGCTGAGCCTGGTCAGCCGCTTCAGGACTTTCAGGAGGGGATGATACTGTGGAGGCAAGACTAGGGTGCTCAGACCCTGACCGCTGCGTTTTTGCGCCCCTTCTCTCTGCTTTTGTCCCTCTCTTTTGGGATTACATAGTCCTAAGTATACAGCAGAGGAACTATTACCATGCATCTATTGCTGAGCTCAGTCTTAGCAATGGTTAATATGCCGCTATCAAATGCCAGCAAGATTCTAAGTGGATGAGTCTGAATTGCCTGTAGCCAATCACCTAGCGCTTACATGCCCTTGGACTGTGTCTATGTCCCTCCTTCAGCCAGCACTCTGTACACAGCAAGGGCTTATACGAAGCTTCCGGTTCGCGGATGAGCCGTGAGAAAGCGTGCATGCCAGCGAGTCCCAACCCCTTGCGACAACCTCTCAATCCACAAAACTGTGAAGGAGGAGAGCGCTCGCGGTGGTACACATTGACAATCCTGGGGGGGGGGGGGGGGGTGAGTATGTTAATGCCTGGATTCTCCCCCCCTATGAGCTGCTGCTGACAGGAGCCTAGGAAAGCAGACCCCCCCCCCCACAGGTGCTGCTGAGACAACTATCCATAGGTGCTAGCATGAGATGTTTAACACTACATATGTCAACAACACCGTCTAGTGGTTGACAATATAAATACAGGCAAGTTAACATCTGTTCAAACGAAGTCCATAGGAATGTCCCAGGATCTTCTTTAACTTACCATTCCCGCCACAGGGTACAAACTGGAATATTCACAGTGACCCAATCTTTACCCATGGAGTCATGCCAGACCTTCAGGAACGGGGTCCCCTTTAATGTAGGGTCTACTGTCTTGGACCTGTATAGCACCCTGCTAGAACAAACCTGTGGTATGAGAATGTGAATAAGGCTCTGGATCCCAGGGCCCAGCTCTCTTAAGAGAAGTGTTACAGGCAAAACCTCATTCTTCCATACCGAGGCTCGGGTACCATTCACCTTAGCCTTTGATTGTGGCTTTGAATGGATCCGATTGTGCAGCTTCTTGACCCTGACAGGCCTTTCTAGGGAGCTTCTTTAGCACAGATCTTAACCGTGACCAACACCTTAGACACTGGCTTAAAAACTGAGGTGCTCCCTGTGTCGGAGGGGTTATATAGGGAGGGGGACTTCCTGTCTGTAGTTATGCCAGTGTCCAGCACCTGAAGGTGGCGTATAACCCATACAGTTATTACCGTGGTGCTCTGTGTCCCGTGATGTATGAAAAAATAAAAATAAATTCTGAATTTGACAAAATAAAATAAATAAAGCTGATAATGATGATAAAAATGATTAAACTAGGGAAGACAAACATAAGCCAAATGGAGACAAAAGTAAAATTATAAGCAGTAATATTAAGTAGAGCTGCCACATGCTTCCATCCCTAAATTGAATACTATTTTGAGAGAAAGAGGAAAGGGAAAAATGGGACTTCAAATGAGACCATTGGATGGCTTGCAGTTGTCGACACTATACCCCCAACTGCGCAGACTTTGTGTGTGTGTGTGTATATATATATATATATTTATACACACGCATACATACAGTATAGTCCTTTTTTAATTTCAGATGCAATAACACGCTTGCTCCTGAAGATTGTCCAACAGCCATGAAATGTGTGGCGCTAACATATGCCACATTTATTTTAGGTTTTTACCCATTCTGATATGAATCCATGAGGCCATGGCAAGGCAGGCATTACTCATAATAAATGTGTGTGTGTGTGTGTGTGTGTGTGTATATATATATATGTATATGTGTATATATATATATATATATACACAAATTTTGATGAATTATGAAATTGTAACCTTGTGATATTTACTGCTACCCGTGTTAGTATCATGTTAATTGTTTTAAACTAGACATTGAGATCCTGTTTGTACACTATTTTATATAAATGAAACAATTTATGAATTCATTAACATCTTATATTCATCAAGTTATTCTCTTGTTATCGCGTGCTTTGTTCAAAGTCCCAACCTTTTGTTTTGTTCTCAAATTAATGGCTGAGTTATTTTATTTTGAGGAGACAGCAAACTTACACTTTTATACAAGCTGTACATGCACTACTTTACATTGTAGCAAAGTGTAATTTCTTCAGTGTTGTCTAATGAAAAGATAATAAAATAATTACAAAAATGTGAGGGGTGTACTAACTTTTGTGAGCTACTGTATATGTATACACAGTATCTCACAAAAGTACACCCCTCACATTTTTGGGCCCAAAGTGTCAATATTTTGTGTGGCCACCATTATTTTCCAGCATTGCCTTAATCCTCTTGGGCATGGATTGTCTATAATTTTGTTAAAATGTGGACTACTTCCTGTGTGGGTCTGACAGTATCCCCTCTTAACAAAGAGTCTACAATCCGGTGAAGGATGCATCCATAGTTAAGGATCCCACCAAAATGTGTATGAAGGCCCTTTTTTTTTAAATTAATTTTTATTGAGATTTTAAGATGGCAGATAAAAATTACAACAATTATACACTCATATACATTATTAGCCTGTACATGATGTCTTGATTTACATATGCCTCTCAGTATATTCTATTCCAAACTAAGTAAAACAAAAAAAGACAAAAAAATAAAAGGAAACAAAAAGTAAAACAAGAAAAGAAATAAGAAGAAAAAAAATGGGGGCATGGGAGAGAGAAAATGAGCACCTCACAGGAGGAGCCCCTCAGTCTTCTATTCTTACCGTTACCTCATAAAAGCATATATCATCTTAATGTTTAGGATTTAGTCTATCAAAAAAACAACATTTTTTTTATTTCATATTCGTATAACAAATATCGGGTACATTTGTAAGAAGAATGAGACAATATTGACAAGTTATTGCCTAAAATGCTAACCCAGGTTTATCCAGAGATCTCCTTAATCTTTGTCCATCTCTGCAGAGTAATACTTCCAGCCTGCCCATATATTTTTAACCTCTTGAGATCTGCACTATAGCCGAATGACGGCTACAGAGCGGACCTCCTTTGCCGGGACTACGTCTATTGACGTCGTCCCGTGCACGAGCGGCCTGCGCGCCCCCTGAGGGGCGTGCTCTGTGATCGGCGAGTCAATCAGACTCGCCTGATCACCGATCCGAGCAAGGGGTCGATCCCGCCCCTTACCACGTGATCAGCTGTCAGCCAATGACAGCTGATCATGTGACAAAACAGAGCTGGTAATCGGCTATTTTTCCTCCTCGCGCTGAGAGAAAAAAAAAGCCGATCACCGGCGGCCGTGATCGGGACATCAGTCCCGATCACGGCCAGTGTATCAGTGCCCACTTGCCCCCTGCCAGTAACCCCCAGAGAATTAAAAAAAGTGCCACCCATCAGTGCCCATAATGCCACCCAGCAGTGCCATACATCAGTACCCACAGTGCCACCTATCAGTGCCCACAATCTGCCTCAACAACATTGCTGCACCTCAGTGCCACATATCCATGCCCATCAGTGTCATCTACCAGTGCCCCTCAGTGCCACCTATCAGTGCCCATCAGTCCCATCTATCAGTGGTACCTATCAGTGCCCCTTAGTGCCACCCATCCGTGCCACCCATCCGTGCCACCTATCAGTGCCACCTATCTGTGCCCATCGGTGCCACCTTATCTGTGCCCATCAGCACTGCCTTATCTGTGCCTATTAGTGTCGCCTTAACTGTGCCTATCAGTGCCCACCAGTGCCGTCCATCAGTGCCCACCAGTGCCGCCCATCAGTGGCCACCAGTGCCGCCTCATCAGCGCATTTCAATGAAGGAGAAAAATGACCTGTTTGCAAAATTTTATAACAAACTATTAAACATCTTTTTTTGTTTGTTTAGCAAAAAAATAAAACTCCCAACTGTAATTAAATACCACCAAAAGAAAGCTCTATTTGTGGGAAAAAAATGATAAAAATTTCATTTGGGTACAGTGTTGTATGGCCGCGCAATTGTCATTCAAAGTGCATCAGCGCTGAAAGCTGAAAATTGGTCTGGGCAGGAGGGGGGTTTAAGTGCCCAGTAAGCAAGTGGTTAAATTTGTCTTGTTGGTCTCTAACCTCATACACCCATAGTTCAGCCTTCATTATTAAATCGACTTCTCTTTTCCAGTCCAACAAAGTAGGACATGCGGTCTGTTTCCAAAACCTGGGTATTAATAATTTAGCTGCAAAAATATGTTGAGTGATACTTCTACTAAGTTTTCAAAAAAAAAAAAAAAAGTGGGCATCCTGTGGAACAAAAAGTGCAAAGGTGAAAATTCTATAGGTCTAAAAGTCATCTTCTTGATCCATGGAGTGATCGCCTCCCAAAATGGTCTGATTTTAAGACAGGTCCACCATATATGGAGAAATGTATCCCTTTGTTTACAACCCCTCAAATAGCAATCATCTGCTATTGAATACATCTGTGCCAGCGGGACAGGGCTCCCATACCATGTAACTAAAAACTTATGACATTTCTTGTATGTAAGAACTTATTGAGGTGATTTGATAACATTCATTTTTTAATTTGTAGAGAAGTGAAAGTATGGATTAGCTCTCTCTCCAACTCTCTCTAATAAAATAGGGGACTGAGGTGTATTGGCCACTCAGGACCACTCTATACATTTGAGATAACAGATGTCTAGGTTCTGAGATCTTCATACACAAAGACTCAAATGTAGTAAGGGAACTAAAGGGCCTCAGTTGATGTTCCAGTTTATTAAAGAAATCAATCATTTGACAATATCTCCACATGGCTAAAGGTAAACTCCCCAAGGATGCCATCAGCTCTGAAAAATGAGAGTTCCCAGTGGGGCATACCTAGCAGATATTGTGTTCCCATATGAGCCCCATGGACCCAAGGCTCCAACCTCTTCCCCCGGGCGGAACGAATTGTATCCTCCCAATGGAGCCATGGTAGATATTTGAGGGGTATATTTACCCAATTTTTTAATTCTATCCCACACTGATAAAGAATTCCTGGTTAATGGAGATGTCCATTCTGAGAGACACCTAGAAGTAGCCAGGATCCATTGGGCATCTGCCAAGTTTCTACCTGCTAATGGTTTTTCTAAAGGGACCCATACTTTACTTGAGGAATCATGACACCAGTTTAAGATACCTACCAAAACCATAGACTTATATTACAAGGCCACTTCTGGAAGCCCAACTTCCCGTTCCCATTTACTTCTACGTAAAATATCATAGGCTATTCTAGGGCAACTCATTCCATACAATGACAAAAAGGCTTTACATATACGTTTAATAAGAAATCTGTGGAAGTGAAATAGGTACAGTATGTAGAATGGAAATTATTCTAGGTAATATACTCATTTTGATAGCGTTCACTCTTCCAAACCATGTCAAAAACTGGCCTTTCCATCTATGCAAGTCCCTTATTTATCCCTCTTAACAAAGAGTCTACAATCCAGGGAAGGATGCATCTATAGCTATGGACCCCACCAACAAGCGTATGAAGGCCCTTAATAGAACTTGCTGGCAGGCCCTTCTTTGCAGTCTGCCCTGGCTATGACCTTAATCTGTCAGACTCTAGCTCAGGGGTGTCAAACTCAATTTAATCACGGGCCGTATCAGCAGTATGGTTACCCTCAAAGGTTGTATCTGGGGTGCGCTATGCACAGAGTGCAGGATTCAGGATTACGCTACGTACAGAGTGCTAGGTTCAGGAGTACTCTACCTGCAGAGTTCAGGGGTGCGCTAAGTACAGAATGCACTTCCAGGGATGTACTATGTATAGAATTTAAGGGTGCACTATGTACAGAGTGCAGGGTTTAGGGGTGCGCTATATACAGAGTGCAACCCCAACTCCACCCCCCCCAAAGCTTCTTCTCATCTCTAATCCTACCTGACTCGGCTCTAGTATCTTCCTGTTTAGGCGGCTCAGCCTTGCCTTGCAGAGAGATCTTTTTCTCTTTCTGGAGATCTGTCCTCCATCGTTGGTGAGTATGTGCAGGAACCTACATCCTGGAGCCACTGAAAGCAAAGGTGTCCCTTTTAAGCACAAAAGGCTTCTGTGTTTACAAGTGACAGCGGGCAGCGTGATAAGCGGGTGAGAGACACATTCCAGCTGCAAAACTGGGTGCAAGGGCCATATAACAAGGTCTGGTGGGCTGGATTTGTAAGTGCTCTAGCTGATTGATCTAAGGCATTACTGAGGGACCTGGCAGTGGATTCCTTGGTCATGGAGCATTTGGAACTCATGCCCGCAGGTTTGAACTACAGCGTGGACGAGTTGTTAGAGGTATCTTGCCTCATCTTTTGTATGGATCTGCTGTCAGTGAGCATTACTAGCAGTTCTAGGTCTGCCTCCCCGCTTCCTTTGGCTATAGTGTTGGACTGCGGAGTCTGCAAGCAAAAAGCATTTACTCTGCATGTCCTTTGAGGGAGGTCTCTTTAGAGTTACTCTGGTTGTCATCCTTGAGGATGTTGCTAGCAGCAAGAGTAACCATCTTCCTCAGATGAAACCTAGGGCTCAGTCTGGGAACACACTCATTAGAGGCCAAGAAGGGTCCCTTTCATTACTCTGCAGGTCTTAACTTCCAAAGCCAAACCCAAGTCTGGCACCAAATCCATCCACAAATCCAAGCATGAGGGGGCACTCCACTTTCAAATGTGGGGTGACATCTGTTGGTCTTTGTGGACATTGGTGGCCATAGATACTGGGGTAAAATGTAAAGAGAAATCTCAACAGGGACACACAATGTAAATAAAACTGACAGAGTTTCTAATTAGGGGTGCAACGGATTGTCACTGATCCGTGATCCGAACGGGTCAGCCTGTTCAGATCGGCACACCATGTGATCCACGGAGCGCGTGGCTTAGGAAAGGCCGCGGCTTCGGCCTAGCTCTGGAGTCACGGCCATCTTGGTACACCCGGCGGCCGCTGTCTCGTCAGGAAGTGACGTTTCGTCACCGACATCTTGCTACACCCCACACTCCTGCACAGTAATGATAGTAAAAAGGGGGCAAGCGGACATCTTGTTACACCCACCGAAGTTTTAGATTTCACAGTTATTTTCAACACAAAATGGAGCTTATATGCTTATATACAGTATTTGTAAATCTGACGGACTGTTTAGATGTTAAATTTTAAAAGCAGCAGCAAACCTGCTGACCTTACATGGTTGCTAATAGTTAAATGTGAAAATCAGAGGTGTTCTGTCACATTAGCAACCATGTAAGGTCAGCAGATTTGCTGCTGCTTTTAAAATCTAACATCTAAACAGTCCGTCAGATTTCGTCGGTATTAAAGAATATAAGCTCAGTTTTGTGTTGACAATAACTGTGAAGTCTAAAACTCCGGTGGGTGTAACAAGATTTGTCTTTTTTTTTGCTGATCCGAAAAATGATCCGATCCGTGACTCTGATCCAAGGAACGATCCGTTCCGTGAGTTTTTTGATCCGTTGCACCCCTAGTTCTAATCCATCATCATTTTAATCTAACAAAAAGTGTTGGCGTTGATTGCAATTACCTGTTGGCTGCATTGCTTGGGGCTTCGATTTTGGTTCCATAACCTAATGGTGACATTAGGACACACAACCTGCAATATGAGTTGTGACCTCATGAGTGTCTTTATTCATTGGAAAGCTAATGACTTCTGTGGATTATGCAGCTTTCAGGGTAAATGACCTGTAATTGTCATACTGCAGAACCTGCTCATCATAAGTGACCGTTTAGTTTTGACAAATTATATCACCTCTATCCATCCACTCCATATACATTTTCTTATTTTCTCTCCTCTAATATACACTATCTATGCTTTATAGTTCATGATTAGTGTTTTGCTTGGGAGCTCTGATGCAGTAACTATCTTCCTTTCCTATGAAAGAGAAATGCCATTGCTTTATCGCTGTGATGAAAAAAATTCATTGTTTGAGTGTCATTTTAAGAAGATTTCTTTCAAAAATATAATAGGTTTGTTATATTTTCTTTCATGTTTTTTTTTAAATAACTCTGTTGATCTTCTTAGGCTTTCTAAAGTTTTCCACAAATCTTATGCAT
Source organism: Lithobates pipiens (assembly GCF_037356315.1). NCBI lineage: Eukaryota > Metazoa > Chordata > Amphibia > Anura > Ranidae > Lithobates > Lithobates pipiens. The sequence continues at coordinate 37,088,024 of NW_027507790.1, read as the reverse complement.
ATAGTTACTTCTGCTCTGTTGATGACAGTGGATGACATATCAATATACTGAAATAGAACATTCTGCTTGGCAGCTTTTCATAATCCAAAAGGCGTTCAAGTGCTAATACTGTATCTGTTCAAAATAACATGCCTGAATGCATTTGATCCTTTAAAGTGCACCTGTGCCCTAACTATGAACATATTTTTTTTACATATCTTTAACAAGCAGCTACACTTGTGTGACCTTTGAAGAGAGATCCATGGCAGATCGTTCTTCAGGGGGCACTTTCCCCTCTGTTTTCACCTGATGATCTGGCCAGTAACACACTACCTGTAATATAGTGCCTACATTCTGGATGGAGGAGCAACGGAGACACCTTTGGACAGCAGTATTGTTAATTTGGGTGGTGGGGAATGTTAGATGTACTAGCAGATTTAGATATACCAATAAATTGAAGCCAAACTCCAGCTCACACTTTTTAAGCAGGTTACAAGATCAGCTTTTTTTTCTTTTGGGATAGTGGGTTTACATAAAAAACAAAGGCGATTGTTGTAAGTGCCCCTGTCAGTGGTAAATGGTTTGTCTCAACTCTCTAACTGCTACATCTGCAGGACAGCTTGTTCTGTTGAAAAACAAAAATCTTACTGACCAGATCATCAGCTGGAAAGAAAGCCTTAAAAAGAAAGCCAATGCATCAGTAAGCTGCAAAATAATAAAAGTTTTCTTTTTCTGACTGCTTGAAGTATTTTTTCTTTATTTTAGTACATAAATACTTTGCTTGATATAGTATTTATCAGCTCTATATCTTACGTCAATTGCATTTTTTACTTGATGTCTTCTGCTTGAAAAAGCCATTGTTAATGGTAAATAGCACATTAGCGTAAAGTTTATGTGCAGCCATAACTTTTTTTTTTTTTTTTTTTTTTTTTTTTAGTTTAAAACAGAACGGGGAAAGACGAAAAGCATCTGAAAAAAAAAGGGTCATGATCAGACGAGGTCCACAAGGACCACCCCAAATACCAATTGCCTCCTTCCTCTGTCGGGGTACAGCTTACCAAGCAAGTGCACAAACTTGTGCCATGTGTGACACAAATTGTAGCCTGTTGGTAACATACACTCTGTTAACAGTGCTAAGCCGCGTGTTTCAGTAAAGCTGAAGTGCCTTGCCTCTGCATACACTAAATGATACTTCCTCCCCAGGGTGTCCAGTATGATCATAGTACCAATAATGGGCAACAGTTGGATGCAGCTGTCAGTGTCAAGTTGAATACACTGTTTGTGTGGGAGAGTGCCAATGGTGCACAAAATCAGTGGAATCAAAGAGCTATAGGTAGTACTATAAGGTAATAATTGTAAACAAAATGATACTAGTAAAAGGTAAAAATAAAATGTTTCAAAGTTTAGAGCAAAAAAGAAAAAAAGCAGCGGCAGATACTTTCATAAACACTAAATCAGCGTACTTGTAAAAAGGCAATAAAGCCTGGTACACACTATGAGTTTTTGGTTGAATGGAAAAAACTGTTGGCTTCGGTCAGAGCTGCTGTACTAGCCAGCCAACTTTAGTACAGTGATCTCCCCTACTGAGCTGTTGTGTTCTGACGGGGGGCTGCCCCCCCGCTAAAAGTCTTATCTCAGGGCTCTCAACCATCCTGATCGGTAACTGGAAAGCTGCTGTTTTTTCAGTACGCTTATCCGACAGAAGCCAGTCTGTTGGACTGGCTGCCATACATAGTTACATAGGCTGAAAAAAGACATAATAATACAATCTCATATACACAATCCATCATCCACAGTTGATCCAGAAGAAGGCGAAAAACCCCAGCAAAGCATGTTCCACTTTGCTTCAGCAGGGGAAAAAAAATCTTTCCTGATCCCCTGAGAGTCAATCTGATTTTCCCTGGATCAACTTCACCTATAAATATTAGTACCCATTTATAATATGTACATTTAGGAAAGAATCCGGCCTTTTTTTAAAGCAATTTACTGAGCTTGCCAGAACCACCTCTGGAGGGAGTCTATTCCACATTTTCACAACTCTTGCTGTGAAGAAACATTTCCGTGTTTGGAGAGGAAATCTTTTTTTCCTCTAGACGCAGAGCGTGCCCCCTTGTCCTCTGTGATCACCTTAAAGTGAATAACTCAACAAGTTCACTATATGGGCCACTTATGTATTTGTACATGTTGATCATATCTCCTCTTCTCAAGAGAGAATACATTCAGTTCCTCTAATCTTTCCTCATAGCTGAGCTCCTCCATGCCTCTTATCAGTTTGGTTGCCCTTCTCTGCACTTTCTCCAGTTCCCCGTTATCCTTTGTGAGAACTGGTACCCAAAACTGAACTGCATATTCCAGATGAGGTCTTACTAATGATTTGTACGGTGGCATAATGATATCGCTCTCTGGAGTCCATACCTCTATTAATACAAGAAAGGACTTTGCTCGCTTTGGAAACCGCAGCTTGGCATTGCATGCTATTATTGAGCTTATGATATACCAAAATCCTAGAGCAGTGATGGCGAACCTTGGCACTCCAGATGTTTTGGAACTACAATTCCCAGGATACTCATCTACACTGCAGAGTGCATGAGCATCATGGGAAATGTAGTTCCAAAACATCTGGGGTGCCAAGGTTCGCCGTCACTGCCCTAGAGCCTTCTCCGCCATTCATTCCCCCAGTTGTACTCCCCCTAGTATGTATGATGCATATTCTTAGCCCCCAAGTGCATAACTTTACATTTATCAACATTAAACCTCATTTGCCACTTAGTTGCCCAATTAGTGCATTAAGGATGGCTTGCAAATTGGAGACATCCGGTAGGGACGTTATTCCACTGCATAACTTGGTGTCATCTGCAAAGACAGAAATTTTACTTTTAATCCCAGACCCTATATAATTTATAAAGATATTCAAAATTAAGGGTCCCAACACTGGACCTTAGGGTATGCCACTGATAACTTTAGACTATTCAGAGTAAGAATCATTAAACACTACTCTCTGAATTCTGTCTTTTAGCCAGTTTTCTATCCATTCACAAATAGATCTTTCCAAGCCTGTAGACTTTACCTTACACATTAGTCGTGTGTGGGGAACTGTGTCAAACGCTTTTGCAAAATCCAAGTATACCATATCCAGCCACAGCCACTCCCCATCCAAGGTTTTTCCTACCTCCTGGTTTGTTTAGCAACTTCTGTCTTTAATGAATCCATACTGGCTGTTGCTTAAAATATTTTCTTCTAGCAAGAACTCCTCTATGTGGTCTTTTATTAAACTCTCCAGTATCCTCCCTACTATAAAAGTTAAAGTGAGTAAGGCTTATTTTTTTTTTAAAATAACAAACATGTCATACCCTCAAACATGAGGGTTTACAACCCCTTTAAACTAACAGGTCTACAGTTACTTGGTAAAGACTTTGATTTTTAAATATGGGCACCTCATTGGCCCTGCACCAATCCAGTGGTACTATTCCAGTCATTAATGAGTCCCTAAATATTAGAAGCAATGGCCTTGAAATGACAGAGCTCAAATCTTTTAGAATCTGTAGATGCCATCTGGTCCAGGTGCTTTATCCACCTTTATTCTGTCTAAATATTTATGGACTGTATATAACTTTTGAGCCATTGTGGATCATTTGGGGCTGTGTCACTACCACCGCCATTATGTACGAGCCCCCCCCCCCATGCCCCTTTGTATACACAGAGCTTAAGAAAGTTTTTCTTAAATTGCCTTCTCTTTGTCCCCAGCCATCCGATCTAGATTATTTTGTAAAGGGCCTACATGCTTAGACCTGACCTTTTTACTATTTAATATACTTGAATTTTTGGGGGTTTGTCCCACTATCCCTTGCAACTGTCGTTTGTTTTCAATTTTTGCATCCTTGATTTCCTTTTTACATATTCTGTTATATTATTTGTAGCATTTAAACGATGATGGTGATTCTTCATTTTTATATATTTTTTAAAAGCGCTTATTTTTATTCATAGCCATTTTACCTTTGGCTGTGAGCCACATAGGTTTTAATTTTAGCCTTTTAAACTTATTGCCCATGGGAATATACTTTGCAGTGAGTTTGCATACAGTCTTTTTGAAGAATTCCCATTGCTGGTTTGTGTCCTTTGATGCCAATATTCCCTCCCAGTCTAAGTCCTGGAGAGCAGTCCTCATCCTTGGAAAATTTGCTTTCTTAAAGTTGTGTTTTTATCTTTCCAGTATGTGTTTTATTGCTTACAGCTAATATTAAATGAATTCATGTTATGGTCACTTCTACCCAGATTTTATTTTTTTATATGAATATTGGTAATAAGCTCTGAATGATTTGAGATTACCAGGTTCAGCAGAACTTCATTCCTAGTCGGGGCCTCAATAAACTGCACCATAAAATTGATTGTCATACACATTGAATTTTTATTTTTTTTAACCGGCTGATGTTGCCTGGCATTCGGCCCATGTGTATTGGGCTTTAGAGACAAATTTACGTTCAGACCCCTGGATGTCACCGTCAGCATGGTGGGGATCCAGAAATATTCTATGTAACAGTATTCATGTGACCACCGTGATTTGAGAATATAGTCAATGATCATGGCACATGAATTTAGGTTGTTGTATTTTAGCTTGTTCTTCCACAAAATGTGCAGTCACTGGCCTGTCTCTATTTTTTTTTTTTTTTTTTTTTTTTGCAGATAAGGGCTACCTGAATATCGATGGAAGAACAAAAAAATTTGAGGGTGCACCGGCCTAGGGCATCTCTAAAACCATTTATATAAGAGAATTAGTAAAGTATCTACTCACCAACAACATGATGAACACAGCACTTGAAAGTTATACAGTCAGTTCATCCACTCCACGTGCTCGTGGGCTTTGGAGGACATCACCAAGGAACTAAATGGCTTATACATTTTGATCGCACGGCAAACGAAATATGTAAGACATTTGGATTGTTGGTGATGTTCTCCCAAGTCCAAGAGCACGTGGAGTGGACGAACCGACTGTATAACTTTCAAGTGCTGTGTCCGTCATGTTGCTGGTGAGTAGATACTTTACTAATTCTAGATTAGTAAAGAGTAGATTTACTAATTCTTTTGAATAAACGGTTTTAGAGATACTGTGCTAAGCTGGAGTGCCCCCTCATTTTTGTGTTTTTTCATTTGTCTTTGAGATAACCCAGTCCAAAGTGGGCAGCAAGGTGTTGTGCATTTTATATTGTGTTGAGTGGCAAGTGCTGGTATTGGACCGCCATACTTGTGTGCAGGAGATTTTGTGTTTCATTCTGCCTGAATATCAATTTGATGCTACTGAAATATGCTTTTGAAATGTAAGATCTTGCCATAGTATACCAATAAACAATGTAACTTTAGAACGTAGATTCAAAATTCCATATTGAAATTCCAATAATCATCTATCTGATAAATATGCCCTATGTGAGGATGAGAAAAAGTTTAACCATCTGTCATCTTGAAAAGGGGACCACTGTGTTTCCAAAATACTTGGAAAATGTTACATGGGACCTGAGCAAAACTTTTATGCCTTGTACAAACGGTCGGACATTCTGACCACAAAATCCGTCGATTTTTTCCAACAGATTTTGGCCAAAACTTGTGTTGCATACACAAGGTCGAAAACGTATGACCGGACTACGCAGAGACCAATAGCTTTCGTCTCCAAATTTTTTCTGAGCATGAGTGCTACTTTGTGCGTCGGAATTCTCTACACGTGATCGGAAAAAGTCTGATCGGATTTTGTTATCGGAAAATTTTAGATCCAGCTCTCAAACTTTTTCCGGCCGGCGGCCATTTTCTTGTAGCCTTAGCGCGGTTTTACCTCCAGTGCTGGGCTGTTTTACCTCGGAACAGGGCGTTTTTTTCACTCTGGGCACCTGTGACTGGTCACAGAACATAGCAATTAGCAGCAGCACAAGTGTGGCAGGCGAGGTGGGTCAGCTTGGCATCAGAAGCTGGCGCTTCTTCCCCAGAAATCCCTGTAATTGCAACCGGCTCACCTGCAAACAATGCAGTGCCTATGAACACTTTGACAGCGGTCCTGAAAACATTCGTTGCCAGGTGCTCTGATTCAGACTTGGGCCCCGCGGTGACTGGCGGCCCCTGTTCTGACATGTCAGAGGATGCAGACCAGGACCGTTCAGTGAGGATGATTCCGTGTCCGGGTCAGCGCAGGAAAACGTGCTAGTAGGAGCAGGTATCACCGCTGTGCGGGATATCCTGAAGATACAGGATGCAGCAGGATCTTCTCCTGAGGTGTCGGTCCCTTTTCGGTCCTGTAAACCGACCTGTGCACCTAAGGTGTTTCCGTATTTGACTTATTTTGATAAGTTCATCTACAAGGAATGGGGGAGCCAGCAACGGGCCTTTTCAGTCCCAAGAAGAATGGCGGTCCGTTACCACTTTGAGGAGAGCCTCCTTAAAAAATGGACGGCTCCTCTGGTCGTTGACCCTCCGGTATCCAGGTTAAATCAAGTAACCCCGATTCCGGTAGAAGGGACTCCTGCATTCAAGGACCCTACCGACAGGAGAGCTGAGGCAGTGGCCCGGTCCATGTTTACGGTAGTAAGGGTCAGCATTACGACCTGTACTGGCCACAGCCTTGGTGTCGCAGACACTTACTGAGTGGGCAAAGTTATTGCACTGTGAAATGGAGAAGCAACAGTCTGCCTCGGTCTGCGTAGAATTGGCAGATCAGTACATGGCCTTAACCACTTCCCGACCAGCGCACGACGATGTACGTCAACAGAATGGCACGGGCAGGCATATTGGCGTACATGTACGTCCAATCTTCAATGCCGCCCTGCCATCGGGAGCACGCCGGCGGCGGCGCGCTCCCGCGCTGGTCGGGACCCCCATGAGTCCGGTCGCGGGACCCGCGGACTCGATCGCCGCGGGCATTCGTCTCACGGGACGGCTGAATGGAGGAAAAGCCGTGTAAACAGCATTTCTCCATTCTGTCTAGCAACTAGTGACGCTGATCTCTGCTCCATGTGATTGGAGCAGAGATCAGTGTTCACTAAATGAAAGCCCAACCCCCCACAGTTAGTAACACACCCCTAGGAACACTTAACCCCTACACTGCCACCCACTGGTTAACCCTTTCACTGCCAGTGTCATTTACACAGGAATCACTGCATTTATATAGCAGTGATTACTGTATAAATGACAATGGTCCCAAAAATGTGTCAAAAATGTCCGATGGGTCCCCCACAATGTCGCAGTCAAAATAAAAATCGCTAATCGCCACCATTACTAGTAAAAAAAATAAATAAAAATTATTAATAAAAATGCTATAAAACTATCCCTATTTTGTAAACGCTATAACTTTTGCGCAAACCAATCAATAATCGCTTATTGCGATTTTTTTTTTAACCAAAAATATGTAGAAGAATACGTATCGGCCTAAACTGAGGGAAAAAAAGTTTTTTTATATATTTTTGGGGGATGTTTATTATAACAAAAAGTAAAAAAAATTTGTTTTTTTTTAAAATTGTCGCTCTATTTTTGTTTATAGCGCAAAAAATAAAAACCGCAGGGGTGATCAAATACCACCAAAAGAAAGCTCTATTTGTGGGAAAAAAAGGACGTCAATCTTGTTTGGGAGCCACGTCGCATGACCGCGCAATTGTCAGTTAAAGCGACGCAGTGCCGAATCACAAAAAGTGGTCTGGTCTTTGACCAGCATAATCGTCCGGTCTGAAAGTGGTTAAGTATGTATGTGATGCGGCCCTGGATGCAGTCCCCCTGCTCTCTAGAGCATCAGTATCAGCAGTGGTGCTATGGCACCTGATTTGCCTGAAATACTGTTCTGTCTACCAAGCATCTGAAAAAGCACTGGCAGATTTGCCCTTCCTTGGTGAGAGGCTATTTGGAGCTTCACTGGATGACATTATTTAGAATGTTACAGGTGGGAAGAGCACGTTACTCCCACAGTCCAGGAAGTGTAAGGAGCCATGCCGTAGGCATGCTCCCTCCGCTCAGAAACTTCTTTTTCGCCTGCCCAGGTCGACAGCTAACTGCTCCCAGTCTGACAGGGCATCTGCTGAAGGACAAAAGTGTCCCAGGTTTCGCAAGCCAAACAAGTCTGCAAACAAAAATGCTACCGCATGAAGGTTTGCCCCCGCCTGTCGGGCGGGGGGGGGGGGGGGGGGGTCGCCTTTGGGAGTTTGCAGCTCGGTGGACCTCACTGCTGTCTGACCAATGGGTCTGCAAACTGGTTTCATCCGGCTACAAGAGAGAGTTTCTTTCTTGTCCACAAACAGATTTTTTCCCTCCAGAATACCTTTTCTCCCGGCTTGCCGGGGAGCCCTGTTAGGGGCAGTAAAGCACCTGCTCCTACACAGGGTGATAGTGCCTGTTCCGAAGCTGGAAAGGTTTCAGGGATTCTACTCCAATCTGTTTGTACTCCCCATAAAGGAAGAGGCATGTCCAATCCTGGACCTAAAAGCCCTCAACTGGTTTTTGAAAGTACAAAGGCTCAGGATGAAATCAGTTCGCTCCGTGGTCGCTGCACTCCATCAGGGGGACTTCCTGGCACCTCTGGATACCCAGAACGCGTACTTGCATATACCCATATGCCTCAGGCATCAGAGGCTTCTGCGATTTGCAGTTGGGGAAGAACACTACCAATTCGTAGCTCTCCCTTTTTGGCCTGGTGTGAGCACCCTGAGTCTTTACCAAAGTGTTAGCTCCAATTCTGGCACTGTTAAGGCAATGTGGGATCACAATTGTGGGTTACCTAGACGACCTTCTTCTGAGAGCAGCTTCCGCCTCAGAATTAAGGGAGGATGTGGCGATCACCATGCAAACTCTACAGGAGTTTGGTTGGGTGCTGAAATAAAACAAGTCGGTGTTCGTGCCGACTCAACACCTGGAGTACCTGGGCTTACTGCTGGACTCTGTGGAAGCGAGAGTTTTTCTCCCTTCAGACAAACTGCAGACTCTCCGAGCCACAGTAAAAATGTTGATGAACTGCAGATGGTCGTCGCTGCTCTTCTGCATGCGAGGCGGTACCGTACGCCCAATTTCACACCCGAGTCCTGCAGAAGGAGAGCCTGTCCAATTGTGTCAAATCTCCATCATTATACCTGGATCGACAGTTTCGGGTGAGCCAGTTAGTCAGGGATTCCCTTCTCTTGTGGCTTAGGTCTCCGGCCCTTTGGTCCGGGAGATCGTTCCTTCCTCTCCATTGGACGGTGATCACAACAGATGCCAGCCTGACCAGTTGGGATGGAGTTCCGGGGGCACAGTCGACCCAGGGCCTTTGGTCGCGTGAAGAATCCCAGCTGCTGATCAATGTGCTCGAACTTCAGGCGATCAGGCTATGCCTCTCCACATGGTCAAAGAGGCTATAAGGGCGTCCGATCAGGATCCAGTCAGACAATGCCACGGCAGTGGTATATGTCAACCATCAAGGAGGAACAAGGAACGGGAGGTCCATCATATCCTACAGTGGGCAGAACGACATGCACTGTCGGCCATATACATCACGGGCGTAGAAAACTGGCAGGCGGACTACCTAAGTTGCGGGATGCTGGACCCAGGAGAATAGTCATTGCATCCGGAGGTATTCAGACTTCTTTGCCTGTGGTGGGGCACACCAGATGTGGATCTCTTGGCCTCTCGGCTCAATCAAAAGGTGCAGAGGTTTGTGTCTAGGAAAAGAGACCCCTGGGCGGATGTGTCAGATGCGTTGGTGGCTCCATGGGGGCATTATCGGCTGATTTATACCTTTCCCCCACTCAAACTGTTACCATGTCTGCTATGCAGATTGGAGGCCGAGGGGATTCCAGTAATATTGATTGCCCCAGATTGGTCTCGGTGTCCCTGGTATGCCGACCTAGTACGCCTGGTGGCAGATGCTCCTTGGCGGTTGGCGATGTGAGAAGACCTCCTATTGCAAGGTGCGATACTCAATCCTGCTTTACCTTCTCTGGTTTTAACGGCATGGCTGTTGAAAATCAGGTGCCAAGGTCTGTCGGACTCGGTAATTTCCACTATGCTGAGGGCACGGAAATCTTCTTCTCGGAATATTTACTATCGTACATGGAAGACCTACATCTCCATGTGCGAGGAGATGGGGTGGCGTCCGTGCACTTATTCGGTTTCCAGGATCCTGCGGTTTTTACAGCAAGGAGTGGATCAAAAACTTGCCTTAAGCACCATCAAGGGACAGATATCGGCCTTGGCTGTCTTTTTGCAACGCCCCTTGGCATCTCACTCATTGGTAAGCACCTTTGTACAAGGGGTTCAGCATGTAGCCCCTCCGGTTCGACCACCCCTACCTCCGTGGGATCTGAACCTGGTGCTATCGGCGCTTCAGAAACTACCATTTGAGAACATCGGGGAAATTCCCTTGTTGGCTCTTTCCCAGAAAGTTGTCTTTCTAGTGGCTATTACATCTACCAGGAGGGTTTCTGACTTGGCAGCCTTGTCTTGCAAGTCGCCCTTTTTGGTTATCCACAAGGATAAGGCGGTGCTACGTCCGCAACCCTCTTTTCTTCCAAAGGCCGTTTCGGCATTCCGTCTCAATGAGGACATTGTATTACCATCCCTTTGTCCTAAGCCGACACATCCAAAAGAAATTGCCCTACATTCCCTGGACGTGGTCCAGGCTCTGAGGGTATATCTTTCTGCTACGGCTGCCTTCTGGAAGTCAGACTCTCTGTTTCGGTGACTGGTCCGAAAAAAGGTCTAGCGGTCTCGTCGACCACCATTTCCCGGTGGATCGGACAGATCGTGGGTGCCCCCCTTCCTGTGATGGCCCATTCCACCAGGGCAAGTGGGACCTCCTGGGCTTTCCGAAATCAAGCGTCTGTCTCCCAGGTGCATAAGGCAGTGACTTGGTTGTCCGTTCACACATTCACAAACTTCTATAAAGTTGATGTAAGCGCATCTTGGGATGCTTTCTTTGGCCGAAAAGTTTTGCAGGGGCTGTGTAAAGTTGTAATTTACACCTTTTCCTTTTTCTAAAAAAGTAAAAATTTTGGTTGTAAACGCATTTTTGATGCATACGTTGGCCGCAAGTTCTGGTGCGGCCATTTTAGATGGCAACTGCTCTGTTGAGGCGTTCCTCTGGTTGTGGGTGAAGTTATGTTTTGCTGTTTCCACCCCTCGTTTTGACGTCACTTGGGGACGTCCCTACAGTCAAGATTTAAAGGAGCTGTGTTGGTCAATTAATGAAAGAGAAAATAGGATTTTTGTACTCACCGTAAAATCCTTTTCTCTGAAGTTCATTGACAGACACAGCACCCACCCCTCCTATTTTACGTTGTACTACTTGTAGACGTACTGAGCTGCAGGAAGCAGCCTGAGGGGTTATAGCCAGAGGGACCGCTCCCTGGGCGGAGCCATGCAGTCTTGCTGTTTTTACATGTTCTGGTTAGTCCTGAAGGTGGCATGATAACCCTATGGTCAAGATTTAAAGGAGCTGTGTCCGTCAATGAACTTCAGCGAAAAGTATTTTACGGTGACTACAAAAATCCTATTTTCTGGTTGCATCACTTCCTGTAGGTCAGCTCCCATCATTCTCTGTGTTTTTTCATCACAGAAAAGGGTGTGATAGGGTGTGAATTACCAGTCTGGACCACACCTCCCTCATTACTATACCACCACCTACTTCTTCCCTTAAGCTTGGTACACATCAGTTTTTTCATTCAACCTAGATCCGGTCTGAGCCGCTGTACTAACAATCCCCCCAACTATCTCCCCTGCTAAGGTGTTGTGTTCTAACAGGGTACCCCCCCCCGCGCCAGAACACTCCGGTCAACACTGTCAGCCATTGGCTGAAAGAGCTGATTGGGAGCCGGTTGACCACTGGTTTTCCCGCATGCTTTTGACTCGTATGTGCTAGGCTTTAAGGTGACCATACATTGCAATCAAAATGTACAATCTCCTTTTAGATCTCCCATGTAGTGCAAGGGCGTACCTGATTTTGATTCAAATTGATATATTCAGTCCTCCTGTTCCATAGTTCTAGTAAATCTAAAGGAAATTGTACAGAGATTATCAGATTGCATAGTGTATGGCCATCTTTATACAAGTACATAGGAAGGAGTGGATGGAGACATTCAGCTGTCAGGCCCTGTTTACATTTTCAAATAGCTAAAACTCACAACTCATTCCTGCAAACTTATTTTTTTGAGGTGGGGAGGCTTTTTGGAGGGGTTTATGCTCGTCCCGCATAGGGCAGCTCCTTTACAGTGCAGCTTTGAAATCACGTTGCTTCAGCTCAGTTTAAAAGCCACCGATCAGTGCAATTAGACCTCTTGATTTCATTGCGACTTCATTTAACCAGAAGTCAATGCAAGCCGCAATGAAATTACAAATCGGGTGTGACTTGTCATGCGATTTTGAATTGTCAAATGGCATGACAAATCTCACAAAATAAATGCATCCAAGTATAAAATGGGAATCAGTAATTGGTATCGGCAAGTACTTGAGAAAAAGTATCAGTACTCATACTTAAAATACTGCTGTCGGTGCATCCATATAAACAACTGTACTATAAGGCTACAACATAACAAAATTGAAAAAAGCGAAGAGGGTCTGAATGCTTTATGAATGCATTGTAAATCCTTATAATGATTATATTTGGCTAATTCACACTGCGTGTTTGCTTGTGTTTAGGTGTATTTAGATTAGCTGTGTTTAGAGAAAATTGAATTTGGTGCATCTGAGGCATGTTAAACACTCGAACGTGTCAAAACGCACATAAATTTGGGTAAAGTCAAGTACAGCTAAACTCTGGAGAACTCGATCTGGGAGGAAGAACCTTTTCTTTCTGCTTCACAGATAATTTCTCCTGTGTTCAGATAACCTAAATGCAGGAGGCGAGTGAGTTTTATCCATTATTTTGCTTCTGAATATGGGCTTACGCACAGGATTGTCACATGTTTACCCTTAGTTTGACAACTGGAAAATATCAAGGCCGGCTTCAGTGCGTAGGTGTAAATATATAACTGGATGTATTCCTGTTTTCTCATTGGAAGATGGGTACATGCTCGCAGGCCCATTTATACCTAATGTGTTGCTTTAATATGCACACGTTTACTGCTGTTTTTTTTTTTTTCTACAAGTGGTTAATTTAATGTTTTTTTCAGATCTGCTCCCTTGTGCATATACTGTGTGAACCGTGTGGATGGCTGTAATGAAGACTGCTTTTCAACCAGTGGTCTCATTGAAATTTAAATTGACCTGCTCAGTGTGGCCTGTGCCGCTTCTTGACTCATTGTTCCTGCTCAGTGTGCAGAAATGAGATGCTGCATTCCATGGCCTAAGTGACCCTAAAAAAAACAGCAAACAAGGCAATTTTTTTTTTCTCTAGGCAAAATCCTGAGCGGTCTGTGAGCTTGCTGCTCCGTTTTATTAAATAATGTACTATAATTGAAGCATTTAAGTTGTTTCTGTGCCCTATGCCAGCATTATGTTTGTGTGAGTCGCGCCACAATAACTGCACATATGTTCTTTCCTTTTTTTCCCCCATCAGCTTGAATTGAAACACCATGGTGAAATCTAGATGACAGTCTGTGTAGAGTGGGATATTTCCCTTTTTTTTTTTTTTTCCTATATCCTATTGGCCCAGAGGAGATTTATTCTGGATCCATGGTAACCGTATTAGAACCAGGAGGATCTTCAATATTACAATGCCTCCTTAGGCTGCTATCTCAGGAGCTGCTTCATGGCCTCTCCAGGCAACACGTTGTGTATTTACATGGCCCTTGAAATAGATGGATCGACACTCCCGCACATCTCAAGCAGCTGTAAAAGAGAGAGGATTTGGTAATCGCTCAGTCTGTGTATTATCTGGTAATCATCTGGATATTTCACATCTCACATCTAGATACCATCTTGCCATCAGCAGCAAAACAAGAAAGCAGGACACATCCTTGTAAATGAACATTGTTACCTTGTAGGTAAAACTATAGCTAATGGTTGCTTTTCCTAGGCAGGTGAAATGATCCAGGGAAAACAAGTCATTTTTAGAGAGGGGATGTTCCCGCGTAGCGGTAATGGAGGGGTTAATATCTTGTTGCTGTAATAGATTTCATAGCAGTGACTCAGTCTGCCAGTTCCTGAGAGAGCACAAGCTGCAGTGCTGGTGCAGCTAATGAAGCAGGTTCCTGGGTTGTAATCCTCATTTCTCTCATTCTGACCAGCTCCTCCTCCATTCGTTCCTGCCTTGAAGTCTGACGATGACACCTCAAATTTTGATGAGCCGGAGAAGAATTTACGGGCTGTACCCCCTTCGCGCCACCTGAATGCTGCAGGTTTCTCGGGCGAAGATTTGCCATTCGTGGGCTTTTCGTACATAAAGGCTCTTGGTGCATTCACCAAATCTGAGTAAGTAAAATGAACGAGTGACTGTCCTGACTTGGTTGGAGAATGCAGGTTTATGTGGCCCGCAGTGGTGTTTGTATGCTATCTGCATCACACTACCCCTGCTGACATGAATACGTATACTTCTAGCTGGATCCTTCCCTTTCCCCTGTAATGTTGCTGCTGTGCAGAAGACAGCGTTCTGAGTTTCGCTCAAATATCTGACATGCAAGCCTTATATAGCGTAAAGGATTAAACCCACACTTTTTGTTTGCTGTGTGCTGAATTTATTGAGGTTTTGAAACCATCTAATTTAATCAGGTGCCAACCATTAAAACATAAAATAACGAGGCCAATTAAATGTATCAATATTTTCTGTATGGAACACATCCGAAAAGCCTCACAATCAGTTTGTGGCTTGTGACCTCCTTGCTCCTTTAAAGCAAGGATGCTGTATCTCACTCTCTGCTAGTGACATTTTTGGGCTACCTATAAAAAATATTGCGTTGCTTTTTTTCAATATGGCAGGAAGGTACTTTTCAAGCAAACTTTATATAGGATGGGTGGATCCCTTATTTCAGCGCCTGACATCGATAAAGATGCCGTAAAGCTGCGATCAAATCGCATGGCATACTTTTTGAACCGTGTTACGGATGACATAATAAGCTCTGCATTTATTAAGGTTATGCCTGTTTTGAAAAAAAAAAAGGCACATCAAGGTTTTTGGATAGGTGTGTGATGTTCCATACAAGCAAATTCATCTGCATAGTTCCTGCAGCATTGCAAGTGTGACACATCTACCGTACATTGTATCAAGTGTAGCAGCACTTTAATAACCTGGCTGCTGTTATGCAATCACTGTTTATGCATTCGTGAGCTTCATTCTAAATTGCCCTTCTATTTTGAGACTAGTCTAGGATGTGCGTGGCAAAGATTTTAATTTTTTTTCCTCCTCTGACTCAATATTAAAAAGACATGAACATAAAGTTTAGGATATATAACATGTTTTCACTTTTTTTTTTTTTGTGCTCTGCTTAATATCATTCGATTTTCAAACCTTACCTATATATATATATATTTTTTATACGGGAGTTATTTTCTGTGATCTGTATTCTTGTGACACATGGCCCATAAGGACCATTTAGATGCCATTTTTTCAAGAACATACTTCAAAAATATAACAGATTACAATTTAAACAGTAACATTTGATAGGTCTCTCCTAATGTGTAAATATGCTATATTCAAATTATGTGAGCATACGCCAATCTATTGATCTTGGAGTTTAAGTGATATAGTGTGATTTTTATTTTATTTTTCTCACCAGTTTCCCATATCGCTATACTGTATCAGGGTTCCTTAGTGCTTGTCACGTTAGATGTAGGAACCATGCCGTATCTAGGACCATTTAGCATCTATTGCTATGTGTGATCTTTTAAAGTAGGCATGCAGTTTGCCTGTGGTTCAGAATAAAGCAAACCGCATAGGATTGCATCTGGTGTGATTGAGCCATGACTAGTGAACTTGTACAACCCACGTTCTACTGTCTGAACCTAATAAAATGCTAAATTTTTATGTCACAAGTTTTTAAATGTAAGCAAAGTTATAGTGTGGTCACTATTTCCCCACACTTGTGAGATAATTTGGAATGCCCAGCATTTTAAAAACCTGATAAAACCTTTTTTTTCCCCATCTTCCCTTGGAAAACTAAAATAGGATAACCTTTTTTAGGAGTATCCAAAATGGCTAAAAGTGGATCTAAACCCTTACATATGCCCACTGAAGTGATTGGCCTCCGATGATACACAGAGAGATGAAACAAATCCTCCTGAATAAGTTGTACCTGTTTATCTGCAGTCTTCTCTTCTCTACACCCATTCAAAGTCCAGAAAACAGGAGGGTAGGGAACTGAAGTTAAACTCTGCAGAGCTCAGTGAGGAGAGCTCTGAGAGCTAATTGGAGGGCAGGGACACACTCCCCTTCACAAAGCACACAGGAACAGAGCGGAGGCTGTCAATCAGCTGTAGCTCCCCTTCACGTCACCGTTTTTCTCTTGGTGTCAGGAAAACTTGTCGGAAGTGATTCATGGTGATAGCAGAGGAACAAAACCGCAGACAGAAATGAATCTAAGCCTCTGTTCAAACCAATGTGATTTGATGGTTCCAAATTGCTTGCCAGCAATAGAACTCATGTCGCAGCGATTGTGAAAATGGTTCCTGCATTACTTTTTTTCCGATTTCATTGCAACTTGCATAGACTTCTGTTAAATGAATTTGCAAGCCGCAATGAAATCGGCAGTGCAAATCGCACTGTTTGGTTTTGTAATCGTGCTGAAGTAGTGTGATTTCAAAGCCGCACTGGCTCTTAGTACTCCGCATTGAGACCAGATCACACTATGGAGGGATATGCTTTGTTTGCTTTGTTCATATTTCATGTCTCAGGTTTACAACCACTTTAATGTTATGCACATGTAATTATGCTTGCAATATTTAGTGGGTAGAAATACACAAGTTGCCACTGCTGATTTGTTTTTAGAAGGTACAAATTTTAAGGCTTGTAATCCTTAACCTTCCATTACTGCTTAGCAAGCCTCTGATCTGGAACAAGGATGTGCAACTTGGGTGAAAATATGTGCACCTGCTTGTTAAAGATCAGCAGTAAAGGAAGGTTGAAGACCATTCTCACACCTTGCATCCTCAAAAACAAGCCAGAAAACTGCAACTTCCAATATTCTCCATTCTGGTAGGTTCACATGTGATATATTTTCAGTCTTAAAGGAAATGTGTTTTGAGAATGCTGGTTGCCTGGCTTTCATGCTGATTCGATACTTTTTGAATAACCCCCCAAAAATATACAGGTGAGGCGTTTTAACGCCACTCTGACTTTGGGTGCTACACACTTCAGAGTAATGAAGTCAGAGACAGCCAAGCAACCAGCATTTTCAGAGGGAGGTTAGCAGTTAGTCCCTATATTTCTTTCAGTTCTTTCTCTCCTTTAAAACCCTTCCTATTTACTTGTAAATGGTTCAAAGATTTTTCCTTAACATACTTCACGTGACTGTTAATTCAGAATGTTGTTGTTTTTTCCTTCTGCTCATCCAGTAGTGAAATCAATATCTATTTCAGAGGAAGGCATAATTGTTCTGTTAACAGATTTTTTTTTTGTTCCGTTATTATTCTATACTTTTTAAGAAGCCCAGACAATTTTTTTTAAGGTAGCCTTTTATTTGTCTGTTTGCACATGGGATTTCATGAACTGGTAGCTCTACCTGTAATTTCAGTTAGGCATTTTTCCTGATTATTAATAATAGATCTTGGAAATGGAAGGAAGGACGTTTATAATTGTTGATGTGACGATACCTCAAACAAATGCCCCAAAATACTGGTCCAAGGTATCTAAATAATTCAAGACACAATTTTTATATTGAACATCATAAATGATCTATACAACTGAACAAGAGATATACCTAGATAATATAACCTAAGCCCTCAAAATCCACTACAAACAGTTCGCCTATGGTGAACAAATCATGCAATATGCAACAAAAGAAAATATCAAAACATATAAAACTTAGCGCTTACAGTATATTACAGTTGAAGAATGTCTAGATATATATACAGTATATTTTCTCTTTTTAGGGCTTATTTTCACTTGGTGATCTTGCCAGTAACATACTTCATGTTCTAGGCTGTCATTGCTCTGTGCACTGTGTCTATGGAGGGTCAAGCATCATTCCCTAGGTCAGTAATGGCGAACCTTGGCACCACAGATGTTTTGGAACTGCATTTCCCATGATCCTCAACTACACTGCAGAGTGCATGAGCATCATGGGAAATGTACCACTGGGGTGCCAAGGTTTGCCATTACTGACCTAGGCTGTGCTTCTGATGTGAACAGCAAAATTGTTTCCATTTACTTGTCTCTCTTACATAGAAGGGCGTTACTTTTTAGTTTACAGAACATAGCTGAGAAAGGTGTTAACATTGTTTGAGATTTCAGTTCAGTGCCCAGGACATTACAAAGATACAACATTTCTGACAGGATGAATGTGTATTTTTTCATTCTTGGTAGAAAATGTGCTGGCTAAAAAAGAAAACGAATGCAGCCACAGCCGCAAAGGACTTGCAGGCTGCAATATAATGCATTTTTTTTATTCTCAAGTTTAGTGGAGTCTTGTACCATGTTAGCCATCGAATAATGCAGAAAGTTTTTGAAGTTCAAATGATGCCTTTTATTGGCAACTTAAACATCAGACATGAAATATGAACAAAGCATATCCCTGTATACTGTGTACTTGTCTCAGTCCAGAGCATGAAGGGGGTGATTTACTAAAACTGAAGAGTGCAAAATCTGGGGCAGCTGTACATGGTAGCCAATTGGCTTCTAACTTCAGCTTGTTCAATTTAAGCTTTGACAAAAAAAAAAATTGGAAGCTGATTGGTTTTTATGCAGAGCTGCACCAGATCTTGCATTCTCCAGTTAGTAAATCAACCCCTAAGTGTCATTTCTGTCTGTTGCCTCATTCCTCTATCTACATAAGTCACTTATGATAAGTTTCCTTGTCAGCACATGGCCTCTGACTGACAACCTCAGCTTTGTTCCTGTGTGAAAGGGGGAGGGGGGTCCTCCCCTCCAATCAGCTCTCAACGTCCTCACTGAGCTCTGCAGAGTGTAATTTCAGCTCCGTGCCCTGAAAGCTCAGACAAGCTGTATACATCCTGTACTTTGAACGGCTGTAGAGAAGCGAAGACTACGGATAAACTAGTGCAACTTATGCAGGATGTTTTTTTTCATCTCTGTGTATTACCTGAGGCCAGTGACTTCACTGGGCATATGTAAGGGTTTACAACCACTTTAAGTTACACAACAAGTAAGCTTTCAGGACTTAGATGTCTTCTTCAGGCATTGCATAATGGTATATTGTCTAAGAAAGGAACTCAATTCTGGAAAGCTTGCATCTTATTCTATTATTTCATAATAATCCTTCTATAGGAATATTGTTGTTTGGACCACACAGGTGGTGGCAAATCATCTGATATGTTTTCCTCTGCTGAAAATACTTCTTACAAACTAGTATTTTACAAGGAAGATGTCAGCAGGAACCAGCTGAGTTTTGAACCGTTTATAGCAGCTTCTAGCGATAATCGCAAGTGAATCTGGCAAGCTGCTTTTACCCAAGTTAACCGATGAAAACTTGGGTACAATCAGCCTGCTGGATTCTCTTGCAATTATCGCTAGTGGCTGCTACAGCAGCTAGCAATAATCATGGTCTTCTCCCCGTTGGGATAGCTTCCCTCGCCCTCTGCTGGGAGAGGGCAATTACTCATTCCCTGTCAATACAGTCTATTGACGGGGAAATTGTGTGAATTTCTGCAGAAAATAAATTTGCACTATGTATGGGCAGCCTAAGATTTCCCCATCCTAAGAAACTGGTGGCGTATGATGTACATTGTAGGGGATGCTACATCTCTGTTGCATTTATGTTAGTTTGATGGGCAATTGTTTGTTAGTAATAAATGGAAATGAGTGGAGCTGAAAATAAAATTAACAAGGGCTTACAGAATTATCTGATTGCAGGGTGGATGAATCTTGTTTTATGATGATTGAGTTGTGTGCTGTCTGGGGATGAGCAAATTTGTCTGAGAAGGAGTTTTGCATATTGGAATAAATGAAGTGCTAATCATGTGGTTTTCCTGAAAATTTGTATTTCTTTGTTTCCTACTTTAGGTCTATTCTGTCTGGCTTGGACTCTCCAGCCAAGACGAGCTCCATGGAGAAGAAGTTAATTCTCAAGAGCAAAGAACTACAGGACACACAGGACAAATGCCACAAGGTATTTAAACCAGCGTTTGGCCTTCCTGTTTGCTGCAGAAATTTCCTTCCAGTGCGTACCTGGGGATCAAGAAATTGTTTTAAACTTTTGGGGCGTAGAGCACTTTTCCAGCAACACTGCCAACATACAGATGCCCTCAGCTTGAAAGCCCTCTTTATTCTTTAAATTCTCAAGTGACTTCTCTGGATCGCCCACCTTAAATCGTTTTTAGGAAGCCTCTTGTTTGGGTAAGGAGGACAACTTTCTCCATCGGTGGAAACTATAATCTGATTTCTATGAGGTCTTTCAGTTTTCTCGAATAAAAATAGACTTTAAGGCCTTGTTCATATAAATCCTTAAACTTTACTCATTGTACATAACTTATGATCTTGGGCAAAGAAACTGGCTGGAATCTGATTACCCCCACATATTGGAGACTTTATGAAGGACTCATATGGTTTATTCTTGATTTATGTGATGATGAGGCAAACCGTCTTCTCATCAGAGCTGGATTTGGGATAATACTGAAGGGACACAAGCAGGTGAAAATGACTATCTTATTGAAAACCTGTGTGCTGTGGGGATTTTCTTCGGACTGTGTGTATATGTGAACAGCAATCCTGTGGATGACTTTGTGAGCCCACCATTAGAAGAAGTGAGCTCGCTGTGACCAGTTCTGTGCACTAGTTGTGGCAATATGTTGTTCTGCGTTTTAGGCACCAGTTTTGGCTCCCAGTGAGCTGGTTAAATCCTTTTTTTCATTTTGTGTATGTTACAGATGGAGCAAGAAATGACTCGACTACATCGTCGGGTGTCTGAAGTGGAGGCTGTTCTCAGCCAGAAAGAAGTTGAATTAAAAGCATCTGAAACCCAGAGGTCTCTTCTGGAACAAGACCTGGCAACTTACATCACAGAATGCAGCGTGAGCATCAGAGCATATCCATTATTGGATATAATGCCCACTTACTCCATAGATTGCTTAGAGTGGGCCTCAAAGTGGATTAGAGTCGTGAAACTTAATTTAATAACAGTGTAAAAGTATCCTTAATATTCAGTAACCTGTAGCAATCCGAGACCTGGGTTTGTGTGTATTCTATAAAGGCCCAGCCCTTATAGAGTGCTCAGAAGGAATCTCTCTGCTGATCCCCACTGAGCAGGTAGATGATAGGTCCGAGTTTGTTCTGCTGATGCAGAGCAAACATGAACACAGCCCACTGTCCTCTATGGGCTATTTGATGGAAACAGACCACCTGTCCCTTTCCATCTAACCAACCAAACGGATGGGGAACGTCTGTTTTTAGCGGACAGGATTGATTGGGTCGAGAGGAATGGATGGTTCGATCGGGTCTGCCTGAAAAACTGACAGACGCACCCAATCAACCCGTTCCTGTGAAAGGGGCCTAAAATGCAGCAGTGGCAATATTTATGTTTGTGTTGTTTTGATTTTTTTTTTATTTTTTTTTTTTTTTACTTCAATTTTTTTTTTAGATATAGATTGGACATTGACAAATTCTAGGAACTTTGTAGCCAATACTCCTTAAAGCATATCTACCCAACATCTGAGCACCACAAACCAACAATGCTATTTAATTCATTTTTAATATTCAAAGCAATCTCCCCCTTCCATCCATGTCTCTATGCTTTATTTGGCTTTATTTTAATGGCCTGTGGCCATTTTGAGTAAGGGCAAATTATGTAGTATTTGTAGCTCAGGCATACATGTAGAAGGGTGTGTTTAGCTGAGAAAACAATACTTCCCCTCCTGAAGACTGAGATGTATGGGATTGTTTGTATAGGAAGTAGCTGAAGAAATGTAAAAAAAAAAAGTTTAAAACAATTAACTATGCTATACTTTGCTATCTATTTACTAATGCTAGCAGCATAAGGATTAAAAATAGTCAATGTTGATTGAGAAAGTGAAGTTTTAAGAGTGACTCTTGGTTCCAAAATTTTAGGAACCTTTTTTAACAATTTGTGTAAGTAGACCTCGCCACTGCTTCTATGTGATGCTAGTCTCCACAATTAAAGGGATTGTAAACCCTTGTAGTTTCTCACCTTTAATGCATTCTATTCATTAAGGTGAAAAACCTCCTGTCATGCTGCAGCTCCCCAGTGCCCCCGTTTTACTTACCTGAGCCCTGTATTTTTCTCCTCTGGCATGAGCACACCAGCTCTAACTGGTGTCTAATGTCCTGATTGGATAGGTTTTTAGCACAGCTATTGGCTCCCACTGCTGTCAATCAAATCCAATGACGTGGGGGATGGGGCCAAATCCTACGTCAATAGATGAAGAAGCAGGCCCACATGGTGTCCCGAAGGAGAGCACTTCTCCGACAGGGCACTCGAGAAGAGGAGGAGCTACTAACGCCGATGAGGGACCCCAGAAGAGGAGGATTGGGGCCACTCTGTGCAAATCCAACTGCAAATTGGAGGTAAGTATGACAGGTTTGTTATTTAAAAAATAAATAAAAAAACAAAACAAGGGTTTAGTAACCCTTTAAAATCAGCTTTTTGTACACCCTCTAATAACATGTATGTATAGGGTAGTCATAGTATTTAAACTGTAGTTTAACATCAAAAGAACATGGACAAATTAACTTTGTTATCTTTGATGTAATATGTATTCTGAACAATGTTTAGGGTATTTTGTAAAAATAGTGTTTGCAACTGTTCACAAACATTGGTTATTTAGCACTAACTGGGCTTTTGAGTGATATCTACTCTATTAAACGTTATCATGTGTAATGGACACAGACAAATACAGCAGTGCCATATTTATACTAGATTTTATTATAGTATTTGATCAACAAACTTTTATCGAAATTGGTTTCTCAATGGGCCCTCTGCATTTCCACCCCAACCTTGAATGCTCTAATAGAAAGTGCCCAGTGCTTTTCTTACTACAATATGCTACCAGAGCCTGCAGAAGCAGACTTCTTTAGGCAGTGATATATAAAAGCACCCTGGCATCCGAGGTGGAAGATGCTAAAGTGCAGAACTGAACATATTTGCGGACCTCATGGCCCCTGCTTTACTACTTAGTTCCCAGGAACATTCACCTTAAAGAGGAAGTAAACCCTGATGGGTTTACTTCCTCTTTTTTTCCCTGCAAAGGTAAAGCATAATGGACTACTATGCATCGCATAGTAGCTCATTATGTGTCACTTACCTGACACAGGAGCCAGCGAAGTCGCCGCTGATCCCTGTAGTCCGCCGCATCCATGTTGCTGGTGGCGTCTCGCAGCTCCGACGAATCACAGCGGCGAAGCCGCAATGACGTCACTCCCGCGCATGCGCACGGGAGTCGCGTCTCGCAGCTCCGCCGCTGCCACTCGGCGAAGCCGCGATGATGTCACTCCCGCGCATGCGCACGGGAGTCGACAAATTAGGCAAATCCATTCATGGATTTGCCGCATTTAGTGCGCCTGCGCGCCGCTGTCTACGGCGCATGCGCCGTAGACAGCGGTGCCCATTTTCGGGCAAATATCTCCTAAACCATATAGGTTTAGGAGATATTGCTTGGACCTACAGGTAAGCCTTAATCTAGGCTTACCTGTAGGTCCAAGTTGTTTGGAAGGGTTTACTTCCTCTTTAATTTAGTAGAGCATAGAGCAATATACAAAGTGCAGTATCCTACAGAAACTATTTAAAATGATTTCATTTTAATCTTATTGATTGCTTTGGTTAAGTGCAGTTTGCTTCTTTCATTGCTTTACTTGGACAAGAACAACCTCCTGCATTTTTGTTATAGCTTATTTTTAGATGTGCTTTCCTCATGCTGGTATAAATTCACACTGTCAGCTTTAGGAGTAAGTCATGTATGTAAACTTTCATTAAGGGGTAGTTTACATTTGCTTCAAAACAAGGCTTCAGACACACTTTGTTAAAGCTCTCTGAATGCCAGTCAAAGCTCATATCTAAATAAATAAAATAAAAATGGTTACCTTACAGTCCTGTTTACACCTTGCTTTTGTTTGGTGCTTTGCTTGGGGCTGGGCTTTGCTTGGTGCTTTGGTGAGGCTTTGCTTGGGCTTTGGTGGGGCTTTGGTGGGGCTTCAAGCGAGCTTTGCCATAGACTTCGAAGACGCTTTGAAGCACAACTAAAGTGACATGGGTCGTAATTTTTGTAGCAAAGCAAAAGCAAGGTGTAAACAAGACTGCAAGCTAACCATTTTATTTAGTGACAGGAGCTTTCACTGGCGTTCAGAAAGCTTTAACAAAGTGTGCCCGAAGCCTTGTTTTTAAACAAGTGTAAACTAGCCCTTAATGAAGCCGAAGCAAGTGTAAATGAGCCCTAACTGCCATATTGAGCTTTATTTTTTAATGGTGTAAAGAGCATACAGCAAGCTGTAGTACCACTCACTAAGCCTACATACACTTATGAATAATAAGTCATCCCTTTTGCTAGTATTTATAACTTACTATTTATCATCTCACAGATGCCTTCAGAAGGGTAATCATTTTGCATATTTTTTTACACCCTTTATCACATTGGTAGGGAAAGTTTAATACCTACATTTGTTTTTCATTCAACTGTTCACAAAAGAGGGGGCTCTTTTACATTCTGCAACAAAATGTGCCTTAGGGTTCACGTAGATGAGAGTTCTATTCCTGTGTTTGCTGTGCAGCATTTCTTGACTAGAAGAAAGTTTCATCGTTCTGCATGTCAAAGGCAGTCAGGAGTCCGGGTTTGAGAAGCCCTCAACTATTCTGAACAACTTCCAAGGGGCTGAAAATGAAGAAGTTATTGAAGAAACTGCATATAGCAGTCAGCTGTGATTTTGCTAATAGTTAAAAGCTTACTTTAACATGTAGCTGGTTTATGTGCATGGCCCCACTTATACATTTTTTGGAGGAGTTTTTAAAGTCTTAGCATATTTTGTTAATGCGTATGATATTTTTAAAGATGGCTTCTGTTCTTTCCTAATAAGTGTAATCAAATGTATTATGCATTTAAAATGTTCCATTTTGCAGAGTTTAAAGCGCAGCCTGGAGCAGGCCCGAATGGAGGTTTCCCAGGAGGATGACAAAGCTCTGCAGCTCCTACATGACATCCGAGAACAGAGCAGAAAGTTGCAGGATATTAAGGAGCAGGTACATTCTATCTCCTGCATTAATTAGTTTAGAATTCTCCCAGGGAGGGACCTCACTGTTATGCCATTTTAAGATGTCTGACATACACTGCCTTGACTCTGTTAAACAAAACACTGTTTAAGTTGAAAGTGCACAATACACTTACATACTTTCGCTTATTTTTTACCTTTTTTTAAAAAATTTCCTTCTTGACACTGTTGTGTTTCAGAGTGGGACATGTTAGCTTTTTCAGCATATACAGTAGTCTCCCTCCACAGGATAAAGTATGATTCAGAAAGAGACTCGGGGGTTTAGTTAGCCCAGTGTTGGGTTTTGAGGCTAAGGTCAGTGGTTTAGGTAGTTAGTATTGAGGAGGAGGTTAAAGTGTTACTAAACCCAGGACCCTGCACTATATCTTGTCTCCCACAGTACACAACATGAAAATGCAATGATTTTAGTGAATATGAACTGCTAAATACCTTTTCTCATCAGCAGTATATAACACTAAAATTGAATAAATTGATTTCATTGCATTTTTCAGTGAACGTGTGCTAAATCTCTCTCTCCTCACTCAAAGTCCCAGGGCTTTTTTTATTTTATTTTATAACACTAAAAGAGGGGGGGTTGTTGGGACTTTGTATGAAGTGAAACACGTAGATCCCCAGCCTTATGCTACATCATTGCGATCATGTGGTTTTGAGATTAATATGGACTTCTGTTATCACCAACAACATAATTTATGTTCATTATGAATTGGAATGATTGTATCATTTATGCAATTATTACTATTATATTGTGAATCATGTTATTATGTACAATAAATTGTTAAGGAGTTACCTTTGTTTATCTTTTTATCCTTACTATGCTATGCATATTTGTTTAGAATCCATTAACATGTGATTGCATATTCAGTTCCCTTAGCTATGCTTCATACAGAGTCCCAGCAACCCCCCTCTTATAATATATAACAGGGATGGAGGCAGATGGACCTACCCACTCATTGCCTCATTTAAAGTCCCAACCCTCTCTCCCCCTACTAGCAGTATTTAACAGTCTTGTGACTGTCAATGTCTGGCCGAGCACTGGTTAGCTTGTCGAAAGAGTTTTCATTCTCCTCTGACTGTCTTAGGAGGCTGCATGACCCCCGACCCACTGCCTAGACAGTGCTGATTGGCCCTGTGCTGATGACATGTACCCTCCCAAAAAAAATTAAAAATCTCTCTAGCAATACACACCAAACTGAGCATGTGCAGAGTGTCTCCTAGGGCTCCATTCTATCAGCAGATGGATTAGGGATGGTAATAGAAGGGGAGGATCATAGAAGACAGGTTCAAACAACCTTTTTACACAGTGTGGAGGATTTTATCGCCTTAGGTTCCACGATGAGTTTAACAAATATGCTTTACTGCATATACAGGCGGATTTTAAGATTGTAAGTTTAGTAATACTTTAACTAAAACATTAGAGTGTCTCTGCCAAGTGATCAAAGGGCTCAGGTGAGTAAAGCGGGGGGGGGGGGGCGTTTACAACCCCTTTTTAAGTGTTAAGGACTCACATCAGCAGCACCGAAATAGCAGACCCCACACTTGAAAACTGCACCAGCAAGGGAACTGAATGAGGGACTTGGGTGACAATAACTTGCTTCACAAGGTACAGAAAATTAAAAACCCTACAAGATGGGTTCGAGAACGATACAGGGCATTCGTTTCCTAAAGTGGACTTTTTAAATACATTTTTACACCTGCTTTAATGGCTCATTATAGGAGATGCAAGTGGGGAGAATAAAATATAACTGGGTGCTTTAGTGCTATAGGAGATCGTTAGGAGCGCTTTGGACATTTCGGGCAGAACTGTTGCTTTCACTACTTCACTTCTACTGAGCATCAAAATCATAGTGTCAGACTGCCATTGCAAGAGTATAACATACTCCCTAACCTAACCCCTTCACACCGTTGTAACGCAAATATGCGGCCTTCAGCTTGAAGGGGTTGTACCGGGGTGATGCATGCAGCTGCACGCATCACCCCGGTAAGTTTATTTTTTTTATATTTTTATATTTTTTACGCAAGTCTGCTGGCCAGAGACCTGAACAAAGCCAGAATCTGCTTTGATCGGGTCTCTGATCTAGTAACCTGGAAGCAATGTCATGACATCACTTTCGGTTTACGGAAGACTTAAAGGCGCCAAGTTTAAAAAAAATTACATTATTCAAAACTGCCAAACTTGCCGTTTTTAATGCTTTTAAGTGCAATGGAGGAATTTGGGGTCTTATATTTTTTTCTAAAGGGACAGTGTAAACAAAAAAAAAATAAGAACAAAAAAAATGTAACCGCATCTCACATCGCTCCTTGCGCACAGCAGTGAACTCATACATAAGTCGCGCCTGTAAATGTAAACGGTGTTCAAACCACACATGTGAGGTATTGCTGTGATCATTGGAGTGAGAGCAATAATTCTAGCACTAGACC
Source organism: Lithobates pipiens (assembly GCF_037356315.1). Classification (NCBI taxonomy): domain Eukaryota; kingdom Metazoa; phylum Chordata; class Amphibia; order Anura; family Ranidae; genus Lithobates; species Lithobates pipiens. The sequence continues at coordinate 37,060,378 of NW_027507790.1, read as the reverse complement.
TCCTCTGTAACTCTAAACTGGTAACCTGTTGAAATTTTAAAAGCGTCACCTATGGAGTTTTTGAAGTACCATAGTTTGTCGCCATTCTACAAGCATGCGCAATTTCAAAGCATGACATGTTGAGTATCTTTTTACTCGGCATAATATCATCTTTCACATTATACAAACAATTGGGCTAACTTTACTGTTTTTTTTTTTTTTTTTCCTCCATGAATGTGCATTTTTTACCAAAAAATTGCATTTGAAAGACTGCCTCGCAAATACTGTATGACATAAAATTTTGCAACAATAACCTTTTTATTTTCTAGGGTCTCTGCTAAAAAAAATTATATACAGTATATAATGTTTGGGGGTTCTAAGTAATCTTCTGACAAAAAATACGGATTTTAACTTGTAAGCAACAAATGTCAACAAAAGGCTTAGGATGAAGGGGTAGGTGGAATAATCTCATGTGCCAGGGGCCTTTGGCACTGACATAGTCCAGGCTTTCTTCCCATGTTCCAAATGTTCTGCCTTGGAAAAGGGAAGGGGTCCCCAAAGAAAGGCATGTGAGCTGCCTTTGCAGCAAGATAATTTGGGTAGAGCTAGTTAGTCAGCTGACAGAGCATGTCTTTCTTTCTGGCTGTTGTAGAAAATGAATACTCCCACTGATACTGTGACTATACTTTCATACTCTTTTGCCATCAACTGTGTTCTTTTTAGGAATTTCAAGCCCAGTTGGAAGAAATGAAGCTGATGATGCACCAGTTAGAAGAAGACCTGTCTGCTGCACGCAGGCGTAGCGACCTGTATGAAACAGAGCTAAGAGAGTCTAAAGCTGCTGCAGAGGAGTTTAAACGTAAAGCAACAGAATGCCAACAAAGACTGCAGAAGGTAACAAATATTTTAAATCTTTATTATAACAAAAATAAGGCCTTTTAACATATGAAAATTGTGTAAAGTGCCTGCGTTATGGTACATACATTACAGTATTGACTTATAACACGCACTTTTTTCCCCTTAGAATCAGGGGAAAATCATGAGTGCGTGTTTACACCAATCCCTGCTGTCTCCAAGGGAAGAGGAGCGAGCGCCAATGAATTACATAGAGCCGCAATCTCCTTTGTACCCGGCGCTCCCTCATAGCCATGCCTCCAGGCCCTGCATTGGGCCACTGTTCTGTCTATCATATGAGCAGGGCCAGGAGGCGTGGCTGTGAATGACGTAACGCCAGGTACACAGGAGATCGCGGCTCTGTGTAATTCAGCGGCGCTCGCTCCTCTTCTACCCTCAGAGACGGCAGGGATAATCCAGCACTGGCGAGGCTTCAATGATGGGAAAGGTGAGGCTGCAGATGGGCACTGAACAGGCTGCATTTTTGGTCCATTTAATGGCTTTAGATGAACTGTGATCCTAATTTTGCTTCAAAGTTCTTTATTTAAAATGTACGTTTTTTTTCTTTCAACTTGCCTTTTAAAATTGGGGTGCATGTTATACACCGATAAATACGGTATATAAACAAGGGAATTGACTCAATGGGCTGTTCTTGATGTGTAAGGTAAAAAAAAAACTAAAAAAATGATACAAAAAATTATTCTTAGCGCTGCTCCAAAACATATACAGAACAAATAATTACAGGTAATTTAAAGTGCAGTGCATACATAAAGTGCAATCAAAGGTAAACTCCATTAGTGCAAATGGTGCCCAAAAATGTATTTACTTGTGAGTAATCAGCGTCACTCTGTGTTCCCCTCCTGGGTCCCCATTCACCAGCAGTAATCTTTGAACACACATGGTCTTTATCTTACATCAGTGATAAAGATCTCTCCTTCCAGCAGTAAACTTTAAAAGGACTCCAAGATCTTTGTTCCACATGTATGGTTGGGGTATCTCCTTCTTATAACTCTAGTATTAAATCTCCATCGCAGCGGTGTGAATATAGCACATAGCGTAATATTGCTAAGATTTATTGGTAAAATTACATAGGAATTGCACTTACATCAAAGCAAAGCGTACAGGTAAAAATCGCCGTCTTGGCGTGTTGTCAGCTGTCACTGAGCATTGTGTATCTATTCCCTGCTTGACGCGTTTCACCCCTCCCACTGGGCATCTTCAGAAACTATGGCTGCTCATGACTGCCTGCTTTTTTTGTTATAAATCCTGCCCACTACACCCAAACCTCCTACTCCTCTCATTAACTACGATGTTTAAAATTAGACTTCCTGCTTCTGCCAGAAGTATGTTGCCCGCCATATTGGTACTCCTTCAATCTCTAACGGATTTCCCGTTTACACAGGAAGTTGCGCGGTCACTATATTGGTACTCCATACTAAATACATTGTGTATTGCACCTGTCATCTAAGTACACCTATATTGTTTTAACTCACTTTCTGGTGGCATAGGAAGTTAAACGACCGTGATGTTAATATTTCTTAACTATTTGGTGTATGTGTCCTGCTCTACCAAGCCAGCTAGTTTAACTTTCTACGCCACCTGAAAGTGAGTTAAAACAATATAGGAGTACTAAGGCGGTCACAATTCACAATGTATTTATTATGGAGTACCAATATGGCGACTGCGCAACTTCCTGTGCAATTCCGATGTGATTTTACCAATATATCTTAGCAATATTGCGCTATGTGCATCTCTCTCTCTTCACCGGAATACCATATATCCATACCACTGCAATAGAGATTTAATACTAGAGTAATAAGTAGGAGATACCCTAGCCATAGATGTGGAACAAAGCTCTCTGAGTGCTTTTAAAGTTTACTGTTGGAAGGAGACCTCTTTGCCACTAATGTAAGATAAAGACTGTGCGTGTTTAAAGATCACTGTTGGTGAGTGGGGACCCAGGAGGGGAGGACAGAGACACTGGAATCCTCACAAGCAGAAGTGAACATGTTTTTGGGCACCATTTGCACTAATGGACTTTACCTTTGATTGCACTTTATGTATGCACTGTGTCCCCCCTTTTTAAAAAAAAAAAAGGAGGTAAACCTTGATAGGTTTACTTCCTCTTTGTCTCCCTGCAAAGGTAAAGCATAATGGGCTACTATGCATCACATAGTAGCCCATTATGTGTCACTTACCTGACACAGGAGCCAGCGATGTCACCGCTGTCCCCTGTAGTCCGGAGAATCCATCTTCTTCGCGTATCGCTGCTCCAGCCACTCACAGCGCCAGAACAGCGATGACGTCACACCCGCACATGCGCACGGGAGCCGCCACTAACGGCATATCGCCTGTGTGCCGCTGTCTACAGCGCATGCGCCGTTGACAGCTGTCACTGTCTTTTTTGGTGTTTATTTAACGTTGATAAGATGATCCATAAATAGATGTGCCATGGAACATGGCAAAAGAGATTGTATTCAAAAGCATTTTTTTATTCAAATCTGCGTTTTGGCAGGGCACAGCCTGACTTTCTCAAGACAAATCCCTGTGTGGCCACTTGCCAGACCCTCTAATGCCATTTGAGGTTCTGGCTTCAAATGTGTAAATGATAGAGAGCAAAATTTTGTTCCAGGAGGGACAAGGCTGAGTCTTTGGTGAGAAAAAAGGGCCATTACCCTGAAAAATTGAGGTCCTGTGTACGGCCTAGTATGAGATTTATTTGAACACTAACACAGATATAGGTGCATGCATTACAGCACTGGTACTGCATCCTGCCACAGGTTTAGTTTAATAATTTTTTAAGAAATTATACATTTTTTAAATTATTTTTTTTTTATATTAATATTTGTGTCATTGAATGGGTAACCGTGCAGGATTGAACGCTAACATCATCCACTGGGTCGAATGTCGCACGCATGCTCCGTGGTATCTTTTCCGCCATTTAGTGCTTAGGAAGCACTTTCACGTCGCTGCTCTGGAGTGCAAGTAACGTTGAATCCTTCAGCCCCTGACCATTCTCCTGCTACCCAGCAGATGAGTTTGTGTGTATATGAAACCTAGCCTGGTACCTCGGGCTATGTCTGATTCTAGACATAGGGAGGCAATCCCATTGTACCAGTTACCTCCAGCTCACATGCCAGTAATGGTTCCTGGGCTGCCTGCAGTGTGCCTCCGAGGTGCCAGACACTGACAGCCTAGAATTTTGCCCACTGCTAGAGTCTATGCTCCTCGTTGGAGTCTTCCTTCGCCCCATTGGGTGTTGCCCTCTTTTTTCGGTCTTATTCAGGATGACTTTCACAGTTGTCATGTAGGATTTTTTTGGGCCAGTTAGCAACTTTGACTGCAGAGTCCCTTCTTGGAATCCTTATCTGATTTACTCAGACTTAACGGCTTCTATACCCTCAGTCATCAAGGCTTTGTCTGATACAGCGTCCTATAAGTCAATAACGCATGAGACGACACAAAAGGAGAGAGATGCAGTCTTCTGATTTCTCTCTCCCGATATATGGTGTTGGCCATCATTTATGGAGTGCACACCACTATTAAACTTGAGGTTCAACATGTAGCTCTAATAGTGCTGTCCCCAGTCTGTGCTCTTAAAGTGATTGTAAAGTCTTGCTTTTTTTTTATTTTTTATGTACAAATAACAAACATGTTATACTTATCTGCTCTGTGCAGTTGGTTTTGCACAGAGCAGCCCAGATCCTCCTCTTCTCGGGTCTTTCTTTGGCTCTCCTGGCCCTTCCCTCCTGATGAGTGCCCCCACAGCAAGCATCTTGCTATGATGGCACCTAAGCCGAGTCACAGCTTCCTGGGCCCATTGAGACATGGAGCCATGTCCTGACCCCGCCCTCCTTTCTCTCATCATTGGCTGACTGACATTGGTTGGGGGGAAATAAATATCCGGTGTATAGCAATATACTCCAAACTATGTAAATCCCAATATCTATTTAAGACAGAGGGGATAAATCAAAAATACCAGGAAAACCAGGCATCTCTCACAATCACATATGTTGGTATTGTGGTATGTACATATCCACCTCTCCTCTGGCAAAGTTTGCCAGAGGAGAGGTGGATATAAAAATAGATATTGGGATTTACATTGTTCAGAGTAGATTGCTATACACCAGATATTTATTTTCCCCTTTAGGATATTTAGGTTTACTTCTGCCTTAATAAGTCTAGACTATATCCTATGGGCCGGTAGGCAAAACATCTGAGACAGATCCTGTATTCCTCTCCTCTGTTCTTTTGATGATTTATGATATTGCGTAAGAAACTCTGTATATAACACACTTGCAATATATGTATGATCCTGAAGAAGCGGGGTATTCCACGTAATGCATAGACCAGCTACAAGTACATGTAACCATCAGATTTACATATTTTTGTATTTATCGCAAAGTTTCTTTATGCATATCTATGTTTTTCATATTGTGTTTATGACCATGTTATATGTGTAATAAAATGTATATCATTTTTTATTCTGACTTTGTGCATCTCATTGGCATGTGTCCCACTACTTTTGTTTTAAAAAATATCATATTTATTTATGGGATGATGCCAATGTGAACTTGAGATTGGATTTTATGACATGTCATCTACCTTATAACTTTCTATATTTATAGAGACCAGAAGAACCCTAACAAACTTTGTCCCTCCAAAGCGCCTGTTAGCCTTTTATCCCTTTTGAGGAGGACCCTGTTAAAAAGTGGGCTGCCCTCCCTGTGGATCCCAGGGCAACATACTCAGAGTCTAGGAACTTTTTGGTAGTCATATGAAGGAACACTACAAATAGGTTCAATGGCTCTGGCCAGGCAGCTCCCACACAACAAGGCTTCCATTGACGGCACCTAACAGTAAATTAAACTGTAGAAATACAGAGAGTGTTGCCAGACTAAAATCTGAAGAGTCCAAGATAATTTTAGTTGGTAAAAAAAAAAAAAGTTATAATAAAACAGCCAATGCATTTTGGGGGGGCCACACCACTGCCCCTTGATTATGGCTTTAAGAATAAATCTAAAACATGATCGTAATGATGAAAAATATACTTATGTAGACACTTTTTTTATCATTATGGCTAGGTTTTATGTTTAATATTGAGGCTCTGGTGAAGGGCAAAGTGGTTTTGCCCCCAAAATCTATTGGTGGTTTTATGTGATTTTTACCAACAATTAAAATTATCTAATACTCTTGTCCCGTTTTGGTCTGGTTCTCATTTATGCATTTCTATAGTTTGAGCTCTCTGTGGATCCAGCAGTGTTCCGACCTAACAAGGCTTTACCATCCCTGTGGAGGTTGCACATGTCTTTAATGTCTCCCATAGACAAGCGATTGAAGGCCCTTTCCAGTGGTCTGTTCCCACTGGCAGGCCCTGAAGTGCATCCAGTTCTAGAGCTCATAGCTGCAGCTTTGAACTATAATGTGAACAGTTTGTTGAAAGTCCTCCTGCCCCATTTCCATGATGTCATTGAATTTGAAAAGGACCCTCTGACTAAAGTTTTGTGCTGCGGAACATGCAAGCAAGAAAGGATTGTTTTGCATGCCTTTCCAGGGATAGTATATCTTCAGAGCTGCCCTGAATGGTTTCAGCAAGGATGTCTAGGAGTATGCCTACCTGGTACAATCCATGTTTGTCTGAATTAAATAAGTTAGTCGGATTTGATACATGGAAATGGGCTGGCATAACTCTCCTACATCAGTTATACAACAAAGATGTCTTGTTGCCTTTTTATGCACTTAAAGAACTCTATCAGTTGTCCAACAGTAATTTTTACCAATATCTTCAATTACGGCATGCACTACAATGCCACAGGTCTATCTTCCAGCTACAATATAATCCCGTCACAATTTTGTCCTTGGCTAGCTCTACATTCTGTACAAAAAGGGGGTTAATAGGAGACCTTTACTCCACCCTGCAGACTGCAGTTAACCCCCGGACGCAGGTAAATAGCTTTATTTCCTGACAAAGGGACTTCGAATCACTGGACAAAGAGGAGTGGACAAACCGAAAGTCTCTTTCTCACCCTCTCAGCATCTGACTCATTTATTTTACATAGGGTTCATTATACCCCACAAAAGCTTAATGCTTGGGGAAAATCCACAACACCATTATGTCCTCATTGTACCTCAACTGATGGCTCTGTTATTCACATGCTTTGGCGTTGCCCCAAACTTCATGATTATTAGGAAAAGGTGTTCACAACTTTAAATTCAAGGTGGCAGGGGACCCTAAATTTTCACTTCTGGGAATAGTCCCAGAGGAAATACTCCCAGTTGATGCACATTATGTTGACAAGGTCCTTATATTTGGCACACAAACTCAGATTACAAAAATGGACCTCCCCTGCACCTCCGACACATAAACAGTGGCGTTAGAATCTTAACTTTATTGTGGCATATTTAGACAATCCCTTCTCTGGGAACATTCAAGACAAGAACAGGTGCTTTCAGACCATGTAGAAAGTCCACACCTTGTAGAAGGTTGGTTATGTCCTGAACCTTCATTGGTCAGTGCTGGAACCAACACTTTGCTTGGAATGTCTTGGCGTTGTTCTAGTCGCAGCTCAAGCTAGAGTTTTCCTCTCTCATTTGAAACTTCAAACTCACTACTGCAGATTTGTAAACTACAGTTCAGGAGTTGCCCGACTCTTTGCTTCTGCATGAAAATCCTGAGACTGATAGAAGCCTCCTTCCAAACAGTCCAATTTACCCAGTTTCACTGCAGACCAATAAAATACAACATTTCGTTGGTGGGACAAGTCCGATCCCTGGGCAGACCAATTAATTTGGCATGGAGGACCAGGTTGTCCCTGGCCTGGCAATTCAGAAATCCTGCTCTGGAGTCAGGAAAGTATTTCCTTCCAGTGTTCTGGACGATCCCCACAGTTTTTGCAGCCTGCCAGGTTAGGAAGAGATTCTAGAGACCCTGTTGGTGCATGAGATTTATGTAGGTCAATGGAACCTCATTTCCCAATCAACCTCTTGGAACTTTCCTTGATTTTTACATCCCAGACGGGAGAATTGACAGGCAGACTGCCTCAGTTGGCAACACCTCAACCCAATGGATTGCTTCCTATAGCCAGAGGTGTTCAAGACCTCTGTCACAGGAGGGTGACCTCAAATGTGGACCTCTTTGCTTCCAGGCCTAACAACAGTCTGGGTAGGTTTGTTTCCAGGTACAGAGGTCCTCTAGTATTAGTAGTACAGTCCCTCTTGGGATCTTCATTTGGCTCTCTGGGCTCCTCCAAAAACACCCATTGAGCTGATCAGGGATATTTCCCTGTCTGTTCCCATGCAAAAGATTACATTTCTTGATGCCATCATCTTGGCGAGGCGGGTATCTGGGGTGGCAGTCTTATCGTGTAAAGGACCCTTTTTGGTCATAGACAAGGGACATGGTGGTGTTGGGGCCCCAAACTTCCTTCCTTGCTAAGGTAGTTTAAGCCCTTCAACTTTGGCTCCAGTTCATTCGAATTAAATGTTCCTCCATTGCTTGGACGTACTCTATGCTGTGCATGTCTGTCAGCCACTGCTTCCATAAGAAAAATGCACTCACTTTTTGTCATTCCTCAGGGTCCACGTAAAGGGGAGCTAGCTTTTTGTTCCACCATTTCTTGGTGGTTCAAACCATCATCAAAGCTTATGGTTTCAATGATTGGTTTCTACCCTTTCCTGTAAATGCACACTCCACTAGATCTATGAGCACTTCCTGGGCTTTCCGGCATCAAGTAACTGTTTTTTAGAGTTGCAAGCCTGCCACCTGGTCTACTGTTCACATGTTATGTACATTTTCCCAGACGCATGTTCAGGCTTCTTATGATGCCATGTTTGGGATATAACAGTCTTCAAGAGGCTTTTTGTGCTACAGGCAGTGCCCAATTCCGTTGTTTTTAGTGGGTTTGATCGTGTTTTGCGCAAACCGAAATGTTGTACTAGACGTAAAATCTATTTCTTCAAATTCTTTAAGGGACACAGGTCCAACCCCCTTTTGTTTATGATAATTCTGTTTGGGACGGCTTTTCTACAAAACCAAGGCATGCTGTGGGAGTAAGAGGGGTTATACTGGGCTGTCTACAAATTCTTTTTATTGTTTTTCCAAGTCTCCTAATGGCAGCAGTATAACCTGAGAGTCCTTGAATTTTTTCTGTCCCTTAATAAACTAAACTTTACTGTAAGTACAAAAATCTAATTTTTTGCTAATAAATACAAAAGAAAAATATTACAAATAATAAACTGCATACCGGCAATATATGTATCTTTTTATTTTATTTTATTTTTTTAATGCAGGCAAAAGATCATGGTAAAGCTGAAGTAGGTGAACTGCATTCAAAGCTTGAGAAGGTTTGTGTTTTTTCTCCTTTTGTTATGCATTTCAAATTACGGTATTAAATGAAAAGGATCAGTATATACTTTTAATATGCTCTGTTTTAGGCTCGGTTCACATTGGTGCGATGCAGGAAACCCTGCGAATCCACTGCGGATTCCCATATCACACCTGACTCTAAGGCAGTTCACGCTGCTTTATACGAACCGCTGGGAGTGTCAATACAAAATTAATGACACCCCCAGATCGGTTCGCATATTGCAGTGCGAACTGTCAATTCAGACAGGAATTGGATCGCATGGGTGTAAACACCCATGCGATTTGATTCTAGTGCGGACCAAAAAAAGGTTCCTGCACGACTTTGGTCCGAATACGATGCCTTTTCAGCCATACAATCTGTGTGGCTGAATTCGCATCGCACAGACATCGCATGTGATTTGCACAGCAGTGCGGTGCGAATCACATGCAATGTCGGACAGCGCACCAATCTAAACCGAGCCTAAAGCCCATCTTTGGACAAAGTTCTTCCATCACTCACTCCCTTCTACCCACCTCTCACACATTTACCAGTTATTACAAATATAAATATTTAGCAACATTTTTTGTATTCTCATTGTATGTTGTATATGCCTCCCATATTGCATTGTGGTCACCTCTTTAGTGGATGCCAAATCACTTTGAATGCTTTATGAGATATAGTGTGTATTGTGAATTGGAAATGGGGTTTACAAAGAGCAGTGTAAAAACTTTGAAGTTCGTAATATTATTTTGTAAAACTCTTTTTATATTCATTATGTCAGCTGTATGTCCTATGCTGGTGCCAATTCCAGGAGTGACAACCGGTGGATCCAGTGCTTTAGTCTGTATCTGTGCTCATTGGTTATCTCTTTGTGATGTCATCACATGGCTGCTGTCTTTGGATCGCAAATTCCCCGCCACTGGACAGCATTAGCCCAGGCAATGACGTAGACACCTGAAGAAGTACCTTGAAAAACATGGAAGACTCATGACCTGGTAGAATAGCTTCCCCCATTAAATCAGCAACTAGTCAGGGTGGTGAACAATGCCTGGAGTTCAGGTTTAGGTTACAATTGCCTTATGAACACATTTCCCTTTATCTGGCCAAAAATCCATACAGTTTCTCTTTTTTTTTTATTCCATAAGAGGCTTTTTTGTGTCTTTGGTCTTCTAGGTTAGTTAAAGTGTACCTATGTTTTAGAACAAGATATAAAAATTGTCTTTAAGCTTTGATATTGGACATCTACCTAATGGTGCCAGGCAGATGGCATGTTTCAACTTTTGAGAAAGTCGCACTTGCGCACGTCCCATCACATCCCACGTTTAATTGTGGCCATCTCTTTATTAGATAACAAAAGGGACCAAGGAAAAAATCCAAGGCGAATTTCAAGCTCTACCAGCCTGCAACCAACCAGATTAACCTGTCTAACATTATACTTTTAAAACAGGAGTTTAGTTTCACAAATTTGCAAATTCATGCATAAGTTACAGAGCCCCGTCAAGGCACCCTGGTATCTGTAGTCCTATCTCTAACTTATAAGTGGCTCCACAGTGGAAGCACATGCATTCTGATGAGATAGATGAAGGCAGATGGACTGGAGGGAGCCCACACCTCCTTAAAGGTGCAGAGGCACATTGAACGTCCAGCAGGTAGCACAATGGCTGCAAAGGTGTCAATACTTTGCTGCCCTAAATTCAAGTGTACAAAAAATTGTCCTCTGCTCTCACCTATAACTGGCCCTTACAGCAGGTAGCTTTGGAAGGCAACACATAACAAAAAAGGACCAAGGAAAAAATCCAAGGAGAATTCCAAGCTCTTTGTTGGATGTCACAACAATTTTAATGCTTTGTGGGATGTAGTGTGTACTGTGAGTTGGAAATGGGCTTTCCAAAGTGCAGTGAAAGAACATTGAAATTCATAGTAACTTTCTGCCGACGCTGCCTGTTACCAGCTATCCTTGCATAATGTCAGCGTAATGACTTCTCTGTATTTGTGATAATTCAATAGTTAATGCAACTCACCTCCTTTCTTCTAGATCAATGCTGAACAACAGAACAAGATTCAGGATCTGCAAGACAAACTTACAAAGGTAGTTGGCATACTTAAAAAGGCGCTACACTGCATCTTAACAACACAAACTAAAAACGCTTTATTCATTTTTAATATTCAAAGCAAACTCCCATCCATCTATCTTCATGCTTTATTTTGTTGAGAATCATTTTGAAAAACATCCCCTAGCATGTTTGGCCGTGGCCATCTTGTGTAAGGACAAATGATTCATGTAGCATTTACTTCCCATAATCCATCTGCCCTTAGCTCAGGCACGCATGTAAGAGGGTGTACTTAGCCAAGAAATCCCTTTCTCCCCCCCCCCCCCCCCCCCCCCAAAGCCTCCTGGGATAAAACTAGTAAATATGCTACACTTTTAAGACTAGCAGCTTAAGAATTAAAAATGGTGTTGATTGAGTGAAGGAGCGATTGTGTGTGTATAATATATATATGGATTTTTCAATTTATATGTGTAATCTGAGTATGGTTACATAGTTAAATAGGCAAGGCTGAAAAAAGACACAAGTCCATCAAGTCCAACCTATGTGCGTGGTTTTATGTCAGTATTACATTGTATATTCCTATATGTAGTGGTCGTTCAGGTGCTTATCTAATAGTTTTTTGAAAACATTGATGTTCCCTGCTGAAACCACTGCCTGTGGAAGGGAATTCCACATCTTAACCACTCTTACAGTAAAGAACCTTCTACGCAGTTTAAGGTTGAACCTTTTTTCTTTATCGTACATCACGGGACCCAGAGCCATAGTATTAAATATATGGGTATAAAGGCACCTTCAGGTGATGGACACTGGCACACCCAGGGCAGGAAGTTCACTCCCTATATAACCCCTCCCCCTATCAGGAGTACCTCAGTTTTTTTGCCAGTGTCTAAGGTGTTGGTCACGATTGAAGATATGCTCTGAGGAGCTCCGCTTGAAGGATCCTTCATTGGTTTGAAACCAGTTTCTACAGAGCGGATCCATCCAAAGTGGATGGTACCTGGGCCTCGTATAAGAAGGAGGTTTTGCCTGTAATGCCTATCCTTGGAGGGCTGGACCCTGGGACCCAGTGCTTTAGTCATGCTCACATTACCATAAAGTTTTCCTGGCGGGGTGCTATACTGGTCCAAGGGAGTGGAACCCCAATAAAAAGGGACCCAGTCCTTGAAGGTTTTCTAAACACAGCCCGTTGTGATGGGTGAAGGTTGGATCTGTCTGTTATCAGCAGAATCCTGCAGCGAGGATAAGGTAGCAACTGTAAAAAGTCCACCTATGGTTTTTCTTCCTTGAGTAAAATGTTGTCATGCCTTAAGTTCTCCACTAGAGGGAGTAAATGCACATACCTTTTGTTCGTTGCCTCTCGGATCAGCTCTGTGTCAAGCAGCTAAAACAGCATGTGTGTGGTCTTGTTCATGCAACATTATTCAGGGGGGATTCCTATCCAGGAAAAAGTTTGTCAAACTGCAACAGCAGTTTGTACTCCCCAACCCCCCTCCCTCCTTGGGGGTGGGGGGGGGGGGGTGCGGCGGCTTTCCCTATATTGTATTTTTTTGCTGCCTTGACCTCCTCTCCCCTCTAACTGGGTCTGCCGACTGACAGACCTGAACACTGCCCACAGGAACTGTTTGAAATGTTAAAACTGGGGGTGGAGGGGAGGTTTGGGGGTGGGTGAGCCGTGGGGGTGTGGCTTAAGCACGGCACCGTGTGCGGGACATAGCATCCACAAGGACACACGGCCCAGGCGCTGGGAACACCGAGCCCAATATACAAACTCTCCACAGCTAGTAGCTGGAGAATACAGCTCCTGATCACATAGGACACAGGAGCGGTGGGGGCACGTAAGGTGCTGCATACAGGAATTCCCAATTAGAGGAAATACATTTTACTCAGCACCAGGCTAAACTTTATTAGCGGCATTGTATTGCTAGACTAATGCTCAGCAAGTAGTGCATTTACTTAGTGTCTCTGCTTTTGTGCTTAGGACTATGCCTCCCAAAAAGGCCAGTGCAAACACCTCAAAAAAGGTACGTAAAGCATCACCCAGGCGCTGGGAACTCTAGTCATGCCTCCACATTGTCATCTTCTCCTGAAATACCAGCAGTGGCTAGTCAGGGTGAGCCATTGGAACCAGTGGGTATTGCAGCTGCTTCTAACATCTCAGCCCCTGTAAACTGAAGATGCCTTTTCCTCTGCCCTGCTGGGGCAAAAGGAGAGACTAGTGGCTTTAATTGCATCTTCCATTCAAAGGAATAGGAAGCGTGGTAGATCACCCTCCCCACCTCAGTCCCTTTATCAAGGGAACAGTGGGTGGAGGATGAGGCGTTACCCTCAGGGGATCAGGAGGAAAGGCAATCCAATGACTCTTCTTCTGAGGAATCAGTGGTGGATGAACCCTTTTCAGCCTCGCAATCTGAAAAGTTGCTGGTGTAGTCTCTTACAGAAATGGTTCGTTCTGCTTTCAAGCTGCCCCTAATTGAGTCAGCCGAAAGTTCAGTTTTTTCTTTGGGTTCTTAAAACCTCCGCAGACTTTGCATAAGTTTCCCGTCCATGCATTACTGGAACAGCTTATTTATGCTGAATGGGATCATCCTGATAAGCATTTTCTCCCTCCAAAAAGGTTTTCAGTACTTTATCCCATGGAGGAGAAATTCACCAAAAGATGGAATGTACCAGCAGTTGACGCTGCTATATACAGGGTGAATAAAAGTCTAACTTGTCCGGTAGACAATGCTCAAATGCTTAAGAATCCAACAGATAAAAGATTGGAATTCCTGTTAAAATCCTCTTTTTCTTTGGCAGGTGCAGTTACTCAGCCTGCAGTCGCTGTAATAGGCATCTGTCATTCCCTGAAGGACCAGTTTAGACAGGCCCTTAAGGAGGTTCTGTACAGCAGGCCCAGGACTTGGCCGAACTGCCAAGAGCATTATGTTTTGCTATTGATGCCGTTAACCACTTCCGGACCGCCACGCGCTGATGTACGTCCCTACTTTGAGGACGGATATTGTTATGGCAGCAGCTAGCTGCCATAACCCCAGTATCTGTGTGTTTGGCCGGCTGTCCGGTACACGATAAAAGTGGTCTCTGCTACAAATTCGCAAATATCGGCAGCCTGTTGCCCTCGGCCACTTACCGGAGCCGTCAGCAGCGACAGAGGCTATCGAAGCCTTCTCAGGGCTCTGCATGGAGACGAGTGAGGGGAAGATGGCCCCCACCCGTCTCCATAACCCTGCAGGGCGTCAAAACGTCACTTCCGCCATTAGCTCTTAAAGAACCATTTTATTCTTTTAAGTGTTTTTTTTTATTGCATTTTAGTGTAAATATGAGATCTGAGGTCTTTTTGACAGTCAAAAGAAGGAATAAACGCCCTTCATTTAAGTGGGCTCTTTCCCCAGCGCCAGGGGCATCTGCCTTTAGGCAGTTGCGACGGCCTCCACCGTCAGAGTCTAGATGAAAGCCTCAAGGTCAGGCCCAGGCAGAAAAGAAGCCCTGGGGGTGGAAACCTGCAAAATAGAATTCTAAAGCCTCATTACGAAGGGGCGTCCCCGCTCGCTAGGGTGGGGGGAAGACTTCTACAGTTCTCAGAAGTCTGGCTTGATGAGATTCAGGACAGATGACAAATGGTAGTTCTAGGGTACAAACTGGAGTTTCGGGAGTTTCCACCGCCTTGTTTTCTGAGGTCAAACATTCCCAAAGATCCAGGGAAAAGGCAATCTTTGTTTTCGGGCATTAGACCAATTACTGGCTCAGGGGGTGATCATGCAAATCCCCACAGAAGAGCAAGCTTAGGAGTTCTATTCAAACCTCTTCACGGTACCAAACCCGAATGGAGATGTCAGACCCATTATAGATCTAAAAGATCTAAATCAATTCCTGAAAGTCCGCTCTTTTCGTATGGAGTTGATCAGGCCAGTGGTTTCTATCCTAATAAGGAGGAAAACTTCTGCCATCTATCGACATCAGGGATGCATATCTGCATGTTCCTATATTTCCCGCTCACCAAAGTTTTCTGCAGTTCACGGTAGAACAGCATCATTTTCAGTTTGTAGCATTGCCCTTTGGGCTGGCTACAGCACCCCGGGTATTTACAAAGGTTCTGTCTCCACCTCTAGCCAGGACCAGGGGCGCAGGGCATAACAATCCTGGCATACCTGGATGATCTATTGCTAATAGACCAGTCGGTGGCCCGTTTAGAGCAAAGCATGCGCATTACAACCAAATACTTTGAAAATCTAAGTTAAATTCACAACCTAGAGAAGTCTTCCTTAAATCCACTAAAAAGGCTGGAGTACTTGGGTCTGGTCATAGACACAGCCCACAAAAAAGGTGTTCTTGCATCAAGCAAAGATCAATGCCATAAGAGAGCTGGTGCGGATGGTCAGGTCAAAAAGAGACCCCTCTAATCGCCTTTGCATGAGGTGGTTAGGAAAGATGGTGGCTTCATTCGAAGCACTTCTATATGCCCAGTTGCATTTGAGGCTGTTGCAAAACAGCATCCTATCTGCTTGAAACAAAACGGTTCAAGCTCTAGATTTGCCAATGCGGCTGTCCCCAAGGGGACAGCCTCAAGTGGTGGTTGGTAACCCGGAATCTGCTGAACGGAAAATCCTTCAGACCAGTAAACTGGAAAGTGGTAACGACGGATGCCAGCCTTTCAGGTTGGGGAGCAGTACTAGAAAAGCCAACTGTCCAGGGGCAGTGGTAAAGAGCCTTGCCCATCAACATCCTATAGATTCAGGCAGCGCATCTGGCTCTGAAGGCCTGGACATTCAGGTTATGGGGTTGTCCTGTCAGGCTTCAATCCGACAATGCCACAGCTGTGGTTTATAGCAGTAACCAAGGGGGCCCAAGATTCTTGCAAGCACAGAGGGAGGTGAGCCATATTCTATCTTGTGCAGAAAGGAATGTTCCATGCCTATCAGCAGTTTTTATTCCAGGAGTAGAGAATTGACAGGCGGACTGCCTGAGCCGTCAGCAGTTGTTCCTAGGGGAATGGTCCCCTCACCCCAACATTTTTCTGGCCGTTTGCCAAAGATGGGGGAATCCAAAACATAGATCTTCTGGTGTCCAAGAAGTTGGTCAACTTTGTGTCCAGGACAGGGGATCAGCTCGCATGCGGAAGAGATGTGTTGGAGACACTGTGGGATCAGTTCTCACTGATTTATGCATTTTCCCCTATTCAGTTGCTGCCATGACTTCTTTGCAGGGTCAAGCTGGAAAGAAAGCCAGTAATTCTTGTAGCCCCAGCATGACCCAGAAGGTCCTGGTATGCAGAAATTGTAAAGATGGCGGTGCGGGACACATGGTCCCTTCCACTGCGTCCAGACCTACTCTCACAGGGGCAGATATTCCATCCTACCTTACAAACTCTAAATTTAACAGTTTGGCTATTGAAACCCACATTCTGAAGAAACGTGGGCTATCCAGGTCACTTATCTCTACCTTGATTAATGCAAGGAAGCCAGCTTCCAGAATCCTATATTATTGAGTCTGGAGGGCTTATGTTCCCTGGTATGAATCCAAGGGTTGGCACCCTCGGAAGTATAGCATAGGCAGAATTCTTGCCTTTCTTCAATTAGGGGTAGAGCTGAAGCTGGCCTTGAGTACTATTAAGGGCCAAGTCTTGGCTTTATCGGTCTTATTTCAAAGACCGCTTGCTTTGCATTCTTTCGTCCGGGTTTTTATGCAGGGAGTGATGCGGCTTAATCCACCAGTTACATCACCTTTGAACCCTTGGGACTTGAACTTAGTTTTGTCGGTATTGCAAAGACAGCCCTTTGAACCGATACAGCATACTCCCTTTAGTATTTCTGACATAGAAGGTTTGTGTTCTTGGTTGCTATATCCTCAGCAAGGAGGGTTTCAGAATTGGCTGCTCTTTCTTGTAAAGGGCCATATTTGGTTATTTACAAGGACAGGGTCGTGTTACGTCCTCGTCCAAGTTTTCTGCCTAAAGTGGTTAAGATGTTGTCCTACCATTGTTTTTTTTTAAAACCATGTTTTAAGGAAGAGAAGTCACTACATTGTCTTGATGTGATGGGGAGCAGTCAAGGTCCACTTAAAGATGGCTGCTCAGACTTGGAAGACTGATGTTTTATTTGTACTGCCAAAGGGTCCTAGGAAAGGACAGGCAGCGTCAAAATCCACTATTTCTAATTTCGGCAAGTTATAATTCAGGCTTATGATTTAAACGGTAAGATTCTGCCTTTTCAAGTCAAGGCGCACTCTAATGCCGCGTATACACGTAGCCAACTATCCGGAGGACTTAGTCTGACGGACTTCCCGCTGGACTCTCCGCCGGACTTTCCGAACGAGCTACTTGCCCACACACGGCACTTTTTCAGCGGACTAATACGGCGTACTAAGTCCGCCGGACTATCCGCCGTACTTTTGAAATGAACGGACTCGCCCACACACGCGGAGTGTGTGGGCGACAGCGGCGACAGAAGACCGGGCCACCGCGTGTAAAAGAGCTAGAAGAAGGCGCGGTGGCCTGGCAAGAAGAACCGAAGAGGGGGACAGGACCCCTGAAGAGGGGGACAAGACCCCCGAAGTCGGAAGAAGGCGGCAGCAAAGAAGAAAGCCGGGCTCCTCCGCTAGTAAAAGACCTAGCAGAAGATAGCGGAGGAGTCCGACGATAAGACCCCGGAGCTGTGCAATAAACTATTTTAACCCTTGTGTGTTGTGTTTTTTTTTTTTACTTTTTTTTTTTACAGGTGAATGGGTAGGGGTACATTGTACCCCATACTCATTCACATAGGGTGGGAGGCCGGTATCCGGGGGCCCCCTTATTAAAGGGGGCTCACGGATTCCGGTAAGCCCCCCGCCCACAGACCCCGACAACCAACGGCCAGAGTTGTCGGGAAGAGGCCCTTGTCTTCATCAACATGGGGACAAGGTGCTTTGGGGTGGGGGGGCTGCACGGCCCCCCTTCCCCAAGGCACCCCCCCATGTTGAGGGCACGCGGCCAGGTGACGGGGCCAGCGACGCCTCCTTCGCTGGCCCCAGCTACCTGGAGACGCGCTCAAAATGAGTGGACTTTTCTCTGTGCGGGAAAAGTCCGCTCATTTCAAAAGTACGGCGGATTAGCAGACACATGGCCGTACTGTCCACTGAAAAGCGAGTCCGGCGGACAGATGGGAGTGCAGAAATACTTTCTTAGTCCGCCGGACTTTTGGGTAAAAAAATGTCCGCCGTAGGCTACACACGGGCGGATTGTCCGGCGGACTTGAGTTTGCCTGACTTTTCCACCATATTGTTTGATCGTGTGTACGCGGCCTAACAGAGCAGTTATTTCTTCTTGGGCAGTGCATCACCAGGCCTCCATGGCTCAGATCTGTAAGGCCGCAACTTGGTCTTCAATACATACATTCACCAAGTTTTATCAGGTGGATGTAAAAAGGCGCAGTGTGCTGCAGGCAGCAGTATAGGTCCTCAAGTCTGGTGGCGCCCTGTGTATTGTGTCTCCCTCCCCTCAAATAGCATTGCTATGGGACGTCCCATATAGTTAATACTATGGCTCTGTGTCCCGTGCTGTACGATAAAAAATAGGATTTTTATATCAACTTCTCTGTAAAAAATCCTTTTCTTGGATACATCAAGGGACACAGAGGTCCCTCCCCTCTTTTGGGATTTGTGTATATATTGCGTTGCTACAAAAAATGAGGTACTCCTGATAGGAGGAGGGGTTATATAGGGAGTGAAATTCCTGTCTTGGGTGTGCCAGTGTCCATCACCTGACGTTGCCTATATTCCCATATAGTTAATACATTGGCTCTGATGTGCTCCAAGAAAAGGATTTTACAGGTAAGCTGTTATAAAAATCCTATTTTCTTCTAATTTTAGTGAATGGTCACGTGTCTTATTAAATTCCCTTACGTGGAAAGGGATCCCTATTGTGGGGTCACCAGTACGGTATTTGTATGTTGAAATCCTATCCCTTCTCAAGCGTCTCTTCTTCAGAGAGAGAAGTTCAGTGCTCGTAACCTTCCCTCATAACTAATGTCCTCCAGACCCTTTATTAGTTTTGTTGCCCTTCTCTGGGCTTACTCCAGTTCCAACACATCCTTCCTGAGGACCGGTGTCAGAACTGGACAACATACTCCAGGTGCTGCCAGACCAGAGTCTTGTAGAGTGGAGAGAATTATTGTTTTATCTCTGGAGTTAATTCCCTTTTTAATGCCAATATTCTGTTTGCTTTGCTCACAGCATGCATGCCATTGCTGAGCCTGTCATCTACTAGGACCCCCAGGTCCTTTTCCATCCTAGATTTCCCCAGTGGTTCTCCCCCCAGTGAGTTTTTCCACATTAAACCTAATTTGCCATGTAGTTGCTCACCCCATTAAATTGTGGAGGATATTAGTTATGAGGAAAGGTTACGAGCACTGAGCTTATTCTCTCTGGAGAAGAGACGCTTGTTTTGCCCTTTGTTATACTTTAAAGTACTTTTAAGTTCACCTTTGAGAACATGTTACATGTTCCACCCGTTTTTAGGGTTCTACATGTAACATGTTCCCACTGTCTCTCCCTGACCCTCTTCTAATTGTGACAGTGAACTGGGTATCTTCTTCCTGCAATTGTTGTCAAAACTTGAAAAGAACACAAAGCTCTGTGAATGGTTGAACTACAAGTACCGACATCCTTTGCGGCTGAGGGCTTGTAGTTCTCAATGAATACCAGGGTGTTGATAAGTACTCTAGTAGTTCACTGATTCTCCCTGTCATTGACTAACTGCCTGCTCATACAAAGTACAGGCAGATAGCTACACAGATCTGCAGGAGCCTGAGATTGTGCCTGCAATCTGATAATCACAGGTGAAATGCTCCTAAAAACAAAACAAAAAAAAAAACTTTTTTTTTTTTTTTTTTACCTGGAATAAATGTGTTTTTATTATTCTTTTTTTGAAAAGCGAACTTATCCTTTTTAGGATTGATAATATATCAACATGTAAAAATGTTGAATTTATTTCAGTTCACATGTGTAATTTATTTAAGGTTGGAATTCTTTATGTACAATATATATAAAACATGTCTCAGCTGTATTATCTGCCTTTCATTTTTCTCACTATGCACAAGACTTTTTTCAGCTTCCAATTCAATGTAACCGGTATACATAAAAAAAATTGTTAAAGTGATTGTAAATGATCACCTTGTAAAACAACACATTCAGTTTAAAATGGCAATGAAATGCAAAACATTTTTATATAGATATAAAAAACATAAATTTTTTTAAATTTTTATTTATATATTTACCCCCCCCCCCTTTTTTTAAAATAAGTGATTACATTGGCTCTGTTCTCCGCTGCGGGGAGGAGAAGCAGCAGCCCACTGTGCTTCCCAGTGAATGGCTGTGCAGTGGGTGCATTTCAGAACGAGTCTGATTATTGGAGGAGAGCACACGGAGTTCCCATTATAGCTAGAGAACTAGCCACGATGTGCTCTTCTGCTTAATGTGGTCAGTTTTTAATAGGAAAGCAGAGGGACTGGCAGGAACACCAGGGATTTTACATAAAGGAAGCAATACAAGGAGAATAGGATACTCCCTCATACTAGTACATGGTACAGCAGACACATATCAGAAATATGAAGTGTTGGGGTAACAAATGCTTTAAGTGTAGGGGTTACATTGTATAAAGGATGTAGCCATTTGCTTCATTATTTATCTGATGTAATTCTTATACCCTTTAAGTGCACCACTTCATAATTTCCTGTGCATAAATGGCTGTGACCCCAATACCATTTTAGCACACAGCAGTTTTTGTGCCTTCCCCACTGAGACTTAGGGAGACTTCCTTATATGAGTAAAGAGTGTACTGAAAACCTTGGGCCAATTTTATGTTTTAAACTCATTATTAACTGGACTGAAGCCAACACATGCCCAAATAGAACCAATCATAACTAGGTTTTTGCAAGAATCTTTTAAATCATTTTAAAAGAATTACTGTCAAAATGTGTCCTGTGTAGGTATTCTTATAAAAAAGTTGTATATGCCCCCCCCCCCCCCTTTTTAGGTGTATTTAATTTCTTTGTTTTAACTTGTGACTCATGGTCAGACATCATGTGAAATCTAAAACTCGCTGCCCTGACTACTGACTGCCACCTACTCACTGGGAGTGCATGTTAAAGTGGATGTAAAGCCTCTTCTTTACCCAGTGAAGTGAACAGCCTCAGATGAAACAAATCTACCAAAATACAGTATCTCTCAAAAGTGAGTACACCTCTCACATTTTTGTAAATATTTTATTATATCTTTTCATGTGACAGCACTGAAGAAATGACACTTGCTGCAATGTAAAGTAGTGAGTGTACAGCTTGCACAACAGTGTAAATTTTCTGTCCCCTCAAAATAACTCAACACACAGCCATTAATGTTTAAACTGCTGGCAACAAAAGAGAGTACACCCCTAAGTGAAATTATTCAAATTGGGCTCAATTAGCCATTTTCCCTTTTGGCTGTGCTCTGAGGAAGAGGAAGTTGTCCCTCGAAACGCGTCAGCTGGCAGCGACCTTTGTGGGTTTTCTGTGACACTTTCTGAGAGGTCTCGTTCATCTGTGACTGGATGCTGTTACTTGTTGACCACTCATATGGCAAGCACTTTCATTATTGTTTGTGAGTAGTTTTCTTCATATCTTTCCAATAAATATCCTCTTAGCCCCTGTACACACGGTCGGAGATTCTGCCAACCAAATCCGTCGGATTTTGTCCGTCGGATTTAGTCCGACGGATTGTGTCCGAAACTCTTGCATACACACGGTCGGACTAAGTTGTCGAAAAATCAGATCTTTCAGAACGTGATGACGTAATTTCGTTATGATGGGACTACATTCAGGCTAATAGCCAATAGCTTTGATGTAGGAATTTGATCTGAGCATGCGTGGCACTTGGTCCGATCAAAATTCGCTACACATGATCGGAGTATGTACGATCAAACCAGTTGGTCGGGAAATATTTCCAACATGTTGGAAAATTGGGTCCGACAGATATTCGGACCGAATCAGTCCGATGCATACCACACACAGTCGGATTATTCGACGACACGGTCCGATAGGACACATTCGGACGGATTCTCCGACCGTGTGTACAAGGGCTAAGGATAATGTACATGGCTGGTGCGACCTCTTTGTTTTTCTTTCATTTTTAACTCTTAGGGTTTTCCCACTCTTGAGGGCTGCAAGGCCTGTGCTTGTGTACTGCTGGTCCAGTGGTTTGCTTGTGCGCAGGAGTGTATAGTTTGTGTAGCCATTTTCCCTCCCTGGGGTCATGTGACGTGTTAGTGTTAAAAGGTCGCAGGTGTGAATGGAGAGCAGGTGTGTTAAATTTTATGTTATCACCCTCACTCTCTCATACTGGTCACTGGAAGTTCAACATGGCACCTCATGGCAAAGAACTCTCTGAGGATCTGAAAAAAAAAATAGTTGCTCTACATAAAGATGGCCTACCAACTAGAAGATTGGCAAGACCCTGAAACTTAGCTGCAGCATGGTGGCCAAGACCATACAGCGGTTTAACAGGACAGGTTCCACTCAGAACAGGCCTCACCATGGTCGACCAAAGAAGTTTATTGCACATGC
The DNA here is from genome assembly GCF_037356315.1 of Lithobates pipiens. Lineage (NCBI taxonomy): Eukaryota > Metazoa > Chordata > Amphibia > Anura > Ranidae > Lithobates > Lithobates pipiens. The sequence continues at coordinate 37,037,545 of NW_027507790.1, read as the reverse complement.
TCAGCATCATATCCAGAGGTTGTCTTTGGGAAATAGTTGTATGAGTGCTGCCGACATTGCTGCAGAGGTTGAAGAGGTGGGGGGTCAGCCTGTCAGTGCTCAGACCATATGCCGCACACTGCATCAAATTGGTCTGCATGGCTGTCGTCCCAGAAGGAATCCTCTTCTAGAGATGATGCACAAGAAAGCCCGCAAACAGTTTCCTGAAGACAAGCAGACTAAGGACATGGATTACTGGAACCATGTCCTGTGGTCTGATGAGACAAAGAGAAACGTATTTGGTTCAGTTGGTGTCAAGCGTGTGTGGCGGTAACCAGGTGAAGAGTACAAAGACAAGTATGTATTGCCTACAGTCAAGCATGCTGGTGGGAGTGTCATGATCTGGGGCTGTATGAGTGCTGCCAGCACTGGGGAGCTACAGTTCATTGAAGGAACCATGAATGCCAACATGTACTGTGACATACTGAAGCAGAGTATGATCCCCTTACTTCTGAGACTGGGCCACAGGGTAGTATTCCAACATAACAACCCCAAACACGCCTCCAAGGCGACCACTGCCTTGCTAGAGAATCTGATGGTAAAGGTGATGGACTGACCAAGCGTGTCTCCAGACCTAAACCCAATTGAGCATCAGTGGGGCATACTCTAATGGAAGGTGGAGGAGCGCAAGATCTCCAACATCCACCAGCTTCGTGATTTCATCATGGAGGAGTGGAAGAAGACTCCAGTGGCAATCTTTGAAGCTCTGGTGAACTCCATGCCCAAGAGGGTTAAGGCCGCACTGGAAAATAATTGTGGCCACACAAAATATTGACACTTTGGACCCAATGTGGACATTTTCACTTAGGGGGTGTACTCACTTTTGTTGCCAGTGGTTTAGACACTAATGGTTGCGTGTTAAGTTATTTTGAGGGGACAACAAATTTACACTGTTATACAAGCTGTACACTCACTACTTTACATTGTAGAAAAGTGTAATTGCCTCAGTGTTGTCACATGAAAAGATATAATAAAATGTTTACAAAAATGTGAGGGGTGTACTCACTTTTGTGAGATACTGTAAGTTTTACATGCATATCTGCAGTATTCAGTTTGCATTTTTCTTTTGAATTCTTACATCATGTTCAAATTTTTACTTCCTCATTCAGCAGTAGGAGTGTAGTGTTGTCTTACACTGTGTGACAGCTGATTGGAGGAAAGGTAAACACCCCACTCCACATAGCAGAGACTTGCAGAGTTGTGCTGTGACAAGACAAGCTCTCTGCTAATCTATTTAGCAACCTCCCCCCGACAGACATTTTAGGCTGGTTTTATCTTGCATCTCGGAGAACTTTTCTGAAGTTATCATGCTGATGAGAGGAACGAAGCAGCAGAAAGACACGGGGCTTTGGAGAGAGATAAACACCTGGGTCAAATTTCATGAATCTTCCACTTTAAGGCCCAACTGCACTTTTAGTTTAAATCTACTAATAGCATTCTAGGTGCATTAAAACATCATGTTTGCACAGTCTTAAAGTTTGTTTTGTTTAGAAAGCTGCCACAGACTGAGTAGAAACGCCTTTCATTTGCCAGCATGTTGCAGACACCCTTGCTCTCTTTGCAGTAGTGGTGATCTCCCTGCAGACATCTGACACCTATAGTTCTTTGTCAGCAATTCCTATATTCTCTGTTGATTGGAGAGGTCTAGATCTGACTCCGTAAGGGGTATTTTGGACCTCTACAGAGAAATTGCTGCTTCTGCACAGAGATCATGGGTCCTTCTCTGCAATATGCTGCTAGACTTTTCTACTCGGGTTTTGGCTGCTTTCTAATGCAAGAATTAAAGCTGAATTCTAAGTATAGCAATGTTTCTGTATTGGACCAATGTAAATATGTCTATGTCATACCAGTAGGATTCCTGTGGAACCTGAAAATAACTGTAGAAAGCACAGCTTACACCTTTGCCGAGCAGCTACTGTGATACTTACTAAACACAGGAGGTCGCTTGCTTGGCACAGCTTCCATTCAGAGAGCACTTTGCAATTTCTCATGAATGCAAAGTGTTCTCCAATTGGGGCGAGGTGGAGATTGTGACATCAGTGTCCCGATATGTTGCCTCCTTACTAGCCCTTTTAGGCCCTTTCACACTGCTCCGTTAAAAAAAAAAAAAAGTTTGTGTTCTTGTCGCATTCTCTAGACTCCTGACTTCACTCAGGCACTTTTGAAACTGACATGTGTCGCAAACAATACACCATAAAAATGCACCGTTTTTTTGTGCGTTTTCTATAGCAATCAATGGGAGATGTGTTATTGGTGCACCTACAAAAAGAGCATTAAAGATGCAGCTTGGAAGACTTTTAAAAATGCACCCACAGCCCACTGGTGTGAAGAGTTTCATAGGATTTAAAGGGATATTTTTTTTTTTCATGCATTTTTCTTCTGCTTTGTTTTAACCTAAAAAAACACATAAAAATCAGATCTCGGACAAAGTACTTTGTTTCACCTTCCTCGGTGCCCCTTTACGATGGCTGTGGTTTCAGACAATGTGACCCCCCATGGCACACACTTTCAGACACTGTAGCTAGCAAGGTCTGCTGTGATAACCAGTGCCTGTCCCCAGCTCCCAGAACTTGCCCAAGGCAAGCATAGGCAAAAGGAATGCAGACGGAGTGAGGTATGATTTTAACAAAGATGAAAAGCTGTATTTTCTGACGGGGAAATTTTTTCCCACATTTAACTCTACCACATGACATCTTTATCACTAATGCACTAATGTACCATTGTTATTTCAAAAGGGAAAAAATATATTGTGTGTGTGTGTGTGCATTTTCTGAATGTAATATATCAGCATATGGTATGCATCTGATTCTAGATGCAGAGGTGAAGCTGAATTTACAGCATAAAACAGCACATTTTATTGCCCTTTTTTTTTTAATATATATTAATAATAAGTTCGCTTATCTCAGGAACCCCTTGGCTTTTGTAGAAACATTTCCAAACCGTGAATTGCCTATTTCAAGAACCCTTACTAAAAAAAAGTGATTTATTGTGTTAAAAATTTAACCTAAGTTTTGTTAGGATAACAAGCAGAAGTAGCCACTGGTTTTGTTGCAAATACCATCTTCCTCCCTGTCCCAAGTACACGCACACGTACACACATTACACGTAGCAGAGGTTACAAACAAATGTCTTACACCACTGAGTACTATGGTTTTTAACGGACTCCCATATGAATTTGATTGCAGTCCATTAGCCTTGCCATAATTTATGAACCTTTTTAGTGGCTTTGTTTTTATTGTTTTCAATGTTATTTCAGGCAGTAAAAGCCAGTTCGGAAGCTACAGAATTGCTTCAAAACATTCGCCAAGCAAAAGAGAGAGCAGAGAAAGAGTTGGAAAAGCTTAAGAACAGAGAAGACTCAAATGATGGCATAAAGAAGAAACTGTTTGAAGCTGAGGTGCGGTCATGTTTTTAACCTTTTTTTCCTATAACTGACTGTCCCTAATACCAAAAAAAAAAAAAATATATATATATTATGTTCGACCATGTGGACTCAATCAATAGTAAACTTTTATTTTTTATAATTGTACCTACAGGTAAGCCTATAATAAAGCTTGCCTGTAGGTACAGTGAATATCTCCTAAACTTATGGTTTAGTATATATTCACACTGAATGCAGCCAGTGTACATCATCAGTGCATGTACTCTGAAGGTCCAGCGTACTGCACCAGAGCCAAGGGCTCCCACGTGCATGTGCGGGAGTGACGTCATGGAGGTCCCGGCCACTCACACTATCGGAGCTTGTGAACCCAGGAGGAGGACCGAGGGAAGATGGGAGCACTGTCAGCGGTGACAGCGCGCCACAGAAGGGCTTTGTTCCATATTAAGTATTTAATTATGTGCTAGTATGCAATGCATACTAGCACATTATGCCATTGCCTTGTAGCAGATTTTTTTTTTTTTTGGTACATGCTGCGGTTTACTATTGCTTAAATGTTTTTACTGTTCCATTTTTTTTTTGTTTTTTTAATTTACAAGCTAACATTTGTTACTTTAAGCGTATCTAAGCCCAAAAATAATAAGTTATTGCAGCTTACCAGACCTTAGATAAACTGTAGCCAATTGGGTGATGAACATCATCTCTCTATGGAGAGAAGCTTACTACTATATTCTCAAGATTCTTCTATAACAAGTTTCTTCAACTGTTAAATCTCCACTGCAGCTCACCTCTCCTGCAGCTTTCTGGATCTGTTGACTTCTTGAGGGATCATACCTGGACACTGCGGTACCCTCACTGGATCCTGGCGCTCATCTTGGCACCTACTGCATTGCGTTGTAAGGTGCTACACACATTTAGGGATAGCGCCGTTGCCCATCAGCAGATCCCTGAAGACCTCTTATGACGGGGGCTAATACTTCCACCAGGAGGGTGATGTTGAGGATAGGAGTGGATCCCTAGCATCCCCACCACAGATCTTGGGCGCCAGGGTATGGTGGCTGAGGGTCTAGCCAGCTCACAGTCAGTTTATGTCCATGGAAGAGGTCTGTAGCTTGTCTTCAAAAGGACTTGATGCTACAGTGATTTGAAAATGTATTCATACCCTTTGAAATTTTCCACATTTTGTCATGTTACACGCAAAAACGTAAATGTATTTTATTGGGATTTTATGTGATAGACCAACACAAAGTGGCACATAATTGTGAAGTGGAAGAAAAATTATAAATAGTTTTACAATTTTTTTTTTTTTAAATAAATATGTGGCATGTGTTTGTATGCAGACCCCCTGAGTCAATACTTTGTAGAACCATTTTTCGCTGCAATTACAGCTGAATGTCTTTTTGGGTATGTCTCTACCAGCTGTGCACATCTAGCGAGTGAAATGTTTGCCTATTCTTTGCAATATAGCTTAAGCTCGGTCAGATTGGATGAAGAGCGCCTGTGAACTGCAATTTTCAAGTCTTGCCACAGGTTCTCAATTGGATTTAGGTCTGAACTTTGACTGTGCCAATCAAACACATGAATATGCTTTGATCTACCCATTCCATTGTAGCTCTGGCTGTATGTTAAGGGTCGTTGTCCTGCTGGAAGGTAAACCTCTGCCCCAGTCTCAAGTTTTTTGCAGACTCTAACAGGTTTTCTTCTATGATTGCGCTATATTTGGCTCCATCCATCTTTCGATCAACTCTGATCAGCTTCCCTGTTCCTGCTGAAGAAAAGCATCCCCACAACATGATGCTGCCACCACCATGTTTTATGGTGGGGATGGTGTGTTCAGGATGATGTGCAGTGTTAGTTTTCTGCCACGCATAGCATTTTGCTTTTAGGCCAAAAAGTTAATTTTTGGTCTTATCTGATCAGAGCACCTTCTTCCACATGTTTGCTGTGTCCTCCATATTGCTTCTCGAAAACTGCAAACGGGACTTCTTATGGCTTTCTTTTAACAATGGCTTTCTTCTTGCCACTCTTACATAAAGGCCAGATTTGTGGAGTGCAAGACTAATAGTTGTCCTGTGGACAGATTCTCCAACCTGAGCTGTGGATATCTGCAGCTCCTCCAGAGTTACTATGGGCCTCATGGCTGCTTCTCTGATTAATGCTGTCCTGGCCTGGCCTGTCAGTTTAGGTGGACAGCCATGTCTTGGTAGGTTTGCAGTTGTGCCATACTCTTTCCATTTTCGGATGATGGTTTGAACAGTGCTCCGTGAGATGTTCAAAGCTTGGGCTATTTTTTTATAACCTAGCCTGGCTTTAAATTTTCCCTCAACTTTATCTCTGACCTGTCTGGTGTGTTCCTTGGCCTTCATGATGCTGTTTGTTCACTAAGAGTCTCTAACAAACCTCTGAGGACTTCACAGAACATCTGTATTTATACTGAGATTAAATTACACACAGGTGGACTATATTTGCTAATTAGGAGACTTCTGAAGGCAATTGGTTTCACTAGATTTCAGTTAGGGGTATCAGAGTGAAGTAAGCTGAATACTAGTGGTGCAACGGATCAAAAAACTCACGGATAGGATCGTTCCTCGGATCAGAGTCACGGATCGGATCATTTTTCAGATCAGCAAATAATATTTGAATTTGCAAAAACCTGTGAAAATTCCACCACCATATAATATACATCTCCCCCACTGTTATATTGGCTGAGCATGGCTGGGTATTGCCAAGGATTGGCAGAGTATTGGCAGGGTATTGGCAGGGTATGGTAGGGTATTGCAGAGTACTGGAAGAGTATGGAGGGATGGCTGTGACTGCACTTGTCACAGAGCAGTGCTGTGGGCTCTATAGATGCAGCCCACAGCGCTGCTGCCATCCGATCTCTCCCCTCCACTGTACAGAACTGTTTGTTTACAAGTGATCTCTCCATCATTTTACGTCATTTGACGGAGCGATCACATTGTAAACGCAGACGGGTGCACCAAGATGGCCGCCGCTTTGGAAATAGGCCGAAGCCACGGGCTTTCCTAAGGCCGAGATCGCGGAGCGCACCGCAGATCGCGCCGTGTGCCGATCCGAATGGGGTGGCCCGTTCGGATCACGGATCGGTGATGATCCGTTGCACCCCTACTGAATACAAATGCACGCCACACTTTTCAGATATTTTTTTGTAAAATAATTGTAAAACCATTTATCATTTTCCTTCCACTTCAATTATGTGGCACTTTTGCGTTTGGTCTTTCACACTCAATAAAATACATTTACGTTTTTGGTTGTAACGTGACAAAATGTGGGAAATTTCCAGGGGTAGGAATAATTTTTCAAGGCACTGCACTAACTCTGATCACTCTCCCAGTCTGGGTCACCTTCTTTCTCTGAGGCCTTCATTGCTCCCTTATACACACCCCTCTTTTCTCTCTTATCTAGAGAGGAATTTTTAGGCCACCCTGTCTGAATTTCTGCATAGGATCTCAGCACTCTTTGAGATCTCAAACTGCAGGTCCCCCCAGAGTGTCCTCTGCCTGTTGCTATGCTCCTTGAAGGGGAACATCATGTTTTGGGCTTGCTTCGGTGCCTCAGGGCCTGGACCACTTGTTATTGAGGGGAAAATTAATTCCCAAGTTTACCAAAATTTCCTACGGGATAAGGTCAGGGTGACTGTCCACCAGCTGAAGCTTCTTAGAAGTTGGGTAATGCAGCAGGGCAATGCTAAGCTTTGAAGTAAATCCACCACAGACTGGCTTCAGAAAAAGAAAATGCACCTTTTTGGAGTGGCCCAGACCTTAACCTCATAGAGATGCTGTGGAATGACTCAAAAATTCCTCCTGAGCGTTGTGCAGGTCTGATCCAGAGCCACTGGAAGCGCTTGTTTGAAGACAATACTGCCAAAGGAGGTGCGACCAGCTATTAAATTCTTGAGTCGATTCACATGCAGTTCTGCAGGGTGCGATTTCAGCCCATTAAATTTCATTGGGCTGAAATTGCATCTTACCAAAATTAGTGCATGCACTACTTTTGGAAACTTGCTGCAACCACATTGCATGGTACTTCTATACCATGCATTCCAGTGTGGGCAAATGCATTGTGTTTACAACCTGCAGGTATCATTAACTTAATATTGATACCGCTGTAAAGCACAACTGCCGTGGGTTTTGAACCTGGTGAGGGAAATGTGCATGAAACGTGGGTTTCCCGCAGTGCATTCTTGTGTGAAGTGGCCCTTACTTTTTCCCCTGGCACTGTGAATGGTTAATGGGTGTGCTCAATAAAGACATGAGAAATTTGAATTGTTAGTGTTATGAGTTTAAGCACATTGTGTGTGTCTATTGTTGTGACTTTGAGGATCAGATCACATTTCATGGCAAATTACTGCAGAAAAATAGCTATTTCCAAGGGGTTGAAATACTTTTTTTTGCCGTTGTAAGTCAGAAATCCTATTTTATTATCATAATCCTAAGTAAACAAATGAGATGCAGCTCCAACATTTGAGCCATATGAACAATGATTAGGTAATATGTTAGTAAAAAAAAAAAGAAAAGCTAAACCTAAATGAATGCCTGCTATAGAACACCAAAAATATTCAAAAACGACTCAAAACTCGCCTATATAAAAATACAGTTTTGTAATCCGCATTGTCATTCTGGCCTTTTCATGCAGGTAAAGAGAAGCAGAGTACGTTTCTGTATTATCACTATCCTAAGGCAACAAGTGAGATTTAGCTCAGAACATGTTTAGAAACCAAAAAGACCCAACCTAAACGAGTGAATACAAAAGAACATCACAGATATTCCAAAACGACTTAAAAAATGCCTATATCAAAATGCTGTGGAATCTTTTTTTGTCTTTATTAAAAAGGCAGAACAGAAACGCAGCCCAAACCCACTGTTCAGAAATCAATAAATATATCTATTTAATATCTTATAGTGGTAATACTGTGCTTAATTAATGGAAGAAACCTTTTAACCACAACAACTTCCACACTAAAGTGGACCATTCAACTTAACATAAAAAAAAAACATCTATATGGTAGTCCCCATCCTAAAACAAATGAGTTGCTTATTTTAGACCACACATTCTGGCCTGCTTACCTAGTTTCTGGACACTGAACTCAGCCTTTCCATGGTCTTCTGGGGAAGCTGAGGATTCCAAATTTCATGAGAATGTGGTTTACCTATTCTTTTTTCTATAAAGGTTTTTTTTTAGTAAAGCCAAAAGAATAATGCAGAAATCATCTGAAAGGGACAATTACAAACAGTATTGAATTACACTGTAGAGAAGTCGATATAAGAAAGGCAATAGTAATAAGCCAGAATAATCCTTTTGGCTATGGTAAACATAAGAAAAATGAACAATGAACTTCTAAGGTGGGCTGTCGCCCTGCTGTAGGAAACCAAGGCGAATCTGGTAGTAAGTGGAGAAATAGAATGACAAACCAGATGAAGATCATACTCGGGTAGGAGGAAGGGATGGGATTAGATATAAAGGTCAGTGAAAATGATAGCTAATGGTCAAAGCAGGGTCCTAGGGGAGAAGGAAAAAAAAGGGAGGGAGGAAGGAGGGTGGGGGAAAGGAATGTGAAGGGGGAATGTTGGCCAGCTCTGCAGGGGATTTTTTGGAACAGGATGAAGACCTCCAAGACCAACGAGGAAGAAGCCCAGAACAGGTGGTGATTTTTTTTATAGAGGTTGGAGTCTTTAAACAGGAACCATCTTGTCCATGTAGAGATATATGAGAACTTACCCTTTCTCACAAAAGTGAGTACACCCCCTTACATTTTTGTAAATATTTTATTATAAAGTTTCATGTGACAACACTGAAGAAATGACACTTTGCTACAATATAATATATACAAGTAGTGAGTGTACAGCTTGTTTATCGGTGTAAATTGGCTGTCCCCTCAAAATAACCCATCACACAGCCATTAATGTCTAAACTGCTGGCCACAAAAGTGAGTACACCTTTAAAGTGGTTGTACACCCTGTACAACCACTTTTACCTACAGGTAAAGCTATATTAAGGCTTAAAGGGCACATTGAGCTGTTTCTAAAGGGGGTCATGCCATGACTGGCGGCTCCCGCGCACATGCGCAGGAGTGACGTCACGTGGCTCCGGCCAGTCACAGAGCCAGAGTTTGCGGCCCCAGAAGGAAGAGGGGCAAAAATGGACGCTCCCTGCTCATGGGGACAACAGAGACATTGCGGGCTTCGGTGTCAGGTAAGTGACACATAATGGGCTACTATGCGATGCATAGTAGCCCATTATGCTTTACCTTTGCAGGGAAATAAAGAGGAAGTAAAACCCATCAGGGTTTATTTCCTCTTTAAGTGAAAATGTCCAGATTGGGCCCAAAGTGTCAATATTTTGTATGGCCATCATTATTTTTCAGCACTGTCTTAACCTTCTTGAGCCTGAAGTTCACTAGAGCTTCACAGGTTGCCACTGGATTCTTCTTCCACTCCTCCATGACGACATCACGGAGCTGGTGGATGTTGGAGACCTTGCGCTCCTCCACCTTCTGTTTGAGAATGCTTAATAGGGTTTAGGTCTGGAGACATGCTTGGTCAGTCCATCACCTTTACCCTCATCTTCTTTAGCAGGGCAATGGTCAACTTGGAGGTGTGTTTTGGGTCATTATCATGTTAGTTTACTGCCCTGCGGCCCAGTCTCCGAAGGGAGCGGATCAAACTCTGCTTTAGTATGTCACAGTACATGTTGGCATTCATGGTTCCCTTAATGAACTGTAGCTCCCCAGAGCTGGCAGCACTCATGCAGCCCCAGACCATGACACTCCCACTACCATGCTTGACTGTAGGCAAGACACACTTGTCTTTGTACTCTTCACCTGTTTTCCTCCACACACGCTTGACACCTTCTGAACCAAATAAGTTTATCTTGGTTCGAGAAATCCATGTCCTTAGTTTGCTTGTCTTCAGCAAGTTTCTTGTGCATCATCTTTAGAAGAGACCTCCTTCTGGCATGACAGCCATACACACCAATTTGATGCAGTGTATGGTCTGAGCACTGACAGGCTGACCCCCCACCCCCCCACCCCACCCCTCCAACCTCTGCAGCAATGCTGGCACCACTCTTATGTCTATTTCCCAAAGACCACTTCTGGATATGACGGTGAGCATGTGCACTCAACTTCTTTGGTCGACCATGGTGAGCCCTGTTCTGAGTGGAACCTGTCCTGTTAAACCACTGTATGGTCTTGGCCACCATGCTGCAGCTCAGTTTCAGGGTCTTGGCAATCTTCTTATAGCCTAGGCCATCTTTATGTAGAGCAACAATTCTTTTTTTTTCAGATCCTCAGAGAGTTCTTTGCCATGAGGTGCCATGTTGAACTTCCACTAACCAGTATGAGAGAGTCACATGACACAGAGCAGGGAAAATGACTAATTGGGCGCAATTTAGATGGTTTAGACATTAATGACTGTGTGTTAAGTTATTTTGAGAGGACAGCAGATTTACACTTTTATTCCAGCTGTACACTTACTACGTTAAATTGTAGCAGTGTCATTTCTTCAGTGTTGTCACATGAAAATATAGAATAATATATTTACAAAAATGTGAAGGGTGTATTCACTTTTGTGAGATACTTTAGTTTCATTGCTCATGTGTACCATCTCTTCCATCTCTCTCACCTGATAAAACTTTATCTATTCCTTTAATCTTTCCTTTGCTTTCCTGATGCTACTTTTAGATTCAGTTGATTTAGAAAATACTTAGTACTTCAGGTACATTGGAGCAAATTTTAGTAATTGGCCAATCAGTGTCATCACAGGTCCATAGCCCTGTGTTGGCTACAACTCTAGTGACAGGTAGCTTACACAGAGTTTTGCTTTTACTCTTGGTGGTTGAACAAAACGGTGAGGGAGCAAAAACAAGGCAAGTATACAGTATGCAGCTGCTAATCTCTGTTAAAATGTACCTGTTTTGCCTTGTAGACGCTACACAGCAGGCCAAGTATTTCTACACGTTTTGCTTAGGTAGAGATGTATCCTACAGGATACAGTTGTAAAAGATTATGTGGCTCCTACTGCTTTTGCTGTAAGAGTTGTAAGAAAAGAGCCCCCTTTTGCATATAATTCTTAGGGTGAAGTCAATTTTTCTGAGAGTTATAAAATTAGTTAAAGCATCAGACAGGTTGCCAAAGGTGACACCTCCCCCATTCTGCCTTCTAGTTTAATAGACTTTCACTGTCGTGCTAAATTTATTATTGTATCACTGTATGGATAAACCTTTTTTTATTGTCCAGCTTTCTTGTTGGCACTCATTCCTTGTTTAACACATTTCTATCTACTTGTACCAAAGCCTAATACATTCTGTATTAGCACAATTAAGGCAGTTAATGAGCTGGAATAGACCTGTCTCTGTGGCTTTCTCACTGCCTTACTTGAGAGATATTCTTGTCCCCAGGATATAGGACGTTTATCATGTCTATAATGTATCTGCAGTGTTTTCCGCCCACACAATTGCAGTTAAGGATAACGTGTATCTGTATGATGCAGCTTCTGGAAGACCTGAACCCACACAGAAATCCAAACATGACTTTCATGTAAATAAATATGAGCTTAACACCATATGCTGCTGGTTATTTTTATACCTCTTCATTTCCTGTAGTAGTAATAGCCATTTTCATGACACCAGTTTATTATATATATGTGTCATCTGAGGTTATTTATACCTTTAATGATTTTGTAGTGATTAGTGCATATATATTGTCTGTGAGTATGTATTTAGAGTTCAGGATATTTTGTTGACAAGTGTTCTATGTTCTCCTGTATGATTAAACATACCACTTGGATTATATTTTCCATTAACATGAAAGAGGGATAACAATTGGTAGTTTTATTTTATGTAGGAGAGACGCCTTTCCTTGGAAAACCAAGTCAGGAGACTGGAGAATGTGGAACGCAGAGAGAATAAGTTGAAGGAAGACATACAAACTAAATCTCAGCAAATCCAGCAAATGGCTGAAAAAATAATGGTAAGTTTTTTACCTTTTTAAAAAAGGGACTTAAATCTTTTAAATCGGTTTTTAATTCTTATACAATTTTCAAAAGTGTCTTTGTGAATATCTGTTTCATATTAAGTATTAATTTTGAAATATTTGCTGTTAGTAACATGTATATTCTTCTCCGTGTTCGCGTGGGCTTCTTCCAGATGATCTGGGTTTCCTCCCACAATCCAAAAACATTCTGGTATGTTGATTGGCTTCTTCCTAAATTGGCCCTAGTGTATATGTGGTAGTGACTTTAGATTGTGAGATGACTGATGTGAACTGTTCTTTGCACTCTATAAAGCACTGCTTAAAGTGGATACAAACCCTCTCCTATACCCAGTGAAGTGAACGGCCTCAGATGATACACAGAGATGAAACAAATATCCCTACATAAGTTTTACATGCATATCCACTTTTTTCAGCTTTCTCTCTTCTTTAGAATGTGAACATCATGTTAGAATTTTTACTTCTTCCAGCAGTGGGAGGGGAATCTGAGCATACACTGTGACAGTTGATTTAAGAAAAGATACACACGCCTCTCTACATAGGCAGAGGAGGAAAGAAACTGTGCTGTGAATAGACCAGCTCTCTGCTAATCTATTCATAGCATCTGCAATAAAAAAAATTCAGGTGCTTTTATCTCCTGTGTCAGAGAGTTTGTCAGAAGTTATGCGGATAACAGGATTGAAGCAGCAGAAAGACACAGGACTTAGGGCTTTGGAGAGAGATAAGTAAACACTATAGATGTGTCCAGGTCAAATTTCATTAATCAGGTTTACATCCACTTAGTCGGAAGTATATCGGTACAGGAAAAATTATCTCCCTTAAGTAAAAGTGTTATGTATCTGCAATGCTGTAGTGTTGGTTACTATATTTGAATCTACGTGGCTCGACATTTACTAAGATTTTGCCGGTGCAGTGAACCAGAGCACTTGAATGGGCGCAAATGCCGCTTACACAGTGCATAAATTGACCTAGCGCAGTTCCAAGTGTATTTACAGGAGCAGCAAGCTTGCTCAGAGAAAGTTACTTTTCTGTTCTATTCTGGGCATATTTGTTACTTGGACAGTTTTATATCTATACTTCCCCACATCACCCCCATAATATTGGCACTTCCAGCTTCTTTTAATTCTGAGTTGAAGATGCCGTGCGCCAGGTCTATAGCGGCGCACAGATCGCGGCCGCCCGTGCGCCGGCATGCTAGTAGTAAATGGGAGATTGCGCTATGTTACAGGCGCAAATGCTTTGTGAATATGAAAACAGACGTTGCCCGTTGGCGTGCGTCGCAACTCATGGTGCAAACCCTTTGTAAATCAGCTCCATAGTGTCCATATATTGTGAAAATTAAAATAAATTAATAAACCAAGATGAAAAATATCTATATTCAGTCCATAAAGTGCACAAAATAAACTAATTAATAATCAAAAGAATTGTGAATAAACACCAGTGCACTGTGAAGAAAAACGTCCGTGTTCATGTGAAAAAAAAATGAATTCTTCAAAATTTATGAGCAGGAAACTGTGTAGAATCCACCACAAAACCAGCAGAAATGGACTCTTACCAAATCACCATGATCCCCCATAACAGAGGATCAATGAGTGCATGAAATGGATCACAGCTTGGCTCCAAAGGACAGCGGACACATATAACGATGCTTGGCAACCACCTCCCATCCAGTCAGACCATCACATGGATATACAATTACGTTTCCTGCTCATAAATTTTGAAGAAGAATTAATTAAAAAAAATTCACATGAGCACGGACGTTTTTCTTCACAGTGCACTGGTGTTTATTGGTTTATTCACAATTCTTTTGATTATTAATTCATTTTGTGCACTTTATGGACTGAGTATATATATATATATTTTTCATCTTCGTTTATTTATGTTCATTTTCACAATATATGGACACTATGTTTTAGAATGTATTAATTTAATAGTGGATTTTGATAAATTTTTTGATCCTCATTATAAATTTTAATTGGCTGCTGCTATGATATGCACAGGATTCTACCACGTGATTTGAACGATAGATGGTTCATACATGTCACCTTTGATCTCATAGTTTTAGGACTATGTGGGTAGCGTGATTCTAAATTTTCCCAAACACATCATATGCATACCACAAATGGCACCCCAAATATATTCTTCTACTCCTCCCGAGTATGGTGACACCACATGTGTGAGACTTCTACACAGCATGGCCACATACAGAGGCCCAACATTGCAGGGAGCACCATCAGGCGTTCTAGGAGCATAAATTACACACATAATTTTTTGACTACCTCTTACAGTTTTCAAGGCCCTGGAGCATCAACACAATGAAAACGCCCAATAAATTACCCAATTTTGGAAAGCAAACACCCCAACATAAATTCTATGAGGCACAATAAGTCTTTTGAACATGTCATTTTTTTCTACAAGTTTTTGGAAAATGTCGAAAGAAAATGAAAATGCATTTTTTTTTTTTTTTTTTTTTTACAGAAAGTTGCGCATTTATACAATATTTCTAACACATAGCATGTACATAGCAAAAATTACACCCCAAAATATATTCTGCTACTCCTCTTGAGTATGGTGGTACCACATGTGTGAGGCTTTTACCCAGCCTGGCCACATACAGAGGCCCAACATGCAGGGAGCACCGTCAGGGCATTGATGTGGCATGGATGAGCATGAATGAGGCATAAATGAGCCATGGATGGGGATGGCAGAGCATGGATGTGGATGGCTGAGGCAGGAATAGGCAGAGATCAGCACTGTGGGCACTACAGATCCAGTCCACAGCACTGCTGCACCCAATCTCTCCCCCTCTCCTCTCACACTGTACTAATCAGTATGGAGAGGGGAGAGCTAAGCTGGGTATGCGCCGGCTTGTTTACAACTGATCGCTTCTTCATTTGACGGAGTGATCACATGGTAAATGCCCGCTGTCATCGGCCATTGCTGCAATCTGTGAGGTCACGAATACTCCCAGGTGCACGTCCTTCTGGGAGGACATCATAGTACACCCTCCCAGAGTTATTGTGCCGCTCTGTAGCCATCATTCGGGTATGACGCAATTGTTAATTGGTTAAGTATGGGGATAATCTGTGCATGCTTTAGAGGTGAGAAGAAGGTGCCAGTATAGAGGGAGAGCTTGAAGATGTGAGCGAGCATAGGATAGAATGAGAGGGTGAACATAGTAGTTGAAAGGGAACAGGATCCAGGGGACAATTGGTTAGGTGGGCATCTGAGAAAAGTTTGGTAACCTATTCAGTAGTATGGGTATGTTAAGTGGAGAACATATCTGTACAGTGGAGATATCCTCGCAACTTGCATCTCTTGGCCAGTGAGTGAGTGAGTTAGTGGGTGGAGATGGTGGACTGGATGACAAGGTATTAAGAGTGACAGAGTAGGTTTGTTTGGCAGCATGTAGGCAGGAATTGTATTTTAGGAGGACAGATTTGTATAGGGCAGTGTCTTGCAGGGATTTGGTTTTACGCCACAGTAGCTCAAGTAGTAAAGCTATGTTGCTTGAGATTTCTGGTTTCATCAATTTGCCATGGTTGTAATGGTCAAGGCCTGATTCTGTATGTAGTTAGAGTAGCAATACATCCTGTGAGGATGGGAGTGAACTATTGTAGACCGAGGTGGCCAGGTTAGGGCAGGACAGGGGTTGAGATTTTATCATAGAGGTGCTCAGTAGCAGAACAGAGAAGTGAAGGGTTAAAGTGGTGACAATTCCTATAAGTAATCATTTGATATTTAGGACAGGTGATTGAAGACAAGGACAACTGATGAGGTTGTGATCAGAGATGGGAAAAAGGGCATTGGTGTGGTTGCCAGGAGTGCAGAGATGGGAGAATACAAGGTCAAGGTTGGTACCATCGACAAGTGTGAGTCCATTGTGTTAGGTCAAAAGATGAGGTTAGATTGAGAATTTGAGCTGTAGCTGGGCTGTTCACATTAACAAGGATGTTGGTCACCAAGAATGATGGTGGGTATTTCCGAGGAGAGAAAGTAGGGTAACCAGGCAAAGAAGTAATCGAGAAAGCGTTTAAATCAATGTTGTCTGGAGAAAACGGACATATACAGTCAGTCTCAAAAAGTGGGGAGTGTGAAAAAGGACTTGAAAGGTGCTCAGTGGGGATAGAAGAAATCCAACTCCACCTCCTTTCCATCCACTGGGTCTGGGTGAATGAATCCAGTGGAGGCCATTGTGGCACAGGGCTGCAAGACAAGCAGAGTCAGATTCTTGAAGCCAGGTTTCAGTAATGACAAGTGTGTTAAAGGAATGGGAGATAAAAAGGTCATGCACAGATGTGAGCTTGTTGCATACAGAGCAGGCATTCCAGAGGGCACATACGATGTGGAGTGGGGGCTGGTTTTTGCAAGCAGAAGTAAAAAAATTAACTGAGGGAATTGTGGCTGTTGCCAGAGGAAGAAGGGTACCGGATGTGGGGGTTGCAGTTAGAGAATGGAGGGCCAGGATTAGGGAAAATGTCTCCAGAGATTAGGAATGTGAGGAAAGTAAGAGGGGAGCTGGATGTGTTTGAGCGCACATGTCATTGTCGTGATGTTTAGGCCAGCATGTAGGGTCTGTATTTGCAGGAAGTGATGAGTGCAGTAATAGGGAGAGGGTAGGAGTGAGGGTGATTATAGATATATAATATCTCTAAAAGCTGAGTGGGGTAAAGTAAGGAGAATTTGACAACAGAGGATGCCAATGTGAGAAAGAAGGGTAGAAGGGAGCATATTACAGGGAATAGAGAGTGGAAATCAGAATTCATAAGAAATGATTCACAAAATGTTGGTTTGCTTGCAGTGTTTCTGGGGTGACGCATAGTTCTTATTGTATCTTGATTACTGCTTTAGTAATACTGCTGTGTTTGAACTGCATTAACGCTTATTCAAAAAACTCTTTATCTGTGACTTTGACACCTGTCTACATCTTTCCTCATAAGCTGATCTAAATTTATAGGGAGATGAGATGGGGCAGGGAAACATTTAATTAATCAATTAGGAATTGACAAGAGAATCTTGAATGGAAGGGCAAATTGTCAAAAAAACAGACCAGACATTTACCATAGAGCAATATCACAGTGTCATGTCTGACACTGTCTGAGTACTGCATTTTTCTTTGAAATCTTAGTTTGTGTCCACCCATCTACATTGCTTTTGCTGGACTGGATATCAATACACAGTTTTGATCAAGGAACTCACAAAAAACAAATCATGCCTTCCTGCAGGTTCCTTGCATACATTCTCTTCATTTGCATCCCAACCAATTGTCCTCTTAAGCTGGCCATACATAAGTCATTTTTTTTTTTTTTTTTTTTTCGTTCAACCAGCGGATTGAACAAAAGAAAATGACTAGATTCCCCCATTTTATAAATTTTTATATGTGGATTGGGGAAATCCCTCCTGCTGCATATTTGTATTCTGACAGAGAGATAACTTCCCCACTATCAGAATATACTGATCAACACCACTGGCTATAGCCAGCAGCGCTAATTTAGAGAAAATTTTTCAGCAGGCTGGTTGTACACAAGTCGATTGATAAATTGACTTGTGTACAACCAGCCGCCCATACATGGATTGAAATTTGGCTGATCCCTGCTGCACCAGCCACTTTTCGTGTCCATGTATGGCCAGCTATAGCGGGTTCGAGTTCACTACGTACGTCGCTGTCTCCAGAATGATCCTGGATCCCTAGAAGCAGATATAACTAGTTTGCTAAATATATATTCTATCTATATTTCTGGTTGCTTGTAGCTGAATCTAGAGTGAGCATATTTTCAGTACTTTATTCTAAGCCCTGCTGTACACAAGCTAGAGTGAAAATGATTGCCACCACTGGAACACTAAACATAAACTACTGTAGACAAATATGTCTAGTTTGTATTTGTCCCTTAGTATAAGGTTACCACATTTCCAAAATGAAATACAGGTACACCTTACTGGCCACTTCCACTTTAACCACACTTCATTTGTAGCCAGACCCACAAAATTACACTCCAAATTTTTTTTAAGTACTTAAAGCATTGGTGGCAGACTTTTGGAATAAGAGGCAGGCATTGAAGGTATACAGATATATAATGCTTTGGGCAATATGAGCAGAAAAAAAGACGTGGCACACATAGCACAACACAACAAATTGTGGATGTGGCCAAATTGTGGTAACAGCAGGAGGGCCTTAAAGGAGTATGAGTAAATAAATTCTAAGCCTACTACTGCTATTGGTCAAAAGTGCATAATGCACCGACTCGAGGTGTCAGGAGTGTAATGCAAAAAAAGGTCAGAACTTTCTAGTGCTTGGTACAGGGATCAGGAGTATGAATTGTGCAGGGGTCAGGAGTGCATAAAGCACAGAGCATTTATGATTAGGAGTGTGTGACGCAGGGAGCACAAGGGGTCAGGAATGCATAACCCAGGGAGTGCAGGGGTCAAGAGTGCGTAAAATATAGAGTGCAGTACAGAGCTCTTTCTCAACCTAAATCCTCCAGTACAAAACTTTTTTCCCTAGTATAGTCCACACATCAGACCTCAGAGGAGCCAGAGGTCTGAAGAAGCTGGCAGCTGCAGTGCAGGTGTAACTGCAGCACTGAATTCTAACATAGTGTCAGGACCCAGGGAAGCCCACAAGAGATGCTGGTGGCCATTGATATCCCTGGGGACAAATGGTAACCATACATTATTCATGTCCTTCAAATTGATATTATTCATTATTAGACACAAGATGTAGCTTTTTTTTTTTTTTTGGTGGGTAAACTGTAACCATACATTTTTCATAGTTACTGTATTTATGTTTATATTTAGGAACTGGAAGAGAAGTACAGAGAAGCTCAAATGGGAACCCAGCATTTGGATATACAAATGAAGCAAAGTGAACAAGTCTATGAAGAGAAAGTCAGAGTAAATATATTCCGTGTTTTTTCAACATTGTGGAAAGTTTCCTATTGTATAGTTGATTATCTGTGGTGGCTTTTTGAAGTCGAACAACTATAAAACACAACATGGTATTTCCCCAACAGAATCTCGAAGCACAAATTAAGAAAGACATTGCAGAGAATGAGTCTCTTGATCAACGTCGAATAAAAAATGAAGAGGAAGTTTGCGAAAAGAATAGATTACTTAGTGAACAGAAGGCAGTAAGTAATGCTGGAAAAATGTTGTGTGGCTATTGATTTGAGATTGATGCAAATACCACCTTAGAAATTTTATTGACCTCTTTGGAATAACAGGTTTCAAAGAAACCATTCGGCGAAATTCCCCAAAAAATAATTTAAGATCATTTAAATCTTGCAGATGATCAATGCATTGGAGTCAAAGATCCAGTCATTGGAACAAAGATTAGCAGAACTATCAGAAGCCAACAAGTTGGCAGCAAATAGCAGTCTTTTTACCCAAAGGAACATGTGAGTATCAGACATGACTGGAAATTGATCTAAAGAAAAAACAATTGTATGTGCATATCAATCTATCTCTCCATGCCAGCTATAATCTCTTGATGACAGGAGCAGATATAGATGCCCACAGAAAGATTTGTATTAACACAGCGACGGCACCGTAGCACTGTTAAATTCAGGGTTTCCATGTAATAGACAAAATGTTAGGAAAATGGACTTGCCACTGTCGTACCCCAGGGTATCCTGTAACTTCAGTACAGGTTAGTGGGCACACTGCCGTTTCCTGTCAGCCATCCATCCAATATTAAAGCATAAAGAAGCACTGGTATAAAGGTTGCTTTTCCTCATTATTGATCACAGGTTAACCACTTCAGTTCCGGACCAATAAACACCTTAAGGACCAGAGGTCTTTTTGCAATTTCGCACTGCGCTGCTTTAACTGGTAATTGCGCGGTCATGCAATATTGCACCCAAACGAAATTTGCGTCCTTTTCTTCCCACAAATAGAGCTTTCTTTTGATGGTATTTGATTGCCTCTGCGATTTTTTTTTTTTGCGATATAAATGAAAAAAGAGCGAACATTTTGAAAAAAAAAGATATTTTCTTCTTTTTGTTATAAGAAAAATCGAATAAACTAAATTTTAGTCATACATTGAGGGCAAAATTTATTCAGCCACATGTCTTTAGTAAAAAAAATGTCAATAAGCGTATATTTTTTGGTTTGCGCAAAAGTTATAGCGTCTACAAACTAGAGTACATTTTCTGGAATTTACACAGCTTTTAATTTATGACTGCCGATCTCATTTCTTGAGGTGCTAAAATGGCAGGGCAGTACAAATCCCCCCCAAATGACCCCATTTTGGAAAGTAGACACCCCAAGGAAATTGCTGATGGGTATGTTGAGCCCATTGAATATTTATTTTTTTTGTCCTAAGGGATTGAATAATGACAAAAAAAAAAAAAAAAAATTTTTTTTACAAAAAGTTGTCACTAAATGATATATTGCTCACACATGCCATGGTTATATGTGAAATGACACCCCAAAATATATTCCGCTACTTCTCCCGAGTACGGGGATACCACATGTGTGGGACTTTTTGGGAGTCTAGTCGCACACGGCACCCCGAAAACCAATCACCGCCTTCAGGATTTCTAAGGGTGCAAATTTTTGATTTAACTCCTCACTACCTATCACAGTTTCGAAGGCCATAAAATGCCAAAATAGCACAAAACCCCCCAAAATGACCCCATTTTGGAAAGTAGACACCCCAAGCTATTTACTGAGAGGCATGTTGAGTCCATGGAATATTTTATATTTTGCCAAAAGTTGCGGGAATATTACAAACTTTTTTTTTTTTTGCACAAAGTTGTCACTAAATGATATATTGTTCACACATGCTATGGGCAGAAGTCAAATTACACCCCAAAATAAATTCTGCTGCTTCTCCCGAGTACGGGGATACCACATGTGGGGGACTTTTTGGGAGCCTAGTTAACTAGCTACCTAGCGACACTAGCGACACTGATGCAGCGTTCAGAAAAATTATCGCTTAGTGACACTGGCAAAAGGGGGTGAAAGGGTTAACTAGCGGAAATCAGGGGGTTAAAACCATTATTGGGTAGTATATCGGGGTACCTAGCGCTATAAAATCGGGGGGGGTTTGTGTGCCTGTGTGTACCTACATGTCAGTGTAGTGTTCGTGCAGACTTACTTTTACTCTTCTCCTCGTAGTCCGGTCAAAAAGACCGCCCCGAGGAGAATGACATCACTTCCTCCTTCCTGTGTAAACAATACACAGGGGAGGAAGCTTCTCATTGGCCAGGAGCGATCCAGAGGGGGTGGCCGAAAACGAACGGCCATCCCCTCTTCACGGAGCGCTCCTGGACCGAATCGGACCGCCGTATCCAGCGGGAGGGGGTCCGATGGGACCCCCCACCCGCTGGAAGGCAATCACGTAGATGTACGTGATTCTGCCTGCCTGTGCCATTGTGCTGACGTACAATGGCAATACGGCGGTCCTGAAGTGGTTAAAAAAGTTAAGAGGATCCCAATACGTACACGGTTGAGCGTTGTGTGAGCCCTATTTATAGCCATTAGGCAAGATGTGTAAGAGTACAACAGATTCAGGTATTGATTCAAGCACTATCTATCCCTATTGTCAGGCTGACTTGTGACAATTCCTTCTCTGTTTACATCACATACCCCATACACAGTCGCAGCATTTTCTGAATGCTTCATGAACTAGCAGGTCTTATAAATGTATGTATGTGTGTACGTACGTGATTCCTTGTATATGTATGTATAATACTGTGCAAACGTTTTAGGCAGGTGTGAAGAAATATAAAAAAAACAATATGAAGGCGCTGTCATTAAAATATAGTTACATAAACGAATGGGTACACTTGAGTAAACTGTGAACATTTTTAACTCGGCTGCCCCTTTAAGTGTAAAACACTTCCAACTTGCCAAACAATTAGAAAGACATGCACTAGCCTTTTAGTGCAAAGTAATAAACAGTCTCGGTAATTGTCAAATTTAACAATTGATGAAAAGACACATTTCATTTGGAGAAGCACTATTTTAATTAAGAAATAATAATTTTCACATTTGGTATATTATCACGGTGATTGGGGATTTTCTTCTTTTCATGACTTCACTTATTACATTTTATAATATCGGAGATTGCTTATTACTATGCACTAAAAGGCTAGCACCTGTTTTTTTTTTTTTGTCTATGTGTGAAGAAATGCTGTAAAGTAAGAAAGCTTTAAAAAATATAGATTTCATTTGTTTATTTTTATCAATTTACAAAATGCAAAGTGAGCGAACAGAAGAAAATTTTTAATAAAATCATTATTTGCTGTGACTACCATTTTGGCTTCAATCGGCATCAATTTTTACACTTGCACAATATCAGGGATTTTGTAGGTTGAGCCAGGTGTATGATTAACCAATTATACCAAGCCGGTGCTAATGGTCATCGTTTTCATCAAATATGTAGGTTGAACAATTGGTTGAGGAACAGCCAAACTCTGCTACTAAGGTGACATTATAGAAGACCGTTTCATGTCTCAGGTCATATAATATTGCAAGACTAAGCCCAACTACAAGACACAAGGTATTGTACTGCATCAGCAAGGTCTCCCCCAGGCAAAGATTTCAAAGCAGACTGGGGTTTCAAGATGTACTGTTCAATCTCTTTTGAAGAAGCACAAAGAAACGGACAAGGTCACGGGACACTGTGGTCTGCCAAGGAAACTTAATACAGCAGATGAAAGACACCTCATGGTTACTTCCCTTTGACATTAGAAGATTTCCAGTAGTGCCATCAGTACATAACTGGCAGAAACCAGTGGGACCCAGGCAAATCCATCCACTGTCTGGAGAAGTCCTGACAAGAAGGGGTTTTCATAGAAGAATTGTGGCCAAAAAGTAATACCTCTGATGTGGAAACAAGGCTAAGTAACTCGACTATGCAGGAAAACATAGGAGCTTGGGTGCAGAAAAATGGCAGCAGGTGCTCTGGACTAATGACTAAAAATTTTAAATATTTGGCTGTAGCAGGAGGCAGTTTGTTCATCGAAGGGCTGAAGAGTGGTACAGTGAGTGTCTGCAAGTCAACAGTGAAGATTCCTTGCAAGTTTGGGGGTGCAGGATCAGTGATGTCCTCAATACTGAGAAATATAGACAGATAATTATTCATTATGCCATACCACCAGGGAGGTGTGTTATTGGTTCCAAATGTATTCTGCAGCAGGACAACAACCCCAAACATACAGCCAATGTCATTAAAGGATAAGTTAATCTTTTTTAACATGCTACATGTTCCATACGTATTTAGGGTGGAGCATGTAACATCAGCAGCGGCAGCCATCCAATCCCCCCCCCCCCCCCCCCCCCGTGACAGCGAGCAGGCAACGCCTTTGGCCCACTGTCACTCATTGAAAATAACGTGGCTGTGCGGGGTTCCATCTGCTGGCCACGTCATTCATTTGCAGTGCTCTGTCAATGGGAAACTACAAGTACCGGCAACCTTTGCAGCTGTCGACTTGTAGTTTCAGTGAACTACCATGGAGCTGTTGAGCACTTTGGTAGTTCATTTTCTCTTACTGTCAGTGTGTATCTGCCTGCCCATATGAGGTACGAACAGACAAGTACACAGACCTGCATGGCACTCATGATCTTGTGATCGCAGGTGCAATACTTAACAGGCTTCAAGTAAAAATAATAATAAATGCACATTTCTCTTTCGTTCATTAACGGACACAGCATCTTCATCTTCACCTTAGGGTTATATCGCCCCTTTAGGAGAGGACTAGGCAGAAAGTGTTAAAAACAGCAACACTTGCACAGTACCGCCCAGGGGGCGGTCCTACTGGCTAGAAACCCTTACACTGCATCCAGCAGCTCAGGTTTTTTCTAGTCCTGGTCCGCATCCTCTGATACGCAGAACTGCCCCTGTTCTGTGTATCAGAGGATGCGGACCAGGACCAATCGGACAGTGCGGATGACTCCGTGTCAGCGCAGGAAAAGGTGCTTGTAGAAGCACTTATTACAGCGGTGCGGGATACCCTAAAAATGGAGGATACGGTGGGAGCATCTACAGAGGTGTCTGTCCCTTTTGGATCCCACAAGCCAGCCCACACGGCTAAGGTGTTTCCTTACCCAACTTATTTTTGATACGTTTATTTAAAAGCAGTGGGGAAAACCGCAGCGGGCCTTTTCGGTCCTGAAACGCGTACCGGTGCGTTATCCCTTTGAGGAGAGTTTCCTGAAGAAATGGACAGCTCTGATTGTTGACCCCCTGGTATCCAGGTTAAATAAGGTAACCACGATTCCAGTGGAAGGGACTCCTGCTTTCAAGGACCCTGCCGACAGAAGGGCCGAGGCGGTTGCCCGGTCCATGTTTACGGTGGTGGGGTCAGCATTGCGGCCAGTATTAGCCACAGCCCTGGTGTCACAGACGCTTACTGAATGGGCAAAATTGTTGATGTGGCCCCCTTGCTCTCTAGAG
The DNA here is from genome assembly GCF_037356315.1 of Lithobates pipiens. Lineage (NCBI taxonomy): Eukaryota > Metazoa > Chordata > Amphibia > Anura > Ranidae > Lithobates > Lithobates pipiens. The sequence goes on along the minus strand of NW_027507790.1, from coordinate 37,012,717 downwards.
CCTCTGTATCAGCAGTAGTGCTACGTTGCCTGATTTGGCTAAAATGCTGGTCTGTGGACCAGGCATCTAAGAAAGCACTGGCGGACTTGCCGTTCCAGGGAGAGAGGCTATTTGGTGCCCTGCTGAATGACATTATTAAGAATGTTATTGGGGTTAAGAGTACATTGCTCCCACAGTCCAGAAAAGGGAAAGAGCAACGCCGTAGGCAAGGGCCCTCTTTTTCCACTCAGAAGCAGATTTTTTGTCCGTCCTGGTCGGCAGGTAAGTGCTTCCAGTCCGACAAGATGCCTGCTGAGGGACAAAAGTGCCCCTGGTTTCATAAGCCAAACAAGCCTGTGAGCAAATCTGTTACCGCATGAATGTTTGCCCCCGTCCATCTCGCGGGTAGGGGGGTCGCCTTCGGAAGTTTGCAGCTGGTGAACCTCCCTACTTTCCAACCAGTGGGTCTGCGAACTGGTTTCATCAGGATACAAGATAGTGTTTCTTTCTTGTCCAGCAAACCTTTTTTTTCCCCTCCAACCTTCATATTCTCCCGGCTCGTCAGGAGGCCCTGTTTGGGAGCAGTACAGGACCTGCTGCTGCATGGGGTGGTAGCACCTGTACCGATGCCAGAAAGGTTTCAGGGATTCTACTCCAATCTGTTTGGAGAAGAAAGGGGTCTGTCAGGTCTTGGACCTCAAGGCCCTCAACAGCTTTGTGAAGGTACAAAGGTTCAGGATGGAATCAGTTCACTCAGTGGTCGCTGCACTCCATCAGGGAATTTTTTTGGCATCCCTGGACATCAAGGACTCGCATGTCCCCATATCCATCAAGCATCAGAGGGTTCTGCGATTTGCGGCCGGGGGCCAGCACTACCAATTTGTAGCTCTCCCTTTTGGCCTGGCGTCAGCACCGAGGGTCTTCACCAAGGTGCTAGGCACCGAGGGATTGCAATCATGGGTTACCTGGACGACCTACAGCTTCTGCCTCAGAATTGAGGGATGATGAGGCAATCACTATGCAAACAGCTCGGTTGGTTGGGTACTGAACCTACAGAAGTTGGTGTTGTTGCCGACTCAACGCCTGGAGTACCTGGGCCTGTTTCTGGACTCCTCAGAGGCGAGAATCTTTCTCCCTTCGAACAAGCTGCAGACTCTTCAAGCTGCAGTGAAGTTGTTGGTGTTTCGCAGGTGGTCGTCGCTGAGTTTTTGCATGCGAGTCCTGGGTCTCAAGGTAGCCACTTTTGAGGCGGTATCATATGCTCAATTGCACACTCAAGTCTTGCAAAAGAAGATCCTGTCAAAAAGGGACAAAACTCAGTTGTCCCTGGATTGTCAAATTCGGGTGAGCCAGATAGTCAGGGATTCCCTGCTCTGGTGGCAGAGGTCGACGGCCCTTCGGTCTGGGAAGTTGTTCCTTCCTCTTCATTGGACGGTGATCACAATGGACGCCAGCCTGGCCGGTTGAGGTGGAGTTTGGGGCCTACAGTCAACCCAGGGTCGCTGGACCCAGGAAGTATCCCCCCTGCCGATCAACGTGCTGGAACTTCGGGCAATCAGGCGGTGCCTCTCCACATGGTCACAGAGGCTGCAGGGGTGTCCAGTCAGGATCCAGTTGGACAACACCATGGCGGTGGCGTATATCAACCATCAAGGAGGAACAAGGAGCGCAGCTGCAGCATTGGAGGGCGCTCACATCCTACGGTGGGCAGGGCGGCGCGTGCCGGCTCTGCCGGCCATGTACATTCTGGGCGTAGAAAACTGGCAAGCGGACTACCTGAGTCAGATGCTGGACCAAGGGGAATGGTCGCTACATCTGGATGTATTTTGGTTCCTTTGCCTAAGGTGGGGCACGCCAGATGTGGTTCTCCTGGCTTCTCGACTGAAGGTACAGAGGTTTGTGGCCAGGTCACAGACGCGGCAGACACGTTGGTGGCTCCATGGGGGCATTATCGGCTGATTTATGCTTTTCCCCCACGTCTGCTTCGCAGAGCGGAGGCCAAGGGGATTCCAGTAATTCTAATTGCCCCAGACTGACCTTGGCGTTCCATGGTACGCCGACATAGTATGAATGGTGGCGGATGTTCCCTGGCGACTGCCGATGCGAGAGGGTACCATCTGTCACAATGTCCAATACTTCATCCTGCTTTACCGTCACTGGCTTTAACAGCATGGCTGTTGAAAGCCAGGTGCTAAGGGAGCGAGGTCTGTCGGATTCGGGAATATCCACTATGCTGAGGGTACAGAAGTCATCTTCTCAGAAGATTTATCATCGTACGTGGAAGGCCTGCATCTCCATGTGTGAGGAGATGGGGTGGCGTCTGGGCACATACTCGATCTCCAGGATCCTGCTGTTTTTGCAGCAAGGAGTGGATCAGAAACTTGCCTTAAGCACCATCAAGGGGCAGATATCAGCTTTGGCTGTCTTTTTTCAGTGACCCTTGGTGACTCATTCATTGGTTAATATGTTTGTTCAGGGGGTTCGACATGTGATCCCCCTGGTGCAACCACCGCTACCTCCGTGGGATTTGAATCTGGTACTCTTGGTGTTTCAGAAACCGCCGTTTGAAAATATTAGGGAGAGTCCCTTGTTGACATTCTCTCAGAAAGTAGTCTTTCTAGTGGCTATTACATCTTCCCGGAGGGTTTCTGAGTTGGTGGCCTTGTCTTGCAAATCTCCCTACTTGTTCCTCCACAAAGCATGCTGCGTCCACAGCCTTCGTTTCTGCCAAAGGTTTTTTCGGCCTTTCATCTAAATGTGGACATTGTTTTCCGTCTTTGTGTCCTTGGCCGTCACACCCAAAAGAGGTGGCTTTGCATTCCTTGGATGAGGTCCGGGCTCTGCGGGTTTATCTGCCTGCTACGGCTCCTTTTCGGAGGCCGGACTCACTGTTTGTATCGGTGGCTGGTCTGAAGAAGGGACTGGCAGTCTCATCTGCCACCGTTTCTCGGTGGTTCAGACAGATTGTGGTTCAGGCTTATGCCATAAGGGGGCGGGCACCCCTCTTTCCTGTCACGCCACATTCTACTACGGCAATTGGTGCCTCTTGGGCTTTCCGACATCAAGAGTCCGTTTCCCTGGTGTGTAAGGTGGTGATCTGCTCGTCCATCCACACTTTCACAAAACTTTACAAGGTTGATGTGAGCGCATCTTCAGATGCTTGCTTCTGCCGCAAGGTTTTGCAGGCGGCTGTTTAAGGTTGCAATTCCTCAGTTGAGGAGCTTTGGTTGTTATGGCTGAAGTTATTTTCTTTCTGTTCCCACCCCTTGTTTCTTTGACACTGCTTGGGGACATCCCTAAGGTCAAGATGAAGTTGCTGTGTCCATCAGTGAATGAAAAAGAAAATAGGATTTTTGTACTCACCGTAAAATCCTTTTCTCTGAAGTTCATTGACAGACACAGCACCCACCCCTCCTATTTATGTTTTGTACTGCTTTTGACAAACTGGGCTGCTGGATGCAGTGTGAGGGGTTATAGCCAGTAGTTTACTGTGCAAGTGTTTCTGTTTTTAACACTTTCTGCCTAGTCCTCACCTAAAGGGGGGATATAGCCCTAAGGTCCAGATGAAGATGCTGTGTCTGTCAATGAACTTCAGAGAAAAGGATTTTACGGTGAGTACAAAAATCCTATTTTTTTTTCTACCCTTTTTTTTTTTTTTTAAAGTGAGCTTATCCTTTAAGAACTACCTTGAACGTAAAGAACAATGAGTCCTAAACATGATGGTTTGGCTCCTACAGAGTCCTGATCTCAATATCATTGAGTCTTTCTGGGATTACATGAAGAGACAGAAGGATGTGAGCAGCCTACTTCCACGCAAGATCTGTGGTTCGTTTTCCAAGATTTTGGAACAACCTAACTGCCGATATCCCTCCAAAACCTGTTTGCAAGTGTACCTAGAAGAATTGATGCTGTATTGAAGGCAAAAGGTGGTCACACCATATATTGATTTGATTTCAATTTCTCTTCTATCAATGTGGTTGTTTTGATTTAGCATTTTTTTTTTACAGAACAGGAAAGAATGCAAGCCCTAAGATCAATTTTATAGACATCTGTGTTAATGTTGTGATTTTAGGAAAGCGCAGGAGGAGATGATTTCCGAACTTAGACAACAAAAATTCTATTTGGAGACCCAAGCTGGGAAAATTGAGGCTCAAAATCAAAAACTGGAAGAACAGCTAGAGAAGATTAACAACCAGGAACATTCTGACAAGACACGACTTCTAGAGCTTGAGACAAGGCTTCGTGAGGTAATTTTTTGCTCTCACAATGAAGTTCACAGTTTTTTATTTTAGAATGGGTGACAATTAGAGAATCATTGATTCAGGGCCCCTCTACATTTTCATGCCACTACAAGAAAGGGTATATGCAGACAAAAATTGGATGACTTCTGAAATATAGTTTGTTCCTCTATTCTGTGCAACAGTCTGTGTTATCCATAAATCTAAACATAGAACCAATCAAATATTACATTGACAAATGTTATTTTTGTTTTAGTTTGTACTACAGCTTTTTTTATTTTTATGCACAACTGATAAACCATTTTGAAATGTGGTGTTTTTAGTTTTCAATATATTGATGTGGTGGGGATTTCTAAATGCTTTTTTTTTGCCAGCCACATTTACTAGACCAGGGGTGTCCAACCTTTTGACTTTCCATGGTCACATTGGAAGAAGAGGACTGGTCTTGCAACACACATAAAATACACTAACGACAAGAATAGCTGATGAGCATAAAAGGTCGGGCAGATCACAATTTAACAACCACTCATATAGATAATGTACCCATCTGAGTAATAAAATTCAATTTTTGTAAAATATTTTATTCTAAAAATAAAAGAGGGCAACATAAAACGAATGAGATTTTTTTGATAAACAAACTCCTCGATATCTGGTCTGATGGATGTAATAGCAATTCTCAAGGTGCTCATCAGATATTTTGGTTCTAATTTTGCCTTTTGTGTGCTTCATTCTTGAATATAGTTGCTCACAAATAAAGGTGCTGTTGAGATGACATGAATAAGGCGTGATTGTGAAGAGTGGGATATTTTTCTTTGGGAAGATAAAAGTCCAATAATGAAACACTGTCAAATTTTTCTTTGGCTAAATGTGATCGCGAAGTGTAAATACATTAAACTAATATTGTTAATTAAGTTTATGATTTTGTGTTGGGCTGCATTCATAGACTTCTTTGGCTGCATGCGGCTCATGGGCCGCAGGTTGGACACCCCTGCACTAGATAATTAACAACAGTGTCTAAACTGGACAACTTATTTGTCTCTTCTCTTGCCTACTCCCGAAGTCACAACCAGGACTCCTACTTTCAGGAAAAAATCTGTAGAGACCCGCCCAATGAACAAAAAGTGATGGGAATATTCTAGCATTTGTAAGCCAACTCTTGTGGCTTCAAAGATTAAACTCATTTACTGTATATATGCAGCTCTTTTTATTATTCATGCTCAACTCTAGCAGTACATGAAACTGTAACCAACTACAGTGACGAAAAAGAGAATGTGTAGATTTAATTTGCTAGCTAATCTTACCTTGGTCTTCATTCCAGATTAGTCTGGAGCACGAGGAGCAGAAGTTGGAGCTGAAGAGGCAGTTGACTGAGCTACAGCTGACATTACAGGAAAGGGAATCCCAGATTGCTTCCATGCAGTCTGCACGTTCTGCTCTGGAAAATCAGCTACATCTATCAAAAACTGAGCTGGAAGAGACCACTGCAGAGGCTGAAGAGGAAATCCAAGCCTTAAGGGTAATTGGCTATTTATCTAGGAAAACAGTACTGTTGATTTGCATCAGGGAATAGCTAAATGGTATTATCTTTTGTATTTTCTTTGTTTTCTTAGGCACACCGAGATGAGATTCAACGGAAGTTTGATACATTAAGGGACAGTTGCACAGTGAGTAATATCTACCAAATTTTTATTGTCCTTTTACTAGATTCCCTTTGTACATTTCCCATCGTCTTTTCCGCTTAAAGCTAGGTTCAGATTAGCCAGTGCGCAGAAAAGCTATCGGCGTTAAAGCCACTATCGTGTTTTCGTGAGGTGATCCTGTGACCTCCTGAATGTCTGTTTCGGGAGTCTTCCCATGAGACATTTTGGAGGGAAGGATATAAATGCAGGAAACGGAGAAGAAGCTCAGAAGTAGGGTGACATCAGATAAATTGCGTGATGTGGTTGTGGAGCATTATGTGCCTGGCACCTCAGACTACCAGACTGCAAACTTTAAATGATAGAGGCCAGAGTCGAAGGGACCATATGCAGCGAATTATTAACGTAATAACCTGATTGTTTGAGGAATTTGAACTCCTATCTTTTAGGTTTTAAAGTGGTATTAGTGATTGTAAATCACCTTGTAAAACAACCCATTCAGTTTAAATATGAAATTGAGATCACATCCCCTATGTTCTCAGCTGCATAAGGGCTGGGGGGAGGAGAAGCAACAGCACCCTGAGTTCCCAGCACAGCTAGGGAACTGATCGCAGTGAGCTCTCCTGTCTAGCATGGTCAGTTTTTAGCAGAAACATCAGGGATTTCACACAAAGGAAGCAATACAAAGAGCACAGGATACTTTGTCATACAAGTATATGGTACAACAGGCACATACAATGTCAGGAATTTGAAATGCTGGGGTAACAAACACTTTAACTGTACAGCTTGTGAAAATGAGCCAGGGACTCCGCTTGCTTCCCACATGAAAGACTACATAGTATTCATGTTCTTATTGAAATGTACCTGACCATTATATAAAAAAAAAAAAAAGCATTCTATCCTATAGAGATCAACAGAAGGAACTAGCAAGAGCCAGTGGGCAGGACCATTTCTCATTAATGGAGCGGCTTTTGGATAGGCATCTGCATTATATTTTAAAGATAAATACCGTATTTATTGGTGTATAACATGCACCCCAAGTTTAGGAGGGAATTTAAAAGAAAAAAACTTTTAGGAGGGAAGTTTAAGGAAAAAAAACTTACATTTAAATGCCCATCAATGCAGCCATATCAGTGTCATTTGTAGCCTTCCATTGCAGCCTTGTCAGTCACTTGCAGCCTTGCATTTAGCCTTGTCAGTCACTTGCAGCCTTGCATTTAGCCTTGTCAGTCACTTGCAGCCTTGCATTTAGCATTGTCAGTCACTTGCAGCCTTGCATTTAGCCTTGTCAGTCACTTGCAACCTTGCATTTAGCCTTGTCAGTCACTTGCAGCCTTGCATTTAGCCTTGTCAGTCACTTGCAGCCTTGCATTTAGCCTTGTCAGTCAATTGCAGTCTTGTCTGTGGCTTTGGCATTTATAAATGGCACTGCCGAGATACAGAGCGGATGTCCTGTGTATCTCGGCGGCGCTCGGCCGTTCTCGGCGGCTTTCTGCTTTTTTTTGGCCGTTCTCGGCTATCTTCGGCCGCACTCGGCTGTTCTCGATGGCTTTCGGAAAGCCGAAAGCCGGCCAGAACAGCCGAATGCGGCCGAAGATAGCCGAGTGCGTCCGAAAATACCCCAAAGCTGCAGAGAGCGGCAGAAAAGGTTAAAAATAGTGGGGGGTCGGCGTATAACACGCACCCCCAATTTCCCCCTGATTTTAGGGGGAAAAAAAGTGCGTGTTATACTCTGATAAAGACGGTAACATTTCTCAATTACCACTTACAAGGCTTTTTAATTGGGCTGGGGCAGCACATTACAGTTAATGAGATATCTTGCTAGTTTCAGTCTAAGTTTGCGAAAAAATATTTTTTAAGTCACCAATTAACTAGACCTGTTACATTTTTATAGCACTCAGATTTCAGCCTACTACAACCAGATGATTAAAAGATGAATTTTTATGGGTTGATTTGTATTACTGCACTTTTAGATTTTCCTTACTGACCATCCTGCCTACATTTTAACATTTTTAATTAAGGTGTTCTAATTATGATGGAGTTCATTAAGTTAGAGAGTTTTTGCTACTGTATTATTACAAAAGTGGGTTTGTGTTCTTGGGATCAAACGGAATCTGCATTAAACCTTATGATTTCACTTTATTAACGTTGGAAGTCTCCCACTCCATTAAACGCTGGTCTCGTCATTGTATTGTGGAAGGAGCTATTATTTTTTAATCTTTTCTTTAGAGGAGAGTACTGCACTTGTCATTTCTGAAACCGAAAGAAGGCTCTTGTCTAAAACTGCCTTCATTTCTTACTTTTAATTTCTTAAATAAAATTATAGAACATTACATTTAATCGAATAAAGAGCGCCATAAAACAAAAAGCACAAAAGCTTTTATTTTTGCTTTTTGATTGAACATTGAATTTTGCACTGCGTTATTTAATCTATTCATCTGAAAAGTTAAATCAGAATATTTTTGCATAATAAACATTGTTTCGCAATCACACTCAATAAATCTTGAAAAGTCCAGCATCGCTGACATTTAAAAAGAAATTAACATTTAACCAGCATAAATTCTATCATGTAGGCGCACTGCTAGCTCTCTTCCCAAAGCCAACCATACATGGATCAAGATTCAGTAGGTTCAGCCGATCAATTTCTATACAACCGCCCTGTCAGATTATTACTGCTCGATCAGTGTGAACTGGGGAATCAAGTCAGTTTTTTTTTACTCAACCTACTCGTTGAGCGCTATAATGAACATTTGTAATCGCTACAGGTGAAAATGCTGAAGGAATTGAATTTACAAAAAGGGTCCCTAAAGAATGGAATTCAGTATTATTTATGTCAGTTTTTCCTGTTTCCTCAGACATTCTGCACCACCTGTCTGTGAAAAGTTGACAGTATTTTGGATGACATATTAAGTCACATGACCCAGTGATGGAAACTATTTCTCAGCCGTTGATATTGCCAGAGTACTGTGGAAGTAATTTTCTTGTCATTATACCAGTGTCAGCCTCTAATGGTTCATCTGTTTAGAATACAGTTGTGAGGCACATACACATCTATGAGGCACAGGCACATACAATCTATGAATGGAGTTGTGGATGTCACACATGCTGGGCTTCCAATAAAAAAACAAAAACAAACTCTTTGTTCATGTTGACTACATGGTGGATTGATAAGATTAGTAATTTACAGAAGAAAGCTAGGTTTGTTTTGTGCTTTCTCTTATGCTCAAATAAATTGAGATTGCATTCTGGCAAAATCAACAGATATTTAATGTAACAAAATTCTTAGATGGGGAAAAAAAAAAGGAAGACTAAGGCAACCATCACATCTAAGTTCTGGTAAGGTACAGTTTCTTTTCAATGTTGGGGTTTAGATGCACTTTAACAGAAGCTCAGTATATTTCTTTGTGTTGAACAATCACTTTCAAGGTAAAAATTACTTTAAAATGGTTGTTAACCCACTTTCAGAAATTTGCATAATCTGTTCCAGCTGTGTCTCCTCTCTGCCCGTCTGACAGAAGCAGGGGAGGGGTTTGCGAATCCCACGCTGAGGAGACACGGCCAGTCATGTGATCGCCATGAACCTCCATGAGATACAGCAAAGGAGGTATTTTTTTTTAATGAAACGGGGGGGGGGGGGGGGCATTGCATTAAGAGACAGAACCGATAGTATACAGATATATATATATATATGTTTTCTTTAATCGTACATCACGGGACACAGAGCCATAATAATTACTATGTGGGTTATAGTCCACCTTCAGGTGCTGGACACTGACACACCCTAAACAGGAAGTTGCCTCCCTATATAACCGCTCCCATACCTGGAACATGTCCGTTTTTTTCGCCAGTGTCTAAGGTGTTGGTCACAAGTGAAGTTGTGCTGTGCTGAACTCCACTGGAGCAATCCTTGCTGGGGCTACTTATGCAGCCAGATCCATTCAAAGTGTCTTTTAGGCCAAATTCAATGGCACCCGGGCCTTATGGCCGAAGAAACAACATCTTTGCTTTTAAACGCTTCTCTTTTTAGAGAGCTGGACCCTGGGATCCAGTACTTTTTGATATTAAGGCCATAAAGTTTTACTGGCGGGGTGCTATTACAGGTCCAGGACTGTGGGTTCCGCGAGGGTCCCCGGTTCCCGAAGGTTTGTTAATAGAATCTACCGTGAAGGGTGAAGCTTGGGTCTGTTGGTTTTACCACAGAAAACCCTGTGGCGGAAAAGGTAAGTGGAGTTTTCTTATGAGATGTCTCCTTTAAAGTAAATGTTGTCATGCCTAAGTGTCACCACTGGGGGCTGTATGGAGCACGTACCTTCTCATTGTTTGCTCAGAGATCACGCTGTGTCACAGAAGCAGCAGACTTTTTTTCCTCTGGCTAGCGGGCAGACCTCCCGTAAGTTTGAGGGGTTTTTCTTCCTCCAAACACCCCCACCTGGGCTGAATTCTCCCCCTCTTCATGAGGCTGAGTATAAGGGAGAACTGAAAACGAACAGCAATGCCGTTTTTTTCACGGCCCCTACTGGCAGCTTCCAGGTCTCCTCCACGCCATCCCTCCGTCGCTCACAAGCCAATCCCGTCAGATAGGAGGCCTGTGGTTGCGCAGGAAAACTCTTTTTTTGAAGGAGAACGAGTGGGGGGCGCGATGTGAGGTGGGGGCGGAGCTTAGTTTGGTGTTGGCATCCTCCAATGCGGGAGTGTGCTTTAAAAGAAAAAAGCTAAAAGGGTCTACCTCAAGCTCTGCAAAGCCTGCTCATCTCTACAAATGGCATCCTCCCCTGAGAGAGGGTGACTGGTCAGTGTGAGCATCAGGGCCATGAAGTGTTTGCAACTGTTTTCAACGCTACAACCCCAGTTTATTTTACTAAAAAGATATTTCTCAGCCAGGTTTAAAAAAAAAAAAAGTTTAGCAACTTTAATCGCGTCCCAGTATGGGTCAAAATGTGACAGGTTCTCTTCCATTGCCCAGGACCCTCAAACTGAGGAACTAGGGGCGGGAGAAGACGAATTCCCTTAGGGGACCGTGGGGAGGCTGATGACTCCTCTTCTGATGTGTCATATGTGGGAGAATCAGCTGTTTCAATCTTAAGACAGATGGTGCAATTTCTTGCTGAATGGCCCACTCCACATTTATGTACCTTTAACTGAGTGTTTGGGTTCGCTAAAGCCTCCTCAACTGTGTATGCCTTTCCTGCCCATTCATTGCTAGAAAATCTTTTTTGTATCTGAGAGGATCACCCAGATGAACGTTATTTTTCCTCCTAAAAAGTTTTCACACTTTATCCTATGGTGGAGGAATTTCACTAAGTAAGGTATACCAGAATTTAATACTGTTATATCCTTTGTGAATAAGAGTTTGACTTGTCCAGCAGACAATGCTCAAATGCTTAGGGATAAAACGGATAAAAAGTTGGAATTCCTATTAAAAAAATAAAAATAAATACGCTAGAGGGGTATCGGTTTTGGTAAATAAATTCTTTCCTGGAGAAATAGGGAAGGCCCATATAGATGAACAAGGAAAATACCTGATTTTATTATACACAATTGGCCAACAGAGGTTTATTACAGTGGCAGTATATATATATATATATATTCCACCTCCGTTTTCTGTGGGTGTTTTGAATGAGATAATGGAAAAAAATCATTCAATATCTTCCAGCAAAATGACTGCTTATTGGAGATTTTAACCTCCTAAGCAGCACTCAGCAGATTTGTATAATTGGGTGCAGGCGACAGGGATAACAGAAATTTGGAGATGGAGGAACCCTGAAAAAAGAACGTATTCTTGCTTCTCTACCTCCTATAAAATGGCTTCTAGGATAGACCTAGCATTTGTGGATCCAGTCATGTTAGCAGATATTGCGGAAGCCACATATCTACCGAGCGGCCTCTCAGATCACTCCCCTTTGTTTCTGTCAATACGTATTCCCACTCCGAGAAATGCATCACTGTTGAGATTAACTCTGCAGTGGGTGTTATACCCGGATATAGTGGAAAAAATTACATCCATAATAATAGAATACTGGGGGAGTAATGTGGCATCGTCCTCGTGGATATTGTTTGGGATGCATTCAAACCATATTTACAAGGACAATATATCTAAAATATTTCAGCGGTTAACAAAATACAGCAAGTTAGGATACAGAAGCTGCAGATGCTGGTAGAATTAAAAATGTAAAAATATGGTCAAGACTAGTAGCACTAATTTTGATTTAATGATGGCCGCATAAAGAGATTTACATTTACATATGGAAGAAATAAGATTAGAATTATATAGAAACAGACAAAATATTTTTGAGCAGGGGGACAAAAGTGGGAGATTTTTGGCGAGATTAAAGCGGTTTGGTACCTAAAAATTAAACTTCATATTATTAAAATCACAAGATGGAATACTCACCTAAATGAACCCTGAAAAAAAAAAATTCTTTACTTACCTTTTATTTCAGATGTTTCTGCTGACTTCCGGGTTGTCCTCCCGTGGGAGTAGGCGTGGTTATCGTCCTCGCAATGGTCCCCGGGAAATTAATAAGCTATTTCCCAAGAATCCATGGGGGGACAATGAAATTGCGAAATCTCGTGAGATTTCGTTAGGATGCCGGTCACGTGACGAGGGCGTGTCCGAATTTGCCATTTTTAAAGTGGGCAGGCAGCTGTATCTACCATTACCACCATTGCACACTGAGCATGTGCGAGATGGAGCGGAGCATGCTGGGAGCCGAGCGTCATCGATATACAGGAAGTAAATGCCTGTGGGCTTCAGACGCCCACACTTAAAATGGAAAATGCCAGAGCACTTTTTTAAAAGTCATCCCGAGGAAAAGAATCGTCGCGCCGGGGTCAAAAAAACGCCGGACGTGGATGCTAAGTGAAGGTAGCAGTCGCCCACCTGTAACACAGGTAAGAAAAAGAAAAAAAAAGAGCGGAATCCCGCTTTAACACAACAAGAATATCAAGCCGCAACTATATCAGAAATTGAGACTTTAAAAGGACGGAGAGTAAAATAACCTGAGGAGATATTGAAGACCTTCAATGAGTATTATAGTTTGCTATATGCCTCTTCTCTCCCCTCCGACTTCCACCCAGGGATCATGGCGGACCTTTTGGGCCAAGTGGCCCTTGGGTGGTTGTCAGACAGGGAGAAGGAGGCATTGGTCTGCCCAACTACAAGTGAGGAGATCATGAAGGTTATACATACATTTCCAGGGGAAAAGGCACCTGGCCCAGATGGAATTCCATTGGAATTCTATAAAAAAAATGGAGCTTTGGTAGCCCCAAAAATTGCTGAAGTATTTACAGATGGACTATTGAAAGATTCAATTAGACAGGCACATATAACTTTACATATAACAGGGAACAGACGATAGGCGACAGCCACAGTAGGAAGCACGGGGAGAGGATTGTTACACAGACCTCTCCTCGTTCTTCAGCTCTGTGACCCGATCGCGGGACACCAGCGGTGATCAGGTCCGCGGGTCCGGCGGCCACGAAGCTCAGGACCGGTAGCGCGCTCACGACCCACGGCTGGGCACTTAGAGCAACGTACAGGTACGTGATTGTGCTCAGCCCTGGCATTCTGCCGACGTATATGTGCAGGAGGCGGTCCTTAAGCGGTTAAACATATTATACTTACCTGCTTTGTGCAGTGGTTTTACACAGAGCAGCACCAATCCTCTTCTTGGGCCACCTGGCAGAGCTCTAGTCCCCTCCCTCCTGTTGAGTGCCATCAGGGCAAGCAGCTTGCTGTGGGGGCTCCCGAGCGGGCATGCTCCTGATTTGCTTCTCTGCGTGTCCATTCACACACACAGCCGGGGTTCTGCCCCACCCCCTCTCATCATTGGCTCACTGGCTGTGGTTGCCAGTGGGGAGTAAGAGTCCCTGGAAAGCCGGGACTGTCGTGCACATAACTGGATCGCGATGGGGCTCATGTAAGTATTAGGGGAGCTGGGGGGCCTGCTGCACAGAGAAGGATTTTTACCTTCATGCATAGAATCAATGAAGGTAAAAAAAAAAAAAACCTTGAGCCTTTACAACCTCTTTAACTATGTCATGGTAAAAGATTATCAAATACAACAAAAGGTATCCTGACAGTGAGGAAAAAAAAGTATTTGCTCCCCTGCTGATTTTGTACATTTACCCACTGACAAATCAGTCTATATGTAGCACCCTGATGTTTAGGCAGGGTTGCTCTTAAATTTACCTGCCAGGTGTATCTGCTTTGGCCAATTGTTAGGGATCAATTGAGTTCACCCTATGTCTGGAGTTGCTGCACTTCTCTCTTTTCTGCTGCTTGCTGGCCGGGTAGCTAGTGACATTAAATAAGACAAGGGCAAAGCAAGAACAGGTTAGGAGTATATTGGGTATCTCAACCAATGGGCAGGGGTTTTCTTAAATCCCTTGGCCTGCTGGGAGAACCTATATATTTTGGTGGAGTCAGGTGTTCTGTGCCACCTGGATGACTGTCTGGGTGGACATGTGTTGTGCTGCTAGGCTGGAGTTTGGGCCTATCCCAAGCACGTCTGGCTGCTAGGCTGTCTGAGGGCCTATCCTGAAGCAAGAGAGCAGCGTAGAGTTGGGATTGCAGCTTGCAGTCCAACCAGAAGTGATGGTTCTGCCGGCCGGGGAACCTTTTGTGGTCGGAGGTAGAGGAGAAGCTGTTGCCACTAAGGGACCAACCACCTTATTACCAGGGACCATAGTGAGTAGCTGAAGTAAGTACCGGAGCAGTATTCTCACTGGGGACAGTGGAGAATCCGGAAACTTCAGCAGGTGCCAAGCCAGGGACCCAGCCAGATGGGTGAGGTTTGAGGAGTACCCGGACTGGCAAGCCAGGGACCCAGCAGGGAAGCGGGGTGATGCTTGAGGAAGATATTAAAGTAAGAAGATTGGAAGAGTTCACGGCATTCAGTGGCAGTGAATCAGCAGGTCTAGTGAAAGAGACTGGGAGCTTAGTGGGCCGAGAACTGACTGCATAAAAAAGGAGTTCATTACAACTTGTGTTAGAAACTGTTCTAAGACTGTTGCCACAGGAGACAGCGCTTCTACACATGCAGATGTGGTGTCTTGCTGGATGCCTTTCCCTGGATGGCTACCTACCTGTAGAAGTCTCGGAGTCTGCTAATTAACATTGCAACTACCTAAGGGTGTCCTGACCCTAACCCTCTCTCCCACATTTCTGTTCAAGAGAAAATAAATCTCTTTTCTTTCAAGAAGTGTCTGGCGCCCATGCATCTACTTTGCACTACACCCACTATGCCTTGCAACCCACTCTATACAGAAGAATGTCAGCTATCTTTGGCTCTGGAGATTCTCATTAGACTAAAGGAGGCCTGGGACCTTGCTACATATAATTTTAAAGGTAGGTTTAATTTAACCACTTCACCCTCAGCGTCGCTTTAACTGACGATTCCGCGGTCGTGCGACTCTGTACCCAAACAAAATCGACTTCCTTTTTTTTCCCCACAAATAGAGCTTTCTTTTGGTGGTATTTGATTGCATCTGCAGGTTTTATTTGCGCTATAAACAAAAGAAGAGCGACAATTTTGAAAAAAAAAAAACACACTATCTTTTACTTTTTGCTATAATCAATATCCCGCATTAGTTAAAAAAAAAAATCATTTTTTACTCAGTTTAGGCCGATATGTATTCTTCTACATATTTTTTGTAAAAAATAAACCTGCAATAAGCGTATATTGATTGGTTTGCGCAAAAGTTATAGCGTCTACATAATGGGGGATAGCTTTATGACATTTTTATTTATTTTACTAGTAATGGCGGCGATCTGCGATTTTTATCCGTACTGCGATATTGCGATGGACAAATTGGACACTTTTGTCACATTTTTGGAACCATTGACAATTATACTGCGATCAGTGCAATAAAAATGCACTCATTACTGTATAAATGTCACTGGCAAGGAAGGGGTTAACTACGTTCCCTAGGTGTGTTCTAACGGTAGGGGGATGGGACTGTCTACATAGTATGAACACACGCTCTGTCTCTATTGCCCTGAAAGAACCGGGATCTGAGTGTTTACACACACAGATCCCGGTTCTTGCTCTGACCCGAGCGATCGCAGGAGCCCTGCGGTTGTCGTGCCTGCTGGGCACTCACATTGGCTCTGGCCCCACGCTGTGGGCCCCTAGTGCCCGAAAGGTGAAGCAAATTAAGGTAACATCGTTTCGCCCAGCCGTGCCATTCTGCCTCAGTAAAACTGTGGTGGCTGGTCAGCAAGTGGTTAACAGCCAGAGACCAAATAACAAAAAAATCCAGAAAAAAGCATTTAAAAAAAGTTATGAATTGATTTGCATTTTAATGAGTGAAATAATTTGATCCCCTCACATCACAGAGGTCAGACTTTTCTTGCAGTTGGCCACCAGGTTTGCACACATCTCAGGAGGGATTTTGTCCCAATCTGCAGATCCTCTCCAAGTCATTAAAGTTTTGAGGCTGTTGTTTGGTAACTCGGACCGTCAGCTCCCACCAGATATTTTTTATGGGATTAAGGTTTGGAGACTGGCTAGGCCACTCCAGGACCTTAATGTGTGCTGCTTCTTGAGCCACTCCTTTGTTGCCTTGGCCACGTGTTTTGGATCATTGTCATGCTGGAATACCCATCCTCGACCCATTTTCAATTCCCTGACTGGGGGAAGGAGTTTTTTTTGTACATGGCACTGTCCATCGTCCCTTTGATGCGGTGAGGTTGTCCGGCCCCAAATCATAATGTTTCCACCTCCATTTTTGAAGGTGGGGATGGTGTTCTTGGGGGGACAGGTAGCATTCCTCCCCCCTCCAAACACAGCTAGTTGAGTTGATGCCAGAGGGATAGATGTGGACCTCACTTTCACCCAGTTTTCCTCTGAATCATTTAGATGTTCATTAGCAAACTTTAGATGGGTCTGTACATGTGCTTTCTTGAGCAGGGGGACCTTGCAGGACTTGCAGGATTTCAGTCCTTCAGGGTGTAGTAAGTTACCAATTGTGTTATTGGTGACTGTGGTTCCAGCTGCCTTGAGATCATTGACAAGATTCTCCCGTGTAGTTGTGGGCTGATTCCTCACAGCTCTCATGATCTTTGAAACTCCACAAAGAGATCTTGCATGGAGCCCCAGACCGAGGGAGATCGTTATTTTGTGTTTCTTCCATTTGTGAATAATCGCACCAACTGTTGTCACCCTCTCACCAAGCTGCTTGGTGATGGTCTTGTAGCCCATTCCAGCCTTCTGTAGATCTACAATCTTGTCCCTGACATACTTGGACAGCTCTTTGGTCTTGGCCATGGTGGAGAGATTGGAATCTAATTGCTTCTGTGGACAGGTGTAGAGAATAACCTGACAAATCGCAAATTCTCAATGAAGAAAAAGAATATGAACTATTCCATTTAAAGCAATTAGGTCGACGCAGAGATGTATGAGATCAAGTTCCAAAAAAAGTGCTAAAGAAAGACTTGTGTTGTAAAGGTTCAACTTTGGTCACATCTGTTTCAACACTTTTTTATATTTTTGTAAAAGCTGTTAACTTTAATTTCAGCTGTGTAAGGGCAACTACTTAGTTGTTTCGTCATAGGGTATATAAAACATATTAAGATCTGCCGTGAAAGCATTGGGTAATATACAAGGCATGTTTGAAAGATTTGGTAAATTGAAAGCAAGAGGACAATACAACCCTACACAAGGTAACAGTTGTGCTATGTTCACCTTGCTGTCAGGTGTTTGTGAATGTGCGTGGTAATGGAGGACAGCATCCTTTTAATTAGGGTAACATCTATGTGCAGGGAGTACAGTAACTAATCCTGAACTTTATTTAGTTTCAAAAGGTTTCATTGAGGAAAATAGAAAATAACATTTTGACACTCACCACAGTCTCTCCACAAGGGGCAGAAAGTCACTAGATAAATATATAGAAAATTATTGTAATACCAATATCGAAACCTGTTTTGACACACAATTGTGTATCAAGAAAACAATTATAAAACAATGAAGGTAACGGGTGGCTCAAGCAAAAATAACTGTAAAATCAGCCATATGCAATAACTTACGGTAAATGGAACTCTTACACTCCAAGTATATGTGTGGCTGGTTATTGCACCATGCTGGACCACCCAGAACTCTTCAGATAGCTGAAAGCGTGAAAAATTGTTTGTCTTCTAACATCAGTGGAGTTATATCATTACTTTTTTTTACTTCTCCATTGACTGTTGGGTTTGTACATACATACATACATACATACATACATACATACCGTACATAAATTTAATAATCTCCTCGGAATTTTGACTGGAGACAGAATAAAAAAACTTCAGGGCCTTTTGCTCTTGGGGGAGGACAAAGTCATTCTCCAATAGTCTATTTATAAGGGCTTACCCTGAAAGTAAATGAGGTGCTTATCTGCCTGTCTTTTTCTCTCACTTTCTCTAGACATATACACAGAAATAACAAATCATGAGTTTGTGACATGCAAGAACTTTTATTATTTGCTTACTTGGCTGAAGGGATTTTTTAATTGTTTTTGGACATTGAGAGACACAGGGGGTCATTAATTCTGAGTTATATTGCCGCCTACAGGAGGATTGGGCACGTGCAAAAAAACCCCCAAAAAACAAAACTATAGATCAGCCTAGAATACCCCTTCCTACTGCCAGCGTGCCCTAGATTTTTGCTAGCATCAAATGATGCTAAATGTGTAAATGACGTGTCTAATTCATGGCAGCACCATCCTTGAACATTATTTTGTTGCATAGTTACATAGTTGTGAATATGCATATCTCATACCTGTGTGAGCCCTATGGAAGCTGAAAAGCACTGTCCTCACGATCCAGTGGTACTGAGAGTTGCCAGCTCAGCACTGCTTATTGTTTTGGAAGATCCCTGTGACAGGTGCCAGGTTGTTGTCCTGGGGACATTGGTGCAGCGGAGTTGGTGGTTGGCAGTTGTGTCTCCTAATCAACAGCAATGCTCAACCCCCTTAATAGAGGGTCGTCCACTCTTGATTCACTCAGACAATACTGTGGCAGTGGCGTTATCCATCAAGAAAAAAAACAGAAGTCTCACCTTGGCAGGTCTTACCTTCCCTGATACTCCATCCATGTCTGCTTTGCAGGATCAGGATGGAGGGCATCCTTTTGAGCCTCTGGACTGGCACAGAAAAATGTGGTACTCCAACATGTTAAGACTCCTGGCAAGACACCCTGTGGGCCCCGCCAAATTGAAAAAAATCTGTCTCAAGGGCCATCCTGCTTCTGGGTCCCTAACTTTAACAATATGGCTGTCGAAACCTGGGTTATAAGGCATAAGGGCCTATCAAAGTCTGTGGTTACTTTGATGCTAAAAGTTAGGAAGTGCACTTCAAGCAAAGTCTATCATCAGACATGGACAATGTACATCACCTACTGTGTGTCCGGGAGCTTCCATCCAAGAAGCTTCTCTGTGTAACAAATACCGCCCTCTTCTTGCAGTTGGATTTTGATCAATCAACCTTTGCCTCTCTCAGCACCTTTTAAAGGTCAAGTCTCTGCTCTATCCAAAACATTGCCTTCATGCTATTTTCTTTCTTTATTTTTATTTCTATCTTAAGCAAACCTTCCTTGATCTTCAAATGAATGGGCTGAAAATGCACTGCACACAGATCGCGCAGGAATGCTCCTGTGCGATTCCTGGTGTGAACCGGGCCAAAGTAAGCAACTGTCCTAGGTGACATTTTGAGATGGATCATGCTTGTATAACTGCCCATTTTGTAATGTCTATAGGCAGCTTTGCCTAAGCTGCTTGGTAATGATTTTTTTTGTTTAATCACAGAAAGAAACAGGTACTTTTTACTCAATATAATATTGGAATTTCATTATGCTGTACTTGTACCCAATAGAATCCTATGAGTTTTTAATGCTGACGTTTCAGTTGCTAAAGCTTGTATTCCCTGATTCCTCCTCTCCTCCCTTATCAATGAATTTACTTTTTGCATAACAGCGTACAGTATTCTGGACCCCGTGACCTCATCACTGGGTCTCTGTGCTTCTCTATGCAATCATGCAATAGTTAATGGCTGGTGGGAGGGACCAGCAGGGGGCTATGCATAGTTTCTTGAAAATATCACGAGCCCTCAGCCCCTATGCTAGTAGTGTGCTGGCTTTTGAGAGGAGTTATGAAAAATATAAAAATGCTTTGATGGATATTGTTCTTGAAGATTGTGCATTCTGAGGCAGGCTGTATTTCCATGCAGAGATGCCCTAGGAAATTTCAGTACAGGAGAGAGAGCCTTTACAACCGTGCAAGGCTCAAGGTAAGGCTATAGTTTAGCTTCAAGTTTTGAATAGAGAAGGGAAGGTTTGAAACTCTTGTCAGGTTTACTTTACTTCCTGTCCTCAACAGACTAGAGGGAATGAGAGGAAAAGTGGAGAATTTTGCAATTTTAACCACTTGACCTAGAGCAGGTTTTACACCTTTCATGACTAGGCCATTTTTTGCTATTCAGCAGAGTGCTGCTTTAACTGGCAATTGCGCGCTCATGCAACACTGCACAAAATTATATTTATATGATTTTTTTCACACAAATAGAACTGTCTTTGGGTATTATTTGATCACCCCTGGTTTTTAATTTTTTGCTATATAAGATGAAAAAAGGCCAAAAATTTTGAAAATAAAAACCATAAACGAATAAAACTGTTTTAAACATGGCTAATAAAATCAAATTTCTTCATAAATTTAGGCCAAAATGTAATCTGCTAAAAAGAAAAAAAATCCCAATAAATGTATATTGGTTTGTGTGACAGTTATAACGTCCACAAACTATGGTATGTATATTTTGAAAATTGACCAATCCTGATGTACTGGCGGTTTCTGCCATTTCTTGAGGCCCTTAAAATGCCAGGACAGTACAACCCTTTGATGTTGCAGTGTTGATCGCCACAACTATCATGAATGGGTTACATTCAATTCATAACAGCTGTGATTTACTATTGTGTGCCGTGACTGGCCCACAGCTATCACATGGTGCTGTGATTGGCCCAGGTGCCATGAGATAGCTGTGGGCCAACCACAGCATCAGTATAGAAATCGGAGCTGTTATAAATGAAATTCACACATTACAGCTTTGTTGGCATTGTGATGATGTGATTGCATAGTGATATGGGGAGACGCAATCCACTGCTTCCTGTGGACACAGCGAACATGGGAGAGGGGCTCTGCGTGCCCCTAACTCAAGAGGCAGGATGTTGTACATGTATGTCAGGGGTCAGCAACCTTTTTCCACGTAAGGGCCGGATTCAATGTATGTTAATGCATGGAGGGCCACATTCACCTGCTAATAAAGTAAGATAATAATAGACCTAACATAGTAGTAATAACAGTACAGGTTTACCTCACTTTAAGGTGCTAAACTAATACAAAGCCAGTCCACCCTGTGAGAGCATGTGGCTGGGGATTCAGATTTTACTGCCCCCTCCCCCATTCTGGCACTCAAGGGTGGCTGACGCCAGCCCTGCCAGCCAGCATGGTATGGAGATGGGGTTCCTGCCCTTAGTGAACTTAGTGGAGATGATGTCCCCTGTCTCCAGGGGAGAAGGGGTTCCCATCTCCAGGTGGAGTCCCTGTCCCTAGGAGAGATGGGGGTCCCATCCCTAGGGGAGATGAGGTCCCTGTCCCCAGGTGAGAAGGGGTCCCTGTCCTCAGGTGAGAAGGGGTCCCTGTCTCCGGGTGAGAATGGGGTGCCTAATAATGTCCCCCCATAGCAGTGTCCTCTGCCCCCCTTCTCATCACTCCCTTAGTGTCCTCTGCCCCCCCATAGCAGTTTCCTGTGCACCCCAAAGCCATGTCCTCTGTCCCCTGCACACTCCCCCTACTGCCGTGTGCTCTGTACCCCCATAGCTTCCTCTTCACCCTACCCCCCACACACACACAAACGCACACTGTGGCGGTAGAGCTCTCCTACCTTACACATGTGTACAGCAGAGAAGAGATCAGCCATATCACAGGGTTGGATGGGGCCAGGAACTGCTAAAGTTAACTTTTCACATTAACAGGCTGGTGATTGGTTGCTAGGATCAGCAACCAATCGCCTGTTTAATGTGAAAAGTTAACTCCAACAGTTCCCGTCCCCATCCAGCCCTGTGATACCATCCGCTCGCCGCTGTCCAATGAAGAGGAGACGCTGTACTCTATTGAAGCACCTCGCTTTTATGCACACAGTTAAGACTTTACCGGGAATCATTATTTCCTTCTAATATTCTGGACATATTATGGAGACTGGCAATCTGTGCTTGGGGGCGCTGCCTATGCGCCCTTTGGCTATGGGGCTTTATGACCAACTCAGCTCCCGGGACGGACCACTTATCTGACCCTGGTCCCACATACACCACACACCATAGCTATCTGTGGCATATATCCTAGAGCATCCGCCCGGAGGAAGTATTTACACACGAAATGCATCAGACATTCAGGATGTAGCTATGTGCCTTTATAAGGATTCATATCTAGACACACAATTTATCATTTTCTATCCCATTGAACCCCAATTTGTGCTGCCAAGTTGATAATGAGTTTATAACATTCATCATTATGTGCTGAATATATATACATATATAATCTCCATGAATTTATGATGTTATTTTCTATGTGCATGTGTGCCAATATGATATTACTTTTTCTCACATGAGTTGTATTATTGCTATGCATTTATAATTTATATTATATAATTAAAACATGAATTCAACCATATTTATCTCTACGAGTCAACGACCTAATTTAATGTCCCAAATCCCCCTTTCTTGTTCAAATGAAGAAGACAGCGGTGAAAATGCCTGCGGGTCGGTTGCCTGTAAATTCATCACAGGTACTGACGGGCTGAACATTTAGCAGTGGCAGGCTGGGTGCGGCCCGCTGGCCGTAGATTTCTGACCCCTAATGTAGTTGATCCTGCCTGCCCATGCCGCCATCTCCCAGTAAATGTACTGTGGCTAGGTGGCAAGCGGTTGAAGAGCTGTCATCAAAACATTTGTCCCCAGAGGATCATTTATCCTAACCTCTTGCTCTGGTGGCAGGTCTAAAAATGTTTTCCCTCACTTTTTGTCTCAGTGACAACAGTCAGCAGGACAAATAAAAAGGTGCGAGTCTCCTCAGCGAGGTCACAGGGTGCAATTAAAAATGGACAGATTTAAGATCTAGGCAGCCTAGTTTGATTCCTGAACCAGTATTGGGGATACCAGTTTTAGTAAATCAACACCATTGTGTCAGAATACTACTTTGACAGCACCCAAAGAAAACAATCACATCTACTTATGCGACTTTGTCTTTTTAAAGCGGAGGTCCACCCTAAAGTGGACCTTCCGCTCATCGGAACCCTCCTCCCCTCCGGCGCCACAATTGGCACCTTTCAGGGGGGAGGGGGGTGCAGGTACCTGTACAGTACAGGTATCTGCACCCACTTCCGGGATAGCTCTCTGCGGAAAGGGGCGTAGATTACGCCCCTTTCCGAAAGTCCCCCGCTGCCTGCTGGGAAACACACAGATCCCAGAGGCAGCGGGTCCATCCTTATTGCGCAGCGCGACTCGCGCATGCGCAATAGGGAACCGGGAAATGAAGCCGAAAGGCTCCACTTCCTGATTTCCATACCCAAGATGGCGGCGGCAGCACCCGAGAGAGGATCGAGAGATCGGCTTCGGGTGCTGACATCGCGGGCGCGCTGGACAGGTAAGTGTCACTATTTTAAAAGTCAGCAGCTGCAGTATTTGTAGCTGCTGGCTTTTAAAAAAAAAAAAAAAAAACGGCGGACTCCCGCTTTAAAATGGAAAAGTGTTTCTATAAGTAAGATTTGTATCCCTATTTATTTATCTTTGTACACTAGGTTCTGACAGATCTGGAAGACCAACTTAACCGTATGAGTGAAGAAAATGCAGAGCTAAACGATCAAAACTTCTTTCTGAGCAAACAGCTGAACGATGTTTCAGGAGCCACAGGGGAAATTATACAACTCCGGAGTGAAGTAGATCACCTGAGACGTGAAATTACAGAGCGGGAGATGCAGCTCACTAGTCAGAAACAGGTATTGTGTTTTCTTCTTTATGACAAAGTACTTGTTTTCTATTTGATCGAAAGGATTGATTTTGACACCCTATCATTATACCTTACTTTCTTTTATATACTGTACGAAACACCTTCACCTGAATTTCTGTGACATTCACCCATTTCTCTGTGACATGGCTACTAATTCGTAATTGGCCCAGCGCTATCGGGAAGAGAGTCCATAGCCCAGTGTAAGCTTAAAC
Organism: Lithobates pipiens; assembly: GCF_037356315.1. Classification (NCBI taxonomy): domain Eukaryota; kingdom Metazoa; phylum Chordata; class Amphibia; order Anura; family Ranidae; genus Lithobates; species Lithobates pipiens. Next base: position 36,988,619 of record NW_027507790.1, on the reverse strand, counting down.
TAGAGTTTTCTTTTCTCTCTTCTGGCTGCTTAATCGAGTGGCAAGAGAGGAAACGAAAAATGAATAGGTGCTGCTGTAGAAAGGGGCAATAAAAATAACCTTTTGCTTGGCTTTAGGCGTTTTAGATTTTTTTAACCTCAATGACTTTGGCTTCTCTGTTGCATCTACAATATATTGTCATAAAACACCTTTGAAAATCCTAATTTATTATTTGCAGTAGGGAATTTGCCTATTCTGCTACTGGAACACAAATGTGTCATAGCTTACAATCTGATTTTTTTTTTTTAGCTATCACAAGCAAACCCTTGAATTGATACATACATGTACTGTCTCCCTTAATTTCGTAAAGGGATGCGCAAACTGTTGGTGCTATAAAATTCCTGTTCAATATTAATAGTTTGTAATAATAGGTGATTGCTGTAAGATGTATTGTTTGTGACCTAAAAAGAGAAAATGTAGGTGCCACTCAGGTAGAGCGGTAAAGTCTAACTAGACCACTGTGAGAGCAGGCAGGGACAGGAAGCTTGTTCTAGCTTGAAGCTGCAACAATGGCAAAGGAAAAGTTCCATAAGCTGAACTTCATGGAGCAGGACCATGTGCATGGGGTGAAATGAATGGCAGCCTCAGCCTTCTGCGGAGAGGCGGAGATCTCCCTCTGTTGTCAGCCGGGGAGATCGCACGGCCGCTCAGCCCCTCAGCCCCTCCGCCCCTCCTGCAGTAGCCATGGAAACCAGCCGAGAGTCGTGTGACCGGCCTGAAGATCTCACTAAATCGTTATTTACATAGTTGATGAGGTTGAAAAAAAGACACAAGTCCATCAAGTCCAACCTATGTGTGTGATTTTATGTCAGTATTACATTTTATAACCCTGTATGTTGTGGTCGTTCAGATGCTTATCTTATAGTTTTTTTTAAATGCTCCCCGCTGAAACCACTGCCTGTGGAAGGGAATTCCACATCCTTACAGTAAAGAACCCTCTACACAGTTTAAGGTTAAACCTCTTTTCTTCTCATTTTAATGAGTGGCCACGTGTCTTATTAAACTCCCGTCCGCGGAAAGGTTTTATCCCTATTGTGGAGTCACCAGTATGGTATTTGTAAATTGAAATCATATCCCCTCTCAAATGTCTCTTCTGCAGAGAGAATATGTTCAGTGCTCGTAACCTTTCCACATAACTAGTCCCTTTTATTAGTTTTAGTACTCGCTCCATTTCCAGCACATTCTTCCTCAACATCGGTGCCCAGAACTGGACAAGCATACTCCAGGTGAGGCCGGACCAGAGTCTTGTAGAGTGGGATAATTATCGCTTTATCCCTAGAGTTGATCCCTTTTTAATGCATTCCAATATTCTGCAAAAATCTTACCAAACAGTGTAGAATGAGCCGCTCTAAATACTCAGTGAATATGCTAATGATACACACACTCAACTCAAATGTATCCAATAAAGTATACACATAACATAAATAACATTGATTGTTACCACTTTAAACTAAAATAGCAGCACCCTGTGAAGGGAATAGTTGCAGGGAGGAGGGGGTGAGGGGCTGAGAGCAGGGCTGCGGATGACGGAGGGACGTACACTGACCACAGTGGTCAGGGCTCAGAAGCCCTAATTTTCTTGGTCAGCACAGTGGCAGATTCAGCCAGATTTTTTTTTACAGTTTAGAGGGGGGCAGATTACACAGTACTATGCTGTTATATCTGCTTCAAAGGACCAGGATTGCAAATTTATTCATTTTTTGGGTTTAACAAACACTTTAAAGTGATTGTAAAGGCAGTAGTTTTTTTAACTTCATGCATTTTATTAGCCCCCTAATACTTACCTGAGTCTCCTCTCTATCCAGGGATGTCCAGGACTCTCCCTCCTGATTGTCTGAGAGACAGCAGTGGTGCTATTGGCTCCTGCTGCTGTCAATCAAACTGGTGCCGAACCTTGGCTCCGTGTCTGAATGCATACATGGAGCTGCAGCTCGGGGTGCCCCTATAGCAGGCTGCATGTGGTGGGGGTACTCAACAGGAAGGAGGGGCCAGGAGCTCCAGCCAGAGACCCGAGAAGAGGAGGATCCAGGCTGCCCTGTGCAAAACCACTGCACAGAGCAAGTAAGTTTAACGTGTTTGTTCTTTTAATAGAAAACAAAACAAGACTTTACAATCACTTTAAGCTCCAAGGGGCAGAGTTAAATGTGTGGGGGTGTTTCTGGTTTGAGTCTGGGCTGAGGCTGCCATTCATCTCAACCCATGCACATGGGTCTGCTTCATGATGTGCGGCTTATGGATCTTTTTCTTTAACATATATATATGTATGTTTGTGGTAGTTGATTAACCTCCCTAGCGGTAATCCCGAGTCTGGCTCGGGCTGGGATTTCAGTACCATAAACAGTAACCCCTGAGCCAGACTCGGGATTGCATCGCTGGATACAGGGAGGACACAGGGAGAAGTTACTTACCTTGTCCCCTGGATCCAGCGATGTCCTCCGCACTGTGTGATCGAGCTGTCCTCCACTCGATTCACGCAGTGCCCGAGTGCCGCCAAGCTCCGTTCCCTGCGACGTTACGGCGCACGGGAGCGGAGATCGGTGCCAAATTCAAAAAAGTAAAAACACACAAAACACACACAGTACTGTAATCTTACAGATTACAGTACTGTATAAAAAAAATTACAACACCCCCTTTGTCCTTAGTGGTCTGTGCAGTGCCCTGCATGCACTTTTATATTATAAAAACTGATTTTTCTGCCTGGAATTTGGAGATTGCCCATAGCAACCAAAAAGTGTCCCTTTATGTCAAAAGTGATTTTAGACCAGCTAGAAAACAGCGATAATAAATTAGAATCACTTGCAGAATTGAGCGATAGCGATTTGTGGGGAAATTCGTCATCAAACACTAAATATAATGACAGCGACAATTCTGTAAATGAGCAAATTTCTGTGTTTTTGGATTTGATTACATTATTGAATAATTTTTATTATTATTTATTATATTATAAACTTTATCATACCCGGGATGTCTGCTAGACTCTGGTTTGAACATATTTAAGAGAGTTATTCCTAAGAATTACAGGACTATAATATAAAATGCCAAATTTCCATGCAAAATAATTGTACCGCTTTGAGCACCTAAAACCAGAACGAATCATACCGCCAGGGAGGTTAAGTAGAGCAGACATTGGCTTGAAGCCTTGAGAGGCACACGATAGATATCTTTGTTACTAGATCTTGTTTATTGTTTAATTGTTTATTTTGTCTTTTGTGGTGTTATAATTACAGACAATGGAAGCCCTAAAAACCACATGCACTATGTTGGAGGAACAGGTAATGGATCTGGAAGCACTGAATGATGAGCTGCTGGAAAAGGAACGCCAGTGGGAGAGCTGGAGAAGTTCATTAGAGGATGAAAAGACTCAGTTTGAATGCAGACTTCGAGAGGTGCAAAGGTTGCTGGATAATGAAAAACAGGGCAGGTGAGGATTCAAAATGTATTATGATAAAGATATTTGCACTATATAAAGATATTTCTTTCATGTCCATTGAGTGACACATGAAGTTGTTCCAGGTTATACTGCTGCCTACCAGAGTATTAGAAATGGGGGGGGGGGGGGCTGTAGCCCAGGATAGCTCCTACTACCAGCGTGAATCAGTTTTGTCCTAGGAGGACAGATGTAAATGATGATGGCATTCCAACAGCTATGATTTCAATAAAAAAATACTTGTCCACCTCACAACCACATTTCTGAAGGTCTCTAATGGGGATTCTGTTACAGCCTCCCGTTCACAAGTTCTCCAGGTAATCATCTGTAGCAACAGTAATTGGCCATTGCTGTTCTTCCTCCTAGCTCTTTGGTTACTCTGGGGCTATACAGCAGCACAGCTGAACAAGTTTGCAGCTTCAAAGCACCTGGGACTTTCTACCTCGCCTCAAGTATATCTGGCAGGAATTTAATACACAATCGTAGAGTTAAAAAAAAAAAAAAACTAAACAAAAAAAACTGCTTTGTATGACTCCAGTCAATTTACAACAAAGTCAAAACAATTACAAATGCCAGCTCTAGCAAGCTTGACATATTTCATTCGTCCTAAAATCATGTTGATGTCTGCAGCCTGGAGTCACGTTGCCCTCTGATTTTGGAGCCTTTAGTTCTGTTAGGTGTGGCTGGGTCCTCTGCTGTTTTAGCCGAGGTCTTTCCATATTGAGGATGTAACATGTTCTGAAAGGAACGGCCCCAGGTCCCCCGCTTTGACAGCTAGCAGGGGATTTTCTCCTCCCGCTAGCTGTCACATTAAAAAAAAATGTGGCTGTATAGTGCTCTGCCTGGCCTTGTCACTCGTTCAGTGTTCTGTGACTGGAAAATGAAAAGACTTGACACCCTTAGTGGTTTTCGGCTTGTAGTTCTCAATGAAGTACCATGGTGGTGTGAGCACTGTGGTAGTTCATTGATTATACCTGTTAGCGTGTATTGGCTTGCTCGTACGAAGTACGAGCAAGCAGATACACTGACAGGTCTGCAGGAGACCTGCATGGCATCAGCAATCTGCTGATCACTGGTGCAATACTTTACAGCCTCTTGCAACAAAAAATGATAAATGCACATTTTTTTTTACATGAATAAAATGTGCATTTATTATTTTTTGTCAAAAGGTGAACTTATCCTTTAAAGATGCTACTTGTTGCAAGAGCGCCCATGTTTCTCAACAGAAGAAACCTAAGGAACACACTGTGAAGTATTCTTCGTCTCTGACTAGTGGTTTAACCCTGAACACTATTAAGGGTCAAGTTTCTGCCCTTTCTCTCCTGATTCTGAGACCTCTGGCCTCTTAACCCTTGATTAAAACATTAGTATAGGGATGTCCAATATAAGGCTCCCCCATCCAGTCCCCAGTGACCCTGTGGGATCTGAATATGGTCCTCTGCACTTCAGAAATGGCCATTTGAACCCATTACAGACATTCCTCTCTCTACTCTCACCCACAAGGTGTTTTTTTTTTCTTGTAGCCATCATCAGGTGTGTGAACTGGCAGCCTTATCCTGTAAAGCACTCCTTTTTGGTTTTGCACAGGGTTTGGATGGTGTTGAATCCCAGCACTCCTTTTTTCCTAAATTTGTTTCTGCATTTTACCTTAATTAGGACATTGTTCTTCCATCAATCTGTCCAGCTGTTGTGCACCAAGAGTAACTTTTCCTTCATCGTCTGGGCGTGGCCTTCAGCTGTGAGAATCTCTCAGCTACTACTCCTCTCAAATTGATTACTTCATTGTCCTCTCAGATGCATCCCAAAGGGGTGTTCTGACTTCTCGTTTTACTACCTGTATGTGTTTTAGGCAGACCATTATAACCCTGTTAGGGTGCAGTCTACTAGAACTGTGAGTGCTTCTTGGGCTTTTTGGCACCAAGCCAATCTTTACCAGATTTGTAGGCTCATACCTGTCTTCTGTTTACATGTTTAAGTTTTGGCTGGTTGACATTTTGGCCTAATCTAATGCCAACTTTGGACGTAGAGTCTGTTAGTGCGGTCTTTAAAGTGGTAGTAAACCCAGTTTCAAAAAACACTTACATTCCCGGCATGCCGGAAATGCTAACTTTCACATTGGTTGTGCTCTCAACCAAACTTTCAAACCATCCAATGGCTGGTTTCATAACTGATCACATGTGCAGCATTATGGCAGTTGAAGAATCATTAGAGGTCAAGATGGCAGCTTCCTTGACTGAAAACGATAGAAGGGTTTACTTCCACTTTAAGCTGCAGGCAGTCCCCCTTCTTTGTTGTTTGCTTAGGACTTTTCACATTTATTTGCTGCGTTGCCCACCACATCAGTTGGACTGCTTTCTGGTGTCCTTAAGATAAAGACTTTGTGTCCCTCAGTGGACAAGAAAGAAAATAGGATTGATAAACGTGCTATAAAATCCTTTTCTTGGAGTCTGTTGAGGGACACCCCTCTGTGTACAAAACTGAGGCATGCTAGTAGTAGGAGGGGTTATTCTGGACTGATGTACAGTTTTTTTTTTGTTTTTCTTTTGACAATGTGCAATTCTTCTTAAGGCTTTAGTATCAACCAAATGTTTAAAGTGGATGTAAGCCCTCTCTTATACCCAGTGAAGTGAACAGCCTCAGATGATACACAGGGATGAAACAAATCTTCCTACATAAGTTTTACATGCATATATGCTGTCTTCAGCCTGCTATTTTCTTTGGAATTCTAACATGGTGTTAGAATCTTTACTTCCTCATTCAGCAGTAGGAGGCATACACTGTGTGACAGCTGGTTGGAGGAAAGACCCCCCCCCCACCACCACCACCACAAACGCAGAGAAAGGAAGGAATGTTCAGAGCTGTGCTGTGACAAGAAAAGCTCTCTGCTAATTTATTTATAGCATCCACCCGACACAAATTTCAGGCTAGTTTTATCTCAGTTGTCTGAGAACTTGTCAGAAGTTATTCTGATAACAGAGGATGAAACAGCAGAAAGACACAGGACTTAGGGCTTTGGCGAAAGATAAGTAATCATTACAAATATGTGTTTAGGTCAAATTTCATGAATCGGGTTTACATCCACTTTTTAAAGGATAAGTTCGCCTTTTATAAAATGTTACACCCGTATTTAGGGTGTAACATGTTAGTGCGGCAGCTGCCCCCGCATCCCCCCCAAGTCCCCGCTGTGACAGCAGACCATAGATCTCCTCCCCACGCCTGCTGTCCCAATTTTAATAAGACATGAGTATACAGTGCTCCACCCAGCTGGCCACGTTACTCATTCCCCTGAGTTCTGTGAATGGGAAACTACCGTCCGCCTTTGTAGCTGTCGGATTCTAGTCCTGAATGGAACTACCAGAGCGCTGTTGAGCGCTCTTGGTAGTTCATTGATTCTGTTTGTCAGTGTGTAACTGCCTGCGTGTACGAGCAAACGGCTTACACTTACCAACTGCAAGAGCCCTGCATTGCACCCTCCATATGCATTTATTATTGTTTTTGTAGGTGAACTTATCCTTTAATGCAAGTTTTTTTAAATCAATCATTCTAAAAAAATTTAAGTATACCTGGCTTTTTTTTTTGTTTTATTTTAAAAAGTCTCTTAGCCTTGTTTTCAGGCTTCTTTTTTGTCTTGTGCATGCTCCCTCTCCTCCACTTATACACCTCACAGCTACTAGTGTAGAGTGAGCAGTGCCGTTATTTCTGGTCACATGCTCTAAATGTATACTACAATTCCCATTGATCTGAGTGTGTCTGCAGTCGGCTTCTGGAGCCCTACTGGAATGAAGTCCATCGTATCGTCCGCAAATTCACAGATAGAACCTTACCGAAAGATCCCACGTTTTTCCTCTTGCACCACCGCGATATACCAAGTAAAGCATCTAGAAAGTCCATTCTGCCTCTCTTGATCACAGCCGCGAAGGGATGCATTCCGCTGTACTGGAAGCAGACACAGCCTCCATCGATTGTCGCCTGGCTGAAAAAGGTCGCTTACATTCATGCGATGGAAGATTTGGTAGCCACAAAAAAGGGCCTCAACGAGAAATTTTCTAGAAGATGGTTTTATTGGCACGAATTTGTATACTCAGAGGAATATGCGTGATTAGTATTAGTGATTTGCGTGAATTTGTATACTCGGAGGAATATGCGTGATTAGTCCTGCGGGACTAATCTAATGTACCCTCTCTAAACACCAGGAAACTGGGCAAAATCTCCGGCCTGGAAGCGGTTTGGGTAGATGGAAATTTACCCTGATCCTTACCTTACCCCCCCCCATGGGTCTTCCCTAACTCCTAGCAGTCCTAATTACACGGGGGAAATATTTGACATGTGGGATACGGAGACTCCTCAGATTATTTGCTGAGATTACAAGAATACTGATTTATGTGAATTGGACCTTCCCTTGTTTGATACGCTTTTAGAGTTTTACATTTTTGCATTTTCTTTATTTTCCATATGTTTTTCTTGCAAAAATAAAGTATTGGGAAAAAAAATTGGAGTTTAGTTTCTCTTTAAAGCGGAAGTCCATTTTTTTTTTTTTTAAAAGCCAGCAGCTACAAATACTGCAGCTGCTGACTTTTAAAATAGTGACACTTACCCGCCCAGCGCTCCCGCGATGTTGGCACTCGAAGCCGATCTCTCGATCGTCTCTCGGGTGCTGCCGCCGCCATCTTGGGTATGGGAATCAGGAAGTGGAGACTTTCGGGTTCATTTCCCGGTTCCCTACTGCGCATGCGCGAGTCACGCTGCGCAATAAGGATGGTCCCCGCTGTCTCTGGGATCCGTGTGTTTCCCAGCAGGCAGAGGGGGACTTTCAGAAAGGGGCGTAGATTCTGCGGAAAGGGGCGTACCTTCTGCAGAATCTACGCCGGAAGTGGGTGCAGATACCTGTACTGTACAGGTACCTGCACCCCCCTCCCCCCTGAAAGGTACCAATTGTGGCGCTGGAGGGGGGGGGGATTCCAATGAGCGGAAGGTCCACTTTAGGGTGGACCTCCGCTTTAACACTTCCTATGTCCCTCAGTGGACACCAAGGAAAGGAGTTTTTGGTGAATGCAAAAAAATCCTATTTTATTTTTATTTTTTTAGCTTTAAACAGTTAAAGTAAGTCTGTACTATGATATGAACATAAAACTTTGCAAGCAGATGACAAATGGTAACGGTGGATCTAAAATATTTTTCTAATAAAATATCTTCTTATAAAATAACAAACATGTTATACTTACCTGCTCCGTGTAGAGGTTTTGCATAGAGCAGCCCAGATTCTCCTCTTCTTGGATCTTCTTTGGCTCTACAGCTGTCTTGAAACTACTCAATTAGTGAAGAAGAATGAACAGTTTCTACATAAGAATGTGACAAAAATTCAATGCAAAAGATCAGTGAAAAATGTAGCGCTAAAAATATAAAACAATAAACATTGTACAATCAATTATATCAAGTATTGTGTGTAAATAATAAGAACTTTTTGATAAAAATCTATCTCAAATATAATGAATATAAAATGGAACATGTATATAAGGAGTAGAAACACAGGTGTGAAAGTCCCAAAGGTGAAACAATCCTATAGTAAACATGTATGGAGTCCACCATGAAAAGTTGTAGCTCAGAAGTGGGGTACAAAGGCCTCAGCAGGCATGAAGAGCATCAGGAATAGCGTGTCCTTCACCCGAGAAAAGGGGTATAGACTCTTACCGGAAATAGTGGACTCGAATGTCACCGACAACAAGTCAATCAAGCGAGGATAGCATGATCAAGGGAATCCAAAGAGCTCCAAGAACGAATCCAGGGAATCATGCAGTTAACCGTGAGACTGAAACTCCGATGTTAAGCAGCCAGACTGGAAAGCCAAAAAACTCATCAGAAGGAGCTTGGAGCTCTTTGGATTCTCTGGATCGTTTTGTTAATCTGCTGATTGAGCTATCCTCGCTTGATTGACTCGTCACTGACGTTCGAGTCCACTATTTCCAATAAAAGTGTATACCCCTTATCTTGGGTGGAGGACACACTATCCCTGATTCTCTACATGCCTGCTGAGGCCTTTGTACCCCACTTCTGAGCAACAACTTTTTGTGGTGGACTCCATATATGTTTACCATAGGATTGTTTCTCCTTTGGGACTTTCTCACCTGTGTTTCTACTCATTATATACATGTTCTGTTTTATATTCATTATATTTGAGATTGATTTTTATCATAAAGTTTTTATTATTTACACACAATACTTGATATATTGTTCAATGTATTGTTTTGTTTTATGTTTTTAGCGCTACATTTTTCACTGATCTTTTGCTACGGGGCACCCGAGCCGAGCCGCAGCTACGTGTGTCCATTCAAACATGGAGCCGCAGTTAGGCTCTGCCCCTCTCTCTTCTCATTGGCTCACTGACTTTGACAGCACCGGGAACGAATGGCGCTCTGCTGCTCTCTCAGCCAATGAGGAGAAAGAGTCTCGGGCAACCGAGTCTCTCCTTCAACATTGCTGGGTAGAGATGGGGCTCAGGTAAGTATTGGTGGGGGGGGGGGGGGTTGGGTGTACTGCTGCAAATAATGCACTTGCTTCCGTTCTTCTGTTCAGTAAGCTGTTTCTACTCATGGATTACTGAGTAATCCTCCTATATCAGCATGGCCTGGGTTGTGGCCTGGGTTAAGCCCCCTGCGGCTCACTTGACCTGGTGATGTCATTTCAGCCTGATTAGGCTGATGATGCAGAGCACAGGGAAGCTGTCACTCAAGCATCTGAGCTGTCCCACCGGCAGGCTTCAGGGTCTTGAAAAGGCTGAAGTGATGTTATGACACCATGTGACATGCTTCAGCCTAGCCCCACCCAAGACCATGTAGAGAGGAAGAAGAAAAAAAGTCACATGACCCAGAATGAAGCTTTATCTGGGATTTAATTTTTTTTAATGTTTACATTATCAATTAATTGCTGATGTGGCTCATGTTGAAGATGTGGCAAACTATCTGGGTTTATAACCACTTTGAAGTAAGAACATTGTTCTTCTATATAGACTAGAACTGTTTAGCCTGGACTTCAGCTTTAAAACGTGTCGATCTTCTAAGATATCTGCTTATGTTCTTAATACATTTATTGGGCAGCTCTTTTCTCCAGCCTGAAATGGATTTTCTGCCTTTGACCCTTTCAAGGATAATAAAAACTTTTGTGATCCGACCTCATTTTGAAGTTTTGTTATGCGCCTGTTTTACTTAGTATCCTCTTTGCGTAAAAAAAACGAACTTTTATGCATATATGAGGCCATCGTTTGGTAAATTGTTTTTAAAAATACCATGAATATTTTTTTATAATAAGCGGAGAAAAAGGCAGTTTAGTTTAATGCATAACATATTTTGTATTATTAATATTCCAATTATTTCCACTAATTTTTTCTTTCCAGTTATGCCTAGAACAGGTTACTCAAATATATGTAAGTTTTCATACGTATGCCAGCACTGTATTGTTGATAAACCAGTATGTATGATTTAGATTTCTACATATTAGGCATTTTCCAAGTCAGTAGCTATATATTCATCGGCTGGCGTGGGATTGTACAGAAGGGCCATTGCAAACAGGTTAAAGAAAAAAGATGGGACTATGTTGATTACAAATATATATGTCTAGGCTAAAAGCTGCAAGCACTTAGAAACTGACAGAAAAAGGACGCTACCAATAATTGTAAATAGGAAGCACATTAAACACTGTTGCAGCTCATTAATTTTAATTATTTATGTACATATGTGCAGCCTGACTGCATGTGTGGTGAGGGTACATTTCTTCTATTTGCTACTATCACCATGGCCCTGATAAGCCCTCATTGTGATGGTAGGGTCCACTTATACATGTGTCTGACAAGGGGCATGAGTAACGCACAACAAACTGAGGCCTTGGGATTGTTTACATCCTTTCAATTCCATGTCATAACACAGCTACAGCGCTGACCCTTGAAAGAGTTGATTATGCTCTCTATTTGATTGGCAAACACTCAGCAGCCACCAGTCAAATCTTCCATCTCCCCCCAAAGAGCTCTTCTCTGGATACCACAGTGATTTCCATTGTGTGCTTCAGGTGGCAGCAAAGAAATTTCATTAACATCCTTGGTGGTGTAACAGATACCTGCTCCCTTCACCACACGCTAGGATTCCTTACGCTTTCACTACCGGGTGTATGAGCCTGTGGGAGGAACAGGTATTCGAAGGCCTGGAGGTGGGAAATATCTCCAGTGTCCAGGAAGCAGTAAAGTGGCTGCATCTGAAGATGTAGGCTGTTGAAAAGAGAAGTATACATGAACTCCTTTTACATCCCAGGCTTCCGTTACAAGTGGCCCTCTGGCGACAAGGTCACTTTAATTACTGGAGGGGATTAAAAAAAAAAACCTGTTAGGAAAAAAATGGAGTGACCATTGCTGCTGGTATGTATTTAAAGGTGCACTATACAGAACTGTCTTCTTTGCTTCTTCGGTACTTAGGCTGGCCATACATTATACAATTTTCTTTTAGATTTACCAAAACCATATGATATGAGATCAAACCTAAATACTTTCAATTTGTATGCAATCAGGCAGGCCCTTCCACTACATAGTTGACCGTAAATCTAAAGGAAATTGAATAAGGAAATTGTATAATGTATGGCCACCTTTACAGTGACCTATTATATGGATGTTCAGGTCAGTGATTCATCAAGAAAATAAAAGTGGGATAAAATTAAAGCCCTTGGGCTAATTTTTTAATACAAATTAGCCATTGCAATGCTCATATTTTTTGTTCTGATAAAGGAAGAACTATACCTGAGCTGTCCTCTTGTGTGAGCTCTATCCATTATTTATGGGCTCTGGTGGTGTTTTTATTTTTTTTTAACACCCCCCCAAGGTCACCAAGTATACCACTAGTAGTAAATGTACTACAGTTTGAAACCACTGACCTTTATGATCAAATGGAAAGAAATTAAAAAAAGTCAGCACTGTAACAGAGCTTGGCTTTTCAGGTTTAAAGTTTCCAAAGGCTCTGGTGCAAAAGGTGAATATGAACTGTTCCTAATAATGTTTAATCTGATGAGAAGGTGAATGTATTATGTTATTATTGAATTTTATTGTTCATATGCAGAATCCTATGATATGGGTAATATATCATAGTTTTTCATCTAGAGTACGAGCTGATCAACGTAGTACTGAGTCTCGCCAGATGGTGGAGCTGGCAGTCAAGGAACACAAAGCAGAAATTTTGGCACTTCAGCAGGCATTAAAAGATCAGAAACTCAAGACAGAAAGTTTGTCTGATAAGGTCAGTCAGTTCGGGGTATGCATTTGGTGGGAAATATAAGCTCTTTGGGCTAGCACCCTTGTTCTTTTTTTTTTTTATTTTTATGAATTTTTTTCTGCTTGTGTAGCTGAATGATTTGGAGAAGAAGCATACAATGCTGGAAATGAATGCACGAAGCTTACAACAAAAATTGGAGACTGAGCGAGAACTTAAGCAGAGGCTTTTGGAAGAGGTATGTTACTCCTCTTCTGTAAGGAGAAATGATTATTAAAGAATAATGGCGACAGTGCCTACAATGCTTGTCACCAGGGTGAGAGGCACTTCCTTTCGCAAGAGCATTATCACTTGCATCCATCTTCAGTTCAGTTCAGTTTCAGAATACATCATTTTATTTATTTATTTATATTGAAGAAAATTGTTATAGGTGGATAAAAGTATAAGAAAAAAAATGTTTCTTGCCTAAAATAGATGACCTCAATTTGCATCCATTTATAGTGCCTTGAAAAAAGTATTCTTTACCCCTTGACATTTTCCAAATTTTGTCATGTTACAATCAAAAACATAATTGTATTTCATTGGAATTTTATGTGATGGACAAACGCAAAGTGGCACATTGTTGAGAAGTGGAAGGAAAATGATAAATGGTTTTCACACCTTTTTACAAATATGTGAAAAGTGTGGTGTGCATTTGTATTCAGTCCCCCTGAGTTAATATTTTGTAGAACCACCTTTCACTGCAATTACAGCTGAAAGTCTTTTTGGGTATGTGTCTACCAGCTTTGCACATCTACAGAGTGACATTTTTCCCCATTCCTCTTTGCAAAATAGCTCAAGCTCTGTCAGATTGGATGGAGAGCATCTGTTAACAGCAAAGTTTCAAGTCGTGCCACAGATTCCCAACTGGATTTAGGTCTGGACTTTGGCTGGGACATTCTAACACATGAATATGCTTTGATCTAAACCATTCTATTGTAGCTCTGGCTGTATGTTTAGGGTAGTTGTCCTGCTGGAAGGTGAACTTCCACCCCAGTCTCAAGACTTTTGCAGATCTGAACAGTTTTTCTTGTAAGATTTCCCTGTATTTAGCTTCATCCATCATCCCATCAACTCTGACCAGCTTCCCTGCCTCTGCTGAAGAAAAAAACATCTCCACAGCATGATGCTGCCACCACCATGTTTCACATTGGGGCTGGTGTGCTCAGAGTGATATGCAGTGTTAGTTTTCCGTCACATATAGCGTTTGCTTTTAGGCCAAAAATTTCCAAGGGGGGCAGGGCCACCCCTTTATGTAAAAGGATGGCCCGCCCCCTCTAACGCTACGGGGAAGCCATAGAGAAGTCCCTGTGCATCGGGGGTGGGGTCACCTGGGAACGTCACGGTGTGGCCCCGACCTCAGTTATAAAAGAACTGTCAAAGCGAAGATGCGTCATACAGTGGGAGCCTCCCATGGAGGCAGGTCGGTCGCGTTTTATTTTTTTATTTTTATTTTTTTTCGTCCTTTGGAGCAAGAGAAGAAGACGACGACTTTGTGGGACATTTTTATTTTTTTAATAAAGGACTTGTTCCAAGCCATGTCATGTCATTTTTAAAATTTTTGCACTTTTTCTGTGAAATGGTAGGGGTACATTTATACCCCGTTACCATTTCACACAGGGGGTGAGGTCGGGATCTGGGGGTCCCCTTGTAACGAGGGCTTCCAGATTCCTATAAGCCCCACACCCGCAGACCCCAACAACCACCAGGCAAGGGTTGTGGGGATGAGGCCCTTGTCCCCATCGACATGGGGAGAAGGTGCTTTGGGGGGCTACCCCAAAGCACCCTCCCCATGTTGAGGACATGTGGCCTGGTACGGTTCAGGGGGGGGGGGGGCGCTCATCCCCCTCTTTTCCTGTGGCCTGCCAGGTTGCGTTACGGTCTGGTATAGATTTTTGGAGGAACCCCACGCCATTTTTTTTTATTTTTTTTTTTTATTTTGGTGTGGGGCTCCCCTTAAAATCCATAAAAGATCTGAAGGGTTTGGTATGAATTTTGAGGGAGGCCCCCCACACCATTTTTTTTTTATTTTATTTTTTTTTTAATTTTGGTTTGGGGTTCCCGTTAATATTCATACCTAACTCTAATGGACTGGGGGGATCCCATGCCATTTTTTTCCAATTACTTCTTTTATCTCTATTGCTGGGACCGACAATTCATTATAGCTGCGAGTAGTTTTAAATTACTTTTTTTCCTTTAAAAATGTCATTTTGTGCAGGGAATGTTCTAAACACGGAAAAGTGCCACTTTACAGGCATACTATAGACACCCCCCAGGTACGAAATTTAAAGGAATATTTCACTTTTATTGTTTCACTTACGCATTATTGACATCACTGCTCCCGAAAAAACGCCCATTTTTAAAACTTTTTTTGCATTGATACATGTCCCCTGGGGCAGGACCCAGATCCCCAAGCACTTTTTACGACAATACCAAGCATATAAGCCTTAAAAAAAAATTTTTCCCATAGACTTTTAAAGGGTGTTCCCCAGCTTTTGAATGTGCCGCTGACGCCCTGAATATTTCGCTATTTGGCGAACACCCAATGTGGACAATTTCAAAGGACATGAATACTTTTTCAAGGCACTCTGTGTCCTCAAAAAAGGGAAAACCCTTTCTGTCTTTTTTTCGGGTATAAGTGAATGCAAATGGACTTACATTTGTTCATAGACATACAATGTGGTTTAGTCTGGATTCAGAGTAAATATTTGTGTGGGAGGGCCCTTAAATTATTTTTACACTAGTAAAGTCTTCAGATGGAGCAATCCTGCTTTGAATTGGCAAAACAAACAGATATACATGCCTCCCAACAGTTCTTGACTATCAGTCTACTTTACTGTCCTCTGTACAGGGGCTGTGTTCAGCAAAGGCTCTGCCCCTAGTATTCATTCATAAGAATAAGTGGAAAGTGGACTGCAGGATTTATATATGATCAAGCTTCACTGTGTTATTCATATGTAAAGCTGAGGGAAGCTCTTCCTCAGCTCCAGTCACACTGTACAGCTGAATTCCTGCTGCCACTGCATTTCTCCATTGCATCAGTTGAGTAAGGTAAAAGGGAGATTTGTCTGTACTGGTAATGGAGAAGAGAGATCTGTACTGTTGGGGAGGGAGGGGGGCTGTACTGGAGGTAGGAGGTATGTATTGGAGGGGCATGTATGTACTGGTTGAGAGGGAGGAGGTTTGTACAGCAGAAAGGGGAGTCTGTACTGGTGGGAAAGGGGTGAAGCTTTGTACTGGTGGGGATAAAGGAGGGTCTGCACTGGATGGGGGTACTATTTGGGAGGTAGAGTGTGTATTATGTTGTAGCTGGGAAAGGAGTCTTTACTGTAGAGGTGGTCTGTACTGTGGGAAATTGGGACTGTGGGGGAGATCTGTATTTGGGTGGGGGGGGTTGGTGATTGTACACTAACTTTTGTGTTATATACGCCTAACACCTGTACTCTGTGCATTATGCACTTCTGACCCTGAAGTTTGTGTATCACACTCTCCTAATCCCTGCACTCTGTGCTATATGTACTCCTAATCCCTGCATTCTGTGTCTTATGCACTCTGTGTCTTATGCACTCTGTGTCTTATGCACTCTGTGTCTTATGCACTCTGTGTCTTATGCACTCTGTGTGTTATCCACTCCTGACCCATGCGCTCTGTGCAATATGCACTCCTGACCCCTGCATTCTGAGTGTTAAACACTGAAGACCTTTGTTACCCTGTGGATTACGCATGCCTTGATCTTGTACGATACACTTGTACTTGCACATTTCATACTCCTGACCACTGCACACTAAGTACACTATATGCTCCTGCAGTTCTTTAAGTCAGGCAGGCTGTATGTAGAAAAGCATAAATAATTGATCAGTTTCATTTAAAAAAAATTAGTGTGCAGAAGTTTGTACATGTCTGTTAGACTCCCAATTGTGACCCAGTCATTAATGCATATTTTTTGGGGTAAATGGACAATGGCATATGTGTGCTATGTATACAGTGAGTAGGCTCAACAGGGTTGCAGCACTCAGCAGAAAGGTCAGTGTCAAATGAGGGTTTCAAAATATTTTATTCCAAAGTGTTTGCAGTGTAAGTAGCGTTTCACTGCATTCTTTACAAAAGCTTTTGGGTCTATAAATAGACTGTACTAAAAGTTGTACCTAGCTAAACAAATACATAAACATTTTTATTAAATAACAATACCTTCTTGCATGTTGCCTCTGTCCTTAATATGATAAATCTTCCAGTGCAAGGTATGGTTCTTCTCAAAGCTGCTGCAGGTAGGTCTTTAAACCACACCTATATCTTAATGCCCACTTTTTGATGACCATACCAATTGTTCGCATCACTAAATGTATTCTAAATTTTTCTTGTCAAGCTCAAAAGTTGGGAGGTATGAATATATGCCTTTTTTTAGTTGATACTGCTTCACACGCAGCACTAGTGTCTATTTTTTATTTCCACCATGGGTGTATGTTCTTTTTCTGTTACATAATATTGTAAATGTTCTTCGCACCAGAGACCAGCTTAAATGGTTCTGTAAAATAAATAGAAGTACTTTTCCATCTAATGAAATGTCCTGTTTTATGGGGAGTAGCAAGCCAAATTACAACAACAAATGGATCTTCAGAAGAATCACATCTTCCGTTTGACCCAAGGACTTCAGGAAGCCCTGGATCGTGCAGACTTGCTGAAAACAGAAAGAAGTGACTTAGAATATCAGCTAGAAAATATGCAGGTAAGATTTCTGAGCTACACTAGAATAGGCTAATTCTGCAAATCCAGGTTTCTTTGTCGAAGGTGCATTCACTTCTTTCAATGGTTCAGGAATGGCAAATCAACAACAAAAGTCACACATTCATAGATAAATAGTTCACACTTGTAAAAAGCACTGGCTTGCTGCCTAATTTCCATTCTATTTGGTTTTATTTATATATAATTATATCTATATATCCAACTCTGGTCCTCAGGACCCACTAACAAGCCAGGTTTTATGTATTACCTTGGGGAGATGCAGACTAGAATACTGCAATCACTGAGCAGCAAATTATATCACCTGTCATGTATTTCAGTTATCTTGCAAACCTGGCCTGTTAGAGGGTTCTGAGGACAGGAGTTGATAATCATGTGTTTTACAATGTATTTTCCACTATTAGCAAATATACATCGCGGTTGTCTAATTATGTCAGAAAATGACAAACGTTAAGCTAGTTATAAATGTGCCTAAAGTCAGCTGGTTCAGTAATAATCGGCCAACTTTTGGAACATGTGTACAGCTGTCTGTTTAACTGAAGCTGGTCGTGCTGGGAAACCAGCATATGGTCAGCACTTGCAGTCAGTGGCTGCAGTTCTAATCTGTGTATTCTGACATGGTGGGAGTCCCCATTGTCAAAATACAAAGACAGCATAAGAGATGCGAGGGTGCGCGGATATGTCAGCTTTTTTTCATTTAACAAAAAAAAGTTCCCCATGTTATGCCCAGCCTAAAGTATAACTATAGGCAACTTTTTTTTTTTAAGATGGATTAGAACACCTGTTTTTATTGCTGTCTGTGCTGCCATTAGGGAGATTCTTCCTTACTATTTGTCCAGTTTATCGTCATAAGTGAAAGTAAAATAAAGTCCCAAATTTTGGGCTGTCGCCACAACAGTAATAGAGTGGAAATCTGCCAGTGGGGACCAGTTCTTATGACTTGGGGGGCCCAAAGGATTCCCTTAATTTGCAGAGATTTCCTTTCACTTCAACTGGGAACAGAAAAGTAATGCCCATCATTCTTCTTTAAGGATATTGGGTGTATGGACAAAGATAAGGATGTTTTTGCAGAGGCTCTTAGGTGGGAGAGAGGATGAAAGTTCTACATAGCCACTCTCAAGCTTCCCATTCACTAGTATAATTTTGAATGAGCTTTTGTACAAATATTCTCAGTTCATTCAGTGACATGGTGACTGTCACTCTAAAATACTTAATTTTTTGTTTGCTTTTAACATTTGATTTTGAAATGAATGGAATTTCTCAAATGAAAACCACATATACTGAGATTGTTGGATAAAAAATGGTCCATCCTTCAAAATTGTTTGGCACTGCAGTCAAAAACGGACATCGATTTGGCGCCAAAAGCAATTATAAAATTTGACAAAGTTTCCTAAAACTGAAACATTTGCACACAATTCTAATAGTGTATGGCCAGCTTTACTCTGGCAGCCTCTCTGGATCTTCTCATTGACTTGGCTTTTTTTCTTTATCATACATGACAGGAAGCTTAATTCTTAGACTAATTGCTTGTGTTCCATCTCTAGGCTATGAATGCTGGCAAAACACAAAGCTGCAAAACCCTCACACTTACAGCATGCCTTCAATTTTTTGCTAGTGTCCTTTGTAGATAACCATTTATCATTCCTCGTTGAGAGAATTTTTTACATTTGTTTTTCCCCTTTTATGGTCAGTTCACACAAAGGAGTGTAGAAACGCTGCAATTTCCCACTGTGATTTCAAAACACCTTTAAAATGGCAAATCCCATATCAGCGTGTTCATTGAAATTAATGGCACTTAAAAACACGTAGTCATTCTGCCATGATTGTCATGCGCTTAAAATAAGTTATGGGAATGTTTTTGAGCGATTTGTGTTGTATGATTTTATTTTCGGGATTGCAGCGTGATTTATCGCATGACAATCATGGCAGAATCGCACCTTATTTTTAGGTGCCATTGAAATGCATGCCGCTTGAGCTTGCTGATGTGTGTTTTCACATTTTAATATCGCGATTCAAAATGCCTATGTGTGAATGGAGCCTTACTGGCTCTTTTTTATTGAGCTTCTTGGAAGTTTCTCCTTTAGGGTATGGCTGTTGGGTCTTAAAGAATAACTAAAGGCAAATAATCTTTTTTTTATTTTAGTTTTGGATAAAGTGGAAAGGGATTAAGAAACACCCGTCGGGTATTTATTGATGTCTGTGCCAAGGGAGATTCACACTCCCTATTTCTCCTGTTTACTATTATTAACAAAAGTAAAAGAAAACTCCAGATTTTGGGTTGTCCCCAGAACATGTATAGTGCGGATATTTTCAGATTGGGATGCTTGTTCTGGTGACCCTTGTTGCAACTTTAGAGGGATTTGCTCTCACTTCTTGTTTTGGCTATGGGTGTACATGTGTACAGCAGAGCAGAGATCGACATCACAGGTCTGGATGGAGGGCGGGAACTGCTGACGTTAACATTTCAGATTAACAAGCTGGTGATTGGTTGCTAGGATTGCCCAGCAACCAATCACCTTCTGTTTAATGTAAAAAGTTAACTCCAGCGGTTCCCGTCCCCTCCCCATCCAGCCTTGTAATACGGGGCGCACGCCGCTGTCCATTGGACAGTGGCACATAATGTCCACAGGTCGGGATCCTGTGAATTAATTACGAGCACTGACGGGCTGGACATTTAGCATTGGCGGGCCGGGTACTATCCGCGGGTTGCCGACCCCTGGCCTATGGGGAGGGGAGTATTGGATCTACTAGCAGATTTACATACACCAACACCTTGAAGCCAAACTCCAGCTTACTCTGCGGGTACATCAGAAGTTACAGCAACACTACAGAACTTCGGTTGGATCTTGAACCTCAAAAAGTCAGTTTTGACTTCTTATCCAGTGGAGTACATGGGCCTAGTCCTTGACACAGTTGTATTTTGGGTCTTCCTTCCCCAGGACAAGCGCCTGTCTTTCCATGTGCAGGTGAAGGTCCTGAGATATCATGAGAATCCCTCAAATTTTTTCTGCACAAGAGTTCTGACCTTGATAGTAGCTTTCTTGGAAGCGGTCCTGTATGCCCAGTTTTACGTTGGGCCATTTCAGCTCAACATTCTGGAGGCTTGTAACAAACAGATTCACTCTTCGGATCTCACCATGCATCTGACCAGCAAGACCAAGTTAGCTGTGGAGTGGCAGAGTTCCAACACGGCGCTGGAGTTTGGAGGAAATATTTTTTGTTTTGGTGTCTTGGATTGTTCTGATTAGGGACGCCAACCTCTCCAGCTGGGTAGGAGTCCTAGCCTGGGCTCCTTCTCAGTACAAGGGACATGGTAGTCAAGGGATGCTCAGCTTCTGATAAATGTACTGGAACTCAGAGTGACGCACCTATCAATTTTGCATTGGCCCTTTTGGGTCTGAAGAAACCATGTTGGGGTACAGTTGGACAATGTCACGAGTGTGGCATACATCAACCACCAGGGAGGCACCAGAATTCACGCAAATCAAAAAGGAAATTACTCTGATTTTAGCTTGGGTAGAACTTCATGTTCCCATCTGCTGCGCACATTCAGTAGTAGTACATAATAGTACAAGCATACTATTAAGCCCAATGAGGTGCCACCTCCTGGATTTATCTCTATTAAAAAATAGGTTTATGGTGCTCCAGGAGGAGAGATTCTGGGTTCTTAGAGAAGAGAAGCACATAATACAAAGGTTTCTGTGATTAGGCAGGAGGAGGGAGGGGTGGCTCCATGGACTGCTAAAGTAACTGAGACCAGGTCCAGTTATAGTCCAGCAGGGAATTAAAGATGGCTCTCTTCAAGGAGCTCCATAAAACTGTCTGATGTAAATGACAGAAATAAGTCCAGAAGGTAGCATGTACCTCCTTAATTCATGGTATGACTGCACTTCTGACAAAGTAGCTGAATTCCTGGAGTTCAGCTCTATTTCTTTCAATGCATATGATGTACCAAACCTAATTTAGAAATTAAATCCACTATTCTTGGCTCTTGTCTTATTTGACCTTCATATTGTACACAATTCATTCAAAAATCTTAACCAGCATTTGTGTTTGTCTTAGGTTCTTTATTCTCATGAAAAAGTGAAAATGGAAGGAACAATTTCTCAACAGACCAAGCTTATTGATTTCTTACAAGCTAAAATGGATCAGCCATCTAAGAAGAAAAAGGTGAATATGTCTGTTATTATACCATCATTCTTGAAAGTATAACTGTAAGTTCTCCGAAAATTATTTATACTTGTGCCTACAGTCTCTGAGAAAAATCCTAATATATGTTAACTTTACTGAAGGGAATTCCTGCTTCTAGAAATACTGCCTGCGGCCTCATGACTTTGAGTACAGTGGTTCCTTCTGAGCTCTGAAAAATCTGCTCCTGGGAGACGGCTTATTCAACTTAAAGTGGAGGGCCACCCTGAAAACAAAAAAATATTAAAAATTACAAAAAAATATAAAAAAAATAAAATGAAAAAAAATTTTTTTTTTTTACTTACCAGAAATGCCTGTTGCTAGGCACTTTCTCCTAATCTTCCTCTTCCTCCTCCGCGGAGATCTTCTGTCGTCTCTCTTCGTCGCGGCGTCTTCTGGGTAATGGGTCGCGCTGTGTTCTGGGAACTGTGTGTTCCAGAACACAGCGCGTCCCATTCAGAAAGCGCTGCGGGACTCGCGCATGCGCAGTAGCTGCGGGACTCGCGCATGTGCAGTAGGAAACGGGCAGTGAAGCCATAAAGCTCCACTGCCTGTTTCCCTTAGAGGGAATAGCGGCCCCGAGAGCCGAGGGACGGGTCGGCCTCGGGCGGCCGACATCGCGGGCGTCCTGGACAGGTGAGTGTGTTTATTAAGTCAGCAGCTGCAGTGTTTGCAGCTGCTGACTTTTTTTTTTTTTTTTAAACGGACCTCCTCTTTAATGCAAAACACATCTCCCTTTTTCAATGGCAACCCCTACCAGTAGCAAGCCATAGCTTGTTTACAGTAAAGTTAAATGCAATCAAAGAAGTCCAGAATTATCTTTAGTAAAGGTAATCCTCATACCATATTGGCATTTTTAGACTTAAAGTGGAAGTAAACCCATTGATTTAAACAGTAAAAAAAAAAAAAAAGGCATGCCGGGAATGCTATAACTGCACATTGGCTGTGCTCTCAGCCAAACTATGAAACCATCCAATGGCTGGTGTCATAACGAATCACATGTGCAGCACCATAGCAGTTGAAGATTAAACAGAAGCAAAGATGGCAGCTTTCTTGACTGAAAACGATAGGGGAGTTTACTTCCACTTTCAAGGACAAGTACAAATGTGTCATATTTAGTAAAAGTTGTACTTTAACAACTACGATTACTTTTTTTCAATATTGAGCTATAGTATCTTCCAAAAATGTGTAGTATTTTAACAATTAACTGTTACAATTTATTTCTCATTTGCATTGTAGGGTTTGTTTGGTAGACGGAGAGATGACCCTAATCAAACTTCGCAGATTCCATTGCAGTACAATGAACTAAAAGTAGCTCTAGAAAAAGAGAAGGCACGGTCTGCAGAACTAGAGGAAGCTCTCCAAAAAACAAGAATAGAACTACGATCAGCCAGGGAGGAAGGTACCTTTGTTCGTTAGCCATCTTCTAGTCAAAGTTGTGCTTGTTTGCCAAATGCTTTAACTGACTGTCAGAAACTCCACCAATACTGCAAAAACTCCAAACTTGACTTGAGGTCTGTGGTGGTTTAACAATGGATGCTTATTTGGCATTAAGGTGATTGTAAACCTTTGGACATTTTTTTTAAAATAACAAACATGTTATACTTATCTGCTCTGTGCAATGGTTTTACACAGAACTGCCCCAATCCTACTCTTCTGGGGACCCCCGCTGGCGCTCTTGGTTCCCCCCCAAATGATGCTTCCACCAAAACGCTTCCTATGGGGGCACTTGTATGGGCCCGCTCCCCCTTCCCTCGTCATAAGATTTGATTGACAGCAGCAGGAGCCCATGTGCATTTTTTTACCGGCAAGAAATGGGCATTTATTATTTTTGTTCAAAAGGTGAACTTCTCTTTTAAAGCCAAGGTACACATTCTTAGGCCCCTTTCACACTGCTGCAACTTGAAAGTCGCATGATTTTGCTGCAATTTTAAGGAATGCCTGTGTAAACTTGAGGTCTATGGAGCTCAACTCACATCAAAGTCGGACCAAAGTAGTACAGGTACGACTTGTCATGTGACTTTGCAGTCACAGGACAAGTCACACAAGTGTAAAAGGGGCCTTACTGTTGTGAAGCCCAATACTTTGTGGCTAAATAGTAGCAATGGCATCAGATACACATTCTATTTTTATTATGACCTTGCTGTGAGTGCAGCTTTAGTTATTGTTTTAGCATGACACAGAGCTTAGTAGTGGGATTATTTTTAAAGTGGAGCTTTAGTCAGAAAATGAAGTCCTGCTAGATCACTTCAGGCTGGCCCCTTTTTCAGAGGGCTATCCAGGTCTAGAGCCGTGGAACAGCCTCTGGTATGATCCAGTCTCTGAAGACTTGCATAGTGAGTAAAGCCAGTAGGGCTGAAGCAACAGGAGCTACCTCACAGTTGGTATCTGTTGGTGCCATAAAAAATTTCTGTCATCATCCCCTAGGTCAGTGGTTCACAACCTGGGGGGTCAAACGATCTGCCAGGGGTCACCAAATCCTGGGATGCTCTGAAGCCCACGCTGCTCTCCCAGCCTTTTCTCTGCCACCCAGCAGGGCTGTCCCTGGAGCCTGTGACTGCCCAGCCGGGCTGTTCCTGGAGGCAGGCCCACTCAGCCTCTTCGCAGCCGCCCATTCAGTTCATGACATGGCTGGGGGACAGAGACTCGAGGTTAGCAGACTGATGAGGAATGTGAAGTGGGAGGGGCTGGAGGGAGAACCTATCTCCTGATTTCGGCATAGGTGTCACTACTACGAGACACCACAAAGTCAGAGACAGTGAGTAACACTACCTGTGATTATAGTTGCCATTAAAAGTCCCCACTACAGTTCCCAGATCAGCAGATGACCTTGATCAGGGATTTGTTCACCTCTGGGCTGCCTAGGACTCTCATCAGCACTTGCTGCTTGGGTTTGTACGTAGAGAGATCTTGCCTCAATTTGCCATGCCTTGCTGTTTTCTGATAAGTGGTATATCATGTCTCTTCAAAGACACACACAACAGTTCCACAACAATAGATCATCTCAGCCTATCCTCCACTGCTGTTTCTAGACAAATACTCAGTATACCTGTAATCTAGATCCTGGGACCTCTGTTACTTTAGGGTCATCCCCACTGGAGTCTTGTATAGCTTCATTATAGAAGGCTGAGTATTCTTCCGTGAAATGTAGTGAGTTGTCTGTAATGGAGCAGTCAGCTCCGCTTCTGGAGCACACTGTGACTTGGATGGTGCAAACTCGAAAAAAAGGTTTGAATATGTTTCGAATTTTCAGAAGTCAGCTTTAGTCTCAATCTAAAGGTTGTAATATTTAGGCCTGATGCTGGACACAGTTGATTCCAGTGTAACGCTTCCCCAAGGTAAATGTCTTGCTCAGGTGAAGTTGCCTCAAACTCTGACAATTCCCTCAATTTGATTTTGCATATGGGGGTTCTGGAAAAAACAGTAGCCTCATTTGAGGCAGTTCTCTTTGCACAGTTTCATTCTAGGCCCCTCCAACTGAATGTCTTGACAAGGAACAGGAGGATAAAGTTTTGTATTTCCTGATGCACTTACACCCCAGAATGAGACGGTCTTTGGATTGGATAGATCTATTCACAAATGCTGGAGAATCTTCCTCTGTCCTGGAGGTCCTAAAGACAGATGCCAGCCTGGTGGACTGGGGTGGAGTTCTGGATAATCTCTTGGTCCCGGGAACTTAGTTGCTGCCCATCAACATCCTGGAATTGAAGGATATTCGTCTTAGCCTGCTGCTATGGTCTGTGCAGTTAGAGGGCTCCCTGTAAAAGTTCAGTCGGACAATGCCACAGTGGAGATGTACATAAATCATTAGGGAGGCACCAGAATTCAGGCTGCTCAAGTAGCTCTCATCCAGTCTTTGTTGGAATTTCATGTCCCCAACCTGCCTCTATCCAAAATCCCAGCTTGCAAATTGACTAGATGGAGTTTTCAGCCATCAACAGCCTTCACCCAGAGTTGTTTGATAAACTCTACAGAAGGTGGGGAGCCCCAAATGTGGATCTCCTGTCTTCCAGGTTCAGTGCAACTTCAAATTCATTTCTAGGACCAGGGAAGCCCAAGCGTTTGCGGTGAATGCTCTGGTGACACCGTGGGATTAGTTCCTCCAAATTTTATTTCTTTCCAACATTACAGCCTTTCTACTAGACAGAAAGTGAAGAAATCTCTTCAATGAAGCCACTTAAGGTTGCAAATCCTGACATGGGTTCTAATCCTTCCATACTATATTCAAAGCTAAAGGAAAAAAATGGGCTATAGTTTCACCCTGAATGGAAACTATATGCTTTTTCTGCTTAATCAAGTGCTATGTTCTGTTGTAATTTTGAATTCATATCAGAGCCAAAGGCCAATCTTTGAAGTGACATTATAGGTGTACATACCTCTGTAGTCACACAGTTGAAAGTCTGTATATGATCTTCTGAAAACTTTCTGTCTTCTACAGCGGCACATCTCAAGGTGGCTGAGCATCCTGTTCCATCTACACCTGGTACAGCAAGACAGCAGATTATTATGTCTGCTCTAGTTAGATCTCCAGAGCATCAACCGAATGCAGTCAGTTTGCTTGCTAATCCATCCAGCAGAAGGAAAGAATCTTCAGCACCTGAAGGTGAGAAATGTATCTGCGGCTAAATATCAGAACTTTCTATCCCTTTAATGATTCTTTCTCTCTTGTGCAATGCAGGACTGTATGCAAAATTGTTCATGTTTCTACAACGCACACAAAAAAAGTGCATCCTCCTTTGCAGGCGCACTGCGGTGCTGTTAATTATAATGGCACCCCAACGCACCTTGCTACCCAAAATACAATTTGGTACAGTGCAATTTAAAACAAAAAAGGGCTGTACTTAATAAGTGTGATTTAGGTGGGGTAGGCAGCTCACTCAAATGAATAGACTGCCCTACTGCAATTCGTGGTAATGCAAGGCCACACAGATGTGCTGCTGCTTTGCACCGTTGTGAACCCATCCTTACTGTGCTATTGCACTATTATTTTATAAATGTATTTCTCTTATATTCACCGACCGACACAGCTCCCCTCTGTAACTACATGGGTTGTATAGCCTGCCATTAGGAGAAACTAGGCAAAATTGTTACACAATACACAGAACTTTAATCCCGTCCTGGAGTGGGGGGGGGGGGTGTCCATGCTATCAACCCTCCTCCTGCTGCTAGCAGCTTCAGCTTCAGTTTTTATTTTGCCTAGCAAAGAGAATGACCTAGGAAACCCTGCAGACCTCTCGGTCCATATTTTTACTGCAGGTTTGCTGCTTTTTGCGCAAGATGAGAAATCCCGAGATCTTCTATCAACTGCCGGCTGGGTGACAGGCTGGTTAATGAAATCCTTGAATCCTTGTAGTCCCCCCAGTCTGGCCATCGAGTGTGAGCAGGCCGCAGCTACGGCTCGGCAGGCCACGACATACTTCATGCTCCAGAGGTGGTCGGTGACCTTCAATGCTCCGGGGTATTCATTTGACTGGGCTACTGATGTCTGGATCACAGTATACCAGGCCAGCAGCTACCCTGTAACTGCGCAGGCATAGGTCTGTGATGGAATGTCTTCCAGCTCTTCAGGACTGGTAAGTACGGCTCTCCCTGCTTTGGTGGGGGGAGCAGCTGGGCATTCCCTGGGGGGTCGATCCGGGGGCAACCTCACCTCCTTATCTTCTTTCCCAAGTCCCTATCACCCCTCCCTTCCCCCTCTGAGGGGGATGTCTGCATGCGCTGCGGGCGGTGTATGTGGATCGCTGTTTCTCACCCGTGGGGGCTCTGTGCGGTTGCTGTCAGTCCTGGTCCAGGTCTGGGGGTCCTAAAAAAGCAGTTTTTGTGGCGGTTGTCTGTCTGACAGCAGGCAGCTCGTTTTTATTTTTGCTCTGTTCACTGCATGGTGCCGTTCCGGTGGCCATCTTGGATTTGGGAAGGCTATAGATTCCCCTGGGGAGCTTCGATAGCCATTTTCCTTAGGATTCCTATTGATTACATTGGCAGCCATTTTGTGAAAGCCTGAATGCTTTCTTCACCGCTGGCCTCTTGTGACAGCATGCAATGTGCTTGCTCTTGTTACT
Organism: Lithobates pipiens; assembly: GCF_037356315.1. Taxonomy (NCBI): domain Eukaryota; kingdom Metazoa; phylum Chordata; class Amphibia; order Anura; family Ranidae; genus Lithobates; species Lithobates pipiens. The sequence continues at coordinate 36,960,891 of NW_027507790.1, read as the reverse complement.
TCCTGTATCCCCTGTGTGTGAGGGACACTGGATGGCTCTGTGCTTGAACGCTGAAGCTGTTCTGCAGATTGTTGCACCACTGTTAGGGCTGCTGCTGACAGTTTTTTCTCCTCTCTGCATCTGGGAACCTCCTAGGGACTACAGGCACCATTGTTGACATTCACAGAACGCCCCAGGGTGGTGAGTCTAGCGCTAAGCACCCCCCCCCCCCCATGCGGCGGAAGCAGGAGGGTGGGACCTTCACTGTCCTAAGTCCCCTTGCAGGTGGCAGACGGGATAGGGTCAGCATGGCTTCAGAAAATGGTGTTTCTTCCCCCGAAATCCAGGCTATAGCAACCGGGTCACCTGCGGTTAGTGTGGTGCGCATGGATACCCTGACGGCGTTCCTGGAGTCCTATTTTGCTAAGATAGAGGCGGCACGTGGCAGGAAAAGTGCACGTAAGAGGCTCCTGCTCCCCACCCCCGTCCTCTGGGGAAAGCTCTGATGCAAACTCGGGCCCTGCTGCGGCTGGAGACCCCTGCTCTGACCCATCAGACATGGCTGACCAGGACCGTTCGGACAGTGAGGATGATTTCCTGTCCGGGTCCGGGCGCGACAAGGCGCTTGTTGGAGCACTTATCACAGATGTGTGTGATACCCTGAAGATTCAGAAGCCAGCGGATTACTCTGCTGATGTACCGGTCCCTTTTGGGTCCCACAAGCCAGCGCGTTCACCTAAGGTGTTCCCGTATTTGACTTATTTTGACAAATTCATCTACAAGGAATGGGGTCGCCCGCAACTGACTTTTTCGGTCCCCAAAAACTTGGCGGTGCATTACACCTTTGAGGAAAGCCCTCTCAAAAACTGGTCGGCTTCTCAGTATCTAGGTTAAATAAATAAATAAAATAAAGTAATCACGATCCCGGTTGAGGGGACTCCTGCATTCAAGGATCCCACGGACAGAAAAGCCGAAGCAGTGGCTCGTTCCTTGTTTACGGTTGTGGGGTCAGCCGTGCGACCTGAACTGGCATCCACACTGGTGTCGCAGACACTGAGTGGGCAAAACTTTTGCACCGCAAATTGGGAGATTAGAATGCCCCCCCGTCTGCGTGGAGCTAGCAGACCAACTAGTGCATGACCTTAAGTACGTTTGTGACGCGGCCCTGGATACTCTCCCTCTGCTATCCAGGGCCTCAGTGTCAGCCGTGGTGCTGAGGCGCCTTATTTGGCTGAAATGCTGGTCCGCTGACCAGGCATCCAAGAAAGCCCTGACGGATCTTTCCTTCCTTGGCGAACGGCTCTTTGGAGCTTCGTTGGATGACATTATTAAAACTGCCACGGGTGGTAAGAGTACACTACTCCCACAGACCAGGAAGGCTAAGGAGCCACGCTGCAGGCAAGGGCCTTCCTTTTCCGCTCACAATCGGCTTTTTCCTCTGCCCGGTGCTTCGGCAAAATGACCCCAGCCCGACAGGAAGCCCACGGATGGTCAGAAGCGTCCCGGGAACCGCAAGCCTACGAACAAAAGTGCTACCGCATGAAGGTTTGCCCCCACCCATGTCTCGGGTGGGGGGGGTCATCTTCGGGAGTTTGCAGCCCGTTGGACCTCCCGGTTATCAGACCAATGGGTCTGCGATCTGATTTCCGCAGGTCACAAGATAGTTTCTCTCTTGGCTGCCAAACAGATTCTTCCCCTCCAGCATATTCATGTCCCCGGTTCGCCGGGAGGCCCTGCTAGGGGCAGTAAGGGACTTGTTGAATCAGGGGGTTATTGTACCTGTTTCGGACTCCAGGGGTTGTACTCAAATCTGTTTGTGGTTCCCAAGAAGGAAGGGGTATGTCCAATCTTGGACTTGAAAGCCCTCAATCACTTTGTAAAAGTGCAGAGGTTCAGAATGGAATCAGTTCGCTCAGTAGTCGCTGCACTCCATCAAGGGGACTTCCTGGCATCCTTGGACATTCAGGATGCCTACCTGCACATGCCCATATGCCTTCGGCATCAAAAGTTTCTGCGTTTGGCAGTCGGGGAAGCCCATTACCAGTTTGTGGCTCTTCCCTTTGGCCTGGCATCAGCCCCCAGAGTCTTTACCAAAGTACTGGCGCCAGTATTGGCGTTACTGCGACAACGCGGGATTGCAATCATGGGTTACCTAGACGATCTCCTCCTGAGAGCTTCTTCTGCCTCAGAATTAGAGGAGGATGTGGTGATCAACATGCAGACCCTGCAAGAATTTGGGTGGCTGTTGAACCTAAGGAAGTCAGTGGTTGTGCCAACACAGCGTCTGGAGTACCTGGGTTTACTGCTGGATTCCAGGGAAGCGAGGGTCTTTCTCCTCTCAGACAAATTGCAGACTCTCAGATCTGCGGTAAAACTACTGATGAATCACAAGTGGTCATCACTCCGCTTTTGCATGCGAGTGCTGGGGCTCATGGTAGCCTCTTTCGAGGCAGTACCTTATGCCCAGTTCCACACCAGAGTCTTACAGAAGGAGAGCTTGACAAAATGGGACAAATCTCAGTTGTCCCTGGATCGGCATATCCAGGTGAGCCAGCCAGTCAGGGATTCCCTGATCTGGTGGTTGAGGTCCCCGGTGATTCAGGCCAGCAAATTGTTCCTTCCTCTGAAATGGATGGTGGTCACTATGGACGCCAGTCTGGACGGCTGGGGTGGAGTGATGGGGATTCAGTCAGCTCAGGGCCTCTGGTTGACGGAGGAATCCAAGTTGCCGATCAATCTGCTTGAATTGAGAGCGATCAGGCTGTGCCTCCACACATGATCGATGAGTCTTCAAGGGCATCCGATCAGAATACAGTCAGACAACGCCACGGCTGTGGCATACATAAATCACCAAGGAGGAACAAGAAGCCTCGCCGCTGCTCGGGAGGTCGCTCACATACTTAGGTGGGCAGAGCGTCACGTTCCGGCCCTGTCGGCCATTTACATCCCGGGGGTGGAAAATTGGCAGGCGGACTATCTGAGTCAACAGATGCTGGACCCAGGAGAATGGGCATTGCATTCGGAGATATTCAGGCTGCTGTGCCTGAAATGGGGCACACCAGAGGTGGATCTATTGGCCTCCTGGCTCAATCGGGAGGTCCCGAGATTTGTGTCCAGGACGAGATCCGTGGGCAGACGCGTCAGACACGCTGGTGGCTCCGTGGGATCGGTACCAGCTGATCTACACCTTTCCTCCACTGAAACTGTGGCCACGTCTGCTTCGCAGAGTGGAAGCCGAGGGGATTCCAGTAATCCTGATTGCCCCAGATTGGCCTCAGCGGGCCTGGTACGCAGACCTGGTGCGTCTGGCGGCAGATGCTCCCTGGCGACTGCCGTTGCGAGAGGACCTCCTATCCTCAAGGTCCAATCTTTCACCCTGCTTTACCATCGCTGTCTTTAACGGCCTGGCTGTTGAAAGCCAGATATTGAGGAACCGGGATCTGTCGGACTCAGTGATTCCAACTATGCTGAGAGCACGGAAATCTTCCAGGAAGATATACCATCGTACTTGGAAGGCCTACATCTCCATGTGTGAGGAGAAAGGGAGGCATCCGCACTCCTTCTCTATATCCAGGATCCTGCTGTTTCTTCAGCAAGGTGTAGACCAGAGGTTGGCGTTGAGCACCATCAAGGGGCAAATTTCAGCTTTGGCTGTCTTTTTTCAGCAACCCCTAGCGTCTCACTCATAGGTGAGTACCTTTGTTTAGGGGGTGCGCCATGTAGTCCCTCCGGTGCGTCCTCCGTTGCCTCTGTGGGATTTGAACCTGGTGTTGTCAGCGCTTCAGAAGCCGCCGTTTGAGAATATCAGGGAGATTCCTCTGTTGACCCTTTCACAGAAGGTGGTCTTTCTAGTGGCTATCACATCGGCCAGGAGGGTTTCGGAACTGGCGGCCTTGTCCTGCAAGTCGCCTTATCTGGTCATCCACAGGGATAAGGTGGTGTTGCGTCCACAACCGTCTTTTCTACCCAAGGTGGTCTCGGCCTTTCATATCAATGAGGCATTGTATTGCCCTCATTGGGTCCTAAGCCGAAACACCCCAAAGAGGTGGCCCTTCACGATCTAGATGTGGTTAGGGCTCGGAAGATGTACTTGTCTGCCACAGCTTCCTTTCGGAAGTCAGACTGGCTGTTTGTTTCGGTGGCTGGTCCTAAGAAGGGCATGGCGGTCTCGTTGGCCACCATTTCCAGGGGGATCAGACAGATTGTAGTCCAAGTGTATGCCTTGAAGGGGCAGGTGCCCCCCTTTCCAGTCACGGCCCACTCTACAAGAGCAATCGGAACGTCTTGGGCTTTCCGACACCAAGCGTTTGTCGTAAGGCGGCGACCTGGTCTTCTGTCCATACATTTACCAAGTTTTACAAGGTAGACGTCAGTGCATCGACTGATGCTGGTTTTGGCCGTGTAGTTGCTATTGAGTTTTTTCCTGGTTTTTCGATAAAAACACAGTACTGTTTTGTATAATTTAGATTAAAAAAACAAAACTTACATGTGAACTGATTGGAGGTTTGTTTTATTTAATAAATGCAATCACTTATTACTTAAAGCGGCTTTCACACCGGAGCAGGCAGGCGTTGACGGTAAAACGCTGCTAGTTTTAGCGGCACTTTACCGTCATTTTAGCGGCGCTATTCGGCTGCTAGCAGAGCGCTTATAACCCAGCTAGTGGCTGAGGAAGGGATTAAATGCACCCGTGAAGCGTCGCTGCTGAAGGCGCTTCGGCAGCGGTGCCCATTCATTTCAATGGGCAGGAGTGGTGGAGGAGCGGTATACACCGCTCCAAAGATGCTGCTTGCAGGACTTTTTTTTTAACGTCCTGCCAGAACATCACCTCAGTGTGTCACTCCGGCATGGGAGGCGTTTTGCAGGCACTTTACAGGTGCTATTTTTAGCCCAGAAGCACGCCCGTTGTGAAAGGTGTCTGTTAGATTTTATGAGATGAAAGGGAAAAATATCGGCCCAAAAAAATCGGCATCATATAACGGCCGCCACGATTTCTAAATATCGGCATCGGCCAGCGAAAACCCCATATCGATCGACCTCTAGTCTCCATTTCTCAAGGTACCTAGGGCCTTGAGGTGTGGGGTTAGAATAATGTGCAGTCCCACTGTACCAAGTGCCCCCAACTTTGTTTATACTAATGAATTTGAGGTGGCTTGCAGTGTGCTTACTGGAGGTGCTGATGTCCACAGCCTGAGAGTAACAATTTCTACTGCTCTTTATGTCTATTATGCCCCAGAGTCGTCTTTAGTATTGATGAGTGTTGGCTGCATGTTCTGTCATTTTGGCTGAAGTCTTTACCATGATCATGCAAAACTCTATGGCCTTAAATGACCTTGTGTACAATAGTTGCATATAAAGCCCCAACAGAGATGGTATCAATATAACAAATCATTAAGACTATATTTTATTTTTTAATATATCATGAAGCATAACAAACTAAAACCACATAATGGCTGACATATCTTTGTACATCATAACATTTTACATCTGTTTATGCATTATTGCAGTACACCACGGACAGCCCGGAAGGGATCATGCATAAAACTGCTTTATGCTTGGTGGTTCATAGTGAGTATAGGGGAGAATTGAGAGGGGCCTTATGCAGGGACAAGGGCACCTTCCAATGTCAGACTTGTTCATGCTGGACTATTTTTGTTGGTTTCTTTTATTGGTTTTTGTTTGTCACTTTTATAAAATCTGGGAGTAGGCACACTTTTTCACTAGCTCCTTTCTTGGGGGCCTCTTCAATTTTTTTCCTTTTCCCCCCTCATATATAGCGCACTGAGTAACTGTGGTCTTTTTCACTATGACAAAAAAACAATGGATTATGGTGCAGTAAACAAGAGGCAGGGGTAATGGCAATCATGGGACCACGTGTATAACTATGGATGGGGATAACACAGTCCTTCATAGTCCATCAAAGGTTAATTCCATTGTACATTAGCTACAGCACCTCACAGACTGAAGATCAGAAATGTTCTATCTCTCTGAATGATAAATGCAATTCATTTTTTTTTTTTCATATTATGGTCCAAAAAAGGGCCCTAAGGCCATGGGAGAAATTTTAGAGTGGAGATAATGTTTCAGAACACTTAGTCCACCCCTGATTGTTGGTAGAGATAATAATATCCTATAATTTGTGGAATTTTATACTCATGTTTTTGAACACTTGTTTGAATGGTGTGATATCAATGGTGGGTTTGTCAGGTGTGAATAAAGAAAATAACTCCTCCCGAATGCCATATTCGGCTCACCCAGTGTTATGGATAAGTTCCACTGACCCGAATAAAAGACAACAAAAAGGTAATAAATAATAAAAATAAATCACTCAACCTTTTGTGCAGCACGTATATCTTACTTTAGATAAAAATTTTAAAGGCAAAAATGGATTGTGGCGGAATAAACAGAAGGCAGAGGTATAGCAATTATGAGACCACATGTATAACTATGGATGGGGATAACACAATCCTTCATAGTCCATCCAAGGTTAATGCCAACATAACTCACAGACTAAAGAATATCTGTATAAGAAAAAAGGAAACATAAGAGGCCGCTAAATTCAATGTAGCAATAGGAAACCTTTTTTAGATTAAAAAGAGACCATTGCAACTCACTCTCAAAAAGATGAGTCATCATTTATCATAAATATCACCAGGCTATAATGGAAATAAACCAGGAAGTAAAACCATCTTGGAGTGCAAGGCTGGACCGCAAATTATATCACACGCCTATCGGCTTTTTTAGAGCAGCCCAGCTCCTTTGTCAAGCCTATGTGATTGGTTGTAATGGCGCTATTTATACCCTGAGCAAGTTTAACCCTTATAACCACATGTTAGAGCTGCACAATTGTTTAGAATCATTATGGCAAATTTTTTCCCCCTTGTGATCTTGACAATGTTTTTTCGATTTTTTTTCTATGCAGATAATTCTCTCTGCTCTGCTGAAGCCAACAGCCCTCAAAAGAAAGGGGTGGGGGGAGCGTGCAGTTTGCCAAGAAACACAACATTTTTTAGCAGTGAAACTCGGGTATAAACATTTTAACAAGTTGTCCTTTTAGATCAAAGGAATACATTTTGGTGTGTAAATAAGGGAAGTTTAACCACTTAAACACTAAACCTTTTTCTGACATTTGTTGGTTTCAAGTTAAAATTAATATTATTATTATTACTTGGAACCCCCAAACATTATATATATATATATATATATATATATATATATAAATATATATATATATATATATATATATATATATATATATTAGTAGAGACCCTAGAGCAGGGGTGCCCAACCTTTTGAAGAGCAAGGGCCACTTAAGCGACTTAGACCGATCCGTGTCTGCACTGTATATGCAGCGCGGACATGGACACAGCCCACTCTACTCTGTGGGCCCCCCTATCTGATCCAGCCAGATGGAAGGGGATCCCCTTCTGTTTTTTTCTTTTTGTTTATTTTTTTTTTTTTTTTTAGGTGGATCGGATTGGAGGTAGGTGGGTGCAAATGGACACAGGTTCGTCCATAGAGGTGAATGGAGGGTCCTCGTGGGTTGAACCGATCATGTGAAAGGGGCCTAAGGCTGCATTCACACTGATGTGCGGCAGTTTACCTGCACTGCGGGTGCAGTACAGTGCACCTGTGGCTTTCCTGCAGGTTAGCTGCACTTTGCCATCAATGTCCTTCAGGTGTGGTGCACTTTCTGAAAGCACACCAAACCCGCAGATAATAACAGAAGTCTATGGCTCAGTGCAGGTAACCCAAAGGTGCAATGCGCTGCACCTGCGGATCAGTTTGAAAGCAGCCCAGTAACCACTGCAGAACAGCTATGCCCATATATACACTGCTTTTAGTAATAAACGTACCTTTAATAACAGTCTTCCATTCAGGTATCGCCAGCTGTTTCTGTCACAGGCAGAATGCATTTGGTATCACTCCACTTGGGACAGGAGCCGGCGCTATACAGGAAGCATTGGCAAATGCTGCTCTGCTCCCTCTGCAGCCGCTTGCTTCCTCTACCACTGGCTTCATTTAAAACACTGATGCTCTGGGATGGTGGGTCGGCAACCCATGATCAGGGCTTGAGAAACTGCTATCCCAAAGCAGGAGGTCGCGGGCCACATGTGGCCCCCGGGCCACTGGTTGGGTACCCCTGCCCTAGAGAATAAAATGGCGGTTTTTGCAATATTTTATGTCATACTGTATTTGTGCAGCAGTCGTTCAAATGCAATTTTTGGGAAACAATTACACTTAAATGAATTTAAAAAAAAAAAGCTAACCAGTAAAGTTTGCCCAATTTTTTTTTGTAAAAAACTGTGAAAGATTTTACACCTCAAGAATTGTGATTCTCATTTTGGCCAGAATTGTGCAGCTCTATTACATGTGCATGCAAAAAGGCTTCCTAGCATACCCTGTATCAGCTGTGATAAGAAATGGGTAAAATATGCAAAGGGTATAAAACATAGAATTGTATTATTCTAAACAATAAATTCATAAAATGATGTCAAAAGGTTGAATAAAAAAGTAATAGAAGAGTATTCAAATCAAAAAAATTGGCCTCCGAATAAGGGATTATATTAAAAAAAGTGCTTATGAGAGCATAAAATGTAAATATTTATAGAATTATCAATAATTCATAGTGTTCTGAATAGAAAAAAAACGATTGTACAGGAACTAGCTGTGTGTCATACCCCAAACAAACCACAAGATGGGGTCAACGGTCACTCATAAGACATACTTGTCTATTAATAAGTATGCATGTATATCTATTGTTTTTGTTTTTTTGTTTTTACACCTGCGTTGTTCTTGTTATTTGTAATTAATCTGTCCACTTATTAAGTGAAATAATTGGTAAACATTATAAACATAAGATGTAATAGTTAGAAACGGATTACTAAAAATGGAGCGAAATTATACATTAACAGAAAAAAATAATGAATTACCTAATTTTACAAAATGATTTATCTGAATATATGAAAAAATTTATAAAAATATATATACAGTACAAACAAAAGTGAGTACACCCCTCACATTTTTGTTAATATTTTATTATCTCTCTTCATGTGACAACACTGAAGAAATTACACTTTGCTACAAGTAGTGAGCGTACAGCTTGTATAACAGTGTAAATTTGCTGCCCCCTCAAGATAACTCAACACACAACCATTAATATCTAAACCGCTGGCAACTAAAGTGAAAATGTCCAAATTGGGCCCAATTAACCATTTCCCTCCTCAGTGTCATGTGACTCATTACTGTTACAAGGTCTTGAATAGGGAGAAGGTGTGTTAAATTTGGTGCTATAGCTCTCGCGCTCTCATACTGGTCACTGAAAGTTCAACATGGCACCTCATTGCAAAGAACTCTGAGGAGTTTAAAAAAAAAATTGTCCCTCTACATAAAGGTGGCCTAGGCTATAAGAAGATTACCAAGACCCTGAAACTGAGCTGCAGCACGTGCTCGGCATCATATCCAGAGGATGTCTTCGGGAAATAGACATATGAGTGCTGCCAGCATTGCTGCAGAGGTTGAAGGAGTGGGGGGTCAGCCTGTCAGTGCTCAGACCATACGCCGCACAGTGCATCAAATTGGTCTGCATGACTGTCATCCCAGAAGGAAGCCTATTCTAAAGATGATGCACAAACAGTTTGCTGAAGACAAGCAGACTAAAGACACTGATTACTGGAACCATGTCCTGTCGTCTGATGAGACCAAGATAAATTTATTTGGTTCAGATGGTGTTAAGCGTGTGTGGCGGCAACCAGGTGAGGAGTACAAAGACAAGTGTCTCTTGCCTACTGTCAAGCATGGTGGTGGGAGTGTCATGGTCTGGGGTTGCACGAGTGCTGACACCATTGGGGAGCTCCAGTTCATTGAGGGAACTATGAATGCCAACATATACTGTGACATACTGAAGCAGAGCATGATCCCCTCCCTTCGGAGACTGGGCTGCAGGGCAGTATTCCAACATAAACCCCAAACACACCTCCAAGATGACCACTGCCAAACAAGGTCTCTAACATCCACCAGCTCTGTGATGTCGTCATGGAGGAGTGGAAGAGGACTCGAGTGGCAACCTGTGAAGCTCTGGTGAACTCCTTGTCCAAGGGGATTAAGGCAGTGCTGGAAAATAATGATGGGCACACAAAATATTGACACTTTGGGCCCAATTTAAGGTCATCTGACAATTTTCCATAGTGTTCAGCAAAATGTCTCGGCACACTGTTTGGTACTGCCTTTCTCAACCAGGCGATGATGCCCACCAAACCTTTTAAGAAAGGTTCTGATGGTCCTACAAACCCATAAATGGGCGCATGGACAAGTGAAGACAATACACTACAAATTGGGTTGACCAATACCCTCTGGCAATAGAATGTTTTTCTATTGCCAGAGGTTGTTTTTTGGCCATGCTGGACATGTTTGCAGGTTAAGCATATTTTCTTCCTTCATTGCAAAAACTAACCAGATTATGAAACAAATTATCAAGTGTGACTGAACTTTTTTTTTTTTTTTTTTTTTTCCATGTTGGATGATTTACTAGGTGCCACCTTACATTTGATGCTGGGTACTCTTTTATGTATGAGAATCTCATTTTTTAGGGACTGTTTGCTTCAAATGAGGGTCCTGCAGGAGAATGGGCCAATGTTTGTAATTTTTTTTTCACCCATTTTACAGAATTGACTATGGAATTGGGTTATAAATCTTACAGAGGTCATATCGTTACCATTGTCTGATTTACCCCACCAGCCTCAGTTAGATGAAACCTGTTCCCACGGTTTAAGGTAAAGGCTGTGGTTTATCACAGTAAGATGTTCAAAGTCATACATTGTGTGTTCTGGGATCATTACCCCTTATTTCCAGTTTGTTTGGTATCTTACGAGTCTCTTATGTAGACAAATATGTACCTTGTCTAGTGTTATCAGATACTGGAAAACTACTGCCAGGTCATGCTCTTGCAAGCTATTGTTGGTTTTTTGTGGAGCTCTTGCTCCCATTTATTGTTTGTTGTAGTAATGGCACAATCTTTTGTAAATGCACAATGTCTAAATAATTACAAAAAAAAAAGATGAAAGCAATACACCTTCCCCATTAACTCACTTTGATATCTTTTTGAGAATAGATCTCTGGTTAATGTAATCTTTGTCTTTTGTTCCATGCTAAGTCTGCAAAACGGACTCTTTGGTATCTTACGTATTCATTTTGTCTGATGGCAGCTCTAATAAGGCAGGTATAAATTTCCTGCTGTTGGTTTCAAATAATTTTGTGCAAAATTCAAACCCCTACTCATTAGAGATATCTCCTGTTTATAGAATATATAAATACTGGGTCCTTGGGTATACTTCAATAATGCATAAACAGATATAAAATGTTTTGCTGTACAAAGACATGTCAGCCATTATGTGTTTTTAATGTATTTGTTTTATTAAATAAAAATATGGATTGTGTGAGTCTGTTACATTGTGTACACTGTTCACCTATAAAGTTCCAATGGCGATAATTTCAATTTTAGGTTATATAAAGGGATGTTGGCGGAAGAAGTCTAGTTTCCCTTGTTAGCTTAAAATTTATAAAACTCTATGACCCAAATCGCTGCTTTGTTTGCTGGGTCTCACGGCTGAGGACAGAAATGTGCACTCATGTGCCCTCTCCTTCAGATTCTATATCTTATTTTCCTCTGGCCTTAGATGCTTAAGAGCCATCGGCTGCAGATGCTCTGTCTGATGTATGGAGATTTAAACCACCTGGCATTACTTCCCCCCAAGTAACTATTCGTTTGGTAATAACGTACAGAAGTATCAATCCTGGCTGTGTGCCTCCTTAACAAGGCACTTCATTTTTTGGGTAGAGGATGCACCACTTTTCAAGGACCCAACCCTTCTAGAGCTATGCCCTTCACCCAATCCTGGTTAAAAATGTACTTGTCAACATCTCTTAAAAGTGATCTAACCACTACCGAGGTTGAACCCTTGTTTGTTGAACGCATGGAGCAAATAGTTTTAAACTTTAGGTGTGTGTGTGTGTGTGTGTGTGTGTGTGTGTGTGCGCCTCATGTATGTACGTATGCAAACAAAACCTTGGCTAAATGACTGGACTGCAAAACCCTTGTAGAAAATGGCTTAATTCACATGGCCTTTGAGAGACATCTCTTCATACCGGCTCTTGATAATAATGTTAACAGGGATGCAACTGGTGGCAAGAGCATCCATCTTTCTCAGAGGAAGAAGCTTAAGAAACAGACTGTGGTGTCCTCACCCTCTCTGACTGTTAAATGTCTTTATCTTCGTCCTATATCCTCAACCTTCTTGTTGTGACCCCCCAAGCTTGACTTCCATTACACCTACAAGGTCTTGACCTCAAGTCTGCTTCATGGTTGCTGGCTTTAAGGGCATGGCTGTTGAAGCCCAGATTCTGAGGGACAGGACCATGTTTTGGTTTGTTTTTTATGCTAAAAGCTAGGAAGTCTACTTCCTGCAAGGTCTATCATTGGAAGTGGAAGGCATAACTTCACCTGGTGTGAGGCTTCCACCTCAGGAGTTTCCTCTCCTGCAGGTGGGCATGGATCGGTGTTTGGCTCTTAGCAGTATCAAGAGTGAGGTATATGCCCTTTTATATTGTTTTAGAGACTGTTGGCCCCTCACACTCTAAGTAGGAACTTCGTAGAGTAGGGTTCAACATGCAGCTCCCCCTGTTCATTGTCTGTGGAATCTGGTACCCATTGAACTCCAGAAACCCCCTTTTGAACACATTAGAGATGTTCTCTTTCTTCAACTATGCTCAAAAGGTAGTCGTTCTCGTTCTACCATCTTTAGATGTCTCAGGCAAATCTTCATACATGTCGATGGTCTTAAGGATTGAGTTCCGCACTTTCCTGTTAAGGCTCACTCTACTATGGCATTATACCAGTGTATCTCAACCTTTTTCCAATGTTGCGCCCTTGAAAAGTATTTTTAGTCTTGAGGAATCCCTGTTCAAGGCTTGGTTCACGTTACTGTGTATCACTGAACACGTACAAAATCATGCTAGTTTTTGGCACACAGACAAATGCTCCACTAGTTAGGGGTGCCATTAATTCTTAATGGTACCCAAACACATTGTCAAACGTGGTGCTTTTGGTGCAACACAATAAAAAAATAAAATAAAAAAGGGTCAGGGACTTCTTTCCCTGTATTTCTACGGGTAGGGAATCCCATTAAAATAAATGGACTGCCTTACACGCAGCACACATCCACACAGATGTGAACCAAGGGCTTATTTACATGTCAGGTTAAAGGGGCAGTAAGACTACATGATTGAGCTGTTTTTACCACCCCCAACTGCTCTCCCTTTAGCTGCAGAGGCAGCAGCTGGGGGGTGTACACGTGCTGTGGCTGCAGCTGGAGGTATACGCAGGGTGAATCGGGCTTCCCTGCAACCACCCCGCAACTGTATGCATTGCACGCGGTTTGCTGTGTGGTGATGCTACATTTACGGGCTTAAAACAGGTGGTGAAGCAGCAACATATTGCCTCTTTACCGCCTGCCAAATGCCTCTGAAATGCGATCTGAGCATGGATTGCTTTTCAGAGGAGCGGCAGTACTTGCTATCACAAACAAGCCCTAAAAAAGCAGTTCTGACAATACAGGAATGGGGGGGGGGGGGTCAGGATTAAAATTAACACACACGTACAAACACACACACATATAAATGCGCATACATGCAAACATACAGACATATGAACACACATGTATACATGCGCATGCACACATACAGACACATGCGCACACATACACAAACACACATGTACATACATACACACACGTATAAAGCCCTTTTAAAAGTTCTAGCACAGTACCTTTCCTTCACACAGCCTTGTACTGCGCAGCAGGGAGTAGCAGAGAGCACAGCACACTCCCCTTCCCTTTACTTTCACTTTGCTAAAACTGACGGAGCTTCCTCATAGTGCCAATGTACAGTAAGGCAGGGGATAGGGAGATCGGGCTCCTCTGACAGCCCTTCTCTCCCTTGATCCCGCAGCACACCTAAGGACCTCTGGCGACACCCTAGTGTGCTGCGGCACACCGGTTGAGAAAGGGTGCATTAGACGACTGTTTTTCAGATTTGCAAGGCTACTACTTGTTCTTCTGTTCACACATTCTCACAGGGCCCAACAGGTGAATATTTCAGCAACTTGATGCCAGCTTTGAGCAGCTACACCACATGGGGGTGGTAGTCCCCAGTTTTGCTGGTTTTTAAATGGGCCTGTTAGCATTTTTCTATGGTTCCCCACCCTTTAGACTGCTTGTTGATGTCCCAAAGATTTAAGACTTTCTGTGTCCGTCAATGAATGGGAGCGAAAATATTTTTGTACTCACGATAAAATCTTTTTTTTTTTTTTTTTTGAGTCCATTGAGAAACACAGGTCCCATCCCTCTGTGGTTATGATCATGTTCTGGATACTGCTTTGCTACAAAACTGAGGCATGCTGGTAGTAGGAGGGATGGCCTACTTTTTTCTTTTTTTTTTCCCGGTTTACCAGTGTCCAATCCTCCAGTAGGTTGCAGTATAACCTGAAGATTTAAGTCTTCCTGTGTCCCTCAGTCGACTCCAATAAATAGATTTTATGGCATCTACAAAAATCATAATATACATAGGTCTGCTATCTCAGCGTAGTTGTACCCCTGTAGGGGCTGCCTGTGATTGTGGTCTATCTCTCACCCTGCACAGCAAGGCACACAAATTTCCAGACATAGCAGCAGTAAAGAAATAGTCCTTGTACTTTTTTTTTTTTTTTTATTGAGGGGATTTAACTTGGATATGGGATACCCATGTGATTAATAAGAATTCTTCAGGGACATAACTATATACATCCGGTATATACACACACTTCTCCTCTTCTACCTCTAACACAAACTTGCTTGTAGAGCTACAACTCCCAGGACCAGCTAGCATTGAATTGCAGGCCCGGCAGTGGCTCAGCCAGGACCAAAGCAAAATGCCCTTTGCAGGCAAGGCCCCTATGGTGTAGCAAAATATGGTAGTGCTAGCTGTCCCACGTGGCTACTGGTCCCAGTACCACCTCTTCAGGCCCTGCCAGCCCTCCTGGCTGCAGCTGCTTCCTTCCACTGCCCATGCCACCACAGTCATCCTTACTGGCTCTGCACCCACCCCAGACTGTTTGCACCCAGTCCTCTCAGGCATGCCTCCCAGTCCTCCTTACATTTTGTCACTACCCAGCCCTCCTGACTGTTCCTTGTTCCTCCTGATAACTTGCCTGGCAATTTTCTCCCGCTGTCCTCTCCTCGCACCCATGCCTCCTGTCCAGGACACCTCTGTGTGTCTTGAGAGGGTCCTGTCTACACCCGAGCCCAGGCTCAAGGTCAACCCCTTTTTTACCCCTTTAATTTACCTGTGCTAAAAACAAAAAACAATTTTTACTTCTAGCACTAGAGGGTGCTACATCAGCTAATACTGTTGCATCAACAGTCAAACTTTTTATAGAAAAGGGACAAAAAGGAAGTTGCCTATAGTGGGTGTGTTTGAGACTGACTATACCTGGTTATATAAAGGTCATTTAAAAGGGGTTTGTGGATACTCAGATTATTGAGAAAAAGAGAGTTACGTCTTTTATACACTTTTAAACTATGTAGTGTCAAATAATGCCAGAAAGCTTATTAAACTGTTTTTAACACAATGAGACAAAACAAGGGTTAAAAACTCACCCATGATAATATTTCTTATGTAAATATACCTTCAGATATTGCAAATGCATGCAATTTTTATACTTTTATTTTCTTGTTTTTTCTTTAGAGTTTAGCCGCCGCCTTAAGGAACGAATGCATCATAATATCCCTCACAGATTTAATGTTGGGCTCACAATGCGAGCAGCCAAATGTTCTGTGTGTTTGGATACTGTGCACTTTGGGCGACAAGGTGCAAAATGTTTAGGTAAGTCACGCTTCATTTGAGATTGCTGTATCATATGCCATGCTAATGAGGACAGCTGTCTCGGTGTGTGGACCCATCTAGTTACTTGCTGGGCAGATTTGTTAACCTGCATTTCTGTTTGTTTTTCTGTAAGAATGTCAGGTCATGTGTCACCCAAAGTGTTCCTCCTGCCTCCCAGCTACGTGTGGCCTTCCTGCAGAATATGCTTCACATTTCAACGAGGCCTTCTGCAGAGAGAAAATGAACTCCCCAGGGATGCAGATGAAGGATGTAAACGGTTCTGTGCGACTGGAAGGCTGGATGAAGATACCAAGGTATAAAATACACTGCATGCACGCAGATCAATATTTAGATCCCTAGCGCTACTTAGGAATAAACAAATGATTATAAAATATCAGGACACGCTCTAACGACCAGGATTATGTGATCTTTCTTGTTTTGAATTGTAACTGTACTGTCTCTCTCCATTTTGTGAAGCACTGTGCAGACTATTGAACCCATAAATATCCCATATAAAAAAAATGTATACGACAATTAAAAAATATAATACAAACTTTTAAAAGTAACTTGGAACATATTTTCTGTCCTTTTTCATGTTTTTGTCAGGACTAAATAAATAATGATAAAAATATTTTTTATTTATAGTTAGATAAATATTTCAATTTCCATATGATTTTTTTATTTATTTTTTTGTATTTTGATGTGCAACCAGCAGTTTAAGCTGTCTGCTACATTTCACTGAATATATTCCAGGAACTCCTTACCTCCTGCTGTTAAAAAACTGTTTAAAGGATAAGTTCACTTTTAAAAAATGTGATATGTTCCACACATTTTTATGGTGTACCATGTTCCTGCAGCTCTCCCCTTGATCGCCCCCTTCCCTGTGATGGTGGGCCAGGGAACTTCTCACTGCACCTGCTGTCACTGTTTGAAATTAACGTGGTCATTCAGGGCTCCGCCCACATGGCCCCATCACTCATCCAGAGTTTTGTGAGTGAATACCTACAAGTACTGTCAGCTATTGCGGCTGTTGACTTATAGTTCTCAATGAACTGGGAGGAAGCGCTGGCAATTGCTGTCATAGTCCATTGAGCTTTCTGGGCTGCCCATATCAGAGATGCAAGCAGACAGTTATACTAACCATCTGTAGATGCCTGACATTGCACCTGCAATCTGTTGATTCCAGATGCAATGATTTACATGCTCCTAAGAAAAATAAATTCTTTATTTTTAAACTCCAGTAGAGCAGAGCAAACGGTTACAGAAACTAACATTACTGGATGTTAAACATCTTTTCTTTCAAAGGAGAGGAAGATCAAAAGCTCTGAGACGTTTGCACTTAAACCCTAAATATGTATGAGCGAGAACAGGCTCAAATATTGAAGTGCTATCACTGCTCTGACTCTGTTTTCTGGGGGGAAAAAAGAGGGTATGAAAATGAGAGGAAAATGGATTAGGAAAGAGAAAAAAAAGGGAGGGTAGGGATAGCTTCAGCGAATTCCCATTCCGGAGGCCTTCTGCCCCATGCGTTCATGAGGGCCCAGATTCCATGTATATGAACCAAGGGGTCCAGATTTTTAAATGTTTTTCTGTTTTGTTCTCTGACATCAGCTGACAGCTACATAATCCAGCCATTGTGCAATACTGGGTGGAGATTACTTCCACGTGAAAGTGTATACATGCCTTAGCTGTGTTAAGCAGATGTTTTAGGAGAGAGTTTTTGCAGCGTTTGATGGACATCAGGGTAACGTGAAGTAAACATGCCGCTGGATCTCCTGCAAGAGACACACCTGTCACTTTGTGTATTGTTGTAAACACTGCCGTCCAAAAGTCTTATCCTTTAGGGCCAGCCAAGACCAGATTATGTGTAGTAAAGTGCTTTCCTCTCAATTGCAATTAACATTTTTTTTTTTTTTTTTACCTGTAAAACAAAAAGTGCATTTATTTTTAAAGGTCAACTGAAAGAAAAGCAGTTACTCAGCCCCCATGGGGCATATGCTTGTGGCATGGCCATATTAGGCCAACGTGCTTTCAGCGTCACCACTTTAGGGACACAGCAAGCCATAAAAACACTTTGTGGAAAAGTAACGTTGAAACAAACTATGATACCACACCCTTTAAAGCACTATTTGGAAAAGAAATGCAATGCAGTAGTTAGTATATTGCTCTCATAATGAGAAAATGCAATTAACGAACGAAGACTGACTAAATATTATAACCCTGAAAGGTGTAGATATTTTCTTTAGAAAACTTACAAAGAAAGTCCAGTACTGTCCTAGACCCATCCAAAGGCACTTAGAAACTGGAATAAACGCTGAAAGGAACAGATCTAGTAGACCCAAAGCCACAACATAATCAGAACACATGTCTGGAAGTCAAAAGCTTGCATGATTGACGCCTCACAGGAAACCAGCTTAACAGTGGTGGAAGTGTGCAAGCATAACTTTTAATTGTGAAGAGAATACTTTGAGCTGAAGGGTTGACTGGTTGAGGGTCAGTAAAAAAGTAATTGCTAAAATGGCTGAATTGGGAATTAACCACCAGTATGGACTAATGTAGATTGAAAATGGACTTGCGGGCCGATGACAAAAAACTTGGAACCTTTGGTTTATCATGCAGGAATTTTGTACAAGTAGGGGAAAGTATAGTTCTTCAATGTGTGATACCAACAGTCAAACACAGCTGAGAAAGAGTAGTGCTCTGTGCCCATTTGCTGGAGCCAGAGCCTGTGTCATGCACTAGCTCCGTGAATCAAACGACCCACTACAGAATTATGCAACTCCATGCAAACATCCCCTAGTCTTTACCCAGTTGGTCCTTTCTCAGCTGCTTCAAAAGGAAGGAACGTTGGACTTTAAATCCATAGAATGGCTAGCACAAGACTAAGGTTTTGCATTGGCACTACTTTTTTTTTTTCATTTTAGATAGAGTAAGAGAAATTTATCTTATTTTTTTTTTTTTTTTTTTTGCCGTTTGGGTTCCATTGTGGAGATTTCTCTTAATTTCCTGTCCCATAGCCAAAACAGGAAGTGACAGGAAATACCTCCAAAATTAGGAATTCCCTGGTTGTCTTCAGGATTACAGGAACTAGTATCCTTTTTCAAAGATGTCCTCTGTATTCCAGTTCTGGTGACAGACAATTTTTTTTGATTTGTAGGAACATCTGTATAAATGTTAGGTAAAGCTTTCTGATCCATGTTTGATTTTCATTGTGGAAAGATTGTTGTGTTTGGTTTTATCTGCAAAAGGTGACCACTTTCTATCGAATAAAAAAATGTGTGAATATATTTTGTTAGAATAAAATTAATGAAAACATCAGTTTAAAAAAGGGTTAATATAATAAGTCTTAAATCATTATATTATCTCTTTGTACCTTCATATAATCCCTGTTTGTACCTTTAATAATATGACTTATTGTACAATGAAGTGCAAACTTATTCTTAGGCTTAAAAAAAAAATCCTAAATCTAGCAGCAAAGAAGTTAGGCCTTGTTTTAAAGAAATGTTTCATACTAACTGTCTCTTACTTTCTAGAAACAATAAACGTGGTCAGCAAGGCTGGGACAGAAAATATGTTGTGCTAGAAGGAACAAAGATTTTATTATATGATTCTGAAGTAAAAGAAGGTGTGTTTTGGTACTTTGTTTTTATTTTATACTGTGGATAGGGTCTTCATTCTATGGGTCTGAAGCTGGAGTGCCTTATGTAACCCTCACTCTTATGACTGTAAGTAGTCTAATATGTAATTGTGTTACTCCTTCCAAGTGACAACCTTTCCATTTAAGTTTTATTAATTTTTTGTATTTTTATATTTTATTTATTATGTATGATGTAGCTTGTGGCTACTTGTATTACAATCATGCAAAGTTAACTCATGAATGTTAAGAATTATATTTTTGCACATAGGCAACCAGAGACCATCTGAGGAGTTTGAACTTTGTCTTCCTGATGGTGATGTCACAGTTCATGGAGCTGTAGGATCTACAGAACTAGTAAACACTGCCAAGTCAGGTGAGTATCCATCATTGCAGAACATGGGTAAATATTTATTTGCCTGTACATCCTATGTCTTGCTTATTTGGGGCAGAAATTCTGTGTGTATATATTTATATTCTAGTCCTCATTTTTTTAAACAAAAAATCACCAAATGGTCAGTTTTTGAACGCACGTTTATTTTCTTTTGATTAGATGTGCCATATGTGCTGAAGGTGGAGTCTCATCCGCATACCACCTGCTGGCCTGGGCGCACACTGTATCTGTTAGCACCCAGTTTTCCCGACAAGCAGCGTTGGGTCAGCGCCTTGGAGTCTGTGGTTGCTGGCGGGAGAGTGTCCAAGGAAAAGGCAGAAGCTGATGCGGTAAGTGGTAGGAGTTCCTCAAAGTTAGCTTTCTGTATAAAATTGTTTAAGGGCCCTTAATCCTAAAACAAAAATGCCGTCTACAAATAAATGAGGTATGTATTTTCTATCTGAATCTCTAGCTTTCTACATCACATTCATTCATAAAAACAGATCTCAGAATAGTTAATTTGTTATTTCCATGCTTGCTGCATCAGTATAGAAACAAAGAAGATTGTAAAATGCTGGCAGTGCTAAACTTACTGCGTTCTTTTTTAACTTAAGTTTATGCATAGAGTTACCTAAAAAAGTGGATATTACAGTCTGCTCACATAATTTGTAATAAAAACATCTGCCATTCTGAAGCATTCCACCAACCACTTTGCATACTATTTTATATATACTGTGATTCTGTACTTGCCAAATATGCTGCAGAAATCTCCCTACACTAAGTCTGGCTGCAGCCATTTTAACTGTGGGAAGCTGAAGCTGCTGCCTGTTCACTTTCTGGATTTACAGACACACATACTGTATATACAGACACATATACAGACAGACACACTCACACCACTGCTTGCCAGTGTTTCGTCAGATTAGGTGACCCGTCAGACTTTGTAACGGAAGTGACGTTTCGTGGCCGCCATCTTGCTACACCCAGCACTGCTCCACAATAAGGATATTCAAGAAGGAGGCAAGCGGACATCTTGTTACACCCTACTGGAGTTTTGCATTTCACACTTATTTATAACAGTAAACTGAGTTTATGTAGTGTAATACTGTACTCAGAACTACGTCTGACTGTTTAGATGTTGAATTTTAAAAGCAGCGTTATTCTGTCCAATTACCAAACCTGGGAGATCAGCAGGCTTGCCGCTGCTTTTAAAATTCAACATCTAAACAGTCAGACAAATTTCGCAGTTTAAAAATGCTTTCATGTCTCATTTGATATTTAGCAAGAATTATAAAAGTTTAGAGAAAAAAAGGCATAAAAGAAGAAAGGGAGGGACAGTGCACTAAACTAAACCATTTGTTTTAGAAGGCAGTCTAATAGATTTTTACCTAGGTAAGGAAAAAACAGACTACTGTCTTGCAGGGGCACAGGGCTGCACAATAAGCACCAAAACGCTTCAGTGTGGGCACCAAAGGTGCAACTTTATATAGTTACTGGTAGTTTGAGATATCATTTCACAGTAATGTAGGTGACTCTGCAACAAAATGAGGTCAGAAAGGGAAAAAACTGCCAGATTTTATGGAAAACTGAAATATGCAGTACATTTTTGACATTATCTGGTGCGAAGCTTGGTCTTTTAATGTTTGTTTTATTACTTTGTTTTGTTTGACCGGTTAGTAAATATTTTCACTAGTAATTATTTAGTAAATATTTTTTTCCCTTCAACTCACATGTCCATATCATTTGGACACAGTTGTGAATATTGTTTTAAGAAAAAATTAGCTATAACAATTTCTGCTTCATTTTAAGACAAACTGTAGCCGTACTAAACTAAAAATCATATAGCGAGTGACATCAATGCTAAAGCTAAGCTATCTTTTTTTAAGGCTGTGGATGAATTCTTGTAGGGTGACACATTTGACAGATATTAAAGTGGAAGGAAATCCTCCTATCCTTTACAGCCAACAAAGCTCCCATTTTAGTTTTTGCTTGATTTGCAGTGATTAATCCTTATTGTTTATATGGGATTGACCTGGGGACCCTCTTTGAAACTGAGGTCCCCCTGGATTTTGGTAGGGGAGCAGATACTGGGAAATTTGGAGCAAGTATTAATTCTAAGCCCTTGTACACACGGTCGGACATTCCGACAACAAAATCCATCTTTTTTTAGACGGATTTTGTCCGATACTGGTGCTGCATACACACAGTCGGACAAAGTTGTCGGAAAATCCAATCTTTCAGAACGTGATGACGTTTAGTTACAATGGGACTACGTTCAGGCTAGTAGCCAATAGCTTTGGTCTTGTAATTTGATATGAGCATGCGTGGCACTTTGTCCAATCGGAATTCTCTACAAACCATGATGATCATGTTGTTGGAAAATTTTATATCCAGCTCTCAAACTTTGTTGGCCAGACATTCCGACGGAAAAAGTGCAATGGAGCCCACACACGGTCGGATTATCCGACAACGTGGTCCGATCGGACATTATCCGTCGGACTTTCTGACAGTGTGTACAAGGGTTAAGAGGAGCTTCAATGAGCTGTCCTCTTCTCTGTATACTTAATCTGCTTATGGCCTGATCTGAGTGGCTATAGTTCCAGGCTGCTTCTGTTTGTATTTATATCTGTTTTTACTTTTAATTTTTTGCTGTTTTTTTTTTTTTTTGTATTCTCATAAAGGCTCTGTTTTGTACCTTATATACTTAAAAATTCAAATATAAAATAATTTGCAAAACAAAAAAACATTGCCTTTGAAAAGAACAAAATGGTACTTCTCGCAGCCTGCTAGATAATATCGTATAGTACATATTTCTTGTATTTCAGACACACAGAATATTATTGAAATTATATATTTAATAAAGTGGCGTTCCACGCAAATGTGGAAGCACCGCTTATCTGCCTCCCCCCCCCCTCCGGTGCCACATTTAGCCCATCCCCACTTCTGAGAGATCTTGCCATGATGAGATCACTTGGAAGTTCAGCCCCCCTTCTTTCCCAGTCACCAGGCTATTCAGAAAGCACAGCAATCACAAATGCACAGTAGGGAGCCAGCAGTGAAGCCGAAAGGCTGACGGTTACCCTTACAACGAAAGGTGGCGGCAGCACCCAAGAGGCGATGGAAACATTGGGTGGGGTGCCAACATCGCTGGATTCCAGAACAGGTAAGTGTCCTAATATTAATAGTATGTATAGCTGCTGACTTTACATTTTTTGCTGGGGTGGGCGGAACTCCGCTTTGAAAGAAGTTTGAGGTTATAAAAAAAGAAACATACATACCCACCTTAATGCTGCAATTATTCCAAGTGAGCTCTAAGACAATCACATGCTTGCTGATCTCTCAGTTCTCAGTCCGGTTAAAGTACCTGATTTAGCTCTGCCCTTCAGGGTTCACTGGAGCACGGGGTTGGCCAGGGGTGGGCACAGCTGCCTCATACTCTGAACTGGACATAGAGAGCCAGAGCCAACCATCAATCAGGCAGCTGGGTGGATCCTGACAATATGGTCAGGATCCTTCCAGAGCCTGGAGCATGTCTAATGTCAGATGATAGCAGGCAATAGCCTGCTATCAGCTGACTTTGGGTTACAGGAATGCAAAGCTAAGAGTACTTCTGTAACCCACAGTATAGTGTAAAAAAAAAAAAATTTTTAACTTTTTTTTTAAACTATTGTAAGTATTTTAAAATTACTTTTAACGGCCTACTGCAATCCCCTGTCTACCAGTGCTCAGGCCTGGGAAGGGAGTGTTAACACGGGGAACCAATCAGGTTCTGCAGCACGTAAATGCTGACAGGAAAAAAGAGAGTAATCGAATGAGCTCATTGGTGTGTTGCTACTGCTTCAATGTCCAGTTGGCAAGTAAAATGTGTGTCCAGGTCTTTCTGTAGTGCTGTCTTGGAACATGCTTGTTGTCTGGTAGGGATTTTGGGTCACAAGTCGTGTTGCAGAGAATAGAAGATCATGTGGCAGGTAAATCTGTGCCCATAATTTGGGTCTCAAATTTGTATGTAGCGGTTTTGCCAGAAATTCAGCTTTTTAGCATAATAGAACAATAGTGTCAAAACTGCATAACCTCCTTGGTACAGGATTAGTGTGTAAGGCCGCGTACACACGGGCGGACTGTTCGCCCAACCTTGTCCGCTGAACAGTGTTTGGGCGGACAGTCCGCCCGTGTGTGGGCTTTCAGCGGACAGTTTCAGCGGACAGTTGGACGGACAAAGTCTTTCGGAAATTCCGAAAAACTGTCCGCTGAAACTGTGTTTGAGCGAACAGTCCGCCCGTGTGTGGGCCTGTCCGCTGTACTTTCGAAATGAGCGGACTGTTCCCGCTCGGAAAGTCCGCCCATTTCGAGCGCGTGTACAGGTAGGCGGGGCCCGCGAAGGAGACGTCGCGGGCTCCGCCGCCTGGAATGGGCTTAAAGGGGAACACCAACGCCGAAAAAAATCGGCGTGGGGGTTCCCCCCAAGTCCACACCAGACCCTTGTCCGAGCACGCTACCCGGCCGGCCAGGAAAGGGGGGCGAGCGAGCGCGCCCCCCCTCCTGAGCCGTACCAGGCCGCGTGCCCTCAACATGGGGGGTGCCTTGGGGAAGGGGGGGCCGCGCGGCCCCCCCACCCCAAAGCACCTTGTCCCCATGTTGATGAGGACAAGGGCCTCTTCCCGACAACCCTGGCCGTTGGTTGTCGGGGTCTGCGGGCGGGGGGCTTATCGGAATCCGGGAGCCCCCTTTAAGAAGGGGGCCCCCGGATACCGGCCCCCCACCCTATGTGAATGAGTATGGGGTACAATGTACCCCTACCCATTCACCTGTGAAATAAAGTACAAAAAAAAACACAACACATGGAAAAAGTATTTTATTGCACAGCTCCGGGGGTCTTCCGTCTTCGGGGGTCTTCTCGCCGGACTCCTCCGCTATGTGTGTGTAGCTCTTTTGCTAGCGGAGGAGTCCGGTTTTCTTCCTCCCCGCCGCCGGCCTCTTCTCCCGACTTCGGGGGTCTTGTCCCCCTCTTCGGTTCTTCTGCCGGGCCACCGCGCCTGGTCCGGTGGCCCGGTCTTCTGTCGCCGTCTTCCGTTCTTCTGTCGCCGCCTTCGGTTCTTCTGCCGGGCCACCGCGCCTTCTTGTAGCTCTTTTACAGGCGGTGGCCCGGTCTTCTGTCGCCGCTGTCGTCGTCGCCGCCGCCTTCCGTTCTTGTTCTTCTTCTTGTTCTTCTTCTTCTTCTCCTGGAGATGTTGACTCGACGAGCTCTCCGGCCGGAATGCCAGGGACACGCTCCGCTGCCACTTATATAGTGACAATGGGGCGGTGTCACATGGTATATGTCACATGGGTTGGTCACATGGGTTGATGTCACATGGGGACTATGACATCGTAAGGGGGCGGGGTCACCATGTGACCAACCCATGTGACATATACCATGTGACACCGCCCCATTGTCACTATATAAGTGACCGCACAGCGCGGCTCTGGCATTCCGGCCGGAGAGCTCGTCGAGTCAAGATCTCCAGGAGAAGAAGAAGAAGAAGAACAAGAAGAAGAACAAGAACGGAAGGCGGCGGCGGCGGCGACGACGACAGCGGCGACAGAAGACCGGGCCACCGCCTGTAAAAGAGCTACAAGAAGGCGCGGTGGCCCGGCAGAAGAACCGAAGGCGGCGACAGAAGAACGGAAGACGGCGACAGAAGACCGGGCCACCGGACCAGGCGCGGTGGCCCGGCAGAAGAACCGAAGAGGGGGACAAGACCCCCGAAGTCGGGAGAAGAGGCCGGCGGCGGGGAGGAAGAAAGCCGGACTCCTCCGCTAGCAAAAGAGCTACACACACATAGCGGAGGAGTCCGGTGAGAAGACCCCCGAAGACGGAAGACCCCCGGAGCTGTGCAATAAAATATTTTTTCCCTGTGTTGTGTTTTTTTTTGTACTTTATTTCACAGGTGAATGGGTAGGGGTACATTGTACCCCATACTCATTCACATAGGGTGGGGGGCCGGTATCCGGGGGCCCCCTTCTTAAAGGGGGCTCCCGGATTCCGATAAGCCCCCCGCCCACAGACCCCGACAACCAACGGCCAGGGTTGTCGGGAAGAGGCCCTTGTCCTCATCAACATGGGGACAAGGTGCTTTGGGGTGGGGGGGCCGCGCGGCCCCCCCTTCCCCAAGGCACCCCCCCATGTTGAGGGCACGCGGCCTGGTACGGCTCAGGAGGGGGGGCGCGCTCGCTCGCCCCCCTTTCCTGGCCGGCCGGGTAGCGTGCTCGGACAAGGGTCTGGTGTGGACTTGGGGGGAACCCCCACGCCGATTTTTTTCGGCGTTGGGGTTCCCCTTTAAGCCCATTCCAGGCGGCGGAGCCCGCGACGTCTCCTTCGCGGGCCCCGCCTACCTGTACACGCGCTCGAAATGGGCGGATTTGCCTCCTCCTTACGTGGGCGAGTCCGTTCATTTCAAAAGTTGAGCGAACTGTTTGCCCAACCTTGTTCGTCAAACAGTCCGCTCGTGTGTGGGCAAGTCCGCTCATGCAAATTTTGAGCGGACTGTTTGCCGAAACTGTTTGACGAACAAGGTTGGGCAAACAGTCCGCGCGTGTGTACGCGGCCTAACTGTGTGTTGCTCTTTTCATGATATCAGGATGAGTGTATTGGAGGTGATAATAAAGGTAAATATTCCTATGTTCACTTCTGACACAATTCTGTTGTCTTTGCATTCTGTTCTTGTTACACTGACCAGTGTTTTTACACACTATCCTTGTGTGTCACTGTCGCTTTGTGCCTTCCTAGTAGATAGAATGTGATTGTGTAAATAGCATATGTTATCTCTTTTTTTATATTTTTTTTTATAGATTTTTATGTTTGTTAAATGCTGGTGAAATCAAAGGGGTGGGTCAGGTTTGAAGACAAAAAGTTTGGTAAAGAATGTAGGAAGAGGTATTTGAATTAGGGCTTCTCTCAGCAGTCTTGAAGGAGGGGGTTAAGTAAGCCCTAGTGTAATACATTAATTCACTTCAGGCCTCCTTTTTGCTCTTCTAAAGACCAGATGTATACACTTTTAGATCAGAAACAGGTGCTTGATAATCAGAGATTTTATAGATCTGTATGGGTACAGCTCCTGCTAGAAGCAGTGTACATTGCCATGAGATTGGAATTAAACTACATTTTCTGGAATTTTCTTCACCCTGACATAATGGACGATTGTTTTCTTTTGTCTACATTACATAGAAATTGCTTGGAAATTCCCTTTTGAAACTAGAAGGAGAAGACCGTCTAGATATAAACTGCACTATTCCACTCACAGAGCAGGTAAGGAGTTGCACAGTAATGCATCCGCTGTATTGTATGCAATGTAAATGTTTCAAATGATTTCACACATTCAAATATAAGCTGAATATTTTTGTAGAACTGTGGTACATGTTGGTCATCTATTTTTTGTGTAGTTGATTTATTGCTACTCATAGTCAGTGTTTAATTTCTTAAAATGTTTTCAGTAGAGATCTATGTGGGTTTTGTTCTTCAGACCCACAATGCCTGAAAATGCCATGCCCTTAATCTGCTTTTGAATCCAGTGGCATTTTCTCCCCAACCCTACCTGACGCCCACTTTTACATCTGCCATGTTACACAAACACTGTCAGAGGCTGTCCAAGTTTTGGAAAAACTATAGTAACTTCCTGGGACACAGGGTACACCTATACCTTTACAGGAACACTGCCCTTCATATTTTAACAGAGATTGCCCCAATTAGAGTTTTGTCAGAGTGCTTCTTTAGAAGAGAGAGAGATAAATGTCTGCCAAAGCATAAAATATATAATGTGAATAATAGCTTACCAGAAAAGAGGTTCCAAATGTATATTTCATATATACTCCCATCATGCCTCAGTTTTTTTTTGTGTCTTTAGAAGAATGCATGTCTTCTTTCTACTCTGAGAGAACCAAGCTGTTACTTTTTCTGCTTTTTATTAAGACATTTTCTCTTCCAGCAAAATTCTACAGTTGCTGCAAAACCACAGAGGCTCATTTTCCAGCTTCCAGATTGGCTGATCCTCAGCTTAGCCCCAGAGGCTGTACCCAGACTCTGCTTCTAGGAAGAAACAGGCTGGCCTGTAATGTGTCCTCCTGAAGCATTGGCCTCCGTGTTAGATTCTCTCCTAGAAACCCTCAGTGTAACATGTTGGCCACAGATTGCTTTACAGGTTCAGGACTGATTTGCACTCACCCAATAGCCAACGGCTCTTTGGATGAGGCATTCTCCTGGATCCTTCCTAATTTCTCCATTTGCTTTGTGGGGACCAGAAGGTGTTTCAGGACCATTGCTGCTATAAGTGAAGGCTTTGCCTTGGTGTACTTTAAAGTTGATCTCCAGCTTTTAACAAACTTTAAATAGTTAATTTGGACCAAGCTCATGCCCATGGCCCTGCTCTATTGTGTTAATGGATCTTGGCAAATCCCTAGACTTCTTTATTAAGGGTGTTCCCGGGGCAAAAGAACACCCTTTTATCCCAACAAAAGAAGCCTAAGCCTGTACTTGGGAAACCGTCTACCTCAGTTTCTCCCAGGCCTCCAAAGCAAAGCCTGGTTCCACTACAAGTCCTGAACTCCCAAATCCTCCAAACTGGCAAGCAAGTTCTCCTGGCAATAAGGAGATGCCCTAATTGTCAGGGTATGTCTGGCCACCTGTTCCCAGGTTATTTTACACATATGGGCCCAGGATGTTTTATCCAGGGACCAAAAGCTAGAATTTCGGCCTCTACTTCTGCATGCTTCAAGTTGTCAAACCTGCCAATGTCCCCTTTAAAACAAGCAGGCTTCCATCCTGGCACAGCTCCTCAAGGGGTTATAGCCAGTGTTCCTAAAAAGGGGAGATACCAGGATTTCTACTCAAATCTGTTCAGTTTCCAGAGAAAATGGCACTCAGTTGGCCCATTTTAAACCTAGTTTCTTAACATATTCTTTTAGGTACAGAACTGCACTTTGGGTTTCCACCAAGGTTCTAACCTCTGTACTTGCTCTATTTCATGAATTCTATAGTGAGATACTTAAAGGAGTTGTAAAGGAAGAAGGTTTTTATTTTTATTTTAATGCATTCTATGCATTAAGATAAAAAAAACCTTCTGTGTGTAGTAGCCACCCCAGAACCCCCTAATTACCTACCTGAGCCCCTTCTCTCTCCAGCAATGTCCACAATCCCATCAGCCATCCAGGACACTCCTTCTGATTGGCTGACACAGAGCCATCGCACCCTGCGGTTGTCAATCGGGGAGAGCGGGGGTGGGGCAAGGTCAGGGCTCCCTGTCTGAATGAATACACGGAGCTCTGACTTGGCTTGGGTGCCCCCTGTAGCAAGCTACCGGCTGAGGGGCACTCAAAGGAGGGAGGGGCTAGGAGCAGCAAAGAGAGACCTGAGAAGAGAAGGATCTGGGCTGCTCTGTGCAAAACCAACTGCACAGAGGAGGGAAGTATAACATGTTTGTTATTTATTTTTAAACAAGCCTTTACAATCCCTTTAAGCCTACTACCCACAAGCCAAATGTCAGACGACATCGGGCAGTTCAATAAAAACCATCCGAGATTCAGCCCATGTGTATGGCAGCTGGTCTGACAGAAGCTGGTCGTGCATGCTGTAAAACCGATCAGCGCTCTCAGCCAATGGCTAAGGGCACTGACCGCAGTGTTCTGACAGGGGGACCGTCCCCGTCAGACAACATTAGCACAGCATTGGAGATGGATGTACTAACATTGGACTGTTAGTACAGCAGCTCTGATCTGAGCTGCAAGTTTTTTTGTTCAACTCGCTGGGTTGGGCAAATTCACTTAACCTAACATTCTGGCTGTGTGGAACAAGAAGGCCCAGTCAATGGACCATCGCTTATGCCTGAATCCCAAGACAAGGCTTTCCTTGACCTGGTGGGTCAAGCCTACACCAAAGTTTTCCTTCCACTAATCTAGAAGGTACTTGTTAGAAAGTTCTGCCTGTTGACTGTGGAGGAGTTCTAGACAATGCAAGGCATTTGGCTACCAAAGAAATCGTGGTTCCTGATCAACTTTCAAAGTGATTGGGTAATACCTTCAGCACTTGATCTCTTACTTTCAAAATCACTTGACTGGGATCCAGTCATACAATATCACCATGGTGGTTTACATCTACCACCAGGGCCAGAAGTCTCACAGCTCGAAGAGTAGCTGAACAGATTCTAGCACCCTCTTTCCAGCCCTCTTTGCCATACACATTCCAAGTGTGTACAATTGCCAAGGAGACTTTCCCAGTCATCAAAGTCTGGTCAGGGGAAAAGTTCTTTACCCAAAGGTGTTTCAAGACCTCTTTCACAGGTGGGAGATGCTGGACGTGGGCCTCATGGCTTTCAGATTTAGCAACTAACTTCCAAGTTTGTCTTCAGGTCCTGGAATCCTCGGTTTAACCAATTTCTTCCTCACCTGCTCCACATAGTCGAGATGGAGGGTATTCCAGTGATTCCATCGCCCATGCAGTTTGAAAAGGCCTGGCTGTTAAAGTCTGGGTCCTGAAGGATTAAGGCCTACCTGATTTGGTAAAGCAGTGGTAAAGTTGAGAAAAACAAAACAAAACGAATGATTCCCCTGCAAGGCAATGTTATAATGTACTAGTATGCATCACATACTAGCACACTGTGTGAAACTTGCCTTATAACTAAGCCCTCCAGCAGCGCTTTGTCACCGCTGACAGGGCTTCCATCTTCACCCGGTCTTCCTTTCAAGTCACTGCTGCATGGTATGCTGTTCCTTCAGAGCGCATGCGTCGGTGACGTCACCAGCTGCAACACAAGTAAACATCCCCTAAATGGTGCATGTTTAGGAGATATTTACCTATATATGCTTACCTGTAGGTAAAACACAAACGATAAGCTTTACTACCACTTTAACCCTATGCTCCTGAAAGCTAGGAAGTCAACTTCTCTTCCATCCTGATGGTGTTTCTAACCCCTGAACTTTCTATGAATAACTAAAAAGGATACGTGAAAGAACAGTATAGCAGATACATGAGGTTCTTATGCATTAGCTTACAACAAGATTTAGATGGAATCCAATGCTTACACTTAGTCATTCACATGCCACCATAAACAGAAAACTGTGATCTGGCCCTCCAGCAGCTGTATCATGTGCTAAAAATTCAACTTAAATGTTTACAATAAAATGATTGCATATGGACAGTGGGGCTTATTTGGAGGTAAAGATTGTATAATTTTATGGATTTTTTCTTTCAGATTGTTCTAGTTGGTGCGGAAGAGGGCTTGTATGCCCTAAATGTGCTGAAGAATTCTCTCACTCATATCCCTGGAGTTGGGGCCGTGTTTCAGGTTCATATTGTTAAAGAGCTGGATAAACTCCTACTAATCGCAGGTAACGTAATCATTGGTGATATAAAGATGGAGGCAACATAGCCATTTAAGAACCTTGTGCAGTGGTGATTTTAAGAATTTGTATAGTGGGCAAATGCAGCAGGTTTGAATTCAGCTTAAATTTGTGGTCAGCTTGAGATGATTCTGAGTACCGTACTTTTGGAGGCCACCAAGCTGTGTCAAGCCACTTTTACATTTTCTTTGGCTTGTGTCCATTGAGGATGTGTACTGGGAAATTCTACTGTAATATTTTGTTTTGTGTTTTTATGCCATCATACAGTAAAATCATTATGTAATTTACTGGCATCATACGGTAAAATAAGTAAAAAAAAGGAGAAGCTTATTAGAGTTTTCTGCCAATAACTAAAATCAGATTTTAGAGATCACTGTTCTGCTGGGTAGAAAAATGTTTGTTATGGGTAATGAGGTGCAACAAATGTAACTTGAGAACACAACATATAGTCATATATATTTTTCAATATATTACAAATTTTGAATGGTCTTGTGTGTGATTTAAGGAGAGGAGCGTGCTTTGTGTCTGATTGATGTGAAGAAGGTGAAGCAGTCCTTGGCCCAAGCACATCTGCCAGCTCAACCTGACATATCACTTACAATATTTGAGGCTGTTAAAGGATGTCATCTATTTGCAGCAGGAAAGGTGAGTGGTCCACTGTTTCAGAAAAAATAAAGATTATAAACCTTTAGTTTTTTTGTTTTTTTTAAATAACAAACCTGCGTACTTGCTCTGTACAATGTTTCGTTTTTTTTTTTTTTTTTGCACCGAGCTGCCCCAATCTTTTCCCGCCAGTGTTTCTAGATTACTCGCCCCATGAGTTCCCACCATAGCAAGCTGCTTGCAATGAGGACACTTGGGCGGGTTCACTCGAGAACCGGCTTGGCCCTGTCCCAGCTCCCTCACTGGCTGTGATTGACATCAGCAGGAGCCAATGGCTCCCACTGCTGTCTCTGAGCCTATGAGGAGGGAGAGAGATGCTCTCATGCACATCACTGGATCGAGATTGGGTTTAGGTAAAGTTCTTCCTGGCACTACCCTGACACGCATGCTCCTGGCAGGGAGTACAAAAACTTGGGAGGAGGAACCACTATTACAGCGGGCATGTAAGTGCAGTATGGTTTGGGTACAAGGGCACAGGAGGCCATCTGATGCCAATAAGAGTGGGCATGGGTGGGAATAATCATAAGATCTTTAGTTTCCTATGCAGAAAACCACCCAACACTGTTAGGTGGGCACAGAGAGAGCGGAGGCTGGGTGGGAAGAATGATGCCTATAGTTTTGGGAAGCAGCAATCTGGAACCAGTAGCATTGAGAAGTACAAAATGTAAGTGTTTGCATGCATGAATACTGTAAATAATGTGCTGGGGAATATTTCCCTGGTTGGTTAGAATACAGTCATTCAAAAGGCTTGTTGGGTTTAATAGCTGAATAAGTAATATGTTGTCTGAGAATAAATTTGAGCAGTGTTCATGTCACTTGCATATTGAGTAGGCCATATTGCACAAAGGTTTCATGTAGAAACTGCTAGACAGTAAACATGTTTAAAGTGGCTGTAAATGTTGAAGGTTTTTTACTTTTAATATATTTCGCTGCATTAAGTTGAAGAAAAAAACTTTCATGTTCATCTCCCCCAGCCCCCCTAAATATTGAACTGGGCCCATGAGCAACAGCGCTGCTCTCTTTCTCACTGGGAGTCAATCAAATCTTGTGAGGAGGGAGCGGGAGGTGGAGCCAAGCCACATTATTTGTGTCAATAAAAAATTGCAGCCTGGCTCAGTATCAAGCCCACACGTGTGCCACTATAGGAAGAGACTTCCTATGCTGGCACATAGAGAAAAGGGGGAGCTGAGATCCCCCGTGGGGGATCCCAGAAAAGGAAGATCAGCCCACTCTGTGCAAAACCACTGCACAGAGCAGGTAAGTATTACATGTTTGTTCTTTAAAAAAAAAAAGAAAACAAACCTTTAGATTCACTTTAAAGTGGATCTATCATTAAAAGTGCATTCATACTAAAGATTGTTTAAAAATATTTATTAATTAATGCAGAAACCACATTACTACCATTGACTGTGCCTTCATTTGTTTTTCTCTCCAGAAAAATGCTGGCATCTTGGTTTAGACATTTTCCTGGTTCATCATCTTCTTTCTAGGCTGAGATGGTGACTCAGGATGACACAATCTTACATGCCAGAAAGATCCAGTGTAAATAGGAATATTTAATATGTGTGCATGCAGCGTGATACTTTATTACATGGAATTTATGGAGCTTACTGAAACTAAACAACAATGCAGGGCCAATATATATAAAATAGATCAAAATTGTACTGCATTTTACATATACGTTAAAATTACTGCCTGATATTTTGCTTATATTGCACTTTATTCAAGTATTCTTTTGTTTTATTTTCTAGATCGAAAATGGCTTGTGCATTTGTGCAGCCATGGTAAATAAAGTTGTCATATTGAGATATAATGAAAGCCTTAACAAGTTCTGCATTAGAAAGGTATGTATGCTTTTTTCTTATTCCCTTTAACCCTTTTGCTTCCAGAGTAATTTCTTATACGTTCATTGAAGGACACAGCTCTTCCTTAGTCTTGAACATATGGCCCCTACAGGAGTTGGACACTAGGCAGAAAAAACACAGCACCGCCTATGTGCAGTCCTAACTGGTAGTTAACCCATCTCTACTATAAGCAGCTTGTTTTTTTTCTCTGCCTAGTGTAAGTAGTAAGGACCTAGCTCCCTGCTGGGACCTGTGGTTTCATAGTCCCCCTGCCTTTTGGGGGGGGGGGGGGGTTTCTGTGAAGATCCTCAAGCAACAGCTAGGTTGGGCCACATGCTGGATAATCAAATTCAGTAGTCACCCCAGCCTGGTCAATGCAAATGCATGACGCCTGCTAGCTACATTCTGGTCGGTTTGTTTTACTTGCGTCTATCTAGCAAGGTTACTTTGCCTTATAAGCAAGGAAGCTCATACCTGTGCAGTGTATAGATGTGCTTTTACTATACAAATATGCTTTATATTACAAAACCTTTACACTATTAGGAATAAAGTACAAGGCTGACAGATCTATGAAGCAAACTATCTATGGTCTGTAACAGTAGAAATACGCTTAAAATTTACTTAACTCAGGTTACTGTGTTTGTGATCTCTGTTGACAATGAGAACTCGGGCTTCTCAAGCAGTTGCTGAAAATCAGGCAAAAGCGTCTTGGCTGGTTATAAACCTTCTACCTACTATGGTGCTGCATGATGAAGTCCGATCTATCAGTCTCTGCTGCTGGCTTTTATTTGGGCTTTTGTTGACAACGGTTACAAACTTGTTTATCTTAACAACCGACTGGTCATCTGTAGTTTTCAATTGGAGAGGTATTCTCGAATTCTCCCTCAAGATGGCACTCTAGTATCATACATGCCATATGATATATAAAAGCCAAGCTATAGCCTAGGTTACAGATCTGTTTACATCTGACAACTGAAATGCAACAATGGTATCTAAGTTCCCATTGTTTAAGGACAGCCTGTATATTTGTTACCAAGGCATTCTTTGAGACAAATCCACTCAAATACAACCTTATTTCTGTTTCTGTGACTAATTACTAAACGGATTGTCCCATGTAATGTTAAGGCTGATTTAAAAAAATTAAATATATAATTTTTTTCAATCTCACCTACTATGTAATACTGACCTAAAATCAAACACATAGGTTGGACTTGATGGACTTTTGTCTTTTTCAACCTCATCCTGGACTGGAAAACCAGCGCGTTAAATGTCTCACGGGGATACACATGACCGAGCACCGGATGTCCTTGTCACAGTGTTTCCCTGACCGGCAGCTCCCCCACCTAGAGACAGTCTCTTGGGTGTGACTTGTAATGGGATGTCCCCCTTTTCCCTCGGGTGCAGTGGCGTGCTGTGGGTGCTCCCCAACGTGCTTGGCTATGCAGGGTGCACTCCTCTCCCCCTGGGCGTGTGGAGTACCATTCCCTGTGCAAGTCTGGCCTAGTTATCTCTAGAGGGCAATCATTTTATTGCCGGTGGCCACAGCCTCTAGATATAGGGCCACATCTGTGAAGTGTATGCGGCTCACAGTACTGCATCCCAAGTGGCCCTGGTTTGGTGGTGAGTCCTGCTGGGGTCCCCTCTCTGTTGCCACCCATTAGGGGTGTTTTCTCATACTTTCTACAGGCTTGGTTTACAGCAGTGCCTGGGCTGGGGGGGGGGGGGGGGGGGGTGTGTGCTTGTGGAAGTGGTCAGGCGTGTATAGGAAGGAAAAAATGCCCCCATTCACCCCTTTCCTCTCAGATGATTTCAAGCTAGAGTCTGGCTCGGCCACAGCAGGTCCCCCTAGCCTGCGGACCCAAAGTTTGAGGTCCCCAATTCTTCTGCCACCGATGTTTCTCGAGCAAAGGCGCTGGTGGTCGCACTCATAACCTCTGTGTGGGGAAACATTAAAAATTAATACTTCTGGGGCTGCCAAGAAGGTGGCAGTGCCTTTTTGTACTCTCAAACCATCTCATTCTGCTAAAGTTTTCCTTTATCCTGCCTATTTTGATTAATTTATTTACAAAGATTGTGAACGCCCGAAGCATCCTTTTTATAGTCCCAAAAAGTTTTTCAGTGCGTTACCCCTTTGAGGAGGCCCTTCTGAAGAAGTGGCTCTCTCCTCCTTTCATGGACCCTCCCATCTCTAGGATGAACAAGGCAACTATGATACTGGTCGAGGAGATCCTTCCTTTTAAGGATGCGGAATCCATCGCCTTCTCTTTTGCAGTCGCTAATCGGCACCTTGCCTGGTTTTGGCCATGGCTCCAGTCTATGTGGAACTGGCAAACAACTGTCCTAGGGCCTCAAGTATGTGTGTGATGCATTCCTGGATACGGCTCCATTGCTTTCTGCGTTCTCAGTCTCGGCTGTGGAGCTCCTTTGAGTTCTCTGGCTTAAGTGTTGGCCTATGGACCAGACAACTAAGAGAGCCTTTGCCAATTTACTCTTCCATGTAGAGAAGCTTGTTGGTGCTACACTGGACTACATCATCAGGATCATCAACAACATCATCATCATCAACTTTTCTCCTGCAATCCGGGAAAGAGCAGGAGCTGCGTTGCAAACAGGGTCCGTCCCTTTCTGCACACAAGAAGCTTATTCATTTATCAGACTCTTCGGACAAGGGATACAAGCCCTTCAAGTCTCCCACGGGTGGTCCAAAGCAGGTCCGCAAACTGATTTTGTTGTGCTACAAAATATATTCTTTTGTCTTGCCATTTGTATGCAAGACAAGTTCCTGGCCAATGCCCTTCGGACAAATGGCTGGCGCTTTGTCTGCGAAAAATCCAACGTGTGTACGAGGCTTAAGAAAGAGCTATGTAAGAGAAAATTGTTTTTTTTTTAATCCCTTTTCTTAAGTTCCTTGAAGGAGATTGAACCCACACCTCTTCTATAGTTTTTTTTGTACTGCTTTGTGAGTAACTGAGCTGCCTGTAGCAGGGGGTTTACCATCAGATAGGACTGCCCATAGAAGGTGGTGACTTCTTTTTTTTTTCTGACTAGTGTCCTCCTCCTGAAGGTAGCACTATAACCCTATGGTAAAGACGAAGGAAGAGCTGTGTCCTTCAATAATCTCATAGAAAAGGATTTTACGGTGAATAACAAAAAAAAGTCAATTTCTTTGCACATGTTAAAATTCATATTTTAGTTCTGAAGATTAGTTAGTAGTTATGGTAGTTATATATTATTAGTTGCCTATGTTCAATAACCAAATACACTAAAAGTTTTATTTAGGTCACTGAAGTACAATATTACCCATTTTTTTGGGTAATGCATAAAAGATGAGGTTGCCTCGAGTAAATACCTCACAGGTCAAATGGCAACAAACAGTACCTAAAAAATCCAAAGGTGACACTTTAAAAACCCTTTCCGGTCATCAGTATAGATATAGAGTTAACTGTTAATAATGACCCTAGCGGTATTGCTCCCACTCTGGCACTTACGACGACATATAAAATTTTGTAGCGCTGTTCCTGTTTTCGTATATAGCCATACCTGACAGATGTGTGTATTTGTGGGTGGGAGCTTTAAGAATTTTTTTTTTCTTTCGGTTACTTTAACTCTGTAAAACTTTGTTTTTTTCCTACATAACTTCATTGCTATTGCATGGGGGAACAATGGCAACATGAAATCTTAAATAACTTGACAGGTTCTGTTTACTGAGACATCAGGAATCTTGGACCTCCCAGTCCACTGAAGCTAATGGAGCACAAGTTATGCTCCATTAGCTCCTTCTCCAGCCAGAGATCACAGAAAATTACATCTCTGAACCAGTTAGTAATGTAAGGTTGAATATAGTTTTTATTAATTTTAAAAGGAAACAGGGTTAAGGGGAGGGGGGATACAGAATGAAAAAAGAAAGGGAGGGGTTGGGGGAAAGTGGTTCACACATACCACCCATAGTACAAAACATTATAAAACACGTATGCATAAAT
Source organism: Lithobates pipiens (assembly GCF_037356315.1). Taxonomy (NCBI): domain Eukaryota; kingdom Metazoa; phylum Chordata; class Amphibia; order Anura; family Ranidae; genus Lithobates; species Lithobates pipiens. The sequence goes on along the minus strand of NW_027507790.1, from coordinate 36,923,136 downwards.
GCTTAGAACACTTCTTAGAAACATAATAACCTACAAAGCAAAACACCTCCCACATTCCTGAGGTCACTGCATGTAATATATAACATAAGAGCTGACTGTCGGTTGAGGACTAGAAGAGGGGAGGACAGGTGAGGAGGGAGCACTCGGCTGTATCGGTCTAAAAATATCTTCATATTCTATATATTAAAGTGGTTGTAAACCCTTACAACACACTTTGACCTACATGTAAGCCTAGATTAAGGCTTACCTGTAGGTCCAAGAAATATCTCCTAAACCTATACGGTTTAGGAGATATTTACCGAAAGACAGGTACTGCTGTCTGCGGCGCATGCGCCGTAGGCGGCGCTCACTGAGCGTGGCACCGTCAACGGTGAATATGCCACGTGTGGCGGCTCCCGTGCGCATGCGTGGGAGTGACGCCATCGTGGCTTCGCCAAATGACATCGGCGAAGCGGTCGAGACCCACCGAGAAGATGGATGCGCCGGACTACAGGGGACAGCGGTGACATCGCCGGCTCCTGTGTCAGGTAAGTGACACATAATGCATAGTAGTCCATTATGGTTTACATTTGCAGGGAATGAAAGAGGAAGTAAACTAATCAGGGTTTACTTCCTCTTTAAGTCTTATGGGAGTATCATAACCACCTTCATCAGAGATTCCTCCTATCTTTGTAAAATATATGGACCTATTCCTCAAGCAGAAATTCTGTTGAGGAGGAGGTCCAAAGATGAGTGGTGAAGCCATAGGTAACATAATTGTTTGTTTATCCCAGGTATCTCCATCTTTGCCTGCAGCTCCTTCATGAGCATAGTGCCATTGAGAACATCTATCAATCTGGTAATAGGGGGGATAGTTTCTGTCTTTTAGTGTTGTGATATGACATCACGGGCTGCGGATAAAAAGAATCCAAGGAGGGGTTTTTTTTTGTGAGAATTGATAGGGCCTGGCAGGATGGATAAAAGAGCCACTGTAGGAGAGGACACGAGAGACATTGTATAAATCAATATATATACCAAAAACCTAGTCCCAAAAAGGGCAAACTCGGTCGCACTCCCACCACACGTGGATGTAAGATCCTTTTCATCTGTGACAGCGCCAGCAAGCATCTGGAGTAATGGGGTACATCTTATTTACCATGACTGGATCCCTGTACCACCGAGATAAGTTTGTAGTTTTTCTCCTGTGAGAACCCAGTGATGGATGATTTGTGTGTGAGAGTGAATGATTTATACCAATGCTCCGGAGATATCACTGCACCTAAATTCCTGGAACACTTCTGCATGAAGTAAGGGAGCGAGTTGTAAGTATGGGATTGTATGACCTTATATATCAGAGATAGGGGGTGTTTGGGGGTCTGAGAGAGACTATACACATATCCTCAAATGCCGTTAGTGGTCTGTGGACCTGTCCTGAGAGGTGAAGTGTTTTGCTATGTTGTGTTAAGGACACCATGGATAGCCAGTCAATCTTGGTGGGGGGTTGTATGTGTGATTGCGTTCTGAATTGGCCTGTGGTAGGGTGGACGAACTGTCTAGCGGTGGGCCACTGCGCTCTCGTATAAGACCTGTATTGTCCCAGAATGTTGTAGGTTAGAAGAGCTGGACTATCAAATAAGGGAGACATTGGGCTAGGATCTGGGGAGAGGGCAAAGGTGGATTGCTTGTTGTACCACATGGAGAGCGCCGTCCGTGTCAAAGGGGATATTCCAGTCATTGTGCAGAATTTAACATTGTATCCCCACAGGAGAGTTGTGCCATGTCTTGCTCTATGATCATGGAAAGTTTGATTAGGGGTCGGGGGAACCATTCGAGAAGTCTTGAGAATATAGCTGAAGAGTGGTAGAGTTGAAAGTCTGGGATGCCGATGCCCCCTCAAATTTTGGGGGCAAACAGTATTTTATGTTTAAGTCTGGGGGGGAGGTGTTGCCAGATGAACTGGACTGCTAGGGAACGAAGCGTATGAAAAAGGGCATTGGGGAGGAGAATAGGAAGGGTTTGAAATAGATATATTAATTTAGGAAGAATGTCCATCTTGAGGACATTCATTCGTCAAAACCACGAGAGTTTGAGGTGATGCCAGGATTCTAGTGAGCGCCTAATTTTAGTCACCAAGGGGCTGTAATTCAATGTGTATATATCGTGTAGGTCTCGGGGATCTCAGTCCCTGGGTATTTAATCGAACGTGATTGCCAGTGGAATGGGAATCTTCTTTGGACTAGGGATGCGGCTGTCGGAGAGAGGGAGATATTCAAGGCTTCTGTTTGGTGATATTCAGTTTGAAATTGCTGTGTGCTCCAAAGCGGTCAAGCTCTTGAAGTATGGCAGTTATGCTAGTTTGTGGTTGCGTGACATAAAGGAGTAGGTTGTCTGTGTATAGCGATGTCTTACAATGTGCTGAGGGAATCACGTGGTAATAGGGACAAAGGGCAACCCGTCTTGTACCGTTCCTGATCTCCAAAGCCTCTGATGACTCACCATTGACTGTTACTTTTGCTCACGGACTGGTATATAGTGACATTATTTTGTTCATTAGATTGGGGCCTAGGCCTATCTGGTGTAGAGATGCTCGCAGGAAAGGCCAGCTTACCCTTTCAAATGCCTTCTCGGCATCACACGCTAAGAGGCATGTGGGAATATTGTGGCATTGAACATACAATATAAGTTGTAGGCTTTTAGTGGTGTTACCCCTGGCTTCCCGCCCTGGGATAAAGCCAACTTGGTCGCTATGGACCAGGGAAGGTAGTAGGTGGGCTAGGCGGGTCGCTATGATTTTTGAAAAGAGTTTGAGATCAACATTCAATAGAGAGATGGGCATGTAGTTGCTGCATTGTGAGTGGTCTTTTCTGTGTTTGGGTAGTACCACTATCTGGGCCTGGATAAGTTGTGGGGATAGGGGATGATTCTCATCCACTTCCTCAAATGCTCGCTCCATAATCGGGGCCAACTGGGGGGTGAACGTTGTATAGAATTGGGGAGTATAACTATCCGGGCCTGGGCTATTGTCGATCTTAAGTCCTTTAATTGAGGGCAAAAAGTCTGAAGAGGTGATAGATTGTTAGAGACTGTCTATGTCAGAGGGGAAGATCCTGGGCAGAGCCATATCTTGAATATATTGTTGTAAGCCTGATGTGATCGGAGTGGATGGATTGCTCTGTGACAGGGGTGGGGGAAGATTGTAAAGAGAGGAGCAGTAATCTTTGAATTCGCAGACAATCTCCGAGTTCTTGTGCTTTTTTTTGGTTGGTTGGGATAGATTGTGAGCAATGTTTTGTCTATGCTGTCTAGTGTGTATAACCCGGGCTAGGTGTTTTCTGCATTTATTCACTTGGGAGTGTGGCGACCTTTGTTGCAGGTGGTCAGTGACCTCTTTGCGTGCATTTGACAGTTCAACTAACGTCTTGAGATCTAGCGTGTGTTTGTGTGTAGATTCAAGGGAGGGGATTAGAGTGAAGAGGAAAGTTATGTCGTCATTGCAAGCTTGTTTCAATCTAGGACCGTGTTGAATAAAAATTCCCTGTGACACAAATGCTGCAGTGCACACAGTGTCAGTGGGTAAATTTGTCATTCAATTTCCAGGTGGCTCTACATGCGCGTTGTGGCAGTCTACCGAGAGTTGGGTATTGGAGCATGACCTGACCACAATTTCAGGCCGATCTTGCTAGTGGGGTTGAAGTCTAGTAGTGTATGTGAGAGAAAATTCTAGTTAATCCTACTATACGACTTGTGCGCAGGGGAGTAATACGTGTAGTCTCTCTCAGTGGGGTGTAAAAGTCGCCGCGTTTCGACCAGTGAAAGATCCGCTATTGTGACGCATAATTTAGACAAGGTAGAGGGGGTTATGTGTGACTTACCAGTGGAGGAATCCAATCTCGGAAAGAGGGGAGCGTTGAGGTCTCCACCCAGGATCAGATTGTGGCTACCAAAGGCTTTCAGGCGGGCTGTCACAGAGGATAGGAAATGGAGTTGCTCCTGGTTCGGAAAATAAATGTTCGCAATTGTGAAAACTGTCTGTTGGTATTACAATTTCATAAGCAAAAAGCGTCCCTTAGGGTCTATATTTGAGTAGAGCACTTCAGGTGTAAAAGAGCTGTGGAAGGCCACCGGGACGTCCTTCGTTCTTGCTATGGGGTTTCTCGCTGTGGTTCCAGGTTGTGAAGTATTTGTCAGGTAGTACTGGTATAGTATCAGAGCGAAAACGTATTTCCTGCAGTAGGAATATCTGAGTTTTAGCTTTGTGAAAGTGATGTAGTATTTGTGTTTTTCAGAGGTATTAAATCCTGTACAATTCAGCGAGGATATCTTGAACTCTAAGGTGGAAGCCATGACATGTGGGTTGTGGATTTGTGTGTCGAACTACAATGTGGTAGACCTAGATAAGGTCCGATTGTGGGTTTCTTAGCTGAAGTGTGAGGGTGGAAGGGAGAAAGGGGAATAGAGTAGAGAGTGGGGGTACAGGCACCAAATCGGTAGTTGGTATAGCTGAACTATTTGTAATTCCAGTGCATTGAAATCTTGTGAGTCTTATGTTGTAGAGAGCTAAGTAGTGGTTTTCTGGATCGTGTGCATTGGAACGTACCATTTCTATTGTTTGGGGGGGGGGGGTGCTGCTCTTACTAGTGTCCATTTTGAAACAGGGATAATGGGAACTACCGAGTAGGTCTGGAGTAATCTCTAATTGCAGAGGCAGTAAAGTCTCTGCCAACCCTATTGTGGGGTGCGAGGCTAATCTGACTTGGGGCATTTTGCCCCATCCGAGGTTTAACTAAACATATTGAAATGGGTAATACAGCACTTTTGGCAATATTAAACGTTTTTCTACTATAAATGGAACATACAGGGATAACACATGCCCAATCAATAACAATGTTTTTAACAGGTAACGTGAATCATATAACCGGTGTAGACATTGGAATTATTCCCTGAAGACAGCTGCCAGTGCTGTCATGTCCATCTATTTCCGAGGCTCCGGAAGGAATGACCAACAAAAAGGATCGTTTACACCTCCCAGGGCCCCAGGTCACACACAAAAAAAATAAAAAATCTGTAGAAAGACAGAACAGAACCCTCACCAGCCAGTGGGGTGGGAAGAGTTTCATCCAGGAGGACATTTGGAAGCGCAGGAGCATTTCTTTTTGGAAAAGTTTCCCATCCAGAGAGAAGAGAGAGGCCAAGGGTCACAGATTTGAGGGGCCTATCTGGTACCTGTATTTGCGGCAGTTCAAATGTTCCCAGAAAGTTAGCAAGGTCCCCTAGGGTGCGGAAAACAGACAATTTTCCAATATGGGATGCAGAGAGTTGGAACAGGAATCCCCATCTCTATTTAATTTGCTTTGCATGCAGGGCGTCCGTGACTGGTTTTGGGGCTTTCCGCATGAGTAGGGTCTGTCTAGACAAATCTGTCAGCAATAATACAAGGTAGTCATTGAACGAGATGGTCTCCTGAGAGTGGGCTGCTTGCATGATGTCAGTTTTCACATTGAAAAAATAGGAATAGGTGGGATTCGGGTTGCGGGGCCCCCAAAGATCTGTGGATTCTGTCAATTTCGATCTGTGTCTCTCTGGGTTTGTTTAACAGCTGGTTAAACATGGCAGCGGCCGCCACAGCAAGATCTTTATTTTCCTCTGACTCTGGCAAGCCGCGTATGCGAATATTGTTGCTACGGCTTCTGTTCTCCTGGTCGTCCAGACCGTAGAACAGTTGCTGAATTAGATTTTTGTTTTTCTGCAGAATACTCTAATGTTCAGAGATTCTGGTGATTGATTCCTCTACTGTGTTCTCAATGTCCTCTATGCGGTGGCCTATGTTTTTGCGGAGGTCACTTATCTCTCTCTTATAAGACCTCTCCAGCCTGCTGATATGATTCTCTGTCCTGTTTTTTAGGGAGGGCTTTTATGAGGGCCTCCATTTCCAAGCTTTTCCTAGGGCTGTGTGGAGGTGGAGAGGGGTTTCTGGTGTGAGTGGGACTCCTGGGTTGGACGGGCTCCTGGGCTGTGGACCGGGGAGAGTTGGGGGATTGCACAACCTGCACCTGCGTTGCTGTCTGTGCTGCCGCCGAGCGGGTCACCACCATCTTAGAGGCTGGTGTGGTCCGAATGTCCGATCTGTTAGTGGGGAAATAATTGCCGATTTCCCAGTCTTTTGGTTCCCCGAGGTGAGGGGGGTGTTGCTGCACCTTCTACCGGCTCATAATGTAAGCCGGAGGGGTTCCGTCTGCGGTGCTGATAGGATGGGATCGGGAGCCAGTCTAACACGCATCCTTCCTCTCCATGTGCCAAGCCATGCCCAAAACCAGTTAGTAATGTAATACACGTCACTTCACGGTTCATTCGGTAGTGGGAGGTTTAGCGAATGGATGTTCAGTGAGCTCCTTCCAGCCTACCATCAACACCCATCAATGCATACATGAAAAGGGAAGGCAGTGTGCTGCCATGCCTGTGAAAGTGAACCCACCTCTAGGAGAAAGCCAATAGCCGGCTTGTAAAAACTTGGTCTGTGAAAGGAAGTTGAACAATTTCACACTTACTGACTATATCTCCAGGTGAAAATAAAGAAAAAAAAGCCTAAAAGAAAAACTACCACATTTAAGGATTGGTCACCTGCAATATATTACATAGGTTGAAAAAAGTCCATCTATTTCAACCAATATTACTTTTTTGTATTTTGGTTTAATATGGCTTTAACAAATACTCACTGAAAAGGTGTTTATTGACCCGAATACTAAATTACTTATATTTCATTTTTATTCATGGAATCTTAATCATCTAACACAATTATGATTTGGGTCAAATGGAAGTGAAATTCTTCCCTGCTGTCTTCAGAGGAATAATTGGAGGAGGGGGGTCCTAAAAAGTATTGGATAAAGTTAAAGCCTCTAGAGACAAGCTGATCCAGATACATTATTTATACCACACGTTTCACACAATAATTATGTACAATGATGAGAATCACATTAAATAACTCTTTCCAACCTATTTTGTGGGATTGCTCTCTAGTGATTCCCTTCTGTTCAAAAGTTGTCTTCTGTTTCCAAATTTGAGCAGAATTGTTTTTTGTTTCCTAATGTGTGCACAGTGCATCTATTAAAATTGGGAATATTGACAGGGGGCGTGGCCGGATGCGGGAGTGAGTGAGTGAGAGGGTGCGAATGCTGGACGCCCGCTCTTAGCCTCCCCTCACTCTCCCTTTATGCAAAGAAATCTCCCCGTTAATAGTAGTGGCGCCTAGCTTGGGTTCCTAGCCGGGCTCCGAGCTCAATACAGCGGCCCCAGCTTCCTTACTCTGGAGCACGTCGAAAATCATCAAGCGGAACTCGGCGTTAGTTCTCGCGGGAGCTCGTACCAGCGTGAGCACAGTGTCATCAGTGACGCGTCACTAGGAGCGAGTCGAGCCGAAGGAGCCCACGGGAGCCCGAAGGAACCCCTCCAGCAGACGCTATGAGAACGGACACAGCAGTTTGAATCAAGAAGACCCAGGCGGCGGCCCGCAGTAATTCATGAAGAAGAAGCCTATGGTATCTACCTAGGCTAACGGTAAAGCGGGAGTGAGCCGTGGGGTGAGAGGCAAGCAAGGAGGAGGGTGCAGTACCCGGGAAATGGGCATATGAACGTTTGAATTTACTGTTCCAGTGTTATTGACCCACTAAGCCTGCTTGCTGGGAGATAGAGGCTGCCAAGCTCTCGGTGCTTCCGGGGTTTATTGAAACGGCTCTCCCCCCCCCCCACTTTTTTGACTGCATTGCTGTGGCTACAGCGTGACGAACTGTGCTAACCAACTACGCAAATTCAATATAGCGCTGAGAAGCAGATAATCTGTCGGTGGAATAATCTCCTGTTCCTATGCCTTATGGTTAGCTTATTGTCTCCTTGCTTTGGGGCCACTGCACTGTGTTTGCTTCACCGTACGGACTTTTACCATATTGACGGATTAGGGGAGGGGGGGGAGGAGGAGGGGGGGAAGAGGGGAAAGTGAGGGAAGGTAAGGAGAAGTAAGCAAGAGAGAGGGGAGGAAAGAAAAGGGGAGGGAAAAAGCTGACTGTTTGGAAACTGAGCCTCTACTGGTTCTCTACCCTTTTCTTTGGTGGTCAGCTGGCCTCCTTTCCCCCCTTCTCTGGTTGTACCCTTCCTTCCCCTCCCCCCTTTTTTTTTTTTTGTGGAGCGACCTTATCGCAATTCTCCAACATCACTACTCTTAGCCACTTTTCTACCATGCTTAGCAAGCGGGCCAATGAGGACGGGCTGATTGGTGAGGGGAACCAAAAAACCCGGGCAGCCAAAGAGAAGGCAAACCAGGCATCCGCTACTGCGGCAGCAAAATTGGAACGCTTTGCTCATGCAATTTCCCCCACTAGAAAAGGGCCCCATCAGTCAGCAGGGCAAACAAAGGTACAGGGGGGTACTACGGAAAGGAGAAGCATCACTCAATTAGCATCTAATCCAGGTCGATCACCTAGTGGAAGCAAGATGCATGATCCAGCTGCAGTAGTAAGCAAGATAGCGCACAATACAATAGTTCCGGTGGAATCCCCTCCGTTAGAGGATGATGAACCCACATTGCGCGACATATTGCAGGCAGTCAATGAATGCAAGGTGTCTATAGGTGGCCTCGATAATCAATTAGGCAGTATTAAAACCGAACTGCACTCCATGGGCCAACTACTGAGCAACACAATGGCAAGAACCACGGCCCTGGAAGGAAGACTAAGCACGATTGAGGACGATCTTTCCCCATTACAGCAAAAAATAAATGTGCTACAGAAACAAATGGCCATACAGTCAGCAAAATTAGATGCGTTGGAAAATAGTAACCGTAGGAATAACATCCGCCTGATTGGCCTCCCAGAGGGAAGCGAGGGGCTTAACCCTATAAACTTTCTGGAAAACTGGTTCAGGGAACTTTTGGGCAATACCCCTTTTTCCACTCTCTTCGCTATTGAAAGGGCCCATAGAGTTCCCGCAGGCCCGCATCCACCAGAGGGCCGTACCAGGCCTCTGATATTGAGACTTGTGAATTATAACGATCGTATTATTTTGTTACGAAGGACCAGGGAACTGAATGATGTCTTTTATAAAGGATCTAGGGTTTCGTTTTACCCAGACTTCTCACCAGATCTACAGAAACAGAGAGCCGAGTTTATCCCCATTAAGCGAACCCTCCGCAAATATAAGTTAAACTATGCACTGTTGTATCCTGCCCGGCTACGAATAACCGCTTTGGGCTCAACTTTTTTTTTTGGCACTCCAGGGGAAGTGGAAAAGTGGCTGGAGGAACATAAAAGCGATTTCTAGCTATTTTGTAATCACTAGGACTGGCTAACAGGGCCGGCTCCCTGGGGGCCCTTCTTCTCTTCCCCTCCTCTCCCTTTTTGGGGTGGTGGGGAGGAGACGAGGGACAGGAGGACTGCGCCCGACATTATTTTTTTTTTTTTTTTATTTATTTTTTTTTTTTTTCGTTTGTTTTGTGAGCATGGTATAATATCTGCACGAGAAACAATTCTATTGAGTAGAGATGTGGAATATTTATTATGGTAGCTAGTTTTAGTTTGAGGCACGCGATTATAACGTCATTTAGCACTTATTAGTAAAGTGGGGTGAGCAAGGGCGTTGGCATAAATGTTGGTATAAATAGTATAATACAAACCAAATATCACTATAAATGGCACATAAGTTTTGGAGGGGTTGTCATTGAACACCCCCCTTTTTTTTTTTTTTTTTTTTGCTTGTTTTTTTTTTTTTTTTTCTGGGAAGTAGGAGAGTACTGTATAATATTATATAATATTTGCACTTGAAATAACTCCATTTAGTAGCAATGGGGAAGGTTTATTATGGTTGTATGAGGTATGTTACTATAAGGTCACTCTTCACTGATTAGTATAGAGGGGTGAGAAAGGGAGTTGGTATGCACGGTATAATATAGTATAAATATCACTAGAAATGTTTAATAGTTAAGTATTGGGGGTGCTGGTATTGAATATTCTCTGCCATCCCCCCTTTCTCCTTTTTTTTTTTTTTTTTTTTTTTTTTTAGGCCAGTTCGGGCCTATGCTACATTGGAGGTGGAGTGGCTGAGGGGGGTTGAGGCGAGGCAATCCGGGGAGTCTAGGGGTCCCCAGGTAATTTGGGTGAGAGGGGGGAGCGGGGACGGGTGTCCAGGGTTTCGGTGAGCATGGAAAGTCGGGCCACAATAGTGACCCCCAGGGGATGCCCTGATGGGTGGGGGGGGGAGCGGGAGGAGGAGGAGGGGGGGGGGAGGGGATGCTTAGTTGGGCTGGGGGGGCTGGGGGGACGAGAGGGGGGGGAGAAGGGGTGGGTAGTAGGGTTAAGGGGGGCACCTCGAGCACGTATAGCTGGTACAACGGAATCGGGGGGGGCGGGGCGGTGGGCCCGTCGTGGGAGGGCGGGCCCCCTCCTCTCCCTCTCCCTTGTCCCGTCCGGTTTGGATAGTAGTAACATCTATGGGTAGTGTACACATCATATCATGGAATGTGAGGGGGTTGGGAGATCCAAAAAAGAGGGCAGCAGTTTTGCTGGAAACAGAAAGGGGGGGTCCTGGCCTGCTCTTTTTTCAAGAGACACATCTAACCCCTATCACAGCCCCACTGTTAAGGAACCGGAGGTTTTCGGCATACTACCATTCCTTCTATACATCATACTCTAGAGGGGTGAGTGTTCTTGTTAAAAGAGGCACGTATTTTCTGTGCAAGGAGTCCTCTATTGACAAAGAGGGAAGATTTGTTTTTTTATACGGCCTGCTGTGCGGGCGTCAATGCATCTTAGCCAATATTTATATACCCCCTCCCTTTAAACTGGAGGTAATGGTCAAACTGACGGCGTTCTGCTTAGATAAGCCAGATGTCCCATGGATAGTAGTAGGCGATTTCAACGAAACGTTGGATCCGTATATGGATAGATTTCCTGCCCCATTGGTGACCAAAATAGGGCGCTTGCAGGGCTTCGTCTCCGAAATAGGGTTAAATGATCTATGGCGTACACGTCATCCTCAAGTAAGACAGTATTCTTGCTTCTCCAGTACTTATTGCACACTATCAAGAATTGATATGGTGCTGGGTAATAAAGTAGCTGCGGAGGTGGTCCAGGAGATAGAATACGGAGCTAGGGGGGTCTCAGACCACTCCCCCTTGTCCATGATACTGTCTTTGGGTGCTAGACCAGGTCCAAGAGAGTGGAGGATAAACCCGGGTTGGCTGGTATTAATGGGTGGTCCAAGTCCCCCCCAGGACAAGATAGGGGAATTTCTTCAAATAAATAGGGGCTCTGCCCCTCCGGGTATAGTCTGGGACTCCCTAAAAGCCCATATTAGGGGCACATTGATACAACAAGTCGCAATTATTAAGAGGAAAGCTCGAGAACAGGACCTAGCAATGAGAAATAAGGTCGCCCAGGCAGAACAGGCATACATAGTAGCTCCATCGACTGTAAGCCAGCGGGAATGGTTGGCCAGTCAACAAGTCTATAAAATAGCTCTCTTAAAAAAAGCAGAGAATAGGCGGATATTTCAGCGTCAGCATTACTTTGGCGAAGGAGAGAGGGTAGGTAGAACCCTCTCTCTCCTGGTTCAAACTAATGGTGCGCCAACAGTAGCCCAGGTAATTAAGTCCCCTACAGGCGATCTTGTCTCCAGCCCCCCTGCGATTATGAGGGTACTTCATGATTACTATAAAAATTTATATAAATCCATCATCCAGGGACAAGGTAATTCAGCTACCGATTTTTTACTTCGGACAGCAATACCAACTTTATCAATGGATGACAAACTATCCCTTGAATTACCACTTACGCTGGAAGAATTAAAAAATGCGGTGGCCGCAATGCCCAACGATAAATCTCCAGGGCCAGATGGCCTTCCAGTAGAAATCTACAAACGTTATGGGGATGTCCTACTACCGGAACTCCTCGTGACATTGAATCACGCATTGGAGACGGGGGAACTCCCCGCCTCGATGCGGGAGGCCAATATTATTTTAATCTTGAAGGAGGGCAAGGACTGCCAGGAAGTTCCATCATATCGGCCGATATCCCTGCTATGCTCGGATATTAAAATACTAGCCAAAGCATTAGCAATCCGGTTAAATACATACATCCATAAACTCATACATTCAGACCAGTCGGGCTTTATCCCGGGTAGGGCAACCAGCACTAATATTAGAAGAGTCTTCCTTAATGTCCAATTACCCAGAGATAATGAGGGGGTGGGGGCTATTTTAGCACTCGATGCTACTAAGGCTTTTGATAGCTTGGAATGGGGCTATCTGTGGAGGGTCCTAGAGAGGTTTGGATTCGGCCCCTTATTTATCCAGTGGATAAAATTAATGTACAATAAACCTAGGGCCAAAATTAAGATGGGTACTGAAGTCTCTGAATCATTCCAACTGGAGAGAGGGACAAGGCAGGGGTGCCCGCTGTCCCCCCTCCTATTTGTATTGGCCATGGAGCCCCTTGCGGCTCTGGTAAGATCCTGCCCGGATATACAGGGATTTCGGCGAGGTAGCGACGAGGAAAAAATTGCCTTATTCGCGGATGACCTCCTATTTTTTATTGGCGATGTGGACTCTACCCTGAATAGAGTGATCCATCTGATGGACGAGTTTGGTCAACAATCGGGCTTAGAGATCAACTGGGGCAAATCAGCTCTTCTACCACTGTTCGGGTATGGGGAACAGGGGGTGCCCCCAACGATAGTAGGCCTGGAGACGGTGACTAAGCTGAAGTATCTGGGCAACTGGATATCTGGGGACGTAAGTCAATATGTCAATGAGAACTTGGCACCACTACTGTTGAAAATGAAGACGAAACTTAATAGATGGTGCGGCCTCCCTCTCTCGGTGGCGGGACGCTGCAGCCTAGTAAAAATGCTTTGGCAACCCCAAATACTTTACATTTTACACAACTCTCCAATTTGGATTAACCAGAAATGGTTCCAAACCATGGATTCGCTTATTCGGGAACTAATCTGGAAAAAGGGGCATGCTCGGATAGGGTTGCATACGCTGCAGCTCCCCGTCGCGGAGGGGGGATTGGCCATACCCCACTTGGGTGCATACTTTCTGGCTGCCCAACTTCAGCACTTAGCAGGGGCAGGGCTCCAAGAGGGGGGGCCTATAAATCATAAGTTGATGATGCTGGGAGCACCTCATAAATTGGTACCCGAAGCCCTGGAGGCTAACGCCTTTTTCTACAGATGCCCTACTAATATTCTAATGAGGAAGGTATGGCAGCAAGCAAAGCAAAAGTTGGGATATGCGGGAATAACTACTTATACCCCTCTATGGTGTAATCGCCACCTGCCCGAATTAAACAAGGTAGATAAAGCTCCGGAATGGGATAGTCAGGGGATTAATAGAATAGTGCACCTCTACGAGGGGAACGTAATGAAACCTTTCGAAACTATCAGACAGCAATTTAATGTCCCTAATAGGTCGTTCTACAAATATTTGCAGCTGAGACATGCAATTCAAGCCCAATACGGGTCACTCGCTATTGAGCGAACTGAAATCCCCCAGCTCCAGGCCCTTATAGATCGTAGGCATGTAAAAGGCCAGATTTCGCGGCTCTATGCAAAGCTTAGAGGCAGTTTCTTGAAAGGTGAAGGCCCAGCCAAGAGTAGGCAGGGTTGGATGGGGGATGTTGGCCCGATATCTCGGGAACAATGGGCTAAAACGCTTGAACAGGGGCACTTGGCCTCTATATCTCCATCTCAGCGAGTGTCCCATTTGTTCCTTATATACCGGGCATATTACACCCCCCAGAAGCTATGGAAAATGGGTAGGAAACCTAGGGATGAATGTCCTAGATGTGGGGCACCGGGTGATCTCTTCCACATGGTATGGAAATGCCCAAAACTGTATAGCTACTGGTTAGAAATAGTCATTAAAATAAATAGAGCTTTCAAGACCACCCTGAAACCCGAGGCCAGGGCCTGTTTACTGGGGATATTTGAAGGGGTAAATATTCCTCCGCCAATTAAGCCATCCGTCCTGAAGTGCTTATATCAAGCTAGGCGACTGATAGCAATTAATTGGCAAGCTAAGGATCCCCCGGATATTGGACAATGGGTTAATGCAATTAACTCTTTAATATGGTGTGAGAGAGCAATGCTTATAAAGCTAAATAATTTAAGAAAATTCGAGTTATTATGGTATCCTTGGCTGAGTGATATGGGGTTCCCTTTGGAGTGAGGTCAATACATGAATGGTCTAGTACCCGATGGGTGGGTGGCAGGGAGGAGTTTCCTCCCTCCCCCCTTACGTAGAACCCTTTTTTTTTTTTTTTTTTTTTTCTCTAGGGGTAGACTTTGGAGAGGATTTTCCTTTCCTTCACCCTTCCCTTTCTCAAAGATTTCCTTTTTTCTTCCCCCCTCTTGTTTATACGGATATAGCTATCTGGCTACGACTGAGACGGTTGTTGCCGGCGCTGCGTGCTCGAGGTGGGGTGGGTGGGTGGGAGGGAGGTTTGGGGGGGGCAGGGTGGGGGGAAAGCGCATTAAGGGGAGGCATTGATGAGTAGGCGCTGCATAGCAGTTCCAGCGCACTAATTTGCTCGATACGCAATTTGTCTCTTCTTCTCCTTTTCTATACAGTACAATATTGTTACCCATGTATGGAAAATCTTTAACAAAAAGCATATCAATTAAAGTAGGGCAAGAAGTGGGAAAAAGAAGGAAGGGGTAGGCTGGTGTTGAGCGGGGGAGGGGGGGGTTTCGCCTCCCATCCCACAACACAACTCCTAGATGGAGTGTTTGGGTGTGGGGACGATGCCTCCACCCCTCGCCTATCGCCAACAATACATTTAACACTTAAGCCCAAATGTGATTTATGCTATGTTAACGTTACTACTCAATTGTATTTTACCTTATGTTCTAGAATGTATTAGGCTATGCTACCCTGGCCCTTTAACTTATCTTTTTGTATTTGTGAAAATCTCAATAAAAATCATTGAAATTAAAAAAAAATTGGGAATATTGGTAAACTTCATAGCCTTTATCTAAATAATCCCAATATAAGATTACTTTTAAGAGCGTAAATCATGATAAATTCTGGGACACATACCATGCATAATCTGGTTAAAAGAAAATATCACTGCTTATGGGCCTGTACACTGAACGTTAAAAATGCTGCTTTTAGGGGCATCTTGCATTTTTGTGTTTTTTCTGCCTCTAAACGCCCCTCAATGTTAGCCTATGTGTCCATGCGCACACAGGTGTATGGAGGGAGAAAAAAAATAAACCACTGTCAGCGGGTCCAATAGCAGCAGTGTTTTGGCAGAAAAGACGCTTGATGTGTCTAAACATGTTAACATTAGGCGCATTAATTCATTTCACTGACTAGAGAAAAATATTATTTTGGCCAGTGAAATTAATGAATGTCCAACCACTTGATGGGTCTAGATGTGTTTACATTAGTCAAGCATTTTTTATGCCAAAACACTGCTGCAAGGAAGAAAGGTGTTTAGGAGAGCTGGGAAAACACCCTGTACACATGGGACCATATATTTTGAAACTGGAAACCAAAATGGAACACTTCAAAGATTGTGATTTTTACATTTTGTAATCGATTCTCCATATACTTTCTGCCAAAACGTTTAGTAAAGCTCTGATGTGGATTCCTGTTTTATAGGAAATTGAGACATCTGAACCATGCAGCTGTATTTATTTTACTGGCTACAGCATCATCATTGGAACCAATAAATTCTATGAGATTGAGATGAAGCAATACACTCTTGAAGGTGAGATGTGGATGTTTGCATTGAGGTAATCTAAAGACAGGTATCCTGGTATACTAAAGACAGGTTACTGAACTCAGGATATCTGTTGGATGGATGGTCAATGAGGATGTCAGACCCAGAGCTGTGGCCTCTGGCTTTTCTGTCACATTGAAAGGCAGTAAATGTAATATTTTACATTAAACAAACTCTGGTCTGACAGTTTTGATAAGAAAAGTATATTGGTTAGTGGGAGGAAGTTCCCACTGGCCACTATTGAGGCTTGGGAGACAGAAGAAGTGGAACCAGAAATCGTGGTCAATATATTTACATACCAGGATGTTCAGGGTATTGTGAACCCTGTAAATAAACAGAGAACCTGGAGGTACCTATTACATGGTGCCAGCAGAAAACCCTTCCTGACTAATCTGTGGATTAAAAGTTTCTTAACCACTTCAGCCCCAGAAGATTTTACCCCCTTCCTGAACAGAGCACTTTTTACAATTTGGCACTGCTTTGCTTTAACTGACAATTGCGCAGTCATGCAATGCTGTACCCAAATTAAATTTGCGTCCTTTTTTTCCCCCACAAATAGAGCTTTCTTTTGGTGGTATTTGATCACCTCTACAGTTTTTATTTTTTGCTTTATAAACAAAAAAAGACCGATAATAAATATCCCCAATTTAAGAAAAAACAACTTCATCAGTTCAAGCCAATATGTATTCTTCATATTTTTGGTAAAAAAAAAAAATACGCAATAAGCATATATTGATTGGTTTGTGCAAAAGTTTAACTTTGGGAAAGATTTATGGCATTTTTATTATTTTTTCTTTTTTACTAGTAATAGCGGTGGTCTGCGATTTTTTTTAGTGGTATTGCGACGGACAGATCCGACACTTTTGACACATTTTTGAGACCATTGACAATTCTACAGCAAACAGTGCTATAAAAATGCACTGATTACTGTGTAAATGTCACTGGCATAGAAGGGGTTAACACTAGAGGGCGATCAAGGGGTTAAATGTGTGTTCTAAATGTATGGGGATAGGACTGAGTAAGAGAGGAGACATATCACTGTTCCTACTTACTAGGAACAAACGACATGTCGCCTCTCCTCTGACAGCACAGTGAATTTGTGTGTTTACACACACAAATCCCTGTGCTGGCGCTCGTGCAGTGGGTGTGTGTAGGGGAAGGACGTACCCTACGGGGTTTCGCCCAGGTTTCTGCCACAGGTACAGTGGTGTGAAAAAGTGTTTGCCCCCTTCCTCATTTCCTGTTCCTTTGCATGTTTGTCACACTTAAGTGTTTCGGAACATCAAACCAATTTAAACAATAGTCAAGGACAACACAAGTAAACACAAAATGCAATTTGTAAATGAAGGTGTTTATTATTAAAGGTGAAAAAAAATCCAAACCATCATGGCCCTGTGTGAAAAAGTGATTGCCCCCCTTGTTAAAACATACTATAACTGTGGTTGTCCACACCTGAGTTCAATTTCTCTAGCCACACCCAGGCCTGATTATTGCCACACCTGTTCACAATCAAGGCATCACTTAAATAGGAGCTGCTTGACACAGTAAGGTCCACCAGAAGATCCTTAAAAGCTACACATCATGCCGAGACCCAAAGAAATTCAGGAACAATTGAGAAAGAAAGTAATTGAGATCTATCAGTCTGGAAAGGGTTATAAAGCCATTTCCAAAGCTTTGGGAATCCAGCGAACCACAGTGAGAGCCATTATCCACAAATGGCGAAGACATGGAACAGTGGTGAACCTTCCCAGGAGTGGCCGGCCGCCCAAAATTACCCCAAGAGCGCAGCGACGACTCATCCAAGAGGTCACAAAAGACCCCACAACAACGTCCAAGGAACTGCAGGCCTCACTTGTCTCAGTTAAGGTCAGCGTTCATGCCTCCACCATCAGGAAAAGACTGGGCAAAAATGGCCTGCATGGCAGAGTTCCAAGGAGAAAACCACTGCTGAGCAAAAAGAACATCAAAGCTCGTCTCAATTTCTCCACAACACATCTTGATGATCCCCAAGACTTTTGGGACAACATTCTGTGGACCGATGAGACAAAAGTGGAACTCTTTGGAAGGTGTGTGTCCAAGTATATCTGGCGTAGAAGGAACACTGCATTTCATAAAAAAGAACATTATACCAACAGTAAAATATGGTGGTGGTAGTGTGATGGTCTGGGGCTGTTTTGCTGCTTCAGGACCTGGAAGACTTGCCGTGATAAAAGGAACTATGAATTCTGCTGTCTACCAAGAGATCCTGAAGGAGAATGTCCGACCATCTGTTCGTGTACTCAAGCTGAAACGAACTTGGGTTCTGCAGCAGGACAATGATCCTAAACACACCAGCAAGTCCACCACCGAATGGCTGAAGAAAAACAAAATGAAGACTTTGGAGTGGCCTAGCCAAAGTCCTGACCTGAATCCTATTGAGATGTTGTGGTATGACCTTAAAAAGGCCGTTCATGCTCGAAAACCCTCTAATGTAACTGAATTAGGATAATTCTGCAAAGATGAATGGGCCAAAATTCCTCCAGGACGCTGTAAAAGCCTCATTGCACGTTATCGCAAACGCTTGGTTGCAGTTGTTGCTGCTAAGGGTGGCCCAACCAGTTATTAGGTTTAGGGGGCAATCACTTTTTCACACAGGGCCATGATGGTTTGGATTTTTTTTCACCTTTAATAATAAACACCTTCATTTACAAATTGCATTTTGTGTTTACTTCTGTTGTCCTTGACTATTGTTTAAATTGGTTTGATGTTCCGAAACACTTAAGTGTGACAAACATGCAAAGGAACAGGAAATGAGGAAGGGGGCAAACACTTTTTCACACCACTGTATATCTGTGTGAGCTGGTCGGGAACCGGTTAATGATATACGGTTTGATAACTGTGTGCACAGGAGCCTGCTGCTAGCTGTCAGATTGTGCTGTGCCCAAAAACTCTAATCTCTATTAAAGTGGTTGTTAAGCCACTAACTGATCATTATATCATCCCCTCTGTCACATAAAAACCTGTGTCCTTGTGCCTGTGTAAAAAAAAAAAAAAAAAAAAAAGATTTCTACCCGTTTTAATAGTGTCTTCCAACGATTACATGACTCCAGGCTCTCAGCTCTCCCCATCTATCTCCAGTGGGCAGGGCCAAGATTCCCCTGCTGACGTCAGTCAGGGAGGGGAGGAGCAGAGAGCCTGGAGTCATGTGATTGCTGGAAGACCCTGTTAAAATGGGTAGAAATTATTTTTCTTTTTTTTATAAAGCACAGGCACTAGGATACAGGTTTTTATGTAACCGAAGGGGATGATATAATGATCAGTTAGTTTTGAAGCAATGGGGAGAGGAGCAGAGCTGTGCTAGTGAGAAATGACAGGCAGGGAGAGAAGGGGGAGGAGGACAGAGGGAGACAGAGGAGAGCAGCAGATAGCAGTGTATGATGGAGGTATGTACACTGACCACGGTGCCAGGGCTCAGCAGCCCTGCTATATCATGAAGGGAGGGTAGAAACTGGCAGGATCAGCCAGGTATTTCAGGTGATACAAGAGGCCAAAATACACAGCACAAGCACTGTGCTGTTAATCGTGCTTTAAGGGAACAGGATACAAAAAAATTTGTGGGTTAACAAACGCTTTAATGATATGGAGCCAATCAGCATTTATAACATAGTCATTTTATATACAAGCTGACAGGTTTGTTTACAAACAGACTCAAAAACCACTCATTCAGTTATAGCAGTAATATACAATTAGTGGACCTCCAACTGTTCCAGAACTACAAGTCCCATGAGGCATAGCAAAACTCTGACAGCCACAAGCATGACCCCAGAGGCATGATGGGACTTGTAGTTTTGCAACAGCTGGAGGTCTGCTAATTGCATATCCCTGAGTTATAGTATAACTAAGGCAGGGTGTGGGGGATCTGATGTCACACTCTGCACAGCAAGTGAGCTAAGTGTAATCTGAGACCTGACTGGGATGGAAATGACACCCCTCCTCTACACAATCTCATAGGAAAATATGCACAGCTGAGGCTGTCAATCATGCTGTGTACTGCAGAATGGGCAGGTCCTCTTCTAGGATTGCTTGGTGTGGAGTTTAACTGGCAGAAGTGACTTCTGCAGATCAGAGAAAGGAGAGAGCAGACTAGATTTACACCAGGTGCTTTGGATTGAGGCAAGGAGACACTTTAGAAGGACATGGTTTGTTCCTTTTAAGGAACATTTGTAAATATTCCATGTTATAAATTAACTGACTTGTGTTTCTATGTTATTTTTTGTCAAATGAATGTCACAGGCAAAAGTATTTGGCAATCCTGAAACCTAGAAATCAAAAAATATATTTGTGAAACAATTTTCCATCATCAGAGATGAGCTTTTATAACCTGATATAGCGAGCTTCACAAAAGTATTCAATACGTTTTACAGTAAATTACGTTTTTGAACTGTTAGTTCCTGGATTGGTATTTGATGGGCAGGATCCAAAATATTTTGTGCACAGATTACTTGAAGAGAATCTTAATAGTAAGCAAAATGTCTTTCTCAGAACAAAGCCTCTGAAAGAAGATGCCATTCTCTGAGTCACAAGCTGCATAATAGTTCCAGTTCCTCCATGGGCATAGCTATTACATGTGCTGATCTAACATCAAACCTAAACTTTTACTGGTGTATGGCCGGCCTGTTACCATGGAATGATGGTCATGGAAATTGAATAAAATTTGTCTGAACACAACTATGTTTATAGTAAGTTTTGATTGTTATATATATTAAACCCATCACTGTTTTCTCTAGAATTCCTGGATAAAAATGACCACTCTTTGGCCTCAGCGGTATTTGCTTCTTCATCGAATAGTTTTCCCATTGCTATAATGCAGGTGAACAGCACAGGTCAGAGGGAAGAATACCTCCTCTGTTTCCATGGTAACAATATTTGTTTATTTTAAGTAATATTTGCTTATATATATAATCGTTTTTACTAGTATTTTGTGATGATTCTCTCCATTTTTTTTCTCTGCAGAGTTTGGTGTTTTTGTTGATTCTTATGGAAGGCGAAGCCGAACAGATGATCTGAAATGGAGTCGGCTGCCTCTTGCATTCGGTAAGTGTGTAAGTGTTTTTTTTTAACAATGTATGATTAATGTATAACTTTAATGTAACTTGCATAAAGCTGACCTGTGATTTGAAGTAATGCTCTCCTCTCCAGTAGCATGTACTTCCCTTTTGCTTTGATTATCCACCACTCCCTTCAGCTGCCAAGGCTGAAAAGGTATTTATTGCTTCCAGCCAGGTATGAAGGAGATTGTGAAATGAATGGTGCGCTGCTTTTCCCCATGCACTGTCACGTCGGTGTGGAAGAATTTTTATTTATTTTTTCATTTTGGGCAGCTGAGCAGTGCAACAGGGCAGTCAAGAAAAGGTAAATATATGTTGCTTGTTGAGCAATATGAAAGTCAACCTGCTTTTTTTTCCCTTCTTAACCACTTCCCGCCCACCATATAGCAGAATGATGGCCGGAAAGTGGTTATATTATCCTGACTGGGCGTCATATGCTGTCCAGCAAGATAAGCCCCTAGCGTACGCACGCAGTGTGCGCCCAGCAAGATGACGGTGGTATGGTGTGTCAGTCTGACACACTGCATCCACGATCCTGTTAAAGAGCCTATGATGTGGGCTCTTTACCATGTGATCAGCTGTGCCCAATCACAGCTGATCAAATGGTAACCAGGAAGTGCCCTTTATCAGCTTTTCCTCTACTTGACAAGGCGTGAGTAGAGGAGAGCCGATCTGTTGCTCTCCTGGGGGGGTCTGTGCTGATTAGTGCAGACCCTCATCATCAGTGTCCATTAGTGCCACCTCATCAGTGAAAAAGAAAACGTACTTATTTACAACGTTTTATAACAGAATCAAAGAAAAAAAAATCTTTTTTTTTTTCAAATTTTTTTTGTCTTTTTATTTGTAGCGCAACAAAAATAAAAAAAACCCAGTGGTGAACAAATACCACCAAAAGAAAGCGCTATTTGTGGGGAAAAAAATGTATAACAATTTTATTTGGGTACAGTGTTGCAGTGTACTAAGCCCTGCACCCATGTAATATGCCCTGCTGTGTGCCCTATAATGTGGGAAAACATTGTGTGTAGGCCCTACAACCTGAAAGGTGTACATCACATGTTGCAAGGCAATACATTTTGGTTTCAGAAAGTCATTTGTGGGATGCTTCTAGTCCAGTCTGTGCTAGTATTTGGCTTTGAATACCAAGAAAGATCAGCTCTCGCTATTCTTTTACAAAGGCAGCTTGCCAAACATTCACTGATGAAAGCCTTTGTACAGGGCGTTGCTTACATAATTTCCCCTGTAAGTCTACCTGGGACTCAGTGAGATCTCAGCCCAGTTCTGTTGGTTTAAAAAAAAAAAAAAGGCTTTAGAGCCCACCAGAGAGATTCCTCTGTCTGCTTCCACATACTAGGTAGCTTCCATTGTTGCCATCACCTCTGGTAGTGGTGCTACCGGGACAAGGTTGTCTTTCCCAAGGTACTTTATTCCTTTTACCATAACCAGCACATTATACTTACAACCCTACCTTCTTGCATCTGTACATCCCAAGGAGCTACCTCTTTGTTTGAATGCGGTACAAACTGTTAAATTTTATATCTCAGCTGTGGATTCCATCCAAGAGGTTTGCTCCTTATTTATTATTCCCATATTCCCAAGGGTTTCCCAAAGGGACAACCCGCTTCTCTCTCCAGTATTTCTAGATGACTGAGGCAGATTTTTTATTTTTTTTGAAAAGCCAGTAGCGTGTGAAACACACCCAATAACTCCACCCAGTGGCAAAAAAAGTGCACGCACATAAAGATTTAAACACATAATGTGCAACGGGTATACTATGGTCCTCCCAAGCAATGCCCTTGCCCTGATCCCCCCACGGTGTTTGGCTCCAGACAGGGACTGAGGTACTCACTATGATCCGTCTGGCTGAAACTAGGCGGACCCCATTCTCTGGAGGGTCTGCCGGAACAGACCCACCCAAGTACTTGGTGGGGCTCCTCCGGGAAGGAGACCCCACGAGAGAGGGTGAACCAAGCCAGAAGTCCATGTCCACCCCCTCCTAAGACTTTCAAGGTAGGCCCGAGGACCCACACCCTACCAGTCACACACTGACAAACGTGTATACAATCAACCAAACAGTACAAAAAAGTGACAACACAGGATAAATAAATAAAAGAATGCGGGGGAGAAGGAAGTGAGAAGAGAAAGTGGCCATTGTGCAATACAATGGCCGGCCCTTTGGCCAGGAATCAAAAATTCCTCTGGTCCTAGCCAAAAGGCTTGGCCCTAGAGGCTGTTGTGAAAAAAGTGTGTATGGTGTAGTGACCAAGGTGCCTATAAAATTCATAGTGCCCCTCAACATAGTGAGAATTCTAGCGCCCCTGGACTGCCACTCCAGGGGCACATATACCACAGGCTTTTCTGCAGCCCCCTTCCATACCAGGAAGGCCTGGAGCTCAGAGCTTAGGGAGAGCCCCAACCCTAAGGCTCCACCACCACTCCGATTGCTCCCACCTAATTGCATACACAGAATGCTAAACCCCCCCCCAGTGGGAAAGGGGAGCCAAGTGTCCTTTCCTAAAAAAACTGACAGGCACAGGAACTACACCCATCTAGCCAGACCAAGCGGTTCTCCATCCCATCAGGAGGCTTCCCTTCCGGCTTTCTCTAAGAGACCTATTAACAGCATTCAGTTATGTCGAGCAGTCCACTTTCGGCTTTCCCTGTGACTAACCATCCAGGTTACCATTACGCCAAGTGGATTTGCATAGCCACCACCACCCCTAACCTACCGCCGTGGATCAGGGACAGTAACACAGCGCCATCACTTATAATAGGTAGCTGATAGGAACAGATATTACACTAGATCTTAGCCAAAAGGCAAGGAAGGCGACTGAGGCAGATAATCAGCCAGCTAGCTACGGTCTTTCAAGGAGCTTTGTGCTGCAAGCTACACCAGTTGTACATTGTTGTCTAGAAGCACTTGTTAGCGTTTCACTTGCTGTGTTGTTCACCAATCAGTTGAACTGCTTTTGGATCTCCCTCATGTCTCAGAATCAACTGTGATCTCTAATGAATATTAAGGAAAACATGATTTTTATACCCAATTTAAATCTTTTTCTTGGGCTTCACTAAGGAAAACCTGTCCCACCCCTCTTTATGATTCACTCTTACTACTGTTTTTTTTCCAAAAAACTGGAGCCTGATGGGAGTGGGAGGGGTTATATCTGGCTGACTTTGTTGCTACTGTCCAAACTCCTGTAGCATAACACTCCTTGTATCGGAATTAACTATGTTCCCTAAAGCAGTGGTTCTCAACCCTATCTTCAAGTACCCCCAACAGGCCATGTTTTGGAAATTTCTTTTAGATAAAATAGCTGTCCAAAATACCAAGCCATTGACTCAGATTTAAAGCACCTGTGCAAGATAACGGAAACTCTGCAAACATGGCCTGTTTAGGGTACTTGAGGACAGGTTTGAGAACCACTGCCCTAAAGAACTCCAAGCAAAGGATTTTATAGCAAATACAAAAATCCTGTTTTCTTTCACATTTGTCAGCATCATTTCTGGATGAATTCAAACCATTTAGATCGAAGTACGTTCTGCCATGCTTGGCTTTAGCTATTGTAAACTAAAAAGGTTGGCAGTAAACAGTGCAGTGGGCATCAAACCAGCAGTTGGATATAGCATACTCCTATGAAATATTGTTTTCTTAGAGATGTATTACAATTAAACTGTAGGAACCTGCCTCTTCTCTATTTTAATGGCTAAGCCTTTCTTTTTCTTTGTTGTTTAGCGTACAGAGAACCATACTTATTTGTTACACACTTTAACTCCTTGGAAGTAATTGAGATTCAGGGGCGTGCTGCTCTAGGGTAAGTCATTTTGTTAAAAAAAAAAAATTAAGCACAATAAACAAAGTGGGAAATTAAAACAGTTTATCATTGCAGTGCTCCGGCCAGAGCCCATTTGGATATTCCAAACCCACGATATCTGGGACCAGCAATCTCCTCTAGTGCCATTTACTTGGCATCTGTTTACCAGGATAAACTGAGAGTGATCTGCTGCAAGGGCAATCTGGTAAAAGACAATGTAAATGATCTTCATCGTGCACCATCAACAACAAGGAGGTATGTGTATATACATTTTTTTATTTTTTTTGCCAGAGGATATTACAACAGTAATTTTGCTGACCATTACACACCCTTAACATTTCTAAGTATACTACCTGTTAAAATGAACATGTTTGGGCATTATAACCACTTGATTACTAGTCTGTTTTAACCTCTTCATTAGCAGGCCGTTTTTCAGTTTCTGTGATATTTTGACTGCTCAGTCATGTAACACTGTATCCAGTTAATTTCTGTATTTTTCTGTGACTGATGGAGCTTTCTTTTGTTGGTATTTTATAACTGATGCATTTTTTTTTTATATTTAGGAATAAAAAGCAGAAACGAAAACAAAATGGTCCCTTTAACTTTAAGCCATGAACATCCCCAAAAATGACTCCTTTTTTTAGAATAGTAGACTCCTCAATGCGATCTCGTTTTTGCCACATTTTTTGGAAATAAAAATCATGCAGGTATTGAGGAATTAAAACCTGGAGCTTGGTTATGGTGCACTAGATACTGTACAGGACATATGGGTTGTAGATTTAATAGAGTTGGAGCACTCAGAATCTGATGCAGCTGTACATGGTAGCCAATCGACTTCTAACCTCAGCTTGTTTAATTAAGCTTTGGCACAAAAAAAAAAAGGTAGTTGGTTGGTTTCTATGTAGAAGTGAGCCTGATTTTGCGCACTCCAACTTTAGTAAATAAAAAAGGGATGAAGGTGGTGAAGGGTTTATCTACAGGCCACATACAGTGGGAGGATAAAGATGGAGTTAATGTGCAGTTGATCTGCAGGATAAGGGAGATGAGGGTTTAATATAGGGATGCACCGATATCGGTTCTGATACCAAGCATTTGCGCAAGTATTGGTACTTGTGCAAATCCTTCAGATCCCTGAACTGACACTTCGGGGTGTTATTTGTGTCAATATAAAATTAATGGGTGAAAATTGCAATGCAAAGAATCATGTGCCTTTTGAACAGGAATTTGATGTGCACTATCTAGGGGGTAGTTTATTAAACATATTAGAACTTAAAGTACATATCTGGACAAATGCAAAATCTACATAGCTGTCCCAGTCCTGCCAATGATAGCAAATCACGGCCGCTAGTGGTGCTCACAGGGCTGGAGGCGATGTAGAGGAGATCCACCACCAAGCTGATATCGCTACTGCCCTATACTCACGGGGTCCCAGGACTTCTCCAGCAGCTGTGATTTAATTGTGAAAATTCAAAGCATAAGTAGTGTTTCATTAGTTCATTTATAATGCTTGGTCCAGTACACTGAAAAGCTAAGAATATAATAAGCAAAATAGAAAATTGCTGATCTGTGGGTATCTTATTGGAAAATCCTCCCTTTCATATTTTAAAGACCAGTTAATATCTTTTTGCCCATTTGATCTCAGAACATTAGCTATGCATATACACAAATAGTGAGACGGAAATACACGGATACACTGGAAATATTAATTGTATTTGCTGAGATCACCTGTAGACCAGCCAGCAATTTCAGTAGTTTGCAGTACCTTTGAGGCATTGGGAATAGATTAAGATAAAAGAAGACAAAAATGTGTATGTTGCCTGTTGCAACCAGTACGATTACAGCTATATTTATCCAATATAGGTTACATAATTAAACTTCCCTCCTGTCTTTTATGAATCACTTTCCAGAATGAATGTTCATTTGTACCTACAAATTTCACATCCATTGAAATAGGAAATATGACTGAAAAGATTACAAGTAATAGAATGCATGCTCAGCTGCATACCTGAAAAAAAGACTTTACATTTTCTGTATTGCAGTCCAAACAAGAGAGGTCCACCTTCATATAATGACCACATAACAAAAAGAATAGCAGCTAGCCCTGTGCCAGGGGAGGTCCAAGGGCTAGTCCGGGAGCCTAGTACACCACACCGATATCGAGAAGGAAGGACTGAAATGCGCAGGGACAAGTCTCCTGGGAGGCCTTTGGAAAGGGAGAAGTCTCCTGGGAGACTTCTGAGCACTAGAAGGGAAAGGTCACCTGGACGATTGTTTGAGGACGGTGGTAGAGGCCGAGTACCTACAGGGGGAGCGAGGACTCCACTCTCACAAGTTAATAAGGTAGGATAAATCTCCATGTTTTCTAGTTATACACAAACCTACAGTATAAGAATAAAGAAAGTGAAGGCAATGATGATATTGTTGCATACATTTAGTATGCAGACATGTTATTTGCATAGGTTTCTTCACCCAAAACTGATAGTCTTGGTTTTGTTAGTTGCTAATGTAAATCACATTGTTTTCCTATGTATCTAGAGGGCATCTGTGGTACTATCTGCTCTCTTGAGTTACCTACTATTTTGCTTTATGCAAGAGGGTTTTATTTGTATATTATTGTTTCTGTTACTTTGCCAATACATCATTTCAGAAATAAAATGTATTTCCATTGGGGTAGTAGTAATGTTCACAGACAAAACAATATAACGAGTAATCAGAAGACAACTGCAAATGTTTCTTGGTATATCCTACAGGGAAAAGTGGGCAAATATTAGATACACAATATTGAATGACACAGACAGCACACACTGAAAAAAGGAGGTTTTGGAAAGGTCTGCCTACAACTAAAATATCTGTTTTGGTGGGCTGGGCCTTTAAACAAATGTCGAAACATCTTTGCAATACATAGTGTTTTTAAAGAGACAAAACATTAAGTAGAAGAAAAAAGCCTGTTGCACCTGCCAAAAATCCAGTAAACTTGCAACTACAGAACACCTTCCCCTATGCTATAGGAATGAGTAGAAGAGTACTATAGTGTAAACCAGGAGTCAACAACCTAAGGTGACAATGCTGCTTCTCCATAGTCACCTTAGGACAGAAAAGTGTGTTACTGGTAGCATTGCACAGAAAATAAGCCTGAAAAACAAAAGAACAAATGCAGGCACGGCAAGCATTCAAGGATTGGTAAGCTGTATTATACAGTATATAACTCAGAAGGTAGAGTTTAATACTGCAAGGTACAGTAGTATTTTCATTACACTGGGGACGCTAGCAATACAAATGCCTACCTATATAGAAGAAGAAAAAACTTGCATGTAGACCGTAGCCATTGGGTCACTGGGTATAGATTAGTAATATTTTATGATTCCTAAATTTAGTTTTCACCCGTTAAAATATTCTTATTTTATGTTCATTAATCAGTGAAACTTTCTTAACTCATGTTTATTTGATGTACTATATTGTGTTTGTTAATACACATTTTCTCTATTTCTTCTTCAGGTCTGGGACCAGTCTTCTGTATAACCATAAAAGAACTGTGTCTACAAACAACTGAAGCCAACACAAAGGAATGTTTTAATGTCTGATTTATACAGGCAAATGCTTTTTATATTCAGATTGTAGCGGACCACCTTAACTTTTTTGTGCTATCACAATGCAACCCTCAGCTCTGCATCTTTTTTTTTTTTTTTTTTTTTTGAACTTCTGTTACAGTAATAGGTCAATGGCTCTGGTTATAGTTACTAGCTATTACTAGTATATGGAATATTTTTAACAACACATGCATTTTTCTTTACATGATGCTAAGTATAATTTATATAGCTTTGCATTAACTCTAGGATCACTGGTAAAGGCACAGCCGTCTGAGAGTTTTCACACTAACGAGCACACTACACTATACAGAAAGTGCAAAAAGTTATGTGACAGTTACTATAGTCTCTATGCTCCGCTGAATTACTTCTTAATGCTTCTGCTACCTCAGTCAAGATTTTTGCTTTATAAACCATCACGTTTATGTTCCGGGGTAATATGTCTGAAAAGGTGCTAAATCTTTTATAGGTTCACTGAGTAAGAACTAATATTGGATCCTCATTTTTCAATTTTCACTTTGAGAAAGTTTGTAGTCCCCCTAATTCTGATAAAAATGTGTATATGTGGTAAGCTGGACTTTGACTATGTATATATAAAAGTATATATTTCTGTTGCTCTGTTATGCATAATGCATGAAGGATCTGTCACCCAGGAAGCCTCAGAACATTCCTGATTTACGTAAATGTCACATTTAATCTGTTTAATTCGGTAATGCTAACTAACTATGCCCAGTCCCAATCTGCTGGAGATGTATGTTAAGTGTCCCTTCCAATGCTTCCTTAACTATACATGAGGATTGTATATACTTTATCAGAAAGTTTATATTCATAAAATTGAATATGTTTCTACTTTTTTAAGGTAAACTGTGCATTTTTGAATTTTGCCTTTTGTGAAATGCGTGGAGGGCACAAGCAGACAAGCACACTGCTCTTAGATCATTGGTATATGAGCTAAGGAGGTGCTTGTTCAGTGTGGAATGCTTGATTTACTATGCTTCGCTAATATTGTAGAAAACAAAATAAATGCACCTAAAACCTTCTTAAACATATGGCCTGAAGTAAAATATACAAGCTGTCATATTACTTTTTATGCATTACATTTAG